>NC_091442.1:18042677-18699315 GCF_964237555.1 Oryctolagus cuniculus | reverse complement strand
GTTGATATGTATACAAATCTCCAAGGACTTGCATCTGAACCTTTTCTCAACAGATGGCTCCTGGAGTTCACGTTTCATGATTTTGAGATATCCAGGAACCTCCCTCCCCAGTGTATTCTCAGGAGACTCAGAGCCTTGCTTCATCCATGGTAACAGTACTCAGAGCCTTACTTCAGCCATGGTAACAGTACTCAAGCACCTCAAAACCCAGCACTAATGTACAAACACACCTGTTGCCTCACCGCCTTCAGTTTATGCACACACTAAGAACCTCCTGCCCAATTCTTGGCCCCCTACTCATCAATGATAGGATGAGGATTCACAGCCAAGACGTTTTCATTGTCTTTCCAAACCTCCCGCTTCTTATTTCCAATAGATTTTCTCACCTTGAAATGAATCGATCACCCCTTGGAAAAAGATCATTGAACACAAGTTCTCCCGTGGCCAGAACTTCAGTCCTCAAGACTTGCTAGTGCCTTTCCTTCTGTTTTCCTTCTTTAGATGTTCTTACAGGCTAACGCACTTCAGAGTGGCTAACAGGTTCAACAGGTACCCATTGTCAAGCAGGAGAACTCAAGAGTCAAGCAACGCTCTACTTTCTCATCTGTGCCAGATGGTGCTAACTGATTGTAGCATAGACTACCCCCTGCATCCTTCCAGATGGTTCCTATTGATTAATCTGATTTGCCGAGGGAGATGAAAGTCACTTCCTCTCTATACCTTGCATTTTATTTTCTTAACCGTACTCACAAGGCAGGCACATGGGCTCACAGTGGGCTTGGGATACTCACATCTAGTATCCAAGTACCTGGCTTCAAGTCGGGACTCCACTCCAGGATGCTGACCCTAAAAGGTAGCAGTGAAGGCTCAAGTAGCTGTGTCCTTGCTACCCACATGGAAGCACTGGATTGTGTTCCAAGCTCCCAGCTTCAGTCTGGCCCAGCACCAGCTGCCCAGTTGCAGGAATTTGGAGAGTAAACCAGTTGATGGGAGAAATCTCTGTAGAGACAGAGAGAGCTCTGCATGTGTATGTGTGTGTGTGTGTGTGTCTGTCTGTCTGTCTCTATGTGTGTGTGTCTCTCTCCCTCATTTCCTCTCAGATAAATAATTAAATAAATTTTTTTAAAAAAACAAAAGCCTTCACTTTTAAAAATACCTTTCCAATGCTCTTTGTCCTCAAAGTGGTTAGGGTTGTGTGATTATCTTTCACCAAACATCCATTGTTTCAGTCAGATAAGTTGTTTTCCTACTCATTGCTTTACAAAAATATCTGGTTCTTTTGGTCAGTGTCTATCAAGTCCTATCTTCCTTTCTGGTCCATAGACAGCATTCACCTGTCTCACTCATGGAGCATTATTCAGCAGTTCCAGAGCTTACGCCAACTGGTAATGGAGAAATCTGCTCTTCTACATCTGTGGCTATGAAAGGAATATTCCGAAGAGTACAAAACTGCAACAAAGCACCATAGAGAATCTTATCTATAGACACCCAAGAAATAGGAAGTTTGTCTAACCAGTAAGTAAATGCATGACAACCAGAACAGGGCCAGTCCATTCTTTTATAGCAGTAGCTGCAAAATCAAATTTAATTTATCAACAGAGGCAGTTGTTTCTATATCAACCCACATCCTTTTCTCAGTGAGGAAATAGCTTGGAGTCACCCTTCCATAGCTTGCTGACTACTTGGAGTTAGAGGACAGGGTGAAGATGATAGCTCCATCATCCACACACAGACAGTTCAGAGCCTTGAGCCACCCATGAGAACCTAGGACTTTAACACACCATAACCAAGCACCCCACTGCTTGAATATGCACCCGTCATCCCATCCTTTTGCAACTGTTACTCACAAACTAAGATTCTTACCTCTCTATGCCTAATTCTTGGCTCCCTAACTCCAAATTAGAGGATGAGGGTTGTAAACAACCCCCAGACACAAAGCTTCTCAGAGCTTTTTCATATCTTTTTCTGCATGGCTGTAGTTCTGATTCACCCTTCTTTAGACATTTGTGGCTTTAAATTCCACTCTCCTTCAAGTGATCCAACAACAATTTTGTATTTCCTCTTATTTTTTTCTTTTACTTTGTTTTGCAAATGTTATAGTCTCCATTATACTTGTGACTCACCCTCTAGAACAATTTCAGTTATTCCCCTTAGCCGTGGTGTTTCCATCCCACTGGTGTTGATGCCCACTGTGCATCCCCTGGCCTGTGTATGAATATGAGGGAGCTGTTTCTTAATCAGTCATTTACACATATTTCCAAGGATGTCCCTGAACCATTATTCTTGCTGCCACCTTTTTGCCAAGGATATATATTTTTTTAAAGAGTTGTTATTTGAAAGGCAGAATTATAGATGGGGAAAGGAGAGCGAGAGAGTGCGCATGCATGATCTTCCATCTGCTGGTTCACTGCCCAAATGACACAACAGCATGAGCTGGGCCAGGCTGAAGCCAGGGGCCAGGAGCCAGGAACCCCATCCAGGTCTACCACATGCGTGGCAGGAGTCCAGACACTAAGGACACCCTCCACTGTTTTCCCAGCTCATTTGCAGGGAGATGAGTCGAAAGCAGAACAGCTGATACTCAAACCAGTGCCCATATGTGATGCTGTTGTTGTAGCAGCAGCTTTACTTGCCACATCACAATGCCAGCCCCAAGGATAACATGAATAGAAGCAGATTCCCTGTAGGAAGAAAATGTGGGTGTTCATCAGAGTACCCTATCATTTTCTCCTTCCCTAAAATGTTTACCTCTGAGCAGTGTCATCTTCTACTTTTCTTTATACTCGAGTGGACTAGACTGTCCCTTCTTGGATTTCTCTGGAAGAGTTAGATATGCATTGGGCCTCATGTGTGTAGAGTTAAGATAGCATATTTCCCCACAGAATAAAGAATTCAATTTGCTACTATCCCTCCCCAAATGGCTTAAATAGGCTGGCTTGTGTCCCCTCAGCCTAAAACAATCCAATGTGTATTGAAGTCATCCAAAATATGAGTAAGAGTCAGCAATTGCCCAATCATTCTGTTCACAGCACAACAAAGACCTCCCTGAACTGATACCTCATTGATTAGGATCAATTTCCTTAGTTCTCCAAGGACAGAAAGAAAGCAACACCACGACCAATGAGGTAGGGGATAGGGCAGTCGGGACCAGAACTTTGAGGTCCATCACAGTCTCCCTCAAGCCAACTTCTGGAAAGTTCCCTGGAGAGAGACACAAATCTTGTTCACAGTTATCTTCCACATTGTTCTCAGAACTGGCTTTCTTACTTATCTCTCTCTCTATTTACAGAAGGATCTACCTGTGTACTTCCAGATGTTTGTGACTGCTGGAAGTCTGAACTGTTTACAGAGAAGGTGTTATTTAATTCAACACAATTGGAAGTGTCCCACAATCTGTCTGTATTTGGAAATATCTACTCTGCTGGCATCACACAGAACCAGACACAGCCTAAGGCCTTATGTTTCCTGCTTAACTAAACAACCTGCAAAAATGTCTCTTTTACATATTATCAATGTGTCGGTAATAGTCTTGCAATTCTTGAAGCATTCTGTCTGGATAAGCAAAAATCCTACAGGCTGCGGAAAGTAAGGAGCCAAGGAGCTCATATAACTAGCCTGCTGCAGTATCATTTATACCTTTTGAAGAATACTCACTCTTAATTGTTGTATTTGACATATGTTCCAGAAGCATGGTTAAGTAAGGAGTCTTTTTACTTTGTGTAAATATGTGTTGACATGAGATAGGGTGAGGGATGTGGTACAACTCAGAGAATACTGCAAGAATAATGCATTTTCTTTTCTTCTTCTTTTTTTTTTTTTTGCTATGACATATTGTTCTCCATTCTCCATCAGTAAAATATCTACCACAAATAGTTTCTGCAACCCAACTCAAGGCTTCCAACAACCACACCCATGTCTCTGTGCACAACATTTGCTGTGGCAAGTATAACTTTGTGAAAGGACATTTTTCCAGGCACAGGGAGAGAAAGAGCCACAATCTTAAGGTGAAAATGATAAATGAAGGCCTTCCTTGGGGTAGCTTTGGTCACCCCTCATGGCAAAGTGTTCAGACATCCAACTGGCTTCATGTCCTGTCTGTGGAATGGATGGGCTGTCAGTAAAGAGTGTGAATAAAGCTCCAAAAAAGTTGGAACAAAGAAGCACGATGGTCAGAATGATTCTTCAGAATGAGTAAACGTATCCTTCAAGATCACGCCTTTCCTCATTCACAGAGCAAGTTTTTAATGCCCGAGTCAGTTCTCTCTGCAGGAAAGAACTGGGAGAGGATGCTCTCGACAACAGCTGACGCTATCCAAATGTAGAGGTGTCTCTATAAAGCGGATCAGTGTCATCTGCTTTATACATCTATTGTTTATGTTTTTGATGACTGTTAGTTGGTTCCAAGGGTTTGATCAGCAGGGGAGCAACCAATCAAGTCCATTCAGGACAGGCAAAGTTGCTGGGGCTGTCAATCAAGGTCCCTTTTTACCCTGGCTAATTTGACTTCCGCTTTGTGGAAATTTCAATCTTAAGCCAAGTACGAGAGGCTGTTGTTAATCATCGGAGCTGTGTATTTCTGGAGGCATTCTTTGAAACTGTCTATGAGTTCCTGCTGCTGAGATGCCCAAAATGTCCTGGTTCCTGTCCTTCTCAAAGCATGGACTTCAGTTTTCCCTTCACTTCTGCGATCCATCCACTCACATACTTCAAACAATACATACTTTTGTTCACTTCCAATTAGCTGATGTGGAGTCTATTCCTTGCAATCTCCAGACCAGAAGTCATACAGGAGCCACGAGGCTGTTTCCATGCAGATACAAATCAAGGCACTGGGAAGTCATGTTTTTCTTAACTGGACATCAGGACCCAGGGGCAGGATCATCAACCTTTTATTAGGGAAGGTGTGAACCCAGTCTCCTCCTCCCCAGACGCAGACAAACAACTCCCCACCAGGCCTGACTGAGCGATGTGATTGTCTGAGCCTCCATGCGTTTGCTCAGGAAGGAGCTGCTGGAGCTTGCCCAGGCGGCCCTGGCCAGCACCAAGAGCTGGAGGCCCAGGAGGCGGGCTCTTGCTCACCCTGGGCGGTCGGGCGGAAACAAACTCTGTCTACTGCCTGGATCTGGCAGCAAAAGCAGCACCAGTACCAGCAAAAAGTTCGGACTCCAGACCCCCCGAAACCAGGAAATTCCACGCTGGAGCTAAAACTGTAGCTGGCCTCCTGAATTGAGCTCCCAGCTCGCATGCTCACAGCCTCAGCACAGCATGCGTCCGTGCACCAAGTCACCCACGTGGCTTGAATTATGGAGGCAGAGAACTGCTGAGGCCAAGGACCTCCATAACTCTCCCACTCTCCGAACCCTGGGGCGAGAAGGATCCTTCACCCTCTGTTTGCTTTCCTACTCGGGCAGAGCTGCTGGCTGTTAGTTTTAGCTATAGCATCAGCAACAAAATATCAACATTTGTTACTGGGGGCCAGACATTGAACCAGAGATTGAATAAAAATTTCCTATTCACATTTTCCAACAGCACTCTGGTCAAAGCAGTCGCATCCCCAATTCACAGAGGTTGGCCAGGATTTCAGGATGCAGACGGACCAGATTTGGAATTGGAGGCCAGGTCTTTTGTCTCTAAAGGCCTAAGTGACAACCTGATGCTTTCTAACTGATGGATCTGAGAGAGTTTGAACTGAGGCTGATTAATTTCATAAAACCAAACCATATCACTGGACTTTTTTCTGTTGAGAGAGTCAGGAAATGTTATCTTCGAGGACAGCATTCTTGCCATTTCCTGCCTGTCCTGGCACAGGCCTTTGCCTTCAGTAGGAATGAGCAGCCTACAAAGGATATGACTTAGAGGAGAGGCCCCTGGATTAAGAGTTAGGAATCCAAAGCCTGCCCTTGGCTTCGTCTGCTGGACAAGGGCCTAACACTTGCTTTCTTTGTGTCTGATTCTCTTTGCAAAGACAGGATGCAGTGAGGTCTACTTGCAGCATAAGTGTGCATCGTGAACAAGGCAGTAATCTCCCAACTGTGGGTGGTGCTTTGTGGTAGTGTAGGATTGTTTTCTCATTCTCTGTAGACAGTGCAGAGGGGGAGCTCTCCCAACTCTCACTTTGCATGCCCCTAGATCAAGGAAAAGCATTTACTCTGATGGAGAAAACACTGGGCTTGAATTCCAGACTTGAGCCCAAATTCTTGAGTCTTCACAGCCTCAGTGGGTAAGGAAGACATGATGTGTATAGGTGACTCACACTCCAAGGTAGGAATGACTACCTAGGGCATTGCAATGCAAGAAGTGTTCCAAAGTAGTGTATGTTGATCAAATCAGTGCGACAAGGAGGTAGTGATCTGGGGAAGGCAGAGGAGAAAGCTGGTGTTGCCTCCGTTCTGCACATTTCTCAGGTCACTCCAGGACCCTCTGGCTTCCCAGGACCATAATCAGTAACCTAAACAAGGTGATTTGCGTGATAATTGAGTGGAGAAAGAATAAGAGATCTGGTAGCAGTAGCCCTGTGTTTATAGCTCATTTCCACTATGGCCTGACTGAATGGCCTCAGACGATGTACTTATGATGTGAGACCATGCTTTCACTTCTGCACACAGAAGAGTGATCCACCCTTTTCATGGCTGGTTGGGGGTAAGTGAGGAACTAGATGGGAAGCACCTACTCCTGTGTTTGGCTCATGTTCATTGCAGGGTAACTTCGTTTTCTTCACTTGGACAGCAAACTCCTAGAGGTTAAATTCAGGCTTTATATGAATAGCATCTTCTGTGGCTTCTACATGGTGGTATCAAAAGACACCATGATTTGAACAGACTCAAGTATGGTCAGCAGAGAGAAGAGGAGAGTCCACCGTGTTTTAACAGTAGAAGATGGGGCCAGCACCGTGATGTAGCAGGTAAAGCCGCCGTCTTCAGTGCCAGCATCCCATATTGGTGCTGGTTCAAGTACTGGCTGCTCCACTTCCAATCCAGCTCTCTGCTATGGTCTGGGAAAGCGGTAGAAGATGGCCCAAGTGCTTGGGCCCCTGCACCCACCTGGGAGACCTGGAAGAATCTCCTGACTCCTGGCTTCAGAACGGTGTAGCTCCAGCCATTGCAGCCATCTGTGGAGTGAACCAGCGGCTAGAAGACCTACCTCTCTTTCACTCTTTGTGTCTCTGCTCCTGCTTCTCTGATTTATTTATTTGAAAGTCAAAGTTACAATCTTAAAAAAAAAAAAGTAGAAGAAACGTGGGTCTAAAATATGCTTCATTGGCTCCCAGTCAGAGTGTGGGTTGAATTTCTTAACAACATTTCACGGACTTGAGTCCACAGTGCAGCCCTGTGCAGAGCGATGCCAGTAACAAAGAAGAAAAGTTGCGTCCTCAGATGTCTCTGAAGTCAGGTGGTTTTACTGGTGACCTCTTTAAAATTTCCATATGATCACTCTTAGAGCACACGTATTTTCACAGGCTGTATGAACTCAGAAAAACCCCAGACTTCAGTAAAAGAAGTAAGATCTTTGTGGCAAAACCTGTTCAGTCAGTCCCCCAAAATAAAATAACCTTTAACATTATAGACATAAGCACACAGTGCCAAAATTAGTTAAAAGTGCTGAATGGTTTATGAAAAAGAGCACCTGTACTATGCATGACCATAAAAGGACCTCATCGCATATACAATCAGAGCTCTGTATTAGTAGGTCCACACTCACAGAAATCTCTATGGAGATGTATCAGACACATAGATATTCTACATGCATACATGTCCCAGTGTTCCAATGTATTTCTGTATTTGCTACAATTCCATCAAAATCAAAAGAAAATGAATGGTTATTTGCTAGATAGAGATCCGTATCTGGTTGGTTGTGGTTCCTTTTTGGCCCATTGGACAGCAAAAAAAAAAAAAGTTCCCAGAGGGATGCCCATTTGCCAAGGTGAGGGAAACCACCCTGGGGAAATGCCACGCCCCTGAGGGTGGGGCCTCTGGAGATCCTAAATGTTAGCATCACTGATGGCCTCCCTGTAGTCTCGCACCTGAGACCTAGCTGAATGAACAGCCCCTTCCTGGTTCAATGTCCCTCCAGCGCTCTCTACTGGCAAAGTTGATCACCGGGTAAACAGGCAAAGGGAAAAGTTTTCCAGTGTCGTATAGGGTAATGAAGGGTGAATGTGGAGCTAAGAAGGATCAATTAATAATAGCATTTACCAAAAAAAAAAAAAAAAGAAAGAAACAAAGATCAATGAATTTCAACAACCAAAAACAAGTGTTCTGTTGATATTTCAATAAATGGTTTTCCAAACTTTTATTTGGAAAGGGGAAGGTATCTTTAAAAAAAAAAAAAGATAACTAAGATTATACTTTACATATGAGGGCATTTCAAAGAGTTTATGGAAAGTTAAAAGCAATGCTTATTTCAGTGTAAAAAAATTTCAAATCCAGGCATAATTCTCCCATAGTATACATTTTTCATTAGTGTTTTGAAGAACCTTCACACAGTTTAACGATTACCTTTGTACTTGACATCATAAGTCACATTTCATATCACTAAAAACTCCCTTTAACCTCATCTTACTGAGTGCCTAGTTTCCCACAATGGACGTATTTAATTATCCTTCTATTGTTAAGTAGATTATTTTTAAAATTTTTCTTTATTGCAGATAGTCTTGCCTCAGAGAATTCTTTAAAATAGAGACACAATATTCTCTGGTTGAAAGTTTCAACCATATTTAAGGCTCCTACCAAGTATTTCTAAATTCTCTCCATTATTATAAAGCCAACTTACTTTTCCTCAAAAATATGTGAGTATGTTGATGTCCATCTCATCACACTCATATCAACAAAGACTTGTATCATCTTTATGTTGTATTAAATTGAATTAAACAATTTAATTCTTACTATTTCATCACTAGTGAGGTTATCAGTTTTTTACATCTTTAAGCTCCACTTTTACATACTTGTTTTAGTCATTTATCTGAATTCCAGGTGCTTCCATTTTTAGCATGTAAAATTAAACCAATTGTTGAAATACCATGATAATTGAACAAAATATTAAAGCAAACAAGCGGAATAATACTTTTAACTGAGGTTAAATATGCTTTGGGGGCTGGTGTTTAGCTTGGTGGTCAGGATGCCAACTAAGGCACCCACGTCCCACATCAGAGTGCCTGGCTCGGGTGCTGAGCTCTGGGTCCTCTCTCCAGCTTGCTGTTACTGCAGACCCTGGGAGACAGTGATGATGTTTCAAGTGACTGGGTACCTGTCACACACATGGGGGACTTGGATTGAGTTCCTGGCATCAGAGCAGCCTGACTCTAGCTGCTGTGGGAGCCGTCTTTCTCTCTCTCACTCCCGCTCTCTCTCTCCCCCTCCCTCCCTCTGTCTCTATTTCTCCACCTCTCAAAAAATAAAGTGTTTTATTATACACAACAAATTGATAATTTTGATAATGATAAATTTAACATTACAAAATTTTCTAATTTTCCTCATATAGAATTCCTATACTATATCGTAAAAAATGAAAGTGCATTTTTAATTATTAGTTAATTAATTGAGAAGCAGAAAGAGAGAGCTCCCATACTCTGTTCACTCCCCAAATAACCACAATGGCCTGGGGAAGTCATCCCAGCTCTCCCACCTGAGTTGCAAGGGCCCAATTACTTTAGCTATCAGTTGCTGCCTCCCAGGTACGTTACAGGGAGTTGGAATAAGAAGTGAAGCTGGGACTCAAACCCAAGAACTCTATATCTGATGCCTGCACCACAACCACAGTTTAACCACTAGGCCAAATATCTGCCCCCAAACTGTATATTTTTCCAAGTGATAGCCATGATTATATTTCATGGTCAACACTAGAGATGTATACCTGCTGGCAATTAGTAATAAAGGAACAATGTCCACCAATATTAGACAACACTGTTATGAAAGTTATAGTCAATAATAAATAACAGAAAAACAAAATGTGCATGATGGCAACAGAAAATGAAATTATTTTTATTCATTCATTATGTGACTCCAATAATAATACAGGGAGAAATTCTGATGTAAGAATAAGCAATACTACCAAAGAAAATTTCAGAAGGAAAATCAATAAGGGGAAGTACTAGGCTATTGTCAAAGGAAAATTAGGGGTGGGCACTGTGGCACAGCAAGTTTGAGGATCCCACTGCTTGGGATGCCCACATTCCATATCAGAGTGCCTGGGATTAGGTCCTGTCTCTCCCTCTGCTTCCAATCTAGCATCTTGCTGTGGACCTGGAGACAGCAGAGGATGGCCTGAATAATGGCTGTTGTGAGCACCTGGAGGGTGAACCAGCAATGGAAAATCAATCTCTCTCTCTCTTTCTCTCTCTCTCTCTCTCTTCCTTTCAAATAAATAAAAATAAATACATAAACACAAAAAAGAAAGTTAAATATATTAAATACATATATGCTAAATATATACTATATACTAAATATAAAGTACATTAATCACTGGGAAGTGATGAATTATTGCATAAATTTGCTAAAACAACTTAACAGTTAAAAATAGACAATTTCCCTCCTGTCACACTGTATACCAAAACACATTTTAGAGGGACTAAAATGTCAATATAAAAAAGAACTTAACCAAATGCTGGAAAAGCATAGAATTGCTAATTTTCTGAAATCTTGAGGTCAATGACAAGAAGTAGGAAAACTATAATAGTATTTGAATTGATGAACTATTTCTCTATACCTGAAATATGGAAGAGCATGAATGTGATATATAAGGAACAAATACATGAAGCTTTATGAGGGTGTAATAGTTTACATCATTTAGCTGATAATCTGATAAGTCTATAAATGAAATTTCACACACTAAGAGATAAAATGGAAAATCGTTTTTTACAGAAGGACTGTTCACTACTATGAGCTAGAATCACCAGGCAAAGGTAAGGACATACAAAACCTCATAAATAATAATAATATTTTTTAAAAAAAACCCTTTTCCCTGTAGTAAAAAATTGTGGCAAAACTGGACAATCATTAGATTTCCTTGTTGAAACCATCTGAGTTACTACTCAAATCAGTTTCAGACAATGGCAAATTCCTCAGCTCCAAAACATGTTTTTCTTCAAATGAGAAAGGCTGGAAGTCCTAATTTCTCGTGTGTGTGTGTGTGTGTGTAACACAGAGAAGTTCTAAACAGGCACCCAGACAGATGGGAACCATAGCGTGGCCTCCAACTCTCCTGGAGTTGCCTCCAGAAAAACGCACTGGATCTGTTTGGAAAAGTCTTCTCCGGAGGAGGAGTCCCAGGGGGCATCTTGTAGACTAAATCTTTGGTTCTGCTTGGCACCAGGCCTGCAGTGCTCAGGCCCTGGGAAAGCTAACGCTCCCTGCAGGGGAGGTGAGACTGAGGGACCCAGCTCCGAGGCCCAGACTTCTAATTTACTACGTTGCTGCTCTGGCCACAAGGCTGAGCATGACCAGTGCTGCTGCCTCTGCCGTGGACAAAGAACTAACTGTGGGATTTATTTGTGGAGCTGCCTCTTCTGTCCTCTCAACTCCTACCTGCGTTTTGGAGTAGTGGGGAGGACGTTTGAGTTGGAGAATCCCTGTTCCTTCATCAAAATCACTCAGTCGTGATCATGGGTAAGTTACGTCAGGCTGTGAACGGTGACCTCGCCTCCAAAATGAGGCCCATCCATGCTCTGCTTATGTTCCTGGATTATTGGGAGAGATACAGCTTATTTAGAGACAATCATGCAAGATGTTAGAGACTCGGAGATAAACCAGATTTTTGGGATTCAAATCTTGTTTCCACAATTTGTGTCCTTGAAACATTTTCCTGAATCTCTCTGTGCTCAATTTCCCCATCTGCGACATGCAGACTATTTCTTGTAGAACTATTATGAAAATTAAATAAGGTAATGTATGCAAGCCCTACAACAAGGCCTGGACTAGGGCTGCTAATTTGCTAGTACTCTCATTTTAGAAAGCCATGCTATCCAAGCATTCTTTCCTACCTTGTCTTCTTAATTCAGCCCTGGCCAACATCCTCTCATGCCTTGTTCTGCAGGCAGCATTTTATAGTCTATATTTTTGATAGCAACTGACACAATCAATGGCATTTTCCTGGTATAATTCTTATCTGTCTAAGCTCCACATTCATTCATTTAGTAAACGTGTGTTGATCACACACTACATGCAATACCTTGTGCCTGGCCCTTGAACACAAGCATGGCTTAGACTTGGTCATTTAAATCCTAGTGCTCAAGTTTTAACTTGGAAGTCAGACAAGTAAACAAATGATTTCAGAAGCAAGTGATAAGTAGATAATAGAGGCAAGACCAAAGCTCTGTGGGAAATAGAGTAGGGTGAGATTAGCTCTTCCTACAGGGATTAGGAAGTCTCCACTGGGTCATCTGAGCAAAGCCCTGCGTGTTCTCAGCAGATGAAGGGCAGAAAGGGTATCCCACCCATGAGACCAGAATGTTCAAAGGCATGGAAGTGAGAGCACCCATGACCTATGCAGGGGAAGGTAGAAAAGAAACTAGCAAAAGCATAAGGTATATGAAGAACACTGGCTGCAACAAGTGGAATGGGAAAACAGGGACCAGAAGGGAAACCTGAGTTTGGACATTTCCCTAGAAATTCAGAGCGTAAACAGGTGCCCACCAGGCAGCCCTGATCCAACTCAGATCTGCATTTTCAGAGTTTACTTTGAACATGGAATGTGTACTACCTAGTTAGTTACAGCGCCCACAAGCCATATGGCCTCACACTGAATCCCTTCCCACATACCCCTAGTGGATTTGAGACCTACTTGGGCTCAATAAGTTATTAAGATGTGACACAGTATTGACTTCATCCAAGCCCTCTGGAGGCTTGGGGAAGAAGACATTGCATGTGGCACGGAAAGTGGAAAGGATAGCTTAAAAGGCAAATCACTGAGCTGGAAAAAAAATGGAAAATATGTGCTGGTAAGAAATGTAGAGTAATCAAACCCCTCATGGACTGTAATTTCTGGTATTGTCAACTGGTATACAACTTTGCAAAGTTCATTCACAGTAAGCATTAAGCTGAACCTTAGGACCTAACGATTCCATTCCCAAGTATATGTACAGCAGCAGTGTGTATATGTGTATACCCAAAGTCATACAAGACACTTCTTAGCAAGACAGTTCAGCACAGCTCCAAACCAGGAGTTACCCGTACAGGTAGCAGACACTGGGTAAATACATTCTCATACACATGCACAATAGGTTACTCTACAGTTGAATGTTCTGTATCTGTGCACAACAGCATGCATAAGTCTCATGATATTAAGTAAATGAGCACAAATTCAAAAAAGTCCATGCAGAATAAGTATGTAAAACACAAAAGCATGCCAGACTAAAACATGCTGCCAGATAATGATCATCCTTGGGCAGGCATCTGTGTGTGTCTGGAAGGAGTTCACAAGAGAGCTGCCGAGAGGGCAGGCATTCGGCACTGCAGGGAAGATGTCAGCTGCACGACCCACATCCCGTATCTGAGTGTCTGATTAAGGTCCGACTCTGCTTCTGACTCAGCTCCCTGCTAACACAGACCCCGGGAGGTAGCAGGTGATAGTTTAAGTTTTTGGGTTCTTGCCACTCACATAGGAGATTTGGATTGAGTTCCAGGCTCCTAGGTCCAGCCTGATCCAGCCCAAACTGCCATGGACTTTTGGGAAATGAACCAGTAGGTGGATGATTTCTCTCTCTCTCTCTCTCTCTCTCTCTCTCTCTCTCTCCCCGTGTGTGTGTGTGTGTGTGTCTGTGTCTGTGTATGTGTGTGTGTGTCCCCTCCAATATTAAAAAAAGAGAGAATTTCTGAGTCTGGTAATATTCTATCTCATGATCTGGGAACAGGTTTCATGTATATGTTCAGTTTGTAAAAATTCATCAAGCTGAAAAAATAGGTTTATGTTATGTGTGTCAATCTGAATATACTTCAATAAGAAGTTTATATACATTTACAAAACAAGATAGGGGTCATCAAAAATAATGCTATGGCAAGAGAACAACAGAGAAGTTAATGATTCTTGAACTAGGGAAGTAACTGTAGTAATTATCCATTTATTCACCCACTCATTCATTTGATTTCTATTAAGGTTTACTGTGCATCAAGTAGTCTACTAGGTGCTAAGGATATCAAAGATACAATATACAGAAAAGATAGCTATCAAACACACATTCAACTAAATACTTTCTGTAAGAGAAAGGCCATCAATACACAATACAAGGTGATGGGGTGCAGCACGTGGTGGCCGTGAGGAATCTGGGGAGAGAGACACGTTGGTAGGAAAGCCACTGATTCCTTCCTGTCTACATTGCTAGGATTAAGTCCTTCTGCACAGTTCATGACGTTAAAATTCACAGGGTCTTCTGTACCCACAGCCAGAAGGTTTTTCTAACTGATGGATTTTAGGCAGTATTTATAAAATCCTCTAAAAAGGATGTTACTAGCAATAATGCAGCATGATAAACACACCATAGCATAGCACGCACGCTGTTGGGACGAACTATTTATCTCGGGCTCACAGTATCACCACTGGGAGCTGAAGTGTCTGGCTGTGTCTTGCAAGGTTCTCAGCGGATGTTGCCTACGACTGCCTGGTCTGTATTTTAAAGGATTCTCAATCATTCGCCTCCAAAGTGGGCAATATCATAAGGATGCCCTGACAATGCATTTACCATGTTCTTGTTTCAACATTTTATCCCTGGGTTGTTTTTCTCTCTTACTCCTGGTTTTTACATACATAATTGATGTTCTTTTGGTACCTGGGCTTTTTCAACAAACTTTACTTTTCAAATATTTCTTAAAACTTATTTTTAAAATTTTTAATATCCAGATGATTTTGGATTTCACAGTTAGTCCAAACATCCTACTAACTCTGATATGAGTTAGAGAGCTTGAAAAAAACAGGTACACATATTTTTTTAAGAAGGACCAACATTAAAATTGAAGGTTTTAGCTTTTAATAATATCACTGGAGCCTCTAAAAATAAATGTGCTATGTAAATGTAAAATTCTAATCACAATTTTTCATGGCATAGCATGCAGCAAAGACAACTTGAAAATATCTCAGCTTTTCAGAAGGAGTTATTGCCAGATTTGATTTTGTTTTATCGCACTGGCCCTCGAACCTATCCTTGCATCTTCAAAACCTACACATTTGGGCAGGGTTGGGGGGGAGGTGCAGCTTAGTTGTTAACACTTCTCAGAAGGCTTCACTGAGAACCTTGGCCCAGAGTTCTTTCTACCGGCTGAATGGCCGCACTCGTTATTTATGCCTTGCTCCCATGTGACTGTGGGAGGGCATGTCTGTCTCCCCAGCAGACCTGCAAGTAGCTTGACAAAAGACAATGTGTTGGGGCCGGCGCTGTAGTGTAGCAGGTAAAGCTGCAGTGCCAGCATCCCAGATGGGTGCCAGTTCGAGTCCCGGCTGCTCCACTTCCAATCTAGCTCTCTGCTATGGCCTGGGACAGCAATATAAGATAGCCCAAATGCTCAGGCCCCTGCACCCGCATGGGAGACTTGGAAAAAGCTCCTGGATCCTGGCTTCAAATCAGCACAGCTCTGGCTGTTGTGGCCATCTGGGTAGTGAGCCAGCAGATGGAAGACCTCTCTCTCTCTCTCTCTCTCTCTCTCTCTGTCCCCTCCCTCTCTCCCTCTCTACCTCTGCCTCTCTTACTCTGACTTTCAAATAAATAATCTTAAAAAATAAAAGACAATGTGTCGAAGTTCACTGTTTCCTCTACAACATAGCATCACTGTGCCAACACCATCATCACCACGTCACCAGCATTATCAGCAGCAGAACCCACGCTTTGTCACCATCATCATGCTCATTGTCGTCATCATCACCTTCACCAGTATTACCCACTGAGCTCCTACCACCACCACCACCACCATCATCATCGTAATCGCTTTCACCAGTATTATATAGTGAGCTCCTACCATTTGTCAAGTCGAACTTTTTTTTGACAGACAGAGTGGACAGTGAGAGAGAGAGACAGAGAGAAAGGTCTTCCTTTGTCATTGGTTCACCCTCCAATGGCCGCCGCAGCTGGCGCGCTGCGGCAGGCGCACCGCGCTGATCCGAAGTTAGGAGCCAGGTGCTTCTCCTGGCCTCCCATGGGGTGCAGGGCCCAAGCACTTGGGCCATCCTCCACTGCACTCCCTGGCCACAGCAGAGAGCTGGCCTGGAAGAGGGGCAACCGGGACAGAATCCAGCGCCCCGACCGGGACTAGAACCCGGTGTGCCGGTGCCACAGGTGGAGGATTAGCCTAGCGAGCCACGGCGCCGGCCTAATAGTCTTTTCTTAATTAACTCTCCAACGACCTCAGGAAGAAGGCATCATTACTACTCTCTCTCTATACATGAGGATTTTGGAACATGGAGGAACTATGAAACTTTCTTTGGTCTCTCAGTGTCAGAACTAAAACCCCCTGATGTCTGACTCCAGCATGGCTCACATCTGTACAGCCACTGTCCCTCTCACTCAGCACAGAACTAGGCACCATCATGGAAGTTCAGAGACACCTGTTCAGTAAATTGGTCCTACAGCTAAGTGAATTGGCTCACACATGCACGCGCGCGCACACACACACACACACACACACACGAATAGGTTGTGGGTCCAGCCAGGTAAATGTTTTGTGGTGAGTCTGAGAAAGACTGAGGGTCTTCATGACAAGACTACCAGTGACCCTCTTGCTGAACTGGGGTCTGTTTGGACACCTTGGCATCCCCAGGAGCATGACACTCCCTGATGACACAGCCACTGCCTCCTACAGTGTCCACCCAGCTGCTAGAAGATTCCCCACGAGGCAGGCTATGGAGACAGGTGGGATTCTTGGGATGCAATGGAGGCACACTTAAGCAGTTGGCAGCGATGTGCTTTTTCCATTCCCTTTATTAACTCCCATTGACTTCCATTATAAAAATGAAGATGCATCCCCATGGGAGAAAACATTTGGCCTCACTACCAGACAAAAATGACCCCTACAAAGGAAACAAATCCCTTTCAATCATCTGTTTAAAAGAAAAATGATAATGGGTGAGAGGACCTGAAGGAATAATGACAATCATCTTTGGAAAGCAATGCTGAACTACATAAAACGTCAGGCTTGAAAAAAATGTATATTTTAGAATTAAAAAAGGGGAAAAAGTAGCCCCTCCCCCACAAAGGAGCTAATGTGGATAAGGATGTCAATGGACTCGACCTCTTTCTCAAAGGTTCCTCCCGTGTACCCACTCACTCAACATCTGTCACCAGTCTGTGCTCTGTGTACTCGGTGTGATGCCAAGAGAGAAGGACAAACAGGAAGGGATTCAAGAAGTGAGGCCAGAAGGACTTGTGTTGGGATGAATATGGAGGTGTCACTGCATGTAGTTAGACAGGAGGGCCCTCTGGCGTGGCACCCATTTCCTAGCTCCCTAGCTGCCCCCTAGAGCAAGACACTTCACTTTGTTCCACCTGTTTCTCTATCTACCTAGCAGGGAAGATAGTGGTCTCTGGCATAAAAAGGCTGTTAAAAAACGACATGAAGGCTGGTGCCATGGCTCACTAGGCTAATCCTCTGCCTGCGGCGCTGGCATACCAGGTTCTAGTCTCGGTCCGGGCACCAGATTCTGTCCCGGTTGCTCCTCTTCCAGTCCAGCTCTCTGCTATGGCCCAGGAGCGCAGTGGAGGATGGCTCAGTCCTTGGGCCCTGCACCTGCATGGGAGACCAGGAAGAAGCACCTGGCTCCTGGCTTCGGATCAGTGCAGTGCACTGGCCACAACGCACCGGCCATAGTAGCCATTTGCGGGGTGAACCAATGGAAAAAGGAAGACCTTTCTCTCTGTCTCTCTCTCATTGTCTAACTCTGCCTATCAAAAAAAAAAAAAATAATAAAAAAAGACATAAATTCTTACTTGCAAGTCACTTAGAAATTAAACACAAATGCTATTGTACTATCTGCTGTTTGTATGAGTTTGAGCGAGGATAGTTTGTGCATCTAAAAAATGGGTAAAGTGTATATCTCAGGACAATAAAAATTATATGCATGTATACACATACAGGTTGGGCATCCCTGATCCAAAAGTCCCAGATCTGAAAGGCTCCAAAGTCTGAAGCTTTTTCTGTGCTGATATCACACAAGTGAAGAATTCCACAGCTGACCTCATGTGACAGGCCACAGCCAAGGCACAGGTGCATTAAAACATTTATACAATAACCTTCGTGCTATGCATGTAAGAAGTATATGCAACACAAATGATTTTTTGTTGGACTTGAGTCTCAACTGCAAGCTATATATTTTATATACAAAAATATTCCAAAATCTAGGGGGAAAAGTGAAATCCAAAAATTATTCTGGTTCCAAGAATTTCAGATAAGGGGTATTCAACTTGTACGTGTAAATATATACGTGTAATACACACACATACACACATAGAAGGAATGAAGTACACCCCAGATTATGCTCCGATGGCATATTGACTATTTTGAATTAAAGACACTTGAAAAACAGCAGATGCAACAAAGACATTCTGATTCTCCTTTTTTGCCTTAAAAATAGGAGAGGAAGTTCCCACATGAGGACTGCCCTCCCTATACCAGAAGAAAAGAAATACTCCTAGCATCTAGCACAGGAAGTTGAGACCAAAAGAATCCTGTACAAACAGATCTTATAAAAATAATTCTTACCCTCCTTTGGCCCCTCCCCTCAGTGTACAGCTACTTTTCCACAGTTCTCTCATTTCCCAACCTAGTGTAAAAGCATTTAGGTTATGCCAATTCTGTGGGCCCTCATTTCCTTATGGGAGCTCCATTTCACATAAAACTTATGTTAAATAAATTCATGTGGTCTTCCTCTGTTAATCTGCCTCATGTCAAATTAATTCATAGGCCTAGCCAGAGACCCTTAGAGAATAGATGTAGTATGTTGCCTCCCCTAGCGTACACACCACATTATCAGTACACATGCATATTAAGCCATGTATGTGAGTGTGTCTATAAAATATATATTATATAATAATATAAAGTGCTTTCCATAATACCTTACATTCTAGCAAACACACGAGAGACTACATATTTAAAAGCTGTACCTTGCGGTAGCACTGACTTTATGCAATTGTATTGTATTATTATTATTATTTAGTGGGAAATGAGAGAGCAAGGGATAATGAATCACTCATACATGTAAAAGAAAGAAACAAACAACCTGCTGAGCGCTTATCACTCCCAACACTCTGGGGTTTCTGTAATGAGAAAATCCAAGGGTGGTTGCTGTTCAAGGGGCTTCACTTATTGTTGGCCAGTCGTTCCAGCCTGGCAGATGGGTGCAGGTATGCTCAGCTGCAGAAGATTAGGGAGAGGGGAGAGTCGGTGGCTGGGACAGGTCGGCTAGGGGTCTACGAGGATAACTGGAAGAGTTGACAAGAAGATGGGCAGGTTTGGGCCCTGGGGGTGGGGGGAGAGAATGGGGCTCAGTTTGCACTTAGGGGTCATCAGGTGTTGCATGAGGGTGAGTGAGAACACACAGATTGGCCGACAGAGTGAAAAGTAACAGTAGGCTAAGGATGGACTCTTGATAACCCCAAATGCTTATGATGCAAATAGAGAAAAGGAAACAAGTCATGAAAGCTGTGACGGGAAAAGAAAGGGTCAGAAAAGTAAGAGAGCCGGAATTCGACAAAGAATACAGAGAAAGGTGGAATTAGCTGTCTCAGGGTTGCAGCCCGGGAGCTCAAGGATCTTTGTCCTAGCAGCCGAGAAAGTTACTAGTATGTTTTGACAGCAGTGTAAAGGCCAGACTTGGAGACACTTCCTAGATCACGGGCCTCTTGGTGTCCAGCAGAATCTCATTTCCTGAAATTTGCTTCCCTGCCACTCCCAAGAACTCCGCACTTTATCATTCACTAAGAGCCCTCTCACCTCGTGCCTGGGCCTCACTGCAGAGAGCCAGGCAGAGCCATGACCACTGTCCCCATTTACGGATGAGGAGGAAATGTGGGCGGAGGCTGAAGAACACGTCTGAGGGCTTGCAGATTTATTGACACCCACAGCACACCTGCTGTGCTCCAGCTGACCCTGGCCTTGGAGAATTGTGCCTCCTCTCTACAGGGTTTTGGATCTGCACACTCTGCGACATCTGGAGAGCTCACTCCTTTAAATCCTCTTGAAAATGAATAAATAAAGAATGAATAGGGGATCACCCAGCTATTGGGGCATTTTCACAGGGATGGAGAGACAGAGGCAGATGAAGACATTCGTGTGTTTCCTTACATCCCACCCTCTACCATGCCCAGAGACGGAGCGCTTGGGGTAGGTTTTCAGGGACAGCCTGGGCAGTAGCCTGGGCAATGCTCCCTCTCCTGCAGGTGCTGTGTTTCCTCCACGAAGGGGCCCAGCACACAGGCCATCCTTTGTGTGCTCACAGATTGCTGACTTAGAACCTCAGCTCTAGCCCTGGTTCCCTCCCTCCTGCCTCTCAGTGAGACCTTCCCTTTCCTGAAATCAACAGCTTCCCCCAAAACATTGAGACACTAACTCAGACGCTGAACTGCAGGAGCCGACAGGGTGGGGCAGAGGAACAGAATAGAAATGGGGCTATGGAGCCCACGCTAGAGGAGGCACAAGCATGGGATCCCCAGGGAGGATGAAGCTGAGAACAACAGGCATAAAAACCACGGCACGGATGGGGCTGGAGTGACGGCACAGCTGGTTCAGCTGCTACTTGCGCCTCCAGTATCCCATCCTAGAGTGCTGGTTCGATCCCTGGCTACTCTGCTTCTGACTCCCTTCCTGATAATGCACCTGGGAAGGCAGCAAGAGGTGGTCCACATCCTGGTCTCCCACATGGGTGGTGGGAGTTCCTGGCTCCTGACTTTGGCCTGAGCTGGACCTGGCTGATGCAGCCATTTGGGGGGTGAACAGGGAAATGGAAGATCTCTCTCTCTCTCTCTCTCTCTGCCTTTCAAATAAATAAATAAAATTTTAAAAAACATTACATAAGGAGTGTATGTGATAGAGGTGGAATTTGGAATCTGGGCAATCAGCGCAGTGGGTTAGGAGGGGCAGGAAACAGTTCCGTCCTGGAAGGGGCTGGGCAGGGCAGGCTCCTATTGGACACGGAAGTGCAGCTTTGCGAATCGAGGTCAAGGCACTTGTGAATGGATGGGGCCCATAAAAAAGGTGGGGGTGGGAGGGGTGTCTGCAAACTGCACACCAACACCTATGTGCAAACAATACCAACATCTGGCCATGACTTTCCTCCACCACAACTGTGGGCCTGCAAAGTGGCTCAGATCAGGATTGACTAATGTGACCCTGTAGCTAACAGCAGCCAGGAGACAGGCGTTGGCCAAAGGAGGCACAAACTGGGAAGCAGGGCCCTAGGGAGAGGTAGCAGCCCAGAATGCCTGCTACCACAGGCACTGGAAGGGAGTTAGAAGAGCTTCTGAAATTCCCAGGGTAGGGCAGTAAGACATATTGAAGTGTCTCAGTCCTATTCCACAGAATCCACAAATTAGTCTCACAGTAAGCTGGTTGTGACTTAGTTTTTTAACTTATATTAGATAACTATATTAGTTTTCTCCTTGAAAGTTCAGGTTTTAGATAGTTTTCTTCATTCTTTTTAAAATAATATTGTAAATCCATGTAGAAACAGGATATATGTGATAGAAATGTACATATATAGGGGCCAGCGCTGTGGCACAGTAGGTTAATCCTCCACCTGCGGTACTGGCATCCCATATGGGCACCGGTTCTAGTCCTGGCTGCTCCTCTTCCAATCCAGCTCTCTGCTGTGGCCAGGGAGTGCAGTGGAGGATGGCCCAAGTGCTTGGGCCCTGCACCCCATGGGAGACCAGGATAAGTACCTGGCTCCTGCCATCGGATCAGCGTGGTGCGCCGGCCGCGGCGGCCACTGGAGGGTGAACCAACAGCAAAGACCTTTCTCTCTGTCTCTCTCTCTCACTGTCCACTCTGCCTGTCAAAAAATAAAAATAAAAAAAAAAAAGAATCTATGCAAGGCTTTCAGTGTTTTTCTGGGAAGATTCTCAAAGTTACACAATATTCCCACTCTGCTCTTCCCCCTAAAAGGTTACAAAAAAAAATCTAGTTATTAAAAACTCTATTGAGTTTTTTGAAGGAAGTCACTGATCTTCTTCAACCCGTAACTAGAATGAGATATTTTCCCTACATACCCATCCAGAAAAAAAAAAAAAAATTTTTTTTTTTTTGGTAATTTGGAGTCAGACATACTGCCTTCCCTATATTTGACTCTTCGGTTTTTGAAACTCTATAAACCTTAATTTTATTATCAGTAGAGTGTATATAACAATGGCTGCTACTGTCTCTCTGCCTGTCTCTGTCTCTGTCTCTCTGCCTGGGTCATGGGAGGATTTCTACAAAGTCCAGTTATCTCCCACTGCTACTCTGATGCCTCCAGGGCAAAAGGAGATGGACAAGAAGGCTGGGCACAGTGTGATCCGGATATTTCAGACCAGAGAGCCAATATGAAGTCGAGGCTGATGGTAAGATGGTAATACCACTAAGAACAGCCACAGAATGGTGGTGAGAGCAGGGTGCCCTCATGGGTCTCAGATGACCAATGAATCTCAGCCTCTCCAGCCAGGTTCAGCTGGGAACACTCTCTCCCCCTAGGACAACCCATAGCCTTTCAGAGGCTTTTCTTGTGTGGTCCTGATCAATTCCTGTTTGCAGGCTATCAAGTTCACAACTCACAGCACAAGGATTTCGAGAGCATGAGCTCTGTCTCATCCACCCCTGGAACTGACACAATACTGGGAACTCAGCAGGTGTTCTGTAAATGCCCACTGAATTTAAAGTTAATAATGAAGTCTATGGTTGAGTTTAGCCTGAACTTATGAATAAAATGGTGTACGTAAAAGCCTGGAGAGTTCATTCTGCACGCCCTGCCCCAGAGGACAGAGCAGGAAGTTTTCACCACCAGTTTATCAGATAATGAGAAGCGGCAGCTACCTCTTAATCATCTCTGCATGTCTTTAAAGAAACCCAAATGCCTGATAAGTATGATCTGTGTTTCAGAGCACTCATCACACCTTCCTGATAAAAGGCAGCAGCTAAATGGATAGCGTGCCCAGTACATTGCTCCCTGTTCCTCAACACAATCCCCAGTGCTCGCACAGTCTCAGCTTTCAAGACAGGTGATTCCCACCCTGAAGTTCTCTCCAGCAGAAGCGGGACTCCTAAAATTTGATTTAAATTCTCAAATATATTATCATCAAGGTGATAACTCTAAGAAGCTAAGGTGGAACACATTAGTGGAACACAGTAGCCCATTTTAAAAGTGATAATCTGGTAGCAATAATATTAAGAATATCTACCATTGATGAACACATTTCAAGTGCAGGATATCTTGCAGCTGGTGAATTATGGACAATCCAATTATATCACAACAAGGCAATAAAATAAGCATTATTTTTATCTCCACTCTTCAAATGTGAAGACTTCGTTGAGAGTGGGTAAAGAATTTACCCAAAGACATGGCCACAGAGCCAACTCAAGTCTAAGCCTGACTCAGCCACAGCCTGGGCTGAATACTCAAAGCAAACCTTGTCCCATGTCGGCGTTGCTAACAGGAGTGGATGCCCTCACTCTTGATTGCTACACTTGAGATGAACTCTAGATTTCCTTCCAGAGAGTCAGAGGTTAACCAGATCTAATGTTTCGTCTAATCACAGGCATCCCCAAACTCTGGCAACGTTTCCATTGCCCACAAGATGGCGTTGAGGTGTGAACCAAAACCTTCAGGCCCAAATGTCTAGCAGCACTGGTCCACCATGGTGTCAGTGAACGGCATTTCCCAGCAGGACTGGCTAATGGCTTGGGACCAAGAAAGGAGAAGAGACCCAGTTAGACGTGTCGGTTTCCTCTCATGCACCACGTTCTGTATTAAGCCCTCTGCATCTGTTGCTCCCCAGCAAAGTCTCAAACTCATCGGGAGGCCCCCAGCAGGTACTTGAAGTCATGTGCTAAACTAAACCGAATTGGTTTAACCTCCACTTCCTTAGGAGTCATGGCCACTCCTTTCTCCCTTGAGTTTACGTCTAACTATCCTGACACACAAGTAGGTGTCAAATCCGATGGAGAATCAAAGAATGATGCTATTCACGATGCCTTGCACTGGTCATCTCTGTGCAAGAATGAGACAGATTTCACATCCAGAAAGCAATGCAGCTGCAGTGGGAACTGAGATTCTGGGGAGGAAAGAGCAAGGCCTGACGGATGGATGCCCAGGCCAGAAGAAGCTCCTCCGTTCCTCACACCCACTGAACAATTCACCAGGAGCCTCAATGTCCTCAGCATTCAAATAAGCATGTTTGCTTTGTGTAGTTTATATCATTGAAATAATCAAATATGCTAGGGAAAGCAAATTACTATGCAGAAAAGCCACTCTTCCAAATATAAAATTTATACACATGAAGACAACCGTCATTACCTTTCAGTAGGCTCCACTAAATTTGGTCATACATTAAGACTCTGGGGTCAAAACTGAATCTCAGCTCCAACACTTACTAGCTGTATGACCTTTGATGTATCATGAAAATCTGCAAGTAATAATGGGGTCATAATAGTACAAACTTCCAGGACATTGCGAGGATGAAAATAAATACAAGTATTCAGCAAAATTCCTAGCACATAGCACCAGAATGGTAGCACTAATAGTATTAATGTTCCATGCACAATTTTGTATGGATATCATGAACTATTAAATGTTGCACGTGGCACACACTGATGCACTGAGCCATTTGCATGCATCTCCTTCCACCTTTGCTTATGTTCACTGACATCACATGGGCAACTTGTAATCTTCCATGGTAGGAGCTATTTATGCCATGATTGGCAATGCTACAAATCAGAGTTTTTTTGGACTGGGTATTGTGGTGCAGGAAGTTAGGCCAAGCTTGAGATACCCATATCGGAGTGCCTATTTGAGCGGTGGCTAGCATGCTTCTGATCCAGCTCCTTGGTAATGCACCTGGGAACTGGTGAATGATGGCCCAAGTACACAAGTCCCTGCCACCCACATGGGAGAGCTGGATAGAGTTCCTGGATCCTGGCTTCAGACTGGGCCAGCCTGAGCTGTTGCAGCCACTTGGTTGATGGAAGATCGATCTCTCTCTCTCTCTCTCCCTCTCTCTCTGCCTTTCAAATAAATAAATAAATATTTTTTAAAAATCAGAGTCGCTTTGTTTTGTTTTCTTTCAGAGAATGAGTTTATCAGTATCCCACTGGTTTGAATATTGACCGTCTCTTGATTTAGGTCCCCTAGAAGCGCTAAGATGAGATTTATATACAAAAGAGTTGTTAAGGAAGTGATCTAAAAAAAAACTTGTTAGGGAGTGAAGAAAGTAGCCTGGGGTGGGACAATGTCAGGCAATGAAATGGGCTCAGGGAGTGGGTATTCAGCTTAGCAATTAAGATCCTAGTATCCCTTATTAGAGTGCCTGGGCTCGAGTCTCAGCTTCTGCTCCTGATTCCAGCTTCCTGCTAATGCAGACCCTGGGAAGAGCAGGGATAACTCAACTAATTTGGTGCCTACTTCTATCCATATGGGAGACCTGGATTCCATTTCCGGCTCCTGGCTCTGGCCCAAGCCCAGCCCCAGCCATTGTGGACGCTTGGGGAGTAAACTGGTAGACATATCTCTCTCTCTCTCCTTCTCTCTCTCTCTCTCTCTCTCTCTCTCTCTCTCTCTCTTCTCCCTCAACCTCCCTCCTGTCTCCTCCCTCTCAAATAAAAAAAGATGTGGGCTCAGCTGAACTGTGGTCTCGGTCTCAGCCTCAGCCCACAGGTAGCTCCAGATCCTGAATGGCACCAAAGGGAGTTCCCAGCCTGGGGTGAGAGTGACAGATTTTTCTCCTCTGATAGTAGTTGGCCATTGGCTGGCTCCTGACCCATTCCTGGGGAGATGTAGCTTTCCAGGCATTTCTGGGTGAGACTGCTCACAGACCCCAGAGTCATGTTCTGAAGAAGGATCCACTGTGAGACACAAACACAGCTCCCAGTAAAGGGGATCTGAGCAGGGGACCAAGGGAAAGTGCGAGGACACAGAGACAGATTGTTCAATTAGCCATTCGAACTGGAGTGGATTTAGGAAGTCACCTCTCTTATTTGTAATCCAATACAGAAGGGTTGCTTATTCAATCAGCAAATATTTATTCAATGCAAACTACGTTCCTGGCAGTGGGATTGAGGCTGGAGATTTAAGGGTGAACAAAATCAGATGCAGGACCCCTGCACTGAGGAGTTTACATTCCAACCAAGGAGACAGACATTCACCAAATACTCCCATAAATAAACACAAATTTGCAACTGTGATGGTGAAAAGAGGGAAAAGAAGCATAGCACTCTTGGGAGTGAAGAGAAGACAATGATTGACAAGGAGGCCCCAGCGGGCTTCCCCAAGTAACTAAGGAGGAAGCAGAGATCTGAGGCGTAAGTCTGGGCTTGCTCCTTGTAAGCAGTGGGTGACAGAGACGCGAGAGGGTCTAAATCTCACCTGGGATCCAGCTGCAGGACAGGCCTGTGTGTGGACACTCATCTCTGAGGCCAGTGCAGCGGGATGGCTCTCGCAGGCCATGGATCCATGAAATGAGGAAGCAAGGACGCTTTTCTTTGCTCTTTGAAGAACAGCACTTGGAAGGCAGGCCAGGCCTCCTAGGTTTCTACTAAGCTTCTATTTTGAAAACAAGACTGTTTTTATGTTCTTCCTATTTTCTGAGATTGGTTGCTTTCTGTTTTTCTTTGATGTTTAGTGAAGTGCCTTTAGAAAATCCCTGTCTTATTTAGCTGTGCCAAGGAAAGGGAGGCGTGTCCTTACTAAGTCCACCCAGCTCAACGCAGGGGGAATGATGGATTTCCAAATATATACATGCAGATATACGCAAACGGGTGTTTATATTGCACATAGATGTGTGTGATCCTGCTACACGTATGTATGCAGGCCTGTGTGTGTGTGCACGCTTGTTTGCATGTAAGTGACGCATGGATGCAAGCGTGTGGTGCCTTCTCCGAGTGTGTACGTGTGTGTTTGTGTGCCTGTTTTGGTGATCAGGGCTGCTGTGGGGTGGCGGAGAGTGGAGGTGGGGGTAAGAACGCACAGGGCCAGGCAGGGAGGGAGGAGGAGGCGAAGGAGGAGGGAAGTGCTCCTTGCTGCTGCTCAGCCCATTATTAAAGAGAAACAACATTCCCAGCAGGAGGCAGAAGGGCAATAAAACCGGTGGCTCCACAATTTATGATGCTAACTGAGATTCCATAGTTGGAAGCAAGACTATCCCTGGAGCACCAAGGTCAACAAGCCAGCAATACCCTGGCTTCCAAAGAGCTCCCCCGTGCCCACCTATTAATCAGCCCATTGCTGAAAATGCACCAATGAGCTCTGCTCTGGAAACATCATTAATAAGCAGGGACAGGCCAAATGGCGGAGAATTCCAGGATAAGGGCAGGAAGGCAAGGAAAAAAATATTTATATACACATATGTGCGTGTTTGTGTATGGGGTGTAGCCTATTATATATACTGGGCCATCTATTACAGAGGTCATATTTAAGTGTGTCTATTCATTCTCCATATATTTTATATTATATGAGAAATTTCCAGGCTTTAGATCCCTGCCAGATGGAATTAGAGCAATTGTTCTCTGTCGAGACTTTGGGAAATTAATGAGGTTCGCAAGCAGAGCCATGAGAAAATAGAAATTTTTTTTTCTTTAAAAAAAAAAGAAAAAGAAAAAAAGAAGTGCCCAGTTTCCAAAAATATAGCAGCCACAATCCCAGAGAGAGCGATCAGTTTAGTGGCTAATCTTGAGGCCCGGCAGTGGCCCTAGCCTATCTTTTGGGTTATTGCGATTCTGAATGGAGCTTTAATCAGCTTAGCCCAGCCCGGGCGCCATGGGCCTGCGGGCAAAGGGCATTTCCCTACAGACCCACTGGAAACTGTCTCCTCCGCTCTAAATAAACGGTTCCTCTGTCTCCAGCTCCGTTCTGGAGTGCACAGCTTAACTTTCTTTTGTGTGCAGGAGAGAAGGAAGCGATGGGGAGGGAGCCTGTGCCCTCTGAACCCCAAAGGGAAGAAGTGCGCATTCTGTTTGTATCAAGGCTGTGATACTGTCTGAAAGTTTGGACCCCAAACAGGAATTCTCAGCCCCGAAAATGTGTTTCTGTTTTACTGTTCTATCATCCAAACGTTTCCTGGATGCTCTGTTCCCGTCAAGGACCACCCTGAAAAGGAACTCCGTGCCACTTTTGTCACTCTCCAAGCCCCACGGGACGAGCTTTGGCCAATATGGCGACCTCCCATTCTGATGGCTTCCCTCACAGGATGCAGCGGGTGGGGAAAGGAGAGCCTGGTGCTGAGTCCACGCCTCGCTCCGATAAGCCAGCTGCTCCCAAGAAAGCCACCGCTGGCGCTGGCTCCCTGCCTCCCTCTGCTCTGGCCTCTGCCTCCAGCTGGGAACAGGAAGGACTTTGTGTCAGCAATCACCCCCCAAGGGTGTTTTCCTATTGCTTCACAGACCTCAGCACCAGAGAGGCCATCTCTTTGCCCAGCTCCGTGGCTGCCTGCAGTCCTGCCTCCGAGGGATTTACAGTGTGCTGTGTTTGGTCTGCAACAACAGACAATGGTTCTGAAACAGTCTTCCAAGGGGATCACAGTGACAGCATGTGGAGGGGCACGGAGAGATTCCTCTCTAGCTGGGAGGACTGAGATGAGAGGGGTGAGTTATGTCATCTGCCACTCATTGACCATGTACTGGCCTGCCAGCCCTGTGTGGGAAACGTATCTATCACATCGTATCCTTTGATGAAATGGAGACTTGATCTGTCATTTCCCCACATCGAAGAACTGCCGGGGGAGTCTGCATTCAGATCAGACTGACCTGGCTTGCGTTCTCTGTCCCCAGGAGCACTGTTTTGGGGTCAAATCAAATGTCAGTGCTTCTGGGAGACCAAGACAAGCGCACTGCATTTGGTCCTCCTCAGATGGAAATGGGTCCTGTCAATCACCACGTTGTAGAAAAAGAGACCAGAACCCAAGTCATAAAGTGATCTTTGTCCTGTGTCTGTGAGCTGCAAACAGAGGGATGGGGAGGGGAGGAAGGGAAGAAGGGAGGAGGGAGGAAGAGCGTTCTCTTCCTGCTCCTGTCTCTGCACCCAGGGTCCTCACCTGCCTCGCTGAGTGAGCGCCCAAGGCTCCTGCTCAGCTCCCAGGGCTGTCAAGATGAATTCGTTCATTCCATTGCCCCAAGCACATCCTGAGCCAGGAGATGGCAATTGGAGGACCAAAGGCAGGCTGCCTGCAAGACCCAAGCTCAGTGCTCAACCTCAGACACTGGTCTTGCCATGGGAGACCCCAAGAAGGCCAGGCATTCTGCGCCCACACCAGCCACAGGCAGACCGAGCGCAGCTTCCTGGTCTGGGGCCCCTAGAACGGGTCCCGAGTCCCAGACTTTCTGGAGAGAAACACCAAAAAAGCAGGACAGCAGCTGCTTGTATTGTTTTATTTCTTGATTTATTAAGGCTAGAGGAGGGTCCATAGTGAGCCCTGTGGCTGCTGAGATAGGAAGTATGTTTGATGAATCGAAGAGCTTGGGTTTTAATTAAAAACCCTGGCTTTTCTGATCTTAACAGGACAATCTGGAGACCACACAATCCAACCTCCAAAGCAGTTTTGGGGGACGTGAGTTTGAGTCCCTCCTAACAGTTTTGTGACTTTGAACAGGGTAGGTTTTTTGGTGCTTTGGTTTGCCCATTAACATAGTAAATTTTGTTGATTAACTTGTTACAAACGCTGGATTCTTCCAACTCAGCTCTAAGCAGAAGCTTTGGAGACCAAGATGTCTTCGTTGTTCAGATCGCTGTGCCGCGGGAAGCGACAGGCAAGGCGTGTTCTGAAAAGGGCTGCAGCTACCACAGCAGGCGCTTCATGGGATGAATCCAGTTTCACTCTCACCTCACAATCTTCAGCCCACAGAGGAGCGAGCTTCGGAGAGATCGCAGTGTCCTGAACTCACACAGCCTTGCAGTGTGGAGCTGCTCGGCTGCTCGTCCACCCCTGGTCTGTGTCCATGACTCTCTCTGACCCCTGGCACCCCACGTACACATCGTTACAATGTCCCCCCAAACAACGGATGAGTCCTCCTGGGGTCCCTGGCACTCTGGTTTTCTTGCTCTGCACCACTTCTATTTACAAATGGAGCCCGCTTGCTCTCCTGCCCCATTTACTCACAAATTAACGTCTTGTATCCAACTGTTCACTCATCTCCACCCATCTAAGTCAAAACGCCCACAGGTCACTTCTGTCTCCTTCTCACTCGAAGACAAATGCCCCAAGCTTGTCCTTGGGCCTCTGGCTAGGACCATAGTGAGGGGTGGGTGCCGAGGGATGGTGGCAGTTTAGGGCAACAGCTCAGAATGCCTCTCCTTGCATGCCCCTCCTTGCATGCCCCATCCACTTCCCCTCCTGACTTCCCACTTTCAGGTCAACAGGATGATATTCCACCATTGGCTGGGTTCCAGGCCAGTGCTATTGAAAGTCCACCTGTGGCCAGGGCCTGGGTCTCAGGAGCTGCACAGATGACTCCAGGGTCATCCACGGGCATCCAAGGTGTACCTGCCAGGTACACCAGGCAATTCAGAGGTGCAGCAGCTCCGGGAAATGAAAAGTAACTCGGGATGTGTCCCTCCAAGGCAAGAAGTCATTCATTAGGAAAAAAGACAGTAGTCACTTCGGTTTTTGTTTTTGTTTTTGTTTTGAGACAAACAAGCTTCCAGTGCCTCCAGGGGTGAAGACCAAGGAGACACAGGGCAGCCAAGGAGACACAGGGCAGCCCACCACTCAGCTTCACCCTCTGCCTGCACACCTCGCCTGCACTCAAACTTCTCTTCATGTATGTACCACAGAGCAGAGGCTTCAGGGTCTCGGGGCCAAGTGGCTGTTGCTTGGCTGTTTACTGAGAGAGTGCAGAGTCCAGGAACTCTTGAAGTGTTAGAACCTAATTTCTCGTTTGCTTGCAGAAGGCCAGGCTGCGGCCCCGTTCGGCCCTATCCGGTTCTGTCTGGCCGCGAGCTGTCCCCGGCCATAACTTCCCTGCTTTAGTTCTCCTTCTCCTTTCCGGAGCCAGTCCCTTCCTGCTTCTCCTCTGCTTTCTCCAGCGGAGCCCCGTGATGCCTGTTCCAGCTGTTGATAATCACCTCCCCCGGGCTGCTGGGGTGAGTGACTCAGCACGCACCCCACTCGGCTGTTTTTCTAAGAATCCAGATACTTGTTTCACGTCGTCCGCTCCGTCCAACACCGCGGCTGCTCAGTGCTCATTGATGCTTCCCGCCTCTAGGCTCGCTTTGTTTGACGACACGTTGAAATTAGAAGTAAGCAGACTTGGATTCCACCTGTCGCTATGCATGCCAGCCACTCACTGAGCCTCAGTTTTCTCATCTGTAAATAGGGACCCAAGCCTGTATTTCACGGGGTTGTTTATGGAGACAAGATGAGAAAAGGAATGAAAGAGACCCAAACAATGCTTATGCACTGGACTTTTGTTTTACTCCACAAATGTTACTTCCCTCGTGTCTCAGATAGCCAATCAGCAACGAAACCATACATACTCTTCCTTCTCGGTGTCTCCTGTCCACTCCCACATCTCTTCCATTTCCACTGCTCCTTTAAATCAAGGTCACGATGCTTAATCCTGGACTTTTACAGCAAGCTTTTTTCAGCTTCAGATCTTTGTCCTTGGTGCTCCAGGGTCAGGCTCAGCCCTTCCAGGTCCCGCTCAGCTGCAGGTCTTGCGTTGCTCCCATGGATTCAGCTCCACCCACCCCAGTCCCTACACCAGCTTGGACCAGGCGGGTGAGGCTGTGTTCCCGAATGCACAGTACAGCTTGTTCTCATCCACAGAGATTCTCTGTCAACACAGATGCTCCATCTCGCCCTCTGGACTTCTCAGAATCTTAACGCCCTGCATTCTTTCTTCATTACCTGCCATTTTTTCTAGAATTTTTGTAGCCCAGAGAAGCTCCCATATGAAAACAGTGAAATGCCACCAGAATAGGACACAAAGTAAAATGGGATGCTGACAGCCGTCTTAGACAATGGTAAGAAACCAGAGCCAACGTACCCAATAACCAGCGGAAACCCTCAATGCTCGATGGATATTCGTCTTTCTTTCCACTTCTATATAGTGCTTTCTGTGCCAAAGTGCCGCCAGTGCCCTCACTGCTCCACATGACCTGTGTGATCTCTTTGATTCACTGGCCCCTCCCATTTTGCATGTTCTTTTTCCCCACTTAACACATGGTTTGGATCAATTCCATCAGTAATGACACCGAGCACAAAGAGAATGCACAGCAAACGCCCAAGGCACGTTGCATCAGAATGCATAACGAAGCAACCATGGAATTAACAAGAGGGCACCAGTAGTAATACGCTCATAAAGTGAGCCTTGATCTTAGCTTCTTCAACCCAGTGTACATTTCAGGAAATAAACATAAACCAAAAATCAAAATATTGATTTTGTAAAATGTCCATGGAACAAATATACAACTGCAACAGTCTCCCTTTATCTGCAGCTTCAGTTACTCGAAATAAATGATGGTAAGAAACCATTACATGGAAAATTCCAGAGCTTAGCAGTTATAGGTTTCACACTAGACTTTGCACTAAGTAGTCTAATGAGATCTGCCCCATCCCATTTTATCCCACCCAGGATGTGAATCATCTCTTTGTCCAGCATGTCCGCGCCACATGTGGTACTCACTGGTTAGCTACTTTGCACCTTTCTTGGTTACCAGATTGGTTATGAAAATGATGGTAGCAATATCACAGTGCTTGTACTCAAGTCACTCTTAATTTACTTAATAATGGCCCCAAAGGGCAAAAGTAACACTAGGGGCAATTCAGATATGCAAAGAGAAACTGGAAAGCACTTCCTTAAGTGAAAAGCTTCTCTACTTAATTAGAAAAGAAAAAAAAATCATAGACTGAGGTTGCTAAGTCTATGGTAATAACAAATCTTCTATCCATGAGACTGTGAAGAAGGAAAAAGAAATCCATACTAGCTTTGCTGCCACTGCTCACACTGTAAAATAATAATATGATCCATGGCTCATAAAGGGAAATATATTAATTTGCATAACTTATTACAGGATATTGTTATAATTGTTCTACTATTATTAGTTATTGTTGTTAATCTGTTACTATGCCTAATTTATAAATTAAGTTTTATCATAGGCATAAATGTATAGGAGAAAAACGTGGTGTGTGCAAAGTGCAGTGTACTTGTGGTTTCAGGGATCTACAGCTGCTCTTGGAATGTATGCCTGTGTGGGAGGGGTATTACTGTGTTAGACAACACAGAAAATCTCAATGAGTTCCAAACTCAACAAGCAATTAAATAACAAGAAATTGCTTTCATTGTTCAGAGCTCAACTGATTATCTCCCCCTTTCAGAAAGCCCTTTCTTAAAGTGCCACATAACATAGACAGACTTAACGTCTCAGAAACACAACTGGCCTTGTCCCTCACTTCGAGGGCTTCCAGGGACAGGTATTTGGCAGAGCAACTAAGTTGCCACTTGAGACACCTCCATCCCGTATCTGAGTATCTGGGTTTGAGCCCCAGCTCGGCTCCTGACTCAGCTTCTTGTAATGCAGACTCTGGGAGGCAGCAGTGATGGCCCCAGTACTTCTGTCTGTGTCACCCACATAGGAGACCTGGACTGAATGCCGGGGTCCTGGTCCTGGCTGTTGTAGGCGTTTGGGGAGAGGGAGAGAACCAGTAGATGGGAACAGTCAAATCTCTCCCTCTCCCTCTCCCTCTCCCTCTCCCTCTCCCTCTCCCTCTCCCTCTCCCTCTCCCTCTCCCTCTCCCTCTCCCTCTCCCTCTCCCTCTCCCCCTCCCCCTCTCTCTCTCTCTCTCTCTCTATATATATATATATCACTTTCTGCCTTTTAAATAAATAAAAGAAAAATTAAAGAAAAAAAGTAGAAGACTTCCATGGTTCCTAAACATGTCCCTCTCCTATGCCCATCTTAAAATAGAAATTTTTATACATTCATTAAGCCACTTGTTCAATCATTCATTTATGCATTCACTCATCCATTTGTTGAAGTCAGACATTTAAAACAAATGAGTACCCAAAGGTATCCCTGACCACTAATGTTCACTCCAGAAATTATACTGAAGACAATCCATAAGTGGTTCACAATTTAGCGGCTCTATGTAAGCAGAACCATACATAATCCCCCTTTTGCATAGGTGTTAGAAGATTAGAAAAAACAAAATTAAGATACCTGCTTAATGTTGGAGATAGGAATGGGATTGCTTTCATCCCTAATATCCATCTTGAGATGTGAAGAGCACTTTGACTTCCACCTATTCTCTGCAGAAGCAGGGCCCCAGGTCCCTGCTGCAGTTTCTCACTGTTAACTAAATGAGCATTACCAGCCCAGCTGGCCATGAGTTCTTGCCTGCTCTTGGTCCTACCTCATCCATCTGCCTCTTCTCCTTTGGCTCCCCTTGCCACTTGTGCCTGGACTAGCCCCACGCCATCCTCTGAGATTCTAGAAGTTTCCTTAGAGTCTTCTAAGTCTGGTCATTCGAGCTCTTTCCAAGTTATCTCTGAGACTCACCACTTAAAATGTAGCCTTGCCTTCCTGTGTCAGTCCTCAACAAGGCAGGTTCACCCTCACTAGGGCACAAACACAAGTGAATTTGATACTCTATGGCCTTGCTTTTGCTACTCTCATGTGCCTTTCTCCACTTGACCAATCATGAATCATTCCCTAAGTGGCCGTGATGTTAAAGATCTTGTGTTCAGTGATGAGTAAGATATAACATACACCTTTTACAGAATTGTTAGACTAGTGGGAAAGGTAAAGTCATTTGCAAATGATTATGAAAATCATAACAGCCTTAAGAAGTCTAGGAGGATGAGATACAGAGGCTTTCAGGCTTATTCTGCCAGTTAGAAGCCACATCTACTCCTAATCCATACCCATTGTTTTATCTAAGTGTTTATTGAACACCTAATATAGTCTAGACATTGCAGATGCAATAATGTAAACATAGACATGATCTTCACTGTCATAGAGCTCATAGCCTAGTGGCAGAGAGAGATAATAAATAAATAAATACAACTTGTGACAAATCAATTCATTAACAGATGGGAAAGTGCTGACAATATCCCAGCCACTACTTGAAACACTGGACACAGTGACAAAGCTACAACCCTCTCCTGACTTCCTAGGCCTTCTACAAAGCAGTCAGGGAGCATAACAAAGTAATATATTCTAGGTGGGTGCCCGATGTGAAGCATAAAAATTATAGAGCAAGGAGAGAGGATAATAAAATGGGGAAATTTTGAATGATGTGATCAAGGAATGCCTCCTTGAGCAAGTGACTCTCGGAAAGACCCCTGGAGAAGTGAGAGAGCCATGAAGGTATCCGAAAGAGGCGCATTCCTGGAAGAGGGACCGGCCATTGCCAAGGTCTTAAAACAGGACTGCGTCTGGGTGAAGAAAAATGCAGCCAGCGATAAAGATGCAGAAGGAAGCATCCACCAGAGTGCTCAGCGAAGGCCTCTGTAGGACGTGACCCCGCACCCGAAGTGTGGAGGACAAACAGTGCTTTCCTGGGCTAGATGGCTATCAATCCATCTGGGATTTCTGCTTCTCACTCCGGCTGCCTCCTGTCCCTACAGCTCATTCCTGAGCACCAGACCCCTCCAAATGTGGCCAACTCCTTCCAGACCCCTCCTCCCAAGGGCCTCTAACCAGTTCCCTGTCCCAAATTAGGATGCCACTCCAGCACCCACATAGCTCAGAGATTCCCCAGTCCCACTGCTCACACCCTCAGCCCCATAATGGCCCCCTGAATTCCACACATCCATCAGAATAACTGAGCTCTTCCACCAATGGCCAGCTTTCCAGCCATTGCTAGTCCATTCCATAACATAGCTAGCCCAGCCAAGTTATGACACATTCAACTTCCCTGAGAAAGAAAAAGGCAGCAATATGACTTCTGGAGGTTGATTATTTATAGGGTTTCAGTCTATTTGGAAAGCCTACAGAGAAAAGTGACAAAGGAACTTATGACGAGTTACATTCAATTCTCTTTTGCCATTTACCAGCTGTGAAACTCTAAGAAGTTAACTTCACTGAGCCTTGCTTTTCTCATTTGAAGACTGGGAATTCCTCTTCTTCACAGCTTTTGAAGGATTTCATAAAATAAATTAATTGAAGTACCTGACACATCGTAAGTGTTCCAATGAATGACTCTCAGTCTTCCATCTCCTTTTTGGTTTATACCAAGTGTCAGCACACTACTGCCTACGAGCCAAATTCAACCCATGGCTTGTTTTTACAAATAAAGCTTTATTGGGTTAGGGTCACACCACTAATTCATGTACTGCCAATGAGTGTTTATGTGTTACAACAACAGAGTTCACTAGTCACCATTGAAACTATACAGCCAGAAAGCTCCAAATATTTACTATGTGGTCCTTTACACAAAATATATGCAAAGTCACAGCTTTTATACAGGAGACCCTATAATACTGTTTTTGAACATAGGACCTGGGTTAGGTTGCCCAAGTTTAAATGCCAGCTTTGTCGTTTACTAACTGTAGAACACTGAGAAAATTATTTAACCTATCTGTACCTAGTTTCTACATCTGTAAAATGGGGACTCTATTTGATTACTGTGGGCTGATGAAAGGATTAATTGAGCCAGGCTAACAAATGTATAACATACTACTAGGCAAGTGATTAGTGATAGTCAACATAATGGCTAAGGTTATTACACACACTATCAAAGCAATTGCTCCACTAACTGAGAATACACATGGTGTTCAAAAGCAACCTGAACCCCAAAGATCCTGTCTAAAATCCTCTCTGGCATATAAACACCCCTCCAGACTCAGAGCTCCAGGATCTGGACCTGCCCCAGTAATTCTCCCCACAGCTACTCCCTTCCTTTGGCTCCCTCTGTAGAGTCTGGTTGGAAACCTGGCCCAGAGACGCAAGCTCAGATGAGACTTCCTCTGTTATGCCCGTGGCAGGTGCGGGCATGAGTCACTGCTAAGCCCAGGACCTTTTGCTGGTGAGAATGAACCTTGCTTTAGCCTGGTTTGGTAAGAAGACCTGAACAATCATTGGCCTGCATGGCACACCCTCACCAGACTGGAAGTTGGTCAGCCCAGGGGAGAGAGAAGCCTCCTCTAGTGGCTCCTGTGTGCAGCTGGGGACTCCTTGAGCAGAACTTACAACTAAAGGTCAAGGGCCAAAAAACAGCTCAGGTGTAAAGAAGCTGGATAAAGTAGACAAGAACAGATACTTTATACTCTTGGCAAAGGCCACTTTCTGGAAACTGGAAACCCAGGTGCCAGGTTCCCCAAAGTTTAAATACAAGAGCTTCTGTTAAAGAATCAGGACTAAAGGGGTCGGCGCTGTGGCATAGTGGGAAAAGCAGCCGCCTGCAGTGCCGGCATCCCATATGGGTGCCAGTTCAAGTTCTAGCTGCTCCAATTCCGATCCAGCTCTCTGCTATGGCCTGGGAAAGCAGTAGAAGATGGCCCAAGTCCTTGGGCCCCTGCACCCACTTGGGAGACCTGGACTTCTGTGCCCTCGTGGGAGACCCAGAAGAAGCTCTTGGCTCCTGGTTTTGGACCAGCACAGCTCCAGCCATTGTGGCCATCTGGGGAGTGAACCAGAGGATGGAAGACTCTCTCCCTCTCCCTCTCCCTCTCCCTCTCCCTCTCCCTCTCCCTCTCCCTCTCCCTCTCCCTCTCCCTCTCCCTCTCCCTCTCCCTCTCCCTCTCCCTCTCCCTCTCCCTCTCCCTTTCTGTAACTCTGCCTTTCAAATAGCTATTTTTAAAAAATCAGAACTAAGAAGATGTGAGAATATAACTCCAAAAAGATTGGGTGTCGGAGGCCTGATATATATTTCACTTTGTAAGAGAAAATACAAAATTGCTGAAGGAGACCAAGAAGAAGAGAAAGCATGTGCACACATGTGTGCATAAACATCCACATTCTATAGCCATTAGGAGATGGGGTAAAGAAAGACAGGGTGAGCACATTTCATGTGTCCTCAGTGCAAGACTTCTAACATTCTGAACAATTCTAATTTTCCTCCCTTAACAGGGCTGTTTCTTAATCAACATAATCTAACACAACATGTTTCTAAGTTTTAGAATAACACTCATGCACAAAGACTTACAAAGGTATAAATTAAGCCACCCAGATCTGCATACCGTTTTTGTTGGCAGTAGCACAGCCTCATGATCCCAGGTTAGTCCAGATCTTCTGGCACCCACAGGCCCACATGCACAGGGCATGCACTTCTGAGCAGCCATCGGCAACTCTTGATGAAGACGTCCCAATGTGAATCCAGAGGAGTTTGACTAAGAGCCAAGCCACCTGTGGGGAGTGTAGCAGAAGCTGCCACCACCTCACCCTGGATGGATAAAGATAGTCATGCTTCAAACCAGGGGCCCCCGTACACACCCAGGTGTGGCAATATTCAGGAGCAATCATCCCATCAAAGAATGCAAGTGACTATGGGGTTGGTTTGCTTGAGCCAAGAAATTATCTTTAGCAAATGAGGTCATTGTCTTAAGAAATGAGACTTCATTCAGAAATGCCAATAACTCTCTTGCTCCCAAAATAAGGCAATTTTCTACCTGAAACGACCCTGAGGAACTGTTCACGCAGGGAACTAAAGCATTTTCTAAGGAAACAAAAATTCTTACCTTGATATGGTCTTTTTTTTCAGGCTTTACTAGCATTCCAGCTACACAATTGAGGGCACAGGCAACTGAGTCCCAGTGAATTATTTCCTCAGCCCAAGAACAGAATCTGGTGTATAATAGACTCTCACTAAATGGGCATCAACTTTCTGATGGACTGTGTTCCTCCTGGGACAAAGAAACCAAGCCATCTATGCCTTACCTGATGTCAACACTCCAGAGAGCTCTTTCCAGCCTGTGTGTACAATATTCTCTTTGATAATATGAATTGAATACATCAAAATATAATATTCTGGCAGATATTTCTTTATCTGATGTCAAGTAAATTTTCTGTTCCAACTTAGAGACAACTTAGACCAAGGCTTTCATTTCAATCTGTCTGTCCATCAGATTGGTGGTATGTTTGCATCACACCAACCAAACTCTTCACAAACCTATGTGCCCAGAAGGTTCCATGTGCTCAGGAACATGGGCTGGGAGACTCCAATGTGTGTGACGGATGAGGGGCTGGGGTACTATCACCAACTTTGGCAAGCTTTTTGAAATGACATCAAATTTCCCAGAAGCAGGGGATTCTTCAGCTTTAGAAAGAGAATGCTTGGTGTGTCTCTGGATGTACACAACACACATATGTGTTATTGGCAGAAGTAAGGAACAGTTATGAACAGGCTCCAGGGAGCACCCAGAGAAGGACACGATTTGAGACTGGCCCTGCCCTCCTCTCACTCCAGCGGCCTCTGCAAACACAGAGGTCCAGACTTCAGCCACATGGTCCTTCAGAGATGTTTTTCCTCTTTAGACCTGAGGCTGAAGACCAGGGTGGTTTAGGTCTACTGACCAGAGGGATTGGCACCCTCCTCCCCAGGCAGGAAGATGGCCTGAATCAGCCTCCAAGGTCCCTCAGTCATTGTTGGGGCAGAAGCTGCTTAAGATCACCCTTGCAAGGGAAAACGCGAGAGGCACGTGACCCCCAGTGGCTGCCTGCCCAAAGAACGTGACTCCAGCCCTTCTTCCTCTTCTTGCTGATGAGTCAGATCCAGCTCTCCAATGGCTGTCACGTGGGAGTGACTCTAGTCAAGACTGGACAGGCTACACTGAGGGATCCCCCACAGTGAAGTCACTGGGGGTAAACTCACAGCCCACAGCCTGTCTGTCCTGGATATAAACATCTTCCCTGAGCCCATCGTAAGCTCAGAGCAGTGCTGACAATTTCCTAGGGAACCACCTGCCATTTAACGTTCTTTACCATGATCTTATGCATAACCTCTCACACACGTCCTGCAAGGAAGCCCTTATTAAGTCCACAGCTCTGTGCTGGGGATATGGTGACGAGCAAACACCAAGGTGGATAACTCAGAATCCAAAAGGAAAAAAAAAAAAAAAGGGCATTCATCAAATAATCACATCAACAAATGTGCAACTCCAAAAGGAGTGAAGTGCTTTAGAGGCAGAGGGCCACAGTCCCTGAACAAAGTGGATGTAGAGCAGAGTGGTTAAGGTTAGAGACACTGGAGATTGTTCAGGCTCCAGTCCCAGCTCGGCCAGCTTTGCTCTGAGACCTTAGCCCACTCATTTGATCTTTCTATGCCTTGGCTGTAAAACAAGGATAATAATAGCACCTGTGTCATGCAGTTGTTACAGGATTAAGTGAGATGGTATTTGTGAAATGCCTGGAATAGCACAGCAGACGTCCGTAGCGAAGGAACACAGGAGGGACGGACTTTTATTCCCACTTAGCTGATGAGGAAGGTGGCGCTCCGGGAAATGATCCAAAGTCACGTCCTCTGTCCAGGGGCGGCTTCATCCGCTGCCCCTGGATCTGGAAATGTGCCCCCTTCGCCGTGCTGCCTCCTGACTTGGCAAAGGGACGTGTCAGGGAGCCCCAGGCTCAGGCAGAGCTCGCCTCTCACCGCCACAGAAGCAGCCTTGCTATCATAACACATCTCTGTTTAAGAAACATAAACCACCCTTTGGCAGCTTCTCAAGTATATGTCAGAGCCACTTACAGAGCTCCCTCGCCTCGCTCCACTCTTCTGCCCCGACTGTCAGACCTGGCCTGACAGGGAAACACACGAGAGCTCACCCAACAGGTTTTCCCAACAGCCACAGCAGAGCGAGCAGGCCCCAAGGAGCCCAGGCCTGGGAGGACCCACTTTCCGGGCTGCCAATGGCCCCTCTGACCCGGGTGCGGGCAGCCTCCCTCTCCTCCTGTCTGAACCTGCTGCCTGGCAGAGGCTGATGTCAGAATCCTGCCCTCACCGCTGTAGGCCATCGCAGGCTCCCAGTAGCGATCACCCACAGCCCTGCCTCCTCCCTGCTGGCGTCTCTCCAGTGGTGGCTCAGAGCCCAGCTCGGGAGAGGGATGGCCTGGCCCAGTGCTGAGTGTCCCGCCTAAGCAACTTGGCCCGAGCCTGACAAGTCGCATCTGTCCAGCCTGGCAGCCAGAGCCGAGCCAACGAGCCGCGTTCCAGAGCTGGGCCCTCAGAGGACAGCAGAGAGTCTGGAAACTGGACGACAAGGGCAGAACAGGCCACAGGTCTCCAAGGAGTTATTCTAAGAAGAAATCACACCCAGTTCCCACACGGTGAGTGCTAGTGGCTACTTGGAAAGCTATTAGCTGTACCCACCTTCCATTTCTAATTAGCAGCCTCCTTGCACCCCCAGACTACATCAGGGCCATATCATGTTCACATTCTCCTTCGAAGGGAGCTAGGGCAATACCCAGAATTGCCCGGGGGCTCCTGAGGACAGCGAAGGTGCCAAGAGAGCAGGTGCTTGGCTCTGGGTTGGCAGAACAAGCCAGGGGCTCCAGAGGGCAATCAGACTTAGCATAAGAAAAAATTAAAAATAAAATAAAATAAAGTAAGTGCAAGAACAATAGCTGACACTTAGCCCACTCTCACTCTACCTCAGTAACCATACTTTCGAACTCTTTGAAACCTTACAGCCACCTGGGATATTGACATTTCCCACCTTCCTGTTAAGGAAATCTGAGTTGGATGGAGAAGTGACTTGACCAAGACTCTGCAACAGCAAAACAACAGACTTGGGATTCAAACCCCGAAGTGCCTGACTACAGTATAGACCCGCCAAGGCATAGTGAGGGCCAAGCGTCTCTCTGCTCCTTCTCATACACTGTAGTGCCATGGTTTACAAATGAAGGAACTAACCTCTCCATGTCTGCTGTCTTCATCTGTATTCAATACTAGACAGATGAATTGGACCCATCTTCCCTGAGTGGGTTGGAACTGATCAAATACTAGAAGGATGGGCAGTGTGAGAGTTTCTGAGTCAGGTGCAGGAATGCTTCCCAGCATAGCAACAAACACCCTTGGTGGCTTTGGTTGCATGCACACCCCTCTAGGAGCCACAAGTCTTTCATTTATAAGCCAGGGACAATAATTATTACATTAACCAGCAAAGAAGGGAAGAGGACAATATGGAGTCTATATTTGAAAGGTATTATTGAATTAGATTGCAAATGCTATGGAGACAGGAAGCAGTTATACATTATCCTTGTTGTACTGGTGACATCCAGTCCACTACCTAAGAGATACTTTACTTAATAAACTTCTGTTGAAGGAACCATTTTACAAAGTTACTTGCAAGTTTCTACAAAGGTGCATACAAAGAAAACAAAGTATATGTGCCTTACATACAGCATGACTAAGCAAGTGTAAGTGCTGGCCCAGAGAAGAATGCTAGATGGTCATTAAAAGCATGAGGCCGCTCTATCAGTGACTATACAGAAGGGTAAGAAGAGGGTATAAACACAGGGTAGGCAGTTGCAAAACAGTTTGAATTTTTAGCAAAGTTCCTGATAAGGAGTCAAAAGAAGAATCCATACTGGTATCCAAAAAGTGGCTGCTTCTGCTTGAGATCGAATTTTCAAGAAGGAAGGTTGTATGGAGAAGGAGGCGTGGTTGCTGGTCTTGGGATATTTTTACTTTTTTCCCTGTGCACTTTTGCATTGCTTAATTTGTTTTGACAGAGAGTCTGGGATTCTTTTGTTATATAAAAATGCAATCAAATTATTCGTTCATCTTAACTAAGTGAATAGCAGAGTAAACATCTCAAGCACCAATCATAAAGTTAATCCCATAAATGTCTACCCGCTTCTTTCCCCTCCCTTAAAGAATACCTATCACAGCTCTGCATCTCTGTGACCAGGATAAGACATTTAGAGACACGCAGTCTTACAAAGTTGATTCTGCCTGTCTTTGTGTGTGGCCCTGCAAAATCTGAAAGTGCTCAGCCTTGCAGAGCTTCTGGCTGGCTCATAAAGGAACACACAGCCTGGACGCACAGCACTGGTCTGCTGCGCAGAAACAAAAATTGGATGTTTTGACCAAATGTGAAATGAAGGGGTGGGTGGGCTCCTGAGGCATCTGGCATAGAAATAATTCTCATCTGGGATTCTGCCATGACCTCAGTGCCAAGGAATATTCATGATCATAAACCTAATGAATTACTGAAGAGTTGTAACTCCAATTAAGAAAACCTTGAGACCAAAGGAAGAAACAAAGGTAAAGTAACCAAACAGGGGCTCATTTCCAGAAACATGTAAGAGTCACTCAGTATAGGCAGTTTCCTTACACACTAGCAAAGCCTCAGTTGACTGAATTTGAGTATCTAATAAACCAGAAGTCAGGCAACTTCCTTTTTGATTTCTTGCTATCCAGATCCAGCCATCTACACCCAGATTTGAACTTGATGGAGGGAGACATAAATAGCAGAAATGTCCTAAACATTTAGGAAGCACTTACTTTGTTGCTGGAACTACTTTAGGTGTTTGACATAGAAGTTGTTATAGAACTTCCAAGGACCTAATGGAGTTCAGTTAGATGACTCCCACTTTACGAATGGCTCAGAAAGGTTAGGTGACGGTCCCATGGGACTTAATAGCAAAACCAGGAAGGAAATTTCGATTTGTTCGACTCCAAAGCCCAGCCTCACCTAGTGCAATGCACTCAATACACCCAAAGCAAGTGTATGTATACACATGCACAAACACACACTCACACACCTCTTCCTCACTGTACAGGCTACAACCAGGCTAGATTTTAGAAAGTGGTATTTTCCTCCCAATGCTTCATAGCATCTGGGAAGAAGGGAAGATACAATGAGTAAGACAGGAAGGTCACATTGTCATGCACCATGATGATATGAAATTCTTAGTAAATATTTTTGACAAACAAATTTATAAGAATTATATGCTACTATAGTTGTTATTATTTTTGATGATTTTAAGATTTAATTTATATGGGGAAGTTGGACATTTTTCTTGTGATTATTCTTTATAGTCTTTGCCTATTTTCCTGCTGGACTACAGTCCTTTCACTTTTTATTTGTTGAAGCCTTTATTTAGTGAAGCCATTTAGCCTTTGACTATAATGCAAATTAAGAATATGTTATCTCAAAAATAATACATAAAATATTCAAAAATACTTTTGATGTTGTTTTTGGAGGCTTATAAATGTTCCTCTACCAACAGGCAGACAGTGTTCAAGGCTCTGAGACAAAGACTGGCAGAAAATGGGTCCTCAGTCTCTGACCTTGGGAACTATTAATTGCTTTGCTCAGTCTTCAGTACTGTTGGAGGCGACAAGCTCCTGAGAGAACCTCAGCTAGAACACCCCAGCCTACAATGAAGAAGCTATAGCTAAAGACCCGAAATCCCTTCCTGGTTTTCTCACCAAGTCAGTGGAAGATTCTGGAACAACTTGTTCTCCCTGGCTCTCTGACTCTAGGCAGTCAAATGCCAAGACAAGTAAGCCTACTATGTGTGTGTTGTAATGGTCTTATTGCGACATAACTTACACGACATAGGATTCACTTGTTTTATGTGTGCAGTTCAATGACTTGTAATACATAAAGTTGTACAACTACCTCTGCCATCTAATTCTAGAGCATTTCTATCCCCCAGAACAAACCTTGAGCCCATTTTCAGTTAGTGCCTGTTCTCATCCCCAGCACCAGAAGATTACTAATCTAGTCTCTGTCTGTATAGACATTTCATAATATGTGAACTCATACAATGTGTGTGTCTGGTTTCTTCCATTTCCCATACTGCTTTGAGGTTCAACCATGTTGTTATATGTATCCACACTCCATCTCTTCATATTGGCAAATAGTTTTCCATTATATGGACGTAACACATTTTGTTTATCCATTCACCATTTAATTGGGTTGTTTTCTCTTTTTGGCATATTGGGTTTTGAAATGCATCCCAACCCCAAATGTCTGGTAACAGCTGCCATGTGTATTAAAAATTTTGTAGCTACATCTAGACTCAATGAAAAGAGTACCTTTAACAATTTGTTATGTCTGTCACTGGGGAGACAGTTGGAAACTGTAGCATGCATAAAAAGTATTATTACACAATTGCCAAAGAGATGTCTTCTTATCTTAAATGAAGCAGACACATTTCTCTGAAGAAAAGAGTTAAAAAGAAGTCAAGTCATTGCAACTAGGAAGAATCATGCTCATTTTTGGTAAAGAACATACCTTTTATGGTACAAATTATTATTAAGCAATCAGTGGTTGGGGCTTCTTTAGCATATTTTTCTGGAAAGGCAATGGAGCCACACCGTCATGCCTCCTCAGCCAACTTCTTACCAGGCTCAAGATTGGCACCATTTCTGTGGCCAAGGATTGGTGAACTCAACCACAGTTACAGGCCAAGTGACTGATGAGTCAGCATTCTTGATCAATAGCCACATTGGGTATTTAATTTTGTTTTTGAAATAAAAGTAGAAAGATGCATTCCTCTTTCTCTTAGCAATGGAAGTGTAGGACTGACTGTTTCCAAACTCAGTGGGCTGGGAGATGTCTGTGTATTATTAGACATGAGCTGATAGAGGAAAGAGGAAATTGTAGTTCACGACTATGTCCCATGCAAAGAATTGTTGCTACTTTAGGATAAGGTAAGAAAAACATTTTTATGTCAGGGAGTAAGCAAATAGAAAGAGGGAAAAAAAGAAAAGTATTTGAGGCTAAAGAAGAAAATAAAGAAGGCAAACACTGACAACTAAGGCATAAATAATCCATAAATGTCAAATTGATAGTTTTTTAGCCAAAACCAGACCACAGCCATGTTTCAATTGCTCCAAACTTTTTTTTTTATCATAACAAAATGAACTAGTCCCAACACCTAAAAATCAGGAAACTTTATATAAATTTAGAGTTTCCTATTTGTTTTGAAAATAAAGAGAGAAAGTCCAGCAAATATTTTCTATAGCAGTATAATGGCTACTCACTGGGGATGAATATGAATGCCTCAGTGTACCACAGTCTCTACCACATCCTACTGCTTGCATTCAGAGGCAACAGGGGTTTATGTGACTTTTTATGTTGCCGACATCTGAAATAATTATGTCCATAGTGACTCAATCACTCCTGTCATCCTACTGGGCCCCTCTGTCATCACCCCGAACTTCAGAGGGTGAGGCAAAACTCGTAGAGGTTAAGTGACTTGCCCAAGGTCACCATCAGTAAAAGTCAAAGCTATTTCTCATTTCAACATCCCTCTTTTTTCCCAGTCTATCATCTTGCTTTCACAAGCCAAGAAAAAATAAATATAAAGCAAAGAATAGAGCAAAAAAGAAAGGAAAAAAAAACTGAGGGAGAGGGAAAGATGGGAATTTTTAAAAGAATGCTTATTAATTGATTGAAAATTAAACAATGGATGGACTCTTTCAGTGAGGAATGAAACACAAGCCTGGTTGGACACACCTATTCTTTGCCTATGTCCTACAAACAGAGTCAGGCCTCCCAGAGAGAAAACATTGTTGTTTGTTTGTTTCTTGCCTCACAACGACAACTCTAAAAAGCATTTTGGAGTGGGCTTAGAAAGAAAAAAAGACAAAATAAGACAACACTTGTTCAAATTAACAAAACATTTCCCAAGTATTTCTTAGAGAAGTAAACTCTTGCCTATACTCCCAAACCTTACAGAAGTAGTGAGCTCTTCAGGTAGCTACAGAGTACGCCAAAGTTCCTGTCTGCCACCACACCCCAGCTCTACATCAGCCCCCGGGGCAGCGCTGATGTCATCAACCCTCCATGTTTGGGGGCCACAGGAGACCCTGTTGTCCATTTCTTTGTCCCTTGCCAGAGAACCTGAGATGTCCCCTCAGAGTCACCACGTGTACAGAAATAGAGGCGAGCAGAGAAAACAAGCATTTCTTTTAGCAACTTCACGATCTATTCCTGGGGTTGAACAGAAGCCATTAAAACATTCCCAGGACTCTGAGCCAAGCCCCCAAATTACTAATGACAGACACGCTGGCTCAAAGGGAGTCACTGCTGGCAAATAGCCCTGTGGTATCTTGTTAACAGTAATAACCCAGAGCCTTGCATTGAAAGATCTCAAAGCACAGTGCAGACCTTAATTGACTCTCCCCCAATTCTGTCCCCGAACAGGGTAATTATCATTATATCCCTCAGACAGTTTACACAGGGGCTAAATGGGTGACAGGGTTGAATGATGTATCTTTGTTTCATATTCCAAGTTGAAAGGAAAAGTCTAAATAATGTCATAACTTGGAGTTAACTCACTCTCCATCTTCCTGGAACCAGTGGGATAGTAGAAGCAGGTGCAATAAGAGTCGAGTGAGGATGACATGCTTATGGATGCCTCTGACTGGCAGCAACACGCCATGTGCCAGGTACAGAGGTGCTGTTCTGTTTAGCTTACAGATGTTTTCTGTACCTGCCCAGTCCAGGTCAGAAGGAGCAGAGTCGCAGTCCTGGAAGAGGGAGACTCTACATATCGTGTGTACCGAGTCTAAAACAGGTGCTACCCTGAGCTTAGTCCAGCTTAAAGACATCACCCATACCTGCCCGGTCCACACCATAGCCCCTCTGGATTATTTCACCAGGCTCCAGCTACTCCTGCTGCTATCAGACAGTTCCCAAGCCAAACTGCTCTTCCGAGGACTCTCTGAAGGATGTTTGGAAACCCGTAGGCAATCATGGGGCCTAGAAACATCCCTGATTAGGTCCTTCTGGCTCCCTTTCACAGGGACACAGGTGCAAAATAAAACTCCCAACCTAGATTCCACATCAATAGGATTATATCACAAAAGTCAGGGTGAAACGATGCTCGAAGTCAATAAATGCTGAAATAATCATCAGCAGGTCTGCACTACCAGAAATATTCAAGAAGTTTCTTTAGTCAGAAAGAAAATGATTCCAAGAGAACTAAGACTTACACAATAAGACTGAAAAACATTAGCAAAGGTAACATACTAGATACTTCAAAGAGCCTATGGAAAATGGGATTAAAAGACAAGTTTAGGGTCCGGTGCTGTGGCTTAGTGGGTAAAGTCTGCAGTGCCGGCATCCCATATGGGCACTGATTCAATTCCCTGCTGCTCCCCTTCTGATCCAGCTCTCTGCTATGGCTTGGGAAAGCGGTAGAAGATGGCCCAAGTGCATGGGCCCCTGTACCCACATAGGAGACCGGGAAGAGGCTCCTGGCTCCTGGCTTCGGATCAGTGCAGCTCCGGCTGTTGCAGCCAATTGGGTAGTGAACCAGTGGATGGAAGACCCCTCTCTCTCTTTCTCTCTTTCTTTCTCTCTCTCTCTCTCTTTCCCTCTCCTCTCTCTGTGTAGCTCAGATTTTCAAATAAATAAATAAATAAATCTTAAAAAGAAAAAATTACAAGTTTAGGAGCCGACACTGTAGCATACTAGGTTAAGCCTCCTCCTGCAGTGCCGGCATCCCGCATGAGTGCTGGTTCATGTCCTGGCTGCTCCTCTTTTGATCCAGCTCCCTGCTGGAAAAGCAGGGAGGATGGTCCAAGTGGTTGGGCCCTTCAGCTGCATGGGAATCCCACAAGAAGCTCTTGGCTCCTGGCTTCAGATAAGCCCAACTCCTACCATTGCAGCCATTTGGGGAGTGAACCAGTGGATGGAAGACCTTTGTCTCTCCATCTCTCTGTAATTCTGCCTCTCAAATAAATAAATAAAAACCCTTAAAAAAAGATGTTTATTTTTGGTACATAAAGGCTTATTAATTTAATGATTAGGATAGAATATGCTTCTTTGAGAATCATTGAACATCTATGTCTGGGGTCATATAGGCAAAGTCCCCATATGTATTATTTGCATCCTAATATACCTTTTTCCAAGAATATTTGCATAGACATTTATATGTGAATATATTAAGCAACTGTTTTAACTTTTTTACTTCTTTAAAAAACAAATGTTTAAAGCAAAATACTGCTACTTATAACACACGCATGAGTAAAACTAAATAACAACAAAAATGGAAAAGCATAAACAGAAGTACGTGGCTGTAAGGTTCTTATGTTATTCACAAAACATTAGGATTTTTTTAACAAGCAGGCTGAAATAAGTTAAAAATATATGTTGCATTCCCAATGAAACACTGAAAAGAAAGGCAACAATGGTGAGCAGCCAACGGTGGAAATAGCTGAACATCAAAATAATTAACACAAAAGAAGACAGGAAAAAAAGAGGAAAAAACCATAGGAAAATTGTAGGCTCATGCTTACCATGGAAATAACTACATTAAATATTACTGGGGTGGGTTTTGAGGTGTAGCAGTTTAAGCTACCACTTGAAATGCCCGCATCCCATAAGAAGTGCAGGGTCAAGTCCCAGCTATTCTGTGCTTCCAATCCTGCTCCTGTTAATGTACCTGGGAAGCAGCTCATGAGGGCTCAACTACTTGAGCCCCTACTGCACACATGAGAGATCCAGATGAAGTTCCTGGCTCCTGGCTTCTGCCCAGCCTAGCCTTGGCTGTTGCAGCCATTTGGGGAATAAACCAGCACATCAACTATCTCTCTGTGTTGTCTATCTGTGTGTAGCTCTGCCTTGCCAGTTCTAGTCCCTGTTGCTCCTCTTCCAATCCAGCTCTCTGCTATGGCCTGGGAAAGCAGTGGAAGATGGCCCAAGTTCTTGGGCCTCTGCACTGGCAAGGGAAACCAGGAAGAAGCACCTGGCTCCTGGCTTCAGATTAGCGCAGCTCCGGCCGTTACGGCCATTTGGAGAGTGAACCCACGGAAGGAAGACCTTTTTCTCTGTCTCTCTCACTGTCTGAAAACGCTACCTCTCAAATAAATAATAATAATAATAATTAAATAAATAAAAAATTAAATAAATCTTTAAAAACTTTTTATGGGATTCTGAAACTTCAATTAAAAGACATTGTCAAAGGAAATAAAAAAGGCAATACCCAAATGCAGGCTAACTATATAACACTTAGCTTAAATATAAAAAGAAAGGTCAAAAGTGAGAAGACTTGAGGATATATACCATGCAAACAATAGGCATAGTCTGGAAAGTCTACATTAATATTATACAATATAGACTTCAAGATAAGCAATTTTGTCAGACATAATGTGAGCTGTTCCATAATGAAAAGATGATGCCATTCAACAAACATAACATTTCCAATACGAACACACACATAATAATAGAACTTCAACAATGCGTGAAGCAAAAATTGATAATACTTAAGAGAACGAGATAAATCCATAATTATACTCATAGATTTCAGCACTATTCACCCAGTAATTATTAGAACAGGACAGAAAGTAATTATTAGAATAAGCAATAAAATATAGAGGCCTTGAATAACATTATGAACCAGCTTAACATATGTGACATCTTTAGAATTTGCCATTCAACCACAGAACACACATTCTTTTCAGACGCACGTGGAAGATTATATGGTGATAGTTAGATTATATTTTGGACCATAAAACAAGTTTTAATAAATTCAAAAGATTTTGTTTTACAAAAAAATTAAATTAAAGCTCAATAAGAACTATGTACATTTTATAAATGATGAACTTTGGAAATTGATCAACATCCGTCTATATTATCTATGAGTAAGAAAAAATCACAGAAAGTTGGGAAATATTTGCCCATGAATAATGACATCAGAAAATATCAAACATTAGTGGAACACAATTGTCAAGGATTAGCAGGAAATGCATATACTATTAAATGCTTATTTTAGAAAACAAAAATTATATAAGATGAATAACCTGAGCTTCCATCTTAAGAGCCTATAAAAGAAGAGCAAAATAAACCCCAGGTGAGTAGAAGAAAGGATGTAATAAATTTAATAGAGGAAGTCAATAAAATATATAAAGGAAGTGCATTATGACAAAGTGGAGATTATCTCAGGGATTCATGGCTGGGTTAATATTTGAAAATTATTCACTGTGCTTCACTATATGATCAGAATACGGAATAAAATACCATGTTTGAGCATCTACTCATATTCACACATGTGACAAAATCCGACTTTTTTTATGATTAAAACTATCATAAACTAGGAAAAGAAGGAAGTTGCCTAGCATTATAAAGGTCACCTACAAAAAAATCTATAACTAATATCACAGTCATTGAAGGTAGGTATAGTTCTTATCCTATAAGTTTTTGAACAAAGAAAGGTATCAGTTGTCACAATTTCTGTTCAATATTGCTATTGAAGTCAAATAAAAGAGATCAAAAATAAGTAAAGCTGTTTTTTCTTATAGACAATGCAACCCTGTGCCAAGAATCTGCAAAAATATTATAAGAGTAACAACTGAATTTAGCAAGGTAGCAGGATAAAAATTCAACATTTAAAAGCCTCTTTAAATCTATAGATCAGGAAAGAGCAATTGAAAAATGAAATTGCAAATGCAATACTATTTATATTATCATATCAGAAAATGAAGCTATTAGACAAAATTCTACAAAATATATGCAAACCTCTAAACCTAAAGCCACTACACAATGCTGAGAGAAACTAAAGACCTAAATAAAATGAGACCTTACCCTGGAAATGGGGAGCGAGGAGCTAAGCTAGTTTTCACAAAAATGAAATTAATAGTTACATTTTTTGTGCACCTGAATATTTTGTCTGTGAAAATTGATATCTAGTCCCTTGTTGATTAGGAGGATATTGATTCTTGACATTTAAGGCCTGATGATCACTTTGTTCTTGGAAGAATACTACATTTGTGGATTGGAAGAGGTAATATATGTTATTAAGAAGCCCATGAGAGTATTACAGGCATGGAAAGCCAAAACACTCTGGCAAAAAAAAAAAAAAAAACCTATATGAAAGATCTCCACGAGTGAGATCCCAGTGGAAAGAACAAGTCATCAAAGAAGGAGGTACCTTTCTCTGAAGGGAGGAGAGAACTTCCACTTTGACTATGACCTTGTCTAAATATGATCAGAGTCGGTGAACTCAAAAGGCTTCCATAGCCTTGGCAACTCATGACAAGAGCCTAGGGTGATTATTGACGCCATAAACAAGAGTGTCAATTTGTTAAGTCAACAACAGGAGTCACTGTGTACTTAACTCCTCATGTAGGATCTCTGTCCTTAATGTGCTGTACATTGTGATTTAATGCTATAACTAGTACTGAAACAGTATTTTTCACTTTGTGTTTCTATGTGGGTGCAAACTGTTGAAATCTTTACTTAATATATGCTAAACTGATCTTTTGTATATAAAGAGAATTGAAAATGAATCTTGATGTGAATGGAAGGGGGGAGGGAGAGGGAAAGGGGAGGGTTGTGGGTGGGAGGGAAGTTATTGGGGGGGGGGGAGCCATTGTAATCCATAAGCTGTACTTTGGAAATTTATATTCATTAAATAAAAGTTAAAAAAAAGGAAAAAAAAGAATTTTCTCAAAATTAATTTCTTGAGGTACTTCAAAAAGTTTGTAGAAATGTGTGATTGGAAAATAGATAAGTTTATTGGGGCTGGTGCTGTGTTGTATTAGGTTAAGCCTCCTCCCGCGGCACTGGCATCCCATATGAGTGCTGGTTCAAGTCCCAGCTGCTCCACTTCTGATACAGCTCCCTGTTAATGGCCTAGGAAAGCAACAGAAGATGGCCCAAGTGCTCAGGCCCTTGCACCCATGTGGGAGACCCAGAGAAAGCTCCTGGCTCTTGGCTTTGACCTGGCCCAGCCCCAGCTGTTGCAGCCTTCTGGTGAGTGAACCAGCAGATGGAGGATCTCTCTCTCTCTCTCTCTCTCTCTCTCTCTCTCTGTGTGTGTGTGTGTGTGTGTGTCTCCTCACTCTCTCTGCAAGTCTGACTTTCAAGTAAACAAATAAATCTTCTAAAAAAAAATGAGTCCAATAGGTTATTCAATAAACAAAATAAATAGGTCCTAAAAGATTATTTGTGCCTTTGAAATACACAAAGTTTCTGGAAAAGAACATTTCAGCTTCCAGAAAAACAGACAGGAATTCACTGTTCTGAGAGGAAACTTTTCACTTTTGGCATTCTTTCATATGATTTCTCCATAAACTCTCAATGCTGACAAATATAAACATACATCAAACTTGGATCTGGCCTGGACTACACAGGAACTCTCGCCTTCCTCAATCTTAACACTATATGATTTTGATTTTGCAGTCATGTTGCCATATATGGAAATAGCTATCTCTTCTCAAATGAAGGTGTGTAAAATATGCCCTATTAGTATAAATGAAGAGATGTATACTTCTACTCATGAACTTTCAAGGTGTTGGTTTTAATTTGTTCTTTTTCTAAAAGATTCATTTTATTTATTTGAAAGACATAGTTACAGAGAGAGCAGGAGACAAAGACACAGAGAGAGAGGTCTTCCATCCCTTAGTTTACTCCCCAAATGGCCCCAACAGTTGGAACGGAGTCAAGCTGAAGCCAGGAGCTGGGAGCTTCTTCTGGGTCTCCCACATGGGTGCAGGGGCCGAAGGGCTTGGGCCATTGTCTGCTGCTTACACAGGCGCATTAGCAGGGAGCTAATAGAAGTGGAGCAGCTGGGACTCAAATAGGCAGCCATATAGGATTCCAACTCTGCAGGCCAGGGCTTTAACCCACTGCACCACAGCACAGGCCCCTTATTCTGTTCTTGATTGACAAGGACATGCTTTAAATATGAGTTCTGTTTCACAGCCTCTCAGTGATAGCTGATGGTTTTATTCAATGCTTGACCAGACCCAACCTCTACCTTTGCATGGCCACAAGCAAATACTACCTAAAACCAAGAGAAAAGGCTCCCTGGTGGCCAGGGCCATAAGAAACCATGCTAGAGGTATTCTCAGACGCCAAGATCAGAAGCTTTGGGGGATACCTAAGCAAACAGGCTAGGATTCCCGAGCACCACAAAAGATCACTCAGTAGCTGCATCATTCAGAATCTGAGCAATATTTTCTCCCACTGAAACTTCAGAACCAGCGAAACACAGCTTCCAGCCCAGATTTAAACTGGGCTCAGAGGGAAGATGGTGGGAGAGAGACAATCTCTGGTAACGTGATGTAACCACTTGAATTGGTGCTGAAGGAGCCACTCTCAAGACAGCTTACTCATGGGGCTGGCGTGTTGATGACGACTGTTGGCTGGGAGCTCAGCCAGAGCTGTGGATCAATGAGTACTGCTTCCTCTCCACGTGAGCCTCTCTACAGGTGCTGGGGCTTCCTCAGAGAATGCTGGCTGGGTTCCACGAGTCAGCATCCCTCAAAAGTGCAAAGTGAAATGCATGGTGTTCTTCTGATCTAGCCCCAACGGTCACATAACATCACTCTCACTGGACTGTATTGGGTGAAGCAATCAGCAACTCACCCAGATTCAAGGACAGACATGGGTACCACCTCTTGATGAAGGCAGAGTTTAAACAGTCCAGAACATCTGTGATTGGGGAGATACGGCTGCACCTATCCTTGGACGGACCATCTGCCAAATCAAATAATTTTGGGAAGTGCCCTCCACTTTTCGATCCCTCTATGCCGTCTATTGTGTGATCTGTTTTTACACATATAAAACAATACTGTGTACCATTATGGATACATGAAGATATAGGAAAAGTGAAATAATGCCTCCCCTTGCTTGACTGCGGAAGTTCTTGTTTTACTGGGTACATGGTTGTTTTCTCACTATGTTCATTGGCTGTTCCTAGTCAAAGGCTTCATGAACATCAATTCTCACCATGGATGGCATGGGACAAATGCTGACAAGAATATAAGGACGCACCATCACTTTTACTTCTCTTGCCAGTGACTGCTAGCTCTGAATCCAGATATTGTCTCCAAATTATTCTCAATATATTTTTTCTATAAAATCACCACAATCATTCATGGCTAGCAAGCATAAAATCATGCTTTTGTCATCCCTAGTAATAGTTTGATAAAGAATCTACCTGGGCCGGCGCCGCGGCTCACTAGGCTAATCCTCCGCCTAGCGGGGCCGGCACACCGGGTTCTAGTCCCGGTCGGGGCGCTGGATTCTGTCCCGGTTGCCCCTCTTCCAGGCCAGCTCTCTGCTGTGGCCAGGGAGTGCAGTGGAGGATGGCCCAGGTGCTTGGGCCCTGCACCCCATGGGAGACCAGGAAAAGCACCTGGATCCTGGCTCCTGCCATCGGATCGGTGTGGTGTGCCGGCCGCAGCGCGCCGGCCGCGGCGGCCATTGGAGGGTGAACCAACAGCAAAGGAAGACCTTTCTCTCTGTCTCTCTCTCTCACTGTCCACTCTGCCTGTCAAAAAATTAAAAAAAAAAAAAAAAAAAAGAATCTACCTGGACTGAGATGTTAGAAATGAAGAAAAATCTGAACCCAGAAGAAGGTAGGAGGAACCCCAATTAATATGTGGAAGCAAAAGGAATCAGGGCATCCCCCAAAGTAGCTGCTGGGCCAACAACCAGAGGAGATTAAGACAGATTCAGTTCAGGTTTAAGATGAGATTGGAGATATCTGTGAAGACACATTCTGGGAACACCTAGGTAGGGAACTGTTGGGGGGTTAAGAGTTGTTCTGAATGGGTACCAAATTCAGGGCGAGACTGTGATCAGAATCTGCTCAAAGGGGAGCAACCTGGACTCTGGTGTGGGACTGATGAAAACCCAGCCACGCTGGCTTTAGTCTTCTAAATAAAGCTCTCAGCTAGAGCTCCCCTCCTGGAGTTCCCGAAGGGGAAGGAAAGGCCTGAGCAGGAGCATTCTTCAGACAGAACAAGTTCCCTCCGAATTTGGATGGCAGGTATATGTGATCAAATTGGATTTCTGCCGAATCTGGGTGGAGCTGATATTCATTCAGCTCTCCCTCTTCTGCACTGGTGCTTCTCAACAAGGAGTATGTGTGAGACTAACCTAGGAAGCATACAGGAAAGACAGCAGAAAACCGACCTCACTTAGAATTTCGGATCCACAGCCATTACAATTTGAGTTAAGTGAAGTTTGCATTAAGACAAGGAAAATGTGTTATATAAACAAGGGTAACTGAGACCAGGAATATGTAGACCCTTCAGGAAGAAAAGTCACTTACTATTGACCCAAGTTTATAATGGACATGTCCAGTATGAGACATTTTAAACAAGTTTTAAATCCACAAAACAATACTATATAATGTTATAGATAAATATGTTGTAAAATTAAAGGTTCAAAAAGTGCACAAAAAGACAATGCACCAATTTCATAACAGTGGTTATTTTTGAAAATGGACAGAAATTTGGGTACAGAAATATGCCTTTTTCTATAACATTTGAAATCTTCATTTTAAAATATAGGAAACATATGAAGGCACCTGTCAATATTGATCCATATGTTTAGTCTTTTTATTTTCTGAGTATTTGAAACTTAATATATAAATAGTAATAAACAGAAGAAGATGGATAAATAAAGATTATGAGAAGGAGGAAAGCAGGATAGAGGGGAGAGGAGTTGAAGAAAAATCAGAAGATAGAGAAGAAAAAGAATTCAAACAAGAAGAGGCAGAGAAGGAGGGGGAGGATGAAGAAGAGAAGAATGAAGTTCCAGACTTTTAGTAGAAAAAAACTCAAAATTCTGACTGGCTCTGTGTTGAAAACTTGACAGCCTATTGCATGAGAATGCCCCCAAAATGTAGGGGAGAAACAGATGAAATCTGCCCTCCCAGATGCCAAAACATATTATACGGTGACTTTAATGCAGAATTGCAATAATAGTAAAAGTTACTCAAAGTGTGGGTATCATTAAGTAAGTATGACATAGGTAATTAGTAACACATCTGGAGGTTATAGTAAGACAAACCTCTCCCCTTCCCTCATGTGATCCACCTAATTTGATTCAAGGTCAAACAGTAAAGAAAAATGTTGAAATAATTGGCAAAAACATAAAAATGTATTTGTCTCATCTGAGGATGGAAGTGCCTTACTAATGAAAGTGAAGAGAGAAACTACAAAGAAAATGAGATTTAAAAAGCTGGAATGCTCATTGCTTGTTGAGGTATTCTGAAATGTGGCCTCTTTTAGTATTCATGAGAACACTGGTAAAAGTTTTAGCAGTGTGAGTCAGATCCTTAAGTAGGAACCAAAGGTTGTACTTCTAAAATTTCAACCTAATAACAAATGTATATATTTGCATATTCATTATATATAATCATGCAATGTAGCATTATAAAGCGTCAATAATTTGCACACCCAATGACAAAAGAAAAATACTCTCCCTGCAGCGCTGACAAAAGGGAAATACAAAAGAGTATAAAATGCACACCAAAACACATAAAATGCTTATAAGTTGTGAGTCCATGGAAATTATTCATTTTTGATTCACTCTTCTTTAAATACTTGAGTAGGCTAAAATTAACACAAATTATTGTACTTTATTTATTATATTACAAGTTGTCAAATTATGACATACTGATTATAAGACTAAAGAAAAATTTTTAAAGATTTTACTTACTTATTTGAGAGGTAGAGCTACAGACAGAAAGAGGGAGACACAGAGAGAAAGGTCTTCCATCTGCTGGTTCACTCCCCAAATGGCCACAGCAGCCAGAGGGGGGCCGATTCAAAGCCAGGAAGCAGGAGCTCCTTCTGGGTCTCCCATAGGGTGTCGGTGTCATCTTATACTGTGGCTTTCCCAGGCCATAGCAGAGAGCTGAACTGGAAGAGGAGCAGCTGGGACATGAACTGGCACCCATATGGGATACCCAGGCCACAGGCATAGGCTTAGCCTACTACACCACAATGCCGGCCCCTCAAGAAATACTTGAGTTAAAAAACAAACTACATGTTCTTTTTTATCCCACTTCCCTATTCCATTCCCCAGAAGTTTATCTGTTTCTCACATGTGCTTTGAAAGTCAAGTCTATGCAAACCCATAGAAGCCATATATGTATAGAAACTCAGCTATCTGTGTGTTGAAATGTGCAATGTGTGCATACATCAATGCCATGATACTGTGAACCTACTGTGTGCAAAGACCGTATTGGGTGTGGAGAATATAATCATGTACTTGTGATGATCCTAGCCAGTGGCAAATATGAACATAAACACAGATCATTCAAGCAGGCACCAAAATAGAGGTAGAAGGTAGGCATTGGGAAGTCAGAGTTGGGTGTGATCCTATCTAAAGACAAGGTATAAATTGGCTCTCTGAAGGAGCTGGCCTTTAATCTGGGTCCTGAAAAGGGAGACAGACTCCCAGGGTGAATTACCCACAGGTGGGCATGGGACAAGCCTACGTGTTTCTGACAGATGGAAGATGAAGTTGGGGAAGCTGTGAGCACGGTCGGGATGCTCGGCATGGAAATTATGGAAAAAGGTGAGTGAAAGCTAAGACAGAAGACCTTGCCTAGGGCTGTTCCTAGGGGCTGTGGCCGTGTGATGTGGATTCTGGATATTAATCTGCAGGGGATGGGAGGCCTTGGGTGTTTTTGAGCAGGGCAGTTCTGTGGCTGATGGAATGGAGAGCAAATTGAACAAGGCGGACAGGGAGGCAGAGATGAGTTAGCCATTGTGATTACTACAGAGATCACAAAGGCCAGAACTACAGCGTGCTTCGTAAATGGAGGGAAGGGAGCTCCCTCAGAGAGCTGGTGATGTGACGGGCAGGGGCAGCAGGGATCAAATGCTAAGCTGGGGCTGGCACATGTGACCCCCAAGGGGCATGGTCAGGAAGGGTGGGAGTGACAAGGGCGTGGGCTTCACCCCAGACATGTTCAGACACCTGTCAGATGATGCAAACACTTTGTAAAGATTTGTCACTGCCACTGTCAGATGCTCCTCAGTGGTCCTGAGACAAAGTCCAGAGGAACCTGAGGGACATTTCCTGGAGAGCCTGAAAAACGTTGCCTGGAGTCACCTCCAGCTTCAGGACAAGGACTCCTTCCTGGGAAGGACAACTGGGCAAGCTAGCGCGACTCATGCCCTGGCCCTTCCAGAAAAAGACTGGCTGATGGCGAAACCCACGGAGATAGGGCCGTGGGAAGCAGCCCCACTTCCTAAGACTCGGGTCTGCACAGGTTTCATCTCCCCCTTCCCACCCTCTATATATTTGTCCTGCCTCCTCTGTGATGGTAGTCACAGTGGAAGGTCAGGATATTATCATGTTTTGATCTTGGTAAATAATTCACTTAAAAAGCATCCATTGCCATAGTGATCAATAAGCCAAAGCCTTAAAAGGAGCCTTTTACAGAGTTCCTGATGGGAGGCGCTTAGAACAGGTGGCACGGAGGAAGCAGCGCCCGGTGCTGGCTCGTGTTCTTTTGATTTGCAATAAAATGGACGGACCACATTTCAGCTCTGAACGTGGCTGTGCCAGTTCCTCCAGCCCAGAGCTGAACTTGCCCTGGGAGGGCAGGTGAGCCCAGAATGGCTGCTGCTGCCATCAACCTGGGACCCCGAGGGGGCCTGTCCGCACAGCCCCAGCCATGCTCGCGTGCTTGGGGTGCCTGGGCTGTGACGCGGGCCTGCTCTGCACTCCTGCACTGTTTTTAGAGCCACAGCCCCATCCTGACCTCCAGTACACTGGGCTTGGGCCCTGGCACCTGTCAGGCTGTGGCAGCCTCTCCCACACATTGATGCCATTCCTCGCACTGGGCGGCCTGCCCACAGCCTGACCTGGCCTGACTGCCACCCCCCGGGGGACTCTGCTGTCCTCTCCAGCCCCCAGAGCGGACCCTCTTAGGCATTCTTTCCAGACCAGCCCAAGGCATGATGGCCACGCCTTTGTCTCACAGCTATTACGAGCCCATCACATCCTGACTGCCTGCTCTTCCCAATAAGCCCGTGCCTCGAGATTCCCAGACTTCCCACAGCTTTCTCCATAAGCCTGTGTTTCTGAATTCTCAGTCTGATCCCATCCGACGCAGGAGACGAGGAACCTTGGAACTCCAACCTCCATCCGCCCTCCCCCTTCATAGCTGCGGAACCGCGGCCTGGGGACGGGAAGTATATTCCCCTGTGTCACACCCGGGTGTGTGACAGATGCAGGATAAAATCCCAGTCCCTGAGAAACATTTGTCTTGGAATATTGTTACGACTCCAAAGGGCCTCGGCTCGTGTCCTCGGGATTGTCCTCACGTGACCTACGCAGGAATTTCTTTCTGAGACCATACTTAGCAGGTAATTCCTTCTCAGAAAAGTTAGTCAAGACCCTTGGGTTAGAAGCCCCCTCTCCCATTCCAGTGTTCAGGATGGTACTGTCCATCAGTAGCCTGTGTTGGTTGAAAGAAAGGGAATGATCATTGGAATTCATAAGCAGAAAAAAAAATCCAAATGCTTCCCTCCATTTTCTGTGAACATAATCGTTTCAATTCTCCATGCCTCCTTAGCTTTTTGACTCAGATTATTAATGGAAACACTGAGATGTTTTAAGTACCTGACACACTCATAGAAGCCCTTATGGTCGCTTCCAGAACCCAGGGAGATTCACCAGGAAAATCCATGGAAAGCCCCAGGGTTGCAGGGGTGAGGGCTAGGGCATCCCTCATATCCCCTTAGGTGCTGCTAGACTAGGGTCCCCATCCCGAGCATCTCCAGCTACGGTCAGAGTCTGAAATGAGCCAAAATAAAGCACCAGAAGAGTGAGCCCTGCACCGGAGATAATTTTGAATCCTGTGTCCTCCACATATTGGCAGTAATGTATAAATCCATAAAACACGTGACACCTGTGGAGTGCAGCATTGACTCTTAAAATCTGAAAAACAACCAAACCACAAAACAAGCAAAAACAAAATCTGTCTGGCTTGACACACAGAATTCGACCACCTGGCTAGACCCATTCTGTGAAGGTGCTTTGCACACTGTAAAAATGAGAAAAAAGGTGCTCAGCTTCCATTTTCTTATGCAGTGCCAAGCCACTAAAAGAGCAGAAAATAGGGGGTAGGGGGCGCCCAACCAGCATGCGTAGTTCACAGGCACAGCACCCCCTCCCGTGCTCCGTTTTCTCCTCTGTAAAGTGGGAGCAAGGGTGGTGTCCGCATGCTTGCTTGTGTTAAGGTGCAAAAAATGACAAAGTGGTGCAGGGAGTGACATAAGCTCTAGAACATTCCTTGCTACCCAGACTGATCTTGGGAAGTACTACATCCTCTTGCCTACACCCTGGATTCAGCAGTGTTTTGGGAACACATTTCTGTTTCACAGGAGGCTTTCCTGAAGGGCTTAGGACAACCGGGAGGAAGGAACCAGAGGGAAATCAGCAGGCACAGTCCCCTACAAGATGGGGGTGAGGGGGCATACCTCCTGTCTCGGAGCCTCTTCCCGGTACCCATCACAATCTCCCAAAAGGAAGCCCGCCCACCTCAAAGACATCAGGCCTCCCCCAAAGCCTGAAACGAAGTGGGGAGGCCAGGAGGCCCTGGGTAGGGCTCCCAACAGCCTATTTTCAGGCTGAACGTGGCATCTTCCCCAGACAATTAGCACCGGCTGTGCCTCCCTCCTCAGGCGGGTGGGAAGGCTGGGCCCACCCACGGGGACAGGGATTTACCAAACAGGCCTGCACGGACACTTGGCAACTCTGTGCTGCACGGAACACTGACACACACAGTGGAGGAGGTGGCAGGGGCTCCCCAGGGAAGCGCTCCACGCATGCCAGGGGCTCCGATCCACAACCGGAACACGTTTTTGTGTTAAATTGTCTCTGAAAAAGACAAAAGCGGCAGAGAGTGCCTCCGAAGACAGGAATCCCGAGCCTCAACAGAAAACAAGAAAAGATTAATGGGAAGGAGGAATGTTGGCATCAGCAGGCTGGGAAAAGAGATCAGTTCTCCAGTTTGGACGTAAGCTGCGCTCAGGCCCCTGAGAGAGGGCAGCCTGTGAGCCAGAGAGAGGAGTCTGAGAACACAGAGGCATGGTGGGAAGATTGTTCCAGAACCTGTGAGAAATCCATCTGGCTAGCCTCCCCCCCCACCACCACCACCACCAGGCTGCGCCCCAGCATATGCATATATGTATGTCTGTGTGTGCCTGTCTTTACAACTAAGACCAGAGAAAGGCAGGGAAGTGCTCCTGCCACAGAACCTCGCTGGCATCCCCGCATAACATTCATAATAATGACCCCATCACTCATCAGAGACGCTCCATGGCAGGGCCTCAGCAACTCTCTGATCCCACAGCCAGCTCAGTCTGTAATTGCAAACACCCTGCCCCTGGGAAGTGTCAGGTTACGTGAAGACACTTGGGCTTTGCTGGTGTCTGTAAAATGCAAGTTCAAGGGGACTTTTTAACATCAGAAGCAAAAAAAAATATGAGAGTCAAGAGACAGGTCCCCTGTGCCCTGCGCAGGATCACAGTGGAGATAAGAACTGGGAGGCAATCGCTCTGAAGGTGGGAAAATAATTTGAAGGCAGCAGAACAGACACAGGTAATTACCTCTCAGACACTGCACAGGCAGAGGCTCTGGCTTTTAGGAAACTAGAAGAGAGCCGAGCAAGCCTGCAGGAGTGGCCCTGCTCTTCTGAGGGAAAGTCAGCGCTCAGCTCCCCAACAGAAAGGCAGGCAGAGGGAGAAGGTGGCCCTCCAAGGGCCCCTTGCCGACTCAGTGATTCTGCGAGCCATGTGAGGGATGGGTTGCTCTTAACTTTTCTGTTTGGTTTTTGTGCCTACGTGTGTGCTTGTGCGTCTGTGCACGTATGTGTACACACCCAGTGATTTTGTGAGCATCTTTTTTTTTTTTTTTTGACAGGCAGAGTGGACAGTGAGAGAGAGAGACAGAGAGAAAGGTCTTCCTTTGCCATTGATTCACCCTCCAATGGCCGCCGTGGCCGGTGCACTGCGGCCAGCACATCGCGCTGATCAGAAGCTGAGAGCCAGGTGCTTCTCCTGGTCTCCCATGGGGTGCAGGGCCCAAGGACTTGGGCCATCCTTCACTGCACTCCCTGGCCACAGCAGAGAGCTGGCCTGGAAGAGGGGCAACCGGGACAGAATCCGGCACCCCGACCAGGACTAGAAACCGGTGTGCCAGCGCCGCAAGGCAGAGGATTAGCCTAGTGAGCCGCGGCGCCGGCCGTGAGCATCTTAAGTGTACATTTCTCTCAAGTATTTTACTTGGTTTTGAAGGTACAATGTGCTAGTAGGCTTAAGTGGGTGTGAGTGTGTGTGTGTGTGTGTGTGTGTGTGTAGAGGGCTGGAAGGGACATGGAGTTTGGGGAAAAAGGGGTCCAAGAAGAAAGGCACCAAATATGCTACCTGCTATCTGATTCCAACTGTGGGACATTCTGAAAAAGCCAAAATGCAAACAGAACGGCAAGCCCAGGGACGGGCAGGGGTTCAGGGACGGAGGAGAGAATGAATCAGTGGGCACAGAGGAATTTGGGCTGGGAAACTGCTGTATAAACCCCTCCCCCGCCCCCGTATGGTGGACACACAGGGTCATACATCTGTCAAAACCCACGGAATACACAACCGCCACAGCAAACCCTAGTGTGAATAGGGCTTCTGCTAAGAAGGACGCATCCACACCGGCTCCCCAAATACACTCCCAGGTCACAACAGGTCTACCACATGGCTGTAGGTGCTGACAGTGAGGGCATTGGGCTCGCAGAGCACAGGGGATATGAGAACTCTCCATACTTCCCGCTCAGGTTCCAGGTAAACCTAAAACAGCTCTAAAACACAAAATCTATTAGTTTCTGAAAAAGAGAAAGAGATATGTGAGAATGTGGGATTCAACGTTTAACTAGTACCTTCCTACTCTAGACAACAAATAAAGAAACAACAGTTCGGGGACCATAGGAAAATTGGATACTATGGCCCAGAAAATACTCTCAGAGTAAAAAACCTAGAAATATCTGGAATTCAACTGGGGTGAAACCTAATTCTGCCCAGATCCAGAAAACAGCTAAAACCTCTGTAGTCCATCAAAGACGAAGGGGAGGAGCCTCACCTTGTGGCACTTCGGCAGTGCTCCCTCAGGTGTCTCTGGCGAGAGCCTGCTTTTGTGTCACTGTTATTTATTTGTTTTCATTCCAAGTCAGTGCTTTCCGATACTTTTGCAAAATAAAGCAAAACTGAATTGCTGGAAAAGAATGGTGGTACCCCGAGACATCAGGTTCTAGTGAAATTTTATAACTACATGAGCTCCCTAACAGCACTGCATTGGAGGAGAGTGAACTTACTTGAACACCCTGGCACTGCACGCACCCAACAGTCAGCAAACACAAAGAGACAGAGCGAGGGGACACGGGAAGTACTTACCAGAGACGCTTCTTGAAAAACAAGGGCACTATCTCTGGTCCAAGCAGTCCTCATGCTCTCTAGCCTTGCTCTTCTCAAATGCCTTCCCCTCACAGTCACAAGGGAAATCCTGCTACGATGCAGTTGTTCTGATATCTTAGGATGGCCTGGGCATTGTTCAGCATCTCTCTGAGAGCAAATGTGTCCCTACTTGCTTCAGCAATGGGTACTCCAAGGACGATCCCAACGGCATTGCTTACAACAAGCAGAGAGGCTGGGATTCGACCCAAGCAGATACTCTCTCAGAACAGCTTCCCGGTCTACTGACATGCACTGCCAGGCAGGAACAGGTAAGCTCGCTTTCAAAGGACTGAGTCATGGGCAGCCCCTTAACTAACTCCTATAGGTTAGAGGTGATGCAAAGACTCTAGCAACATTCACCAAAGGAATTAATCACCTTTGAGAAAAAAAAGAAGGCATTCCAGGTGGAAGGCCCAGCATTGACAGAAGAACATGAGATCATTTGGGGTATTCAGGCCATCTCAAGACATCCCATGCATTTCACAATTAGGGAGGAGGCCCACCTCTTAATAATGAGAATGGCAATAACTCCTGTAGAAAGCCTGCAAGTTTACTGCCTCTGAGTATCTGGCGTGAAGATGAGCTCTTCTTGCCTCAGACTGAAATATTCAGAATACATTTGAATTCTAAGAAATTGGCTGAAGAAAAAGGAGTTGGAGGTTCTGAGTTTTAATCTTCACATCAATCCATCAGTGTGGGTTTTCTCCCCATTTTATAGATGAAGAGACTGAGGCTCAGAAACAACAAATGATCTCCGAAAGTCACACAGATAGTAAGCAGTGTAACTGGGTTTCAACCTGTGCATTAAGTAGAAGCTAACCACTGTGCATACACATCAGTATTGGGGAGGTCTTATTTGAGAAGAAGTGGGGGGGGGTGTGGCACTGTGGCATAGTGGGTAAAGCTGCCACCTCCAGTGCTGGCATGCCATATGGGTGCCAGTTCAAGTCCCTGCTGCTCCACTTCTGATCCAGCTCTCTGCTATGGCCTAGGAAAGCGGTAGAATATGGCCCAAGTCCTTGGGTCCCTGCACGGTGTGGGAGACCCAGAAGAAGCTCCTGGCTCCTGGCTTCAGATCGGCTCAGCTCTGGCCATTGCAGCCAATTGTGGAGTGAACCAGTGGATGGAAGACCTCTCTCTCTGCCTCTCCTCCTCTTTGTGTAACTCTGACTTTCAGACAAATAAATAAATAAATCTTTAAAAAAGAGAGAGAGAGGAGAGGAAGGTGGAAGTCATGGAGTGGCACATGTCAGTCCTGTGTTTGCAATCCCATGTTTCTATATATATGAAATATACATATTTCATATATATTACATATAGGATATATACTATATATCAAATCCTGACTTTGCTCCCAATTCCTTCTTCCCGGTAATCCACACCCTGGTGGGCAGCAAGTAACGATTCAAGTATTTGAATTCTTGCAATCCACATGCGAGACCTGGATTGAGTTTTTGGCTCCTGACTTCGACCTGGCCCAGCCCCAGCTGTTGTGTAGAATGAACCAGCAGATGGGAGTTTCTCTCTCTCTCTTTCTCTATCTCCTCCAGTAAATAAAATATAATGTAACAAATAAATAACAAGAATTATTCCATATATTTAGCAACTCAGCATGCACACACTTCATTTTGACTACATGCCATATTTGGGGTTCTGTGAGTTACAAATAACTAAGCCACCACCAACCTTGCCCCCAGTGAACCAGACAGAGGGACAGACATGGAAGTGAATAATTAAGATGTGGCCAGTATTGGGAGACAGGAGTGGGCAAGAAGAGAGTGGAGGAGAGAAAAGAGATGGAGTTGTATCCTCGTGTGTGGAGTCATGCAGGCTGCCAGAGGTGACCCCACACCAGGACCTTCAAAAGCAAATCACACTTCCCGGGAAGATAAAATAGCAAGGGTGTTCTAGACAGAAAGAACAGCTTATGCAAGCCACAGAGTCACAAAAAGGCCTTCTTGGACAGTGTGGGAAGTTCTAGTGATTGAAGCATAAAATGAGTTTATCTTGTGTGTGTTGGAATGCATGGTTTTGATTTTTGCATTTGAAAGTCATGTGCAAAAAAAGCACAATAAAAAATACTCACAGAAGGGAAACACGAATCTATCAGTGCACAATAAAATGATTGTTTTTGAATATTTTGCTTTTCCATAGTGTGTTTGTTCAAGCTGAAAACAGATCATTTCTGACCTCCAGTCTCTTTCAAGTTCTTTTTAAAATGTGTTGCTTAAGCAATGTTAAACCAGCAATACAAAAAACTCAAAATTAGAAAAGAATGACCCTGAACACCACCACTGTGAACAGTACCACATATCCTGTGCTCCCATTCCCATGGTTTTTTTTTAAAGGCTTCTGTTGGCCCATCCCTTTCTCAGGAGACTGGGCAACAGGATTTGACTGCATTGTAGCCACAGAAGAGCACCACAGGGGCCCCTGGAGGAGACGAACGGAATACCTGCCCCTAGTAAACTTCAACTCAACATTGACTATGTATACGCCCACCTGACAGAAGGCTGGGCACCATGCACTTGAGGTGTTTCGATATCTAGAATGAGGAGTGAAGATTCTCCAGTGCATGGATGTTTAAATCTTGGATCCAGAGACAAAGACCTTCCTAGTCCATGAGTGTGGCAGTGAGGGCATGTCCACAAGGGTCTTTAGGAATTCAGGAGTCACCTGAAATGTATGCTAAGAATTTCTATAACTGTACATGTGCAATCCCCCCTTGCTTGTCAGAGAGTTAATATGTAATTTGAATTTGAGAATTTTTCCAGTTGTTTTTTTGTTTATTTACCAGATCACATTGGATGAACATGTGTCTAACTTATTGTTCTGCAGCCTGGGAACCAAAGCCGACTCCTGGTTCTTGGCAAAGGACAGAGCTTTCTTCTATGCATTCCTTCAGGAGGTCCTCCTATTTCCACTTCCAAAACACATCTCAGATTTGTTGTACGTCTCTCCCTCCATCGACAAACCCTTGGCCAGGCTACCAGCATCATCTCTCCCCAGAACAAATGCCACAAGCTTCCAGCAGGTCTCTCTTGTTCATCCTTTCAGGGCTACAATCTAATTTTCATACAGCATCTTGGATGACTGCTTCAATGAAAATTATGTCACCACTACACTGAGAATTTTCCAGCAGTTTCTCATTTAGCCTTTGGTATACTCCAGGTTCTTCATTGTGACCCACAAAGCCCTGTGTGATCCATTTCCTTGGCACTTTTACCACCTCATCTCATTCTACCTTCTCCTTCCCTCACAAGGGTCAGCTGAGCTGGACTTATTTCCAGTCTTGAACTTGCCCATTCACTGCTCATGTCCACACCAACATCACTGTTCCATCTTCTGGAATGCCTTTCTCCTCTCTTCACATGGTTAGCTGCTTGCCATTGGGTAGGGGTCAACTTAAGAATAATATTTCTTCCACAAATAGGCCTTAACTGAGCATCCTGCCTTGGTGGATTCTATCATTGTCATGTTTGGGATTTTTTCTATTATAAAATTCAGTTTATTCGTCAGAATTGTTATTTTTCAAATGCACCTTATACCTGTTTACCTTTCTGTTTTACCATTAGACCATAAGCCCCATGGGGGCACAGGCAGGCTCTGACTTTCTTCTCCATAGTCATATGCCTGGATGCTAATACAGCATTTCTGGCGTGGTAAGTTGAAGGGATGCATGAATACAGTAATGAATTTTTATGCCTAGAACTAAGATCACTGCCCAGCCATGCCAGGCTGTCTGTCAGGTGTGCTGGGATGGCAACAATGACCAATGGACAGTTAGGAAGTGCTGGGAAGAGCTTGCTAAGATCAAGTGAGAGGCTGACCGTTAGAGTCTGTTCCATCGTCTCCCTTTAGATCAGAGAAAGGCAACAGGGGAAGTGAAGGTTTTCAGACTGGGTATTCGCATACTAAGGATTTAGAAGGAAATTTGGGGGGGGGGTTCTTCGAGGGCCTTTCCTTGATCACCTTGAGAAAGGCTTTGGAAAAGCAAACAAGGGCTAGGGTGGTTAGAAGAGCTGGAGATGATCTTGTGTTCAGCTAGGAGTCACCACAGATGATGCAGCAATGGATGGGATGGAGGACTGCTCTGTCCCCTTCCCTCACCTCACCTGCCAAACCTTCATATCTCCTATGGAACCTGCCTTTCATCCCTTACATTCTCCTTCCTGCTCCCATCAATGCCTGACTCAGATCCCATTCTTGTTGGTCTCCCATTCCTGCCCCTAGTGGGAAAACTGAAGAGTGGATTTGCACGGGGTCCCAGCTCCCTTTTAATCCCTAGCTTGACATACTCACAGGTTTGGCTCTCCCATTTGAGACATCTTTTACAGTACTAAGGTCTACGCCATTCAGAAAGAAGGATTTGGGGTCAGTTCCTGTTTAACTTTTGTAGGTTTGTACTTGGGAAGGCAGTATTGTTCAGTGCTAAAACATTGGCTCCTAACCCAGGATCCGCTCTTTGCTTACACCCAGTAATTCCACTTACATCCATCTTCAACCAAGGGACTTCTCTCTGAACTCATCTTCCTCATCTATTAAATGCATGCCAAATACCCTCTTCCTCATAAAATTGCCATAAGGATTAAGTGAGATGACCCCATTAATGTTCCACTCAGCGCCTTGGAAATCTCAAGAAGCTCAAACTGATTTACATCTCACACCACCTGTGTCAATATGCCAAAGGATCAGTTTGTTTGTAAAACTTTAGCTCAAGCTGCAGAAAGCTTCATTGCCTGTGTGTGTGTGTGTGTGTGTGTGTGTGTGTGTGAGAGAGAGAGAGAGAGAGAGAGAGAGAGAGAGAGAGAGTCTAGAGGCACACAAAAGGCCAAAAGTGCTAAGAAATTATATCCCCAAGAGATTTCAACCAGTGACCTTGACACTTAATGTATAAAGGTCTCAGACAAGAAGTTCCAGAAGCATGAGCATTGCACAGTGTCCCACAGCTTCCCCCCACCCCGGGGGTAAGTTCCAATCACCCACTGTTGTAGCTGGTTTAGTGCCACATTCATTATAATTATCCTCATTTCCTTGTAGCATCCCCCCGACTTCCCTGTCTGTGTTAGACTGCCCAAATAAACTACTTGCACCAGAATCTTGGTGTTGGGAATCTGCTTTTAGGAGAACAAACTCAAGACAAAATTTTTAGCATAGCGACAGTTTCTTTGTTAAACCTTTGGCTTTTAGTGTCACAAGAGAAGCCTGCCCAGATCTGCACAAGATCTTACTCTACACTACCAAACACCACCAAAGAGAACAGACTGCTCATCCTAAGGAACAATCAACAAGGGCCTGGCAGAAAATCCCAGTCTTATTTGCACGGATCAACAGTCAGATAGCCTCCTTGTGTTGTGAGCTCAGAGAGACCACCATGGCACTGCCCCTGTTCTGGCATCCAGTGCTCCAGTGTCCGGGAAAGCTGACCACAAAACTTGTGAAGAAAGTAATATTTTTGGGCAGTATGAGAAGCCCCCCTGCCCCACCTTGGCAGAAAAGAACAGCTTTGGTGCATAATTGCTCCACTGTTCCAGAGGCCAAAGGTGGAATCATGGCACTTTGTCCAAAACTTGGATTAATAATCTCAACAGGGGCACAAGCAACTCCATGAAGCTGTCTGCATGCCTCTCTTTGCCCCTTGAACATTATGCATCCCCAGAAATCACTTTTTGGAACAAATGTTTGGCCTAGCAGTTAAGAAGTTGCCTGGGATCTTTGCATCCCATATTAGAAATCCTGGGTTCAAGTCCCAGCTCTGTTTCTAATTCTGGATATCTAATAGTGTACATGCTGGGAAGCAACAGGCAATAGGTCAAATACTAGAGTCCTGCCATCCATGTGGGAGATATGTACTGAGTTCCAGACTCCTGGCTTTGACCTAACCCAACTCTAGCTGGTGTGGATATTTGGGAAGTGAACCAAGTATATGGGAGATTCATTCATTCTCTCTCTCTCTCTCTCTCTCTCTCTCCCCCTCCTCCTCTCCCCCCTCCCCCCTTCCCCTCTCCTCCTCTCCTCCCTCCCTCTCCCTCTCTCGCCTCCCCTCCTTTCAAATAAATATTTTTTAAGATTTATCTTATTTAGTTAAGAGGCAGAGTTAGAAACAGAGAGTGAGAGCCAGCACCCATATGGGATGCCAGTGCCACAGGCAGAGGCTTAGCCTACTATACCACAGCACTGGCTCCTAAATATTTTTTACAAAAATAACTCACTCCTTATAATTTTGTCCTCCATAAAGAGAAGTACAGGAGGTTATCACTATCAAAGACCTTCTATTTTGCAAATAGTTTGCAAAGTTGCACCCTCTGAGCACAGCCTAGCCTTCCTGAGTGTGCTGTCTTTATTCCTTCAACAAACCCTAGAGCTGGGTCCTGCTAAGCAGCCACAGACACAGGCTCTGTAGAATCACATAAATTCTAGGCAAACCCCAGGCTAAAGTCCTGGGGTTTCCCCTAGTATTAGTGGAAACAGAATCAGAAGTCTCTTTGGGCCACTCTAATGGTGGCTGAGTCCTGACCACCATTAGTATTTTCAACTATGAGGGCAAGAATATGGTGTTTAGTCAAACTTCATCTTAAATATTTATCAAACAAATTGTTAGGAATTATATACTAGAATAGTTTTACATACGAGTATAGTTTTAATGATGTTGTGACTATTTTAAAATTTACTTTGGGTTGGGGCTGGCACCATGGCTCATTTGGTTAATCCTCCACCTGCGGTGCCGGCATCCCATATGGGCGCTGGGTTCTAGTCCCGATTGCTCCTCTTCCAGTCCAGCTCTCCGCTGTGGCCTGAGAGGGCAGTGGAGGATGGCCCAAGTGCTTGGGCTCTGCACCCGCGTGGGAGACCAGGAGGAAGCACCTGGCTCCTGGCTTCGGGCCAGCACAGCACTGGCTGTAGCAGCCATTTGGGGAGTGAACCAACAGAAGGAAGACCTTTCTCTCTGTCTCTCTCTCACTGTCTATAACTCTACCTGTCAAAATAAAATAAACTGAAATAAAATTTACTTTGGGGCCTGTGTTGTGGCATAGTGAGTTAAGTCCCCCTGTGATATTGGCATCCCATATGGGCACAAGTTTGCATCCTGACTGCTCCACTTCCAATCCAGTTCCCTGCTAATGGCCTGGGAAAGCAGCAAAAGATGGCCCAAGTACCTGGGCCCCTGCCACCCAAATGGGAGACCCAGAAGAAGCTCCTAGCTCCTGGCTTTGGCCTGGCCCAGTCCTGAACCTTATGGCCAGCTGTGGAGTGAACCGTGGATGGAATCTCTCTCTCCCTCTCTCTCTCTCTCTCTCTCTCTCTCTGCCTTTCAAATAAATAAATAAATCTTTAAAACATTTACTTGATATGAGTACAGTTGGACATAATTTCCTTTGATTGTTGTGTACAGTTTATGCCTGTTTTTCTGCTGGACTATGGTCTTTTTAGGCTTTATTTGTTGAACTCTTTATTTATTGGAGCTGATAAGACTTTGACTACAATGTAAACTTTAAAATATGTTATATCAAAAAAAAATCAAGTGGTTTTAAAATGAACTTTACACAGAGTAAAAGGAAAAGACTTATAGATAGAGAAAACCTGAATTTCTGTGTGATGTGAAGGCAAAGCCCCCAGTATTGCCCCTACACAGTTGGTTGCCAGATTCTCATCGCTGCCTTGACAACTCCCTAAAGACTACCTCTCATCCAGTCTTTTGCCTATTCTATAGACTAAGGGCATTTGTTAAACTGGATCCTATCTGACTCACTTAGCTTAGCATCGACTGCAGGTACAGTGATGGGTGGCTCAGAGCGTCATGGAGTCACTAGGTGAGCAGGCTCTGGAGTCGGATTACCTCGCTGCAAATCCCTGCACCGCCTCTTCCCGAATCTTCAGCAAGTTACTTCATCTGTCTGACAGTTTTCAAACACATTCCCAAGTCTTCACCTTTTCTTCCATTGAGAATTAGAGGCTGTGTTCCCTCTCCCTCAAATTCAAGTAGGCTTGTGACTGTGGGGTCTGTAAAGTTTATTAGAAATGACACTTTGAAGCCGGCGCCGCGGCTCAATAGGCTAATCCTCCGCCTTGCGGCACCGGCACACCAGGTTCTAGTCCCGGTCGGGGCACCAGATTCTGTCCCGGTTGCCCCTCTTCCAGGCCAGCTCTCTGCTGTGGCCAGGGAGTGCAGTGGAGGATGGCCTAAGTCCTTGGGCCCTGCACCCCATGGGAGACCAGGAGAAGCACCTGGCTCCTGCCTTCGGATCAGCACGGTGCGCCGGCTGCAGCACGCCGCCCACGGCGGCCATTGGAGGGTGAACCAACGGCAAAGGAAGACCTTTCTCTCTCTCTCACTGTCCACTCTGCCTGTTAAAAAAAAAGAAATGACACTTTGCAACTTCCAAGCCTGGATGGTAGAAGACCCTGCAATTCTGCCTCCTTCCCTGGGAACATGCACCCCGGGAGAGCTGGGTCACAGTGTGAGAAGGCTGACTGCCCTGAGATCACTATTCTGGAGTAGCTATTGCTAGGAATCCTCCAGCAGAGCGCCTCCTCCATCCAGCCGTTCCAGACACCAGGGATGAGAAGCAAGGAGTCGCCTTCGCCTTCCAGGCTGATCCTGCAGCCGAACTCTCCCTGGCTATTCGTGAAAGCCCAGGCAGGGCTTCAGAGTATAGCAGAGAAAAAACACCCTGCTGTGCCCTTTTCATGCTCGTGGTCTTCCAAATCCATGGATTTATTAAAAAGGCTACTAGAATCCCACAGCCGTAGGTAACTAGAACTTTCTCTAAACCTCAGTTTCCTTATCTGTAAAAGGGTGACATTAATGGTGGCATCCTTATTTTTAAAAGGGGCTGGCACTTGTTTTAGGGGCTGGTGCTGTGGCATAGCCAGTAAAGCCAATGCCTGGGCAAGTTGGAGACACCTTCCCTGGGCTGGCTGTTCTTCTGGTTCTTTCTTCTCACCCATCAGGAGACTGTGAGTGAGTTCTGCAGCATGGCTTGATGGTTAGGTGTCCCAGAAGTTATGAACTTGGGAGCCTACAGATGGATTTTGGGGGGTTCTGGGAATCCTCTGTATCTGCATATGAAACTACCAACATTTAACTGGGGGGAGAAATTGATTCTCGAAAGGGCCCAAGATCCGCAAACAATTAAGAGTGTCCTTTAGAGGCCTGCGCTGTGGCGTAGCAGGTTACAGCCAGCATCCCATATGGGCACCAAATCGAGTCATGGCTGCTCCACTTCCAATCCAGCTCTCTGCCATGGCCTAGGAAAGCAGTAGAAGATGGCCCAAGTCCTTGGGCCCCGGCACCCATATAGACTGGGAAGAGGCTCCTGGCTTCAGATCCGAGCAGCTCCGGCCGTTGTGGTCAATTGGGAAGTAAACCAGCAGATGCAAGACTTTCTCTCTCTCTGCCTCTTCTTCTCTATCTGTGTAACTCTGACTTTCAAATAAATAAATCTCTTTTTTTAAAAAAAAGGAGTAAGTTTTATAAGTTCTGTAAGATTCCTTTAAATTTCTTTGTGTGAAAGTCATAGTTACAGAGAGAGAGGGAGAGATAGAAAGAGACAGACAGAGAGAGATCTTCCATCCACCGGCTCACTCCCCACATGGCCTCAACAGCCAGGACTGGGCCAGGCTGAAGCCAGGAGCCAGGAATTTCTTCCAGGTCTCTCATCTTGGAAGTAAGGGCCCAAACACTTGAGCCATCTTCTGCTCCTTTTCCCACATCATTAGCAGGGAGCTGGATCAGAAGTGGAGCACCCAGGACTCGAACTGGCGCCCATGGGGGAGGCAGTGGTTTTCCTCCTAAGGCCACAACATTGACTCCATGTTCTCATAAGGTGCTAGTGATTATTATCATCATCAGCTTCACTGTTGGATATAATGAAGAACACAGAGGTCAAATATGTTGATACAAATCTCCCCGCCTGCTAATTGTTGTGCAGTTTGCCTTAATGAGGCGAATAACAGATATTCGAGAAAAAGGTCCAACTTCTGGCTGAAGATAGTTCCTCTACAATTTTGCAGAATTGTATTAGTTCTTTAAGAGGTGCTATTATGGGTCTGGTAAGTGTGTGTGTGAAGGGATTAGAGTGGCATCTACGTGAATCTGTGAACTCCTGCTTGTTTTACTTCCACCCCCCCCAAGCGCAAACTTACAGGTTGATTGGCAGGGGCCTCCTACGTGTGCACACATGCCCAGCGCCTGCCGTATGTGGAGGGCCCAAAGTGGTAACTGACACTCCCATTAGTCGTCTCCGTCGTTCCTCTCCAAGCCTAAATGCTTTTATTTTTCTCGTGCACAGATCGATCCAGCTAGCAGGTAAGTGTCTGTCTGCCATGTCAGATGAGTGAGACCCTCGCGGGTCAGAGAACCTCAGCCCCTCCTGGGGGTCCTCCAGCCCCGCCGGGCTGGGCAGGTGTCTGCGAAGTAGGCCAGACCACACTTGAGCATCGAGCCGTCAGCGCACAAAATCAGATCTGATCGGGCCCGCGGAAGATAAATGAGCCTGAGTCGCCCCAGCCCCAGATTTGGTCATCTCTTTATGAGCTCTGAAGGGCCTATTAGCAGCTCTGATGAGTGCTGGGGGAGATGAAGTCTGCCTCGAACAACGTTAGCCAGCAGAATCAAATCAGCCTGAACCCCTGGGGACAAGGAGCCCGGCTGGCTTTCAGAGGCAGCCTCCGCGCCTCTCGGCTGCCCAGAACATATGAACACTCACTCGAAGGGAAAAAAAGGGTAAGTACTCTCTTTTATTTTTTTTTTCCAGTAGAATCAACTAAGAATTTCCTCATATATCTAATAGCTTCTCCTCGGGCAATTTGATGGCAGTGCTTAGACAGGTGCACTCTCCTTTCCCCTCTCAGAGTCCGAAGCCCACTCCTCCTCCCCGCATCTGAGCCCTGGGTCTCACTGGACTCCCTCTGGGCCCAGAGCAGAGCTTGTTTGGTGAGGCAAGGCGGTTTGGTGGGAGTCACAGGGCAAGGGATCAACATTCAGCTGTGGGTAGTGGGTGGCCATGGGGAGCCAGTTAACACCTCTGAAAGTGGGTCAGTGGATTCTCTCTGGCTGCGGCTGATGGTGGAGTGGAGTGTATTCAGCTGAAGATCTCTTCCCTGCCTTCCTCTCACCCCCGTACAAAGCAGACCCTTTCTGGGTCTGAGGAAAGGGCATTGGCCGGTGCCGCGGCTCAATAGGCTAATCCGCTGCCTAGCGGCACCGGCCCACTGGGGTTCTAGTCCTGGTTGGGGAGCTGGATTCTGTCCTGGTTGCTCCTCTTCCAGTCCAGCTCTCTGCTGTGGCCAGGGAGTGCAGTGGAGGATGGCCCAAGTCCTTGGGCCCTGCACCTGCATGGGAGACCAGGAGAAGCACCTGGCTCCTGCCATCGGATCAGCGCGATGCACCAGCTGCAGCGCGCCGGCCGTGGTGGCCATTGGAGGGTGAACCAACGGCAAAGGTAGACCTTTCTCTCTGTCTCTCTCTCTCTCTCACTGTCCACTCTGCCTGTCAAAAACAAGCAAAAGGCATCTAGAAGTCGCAAACAGCAGCCCCTTGGGTTTCACAAACCTATTGAAGAGGGAAACGTGCAGATAATTAAATCTAGAGTACAATTTGGGCAGAAGGAAACATCTCCCTAAAGAAAACAAAACTGCAGGCTAATAAATGTTTGGCCCAACCCCATACTTCGGGTCACATGCTATTGACCAAAAAGACTTGGGCGTGAATCCTCACTTACCAACCCTGTGACCTTGACCTGGTCCCTCACCCTCTCTGAGCCTGAGTTGCTACATCTGCAGAACAGGCAGTGGTGCCATTTGATGTTGAAAGGCTGTTGTGAGCAAAGTATGCAGAAGTACCCAGAAGAGGCACTGACACCTGGCCCACCGGCCATACGAAGCCACAGGCGTCTCCTTCTCTTGTTTCTGTGTGCACAGTGTGGTACTGTTGGTCTTCCTGCCTTGTGCCGGGCCCCAGCCTCTCAGCTCTGCGTGTTCTCCCATGGAACCCTTGCTCTATCCTGCTCCCCTTCCTGCTCACCGTTGTCAGCCCTGCTCAGGCTGTGCCCCGTGGCCATCTGCCTGACTCCCGGGCTTGATTGCAAGCTTCCTGAGGTACAGGCTGCTCGTATTGATTAAATGATTATTTGTTGAGAGCTTTCCAAGGTTGCTTTTTAAATAAAATGGAGAGACTTCTTATGTGCCCAGCACCATGCCAAGGCATGAGAGATGGAGGAGAATCAGACAGGCAAGGAACCTGCCCTCCCGTGACTTAAAGTGGAGAAGAAGACCAAAAATAAAAAAGCCAAAATGCAAGTTAACAGTGAGACAATCAAAGTAACCTGTCCTTCCAGGGACAGAAACCGACAGGCTGAGAGGAGAGAAACAAAGAAGACGCGTTAGGTGCCAAAGCTTTCCAAAGCCGTTTATACTGAGGAGGGCATTGCATGAGGCACAGAGGGTGGCACAAGGAGTGAAGAAGGCCCATCATGGCCAAAATCCAAGAGAAGAGAGTTGGCAGAGGGAATAGGTTAAGCAAAGATCCTGAGGCAGCGGACAGCTTGGTGGTTCCAGGTGATAACAGGGAGCTGCGGTGGAACGAGGTGGGAAGAGCTGTGTATGGTGAGAGGCAGAGGGGGACAAGAAGCTGGTCATGGGCGCAGTAGGACCAAGTCAGGTGTTCAGCTGTTTATACAGAGTTTGGCAAGCTCTGGCTCACAGGCCACGTCGGAGCTGCTGCCTGTTTCAATAAATCGTGTTTTATCGGGGCACAGCCACACCTGTACCATGCGTGTTGTCTGTAGCTGCATTCATGTTAGTCTGGCAGAGTTGAGTAGTTTGCTACAGAGAGTAGCAACATCATAGTCCACAAAGCCTAAAATATAAACTATCTGGCTCTTTACCAAAAAGAAAAAAAAGTGCAATCCTTGGTTTAGGTTGCAATGAGAAGCCATTTGAAGGGTTTTTATTTAAATGTTTATTTCTTTTCTTCTTCTTTTTTTTTTAATCTGCATGAAAGGCAGAGTAACAGAGAGATGTGAGAGACAGAGACAGAGAGGGGAGATCATCCATTTGCTGGTTAACTCCTCAAATGCCCAAAAGAGCCAGGGCTGTGCCAGAGCAGAACTCCATCCAGGCCTCCCACATGGGTGGCAGGGGCCCAAGAACTTGAGCCATCTTCTTTTGCCTCCCAGGATGCATTTGCAGGAAGCCAGATCAGAAGCAGAGTAGCTGTGTCTCCAACCAGCACTCTGATATAGAATGTGGGGGTTCCAAGTGGTGGCTTAACCTATGGTGGCACAACACCCACACCTGAAGGCTTTTAACCAAGGAAGGATGTGATGAGATCAGACCCTCTGAAGGTCGTCTATCCTGCGTACACTGGATTCTCCCCATGCTTGTTGAACCAGTGACTGAATATTTAGATGAATAAGGCTTCATTATCCACAAACATATAACATGATTCCCCTCTGTTAGCACTAATAATCTGGGGGCTTACGGGCCTGAGCAGGAGCCCCCCATCCATCCAGGAAGACTACATTTTCCACAGCACTAACAGCTGACGGATACTGAGAAAATTGAATGTTTTATGCAGCTTCAGATTGGAAATAGCAGTGTGGTTTTCACCACAGGGAACCCTCTTAATGTAAATCCAACCCAATTACACAACGCAGGCGGGCGCTGAATTCGCAGCAAGGCTGAGTTTTGCCCAGCAGCAAATGAAGCAGGGCTCAAGAGACGGAGGAGGTCTGTCAGAGAGGGCGCAGGAGCTGTGGAAGGCACCTCAATCCGTGGGCCACTGTGCGTGACTCATTGTGCAGGGTGCTGAGTGGCTTACAGAGGATGAAGTGGCTTATGCAAATATTCGGCAGGCTGCACTCTGCAATTGCGAAATTATGAACAGGGGAAATTGCTGGAAAATCAAAACTTCTGGACCCCAAAGCCCATTCTGGCCAGTTCCAGATGACAAAAGCCTTAGAGACAGTCAGAGGCTGGACTTCTTTGGTAAATCAATTGCAATGAGCTTTGTAAGATACAAACAGGAATTTATGTGCAACACGATGAGACTGAGAGATTGGGCCAAGAGTTGGGTTACTTAAATCTCTGCTTTGTGATGAGTGTCACATCAAAATCAGCCAAGTGGTTAGCATCTCTCTGAGGCTGGAGGGCCGTCCACTCACTACCTCCTCCCTAAATAGAGACAGGAAGGTCCTGGCCACCACTTGCTAGGCATATGCAGCCCCTCTGTGTTTTTAGGAGCTAGTTTCTTCAGGCTCTGATATAACAAACTACCACAAAGTGGGTGGCATAAAACAACAAAAAATACGTTGTCTGAAGGTTCTGGAGGCTGGAAATCCAAAATCCAGGTATTGGTAAGGCCATCTCTCTCTCTCTTAAGGCTCTAGGGGAGGATCCTTGCTTGTTGTTGCCTTTTGATGGGGACCAGCAATCCTTGGTATTTCTTAGTTTATAGCTACTCCAATCTCTGTCTCCATCAACACACGACCTTCTCCCCGTGGGTCTCTGTGTCCCATGAGTCACTGGGTTAGGGCCTGCTCTAATCCACCATGACTTCCTCCGAACTTGATTCCATCAGCAAAGACTCAACTTCCTAATGAGCTTGCAATCACAGGTGCCGGAAGTTAGCACTTGAACACATATTTAGAGAACAAAACTCTATCCTCTAAAGAGCTGTAGGTTGAGGTCCTTTAGAAGAATTATAGAGACGGTCAAAGCCACGGCATTGAGTTGGCATTGTTCACACTGGAAAGAGAGGGTATTTGGAGACGACAGCCCTATTCCCTCTTTTTTTTTTTTTTTTTGACAGGCGGAGTTAGACAGTGAGAAAGGTCTTCCTTGCCGTTGGTTCAGCCCCCAAATGGCCGCTACAGCCAGCACGTTGCGCCGATCCGAAGCCAGGAGCCAGGTACTTCCTCTTGGTCTCCCATGCAGGTGCAGGGCCCAAGGACTTGGGCCATCCTCCACTGCCTTCCCGGGCCACAGCAGAGAGCTGGACTGGAAGAGGAGCAACTGGGACAGAATCCGGCACCCCAACCGGGACTAGAACCAGGGGTACCAGTGCCACAGGCGGAGGATTAGCCTAGTGAGCTGCGGCACCGGCCCTACTCCCTTGTGTGAGAAGGTTCTGGCCATGGGCAATCCCACATGTCTGCTCATACTGAACACCAAAGCTCGGAGGGCTTCAAATCCAGCCCCACACAGCTGCCGGTCCGAGAAGACATTGCCGCAGCTCCCTCTCCCAGAGCCTTCCCGGACAAACACCACTCTGTCTCCATCTCATCTACTCTGAGTCTCTGGCATTTGGACTCTGCCCTCTGGCCTCCCTTCCTTCTCAGTTTACCTTCCCACCCCCCTCACCACCACCAGATCAAAGTTCAGTTTTCTTCTTCTCTCTCTGTAGGCTTCAGTGACCCGTGCAAGAGCCTAGATGGTGCTCAAAATCTGAGTTCAAACTGGTTCACCTGCATCAAAGGCAGCAAGTACTCTGTCAACAACAACACTACTACTACTGACTGCTTAATCTACATTTCTGAAGTGAAGATATTCTTATTTCAGCTTACAGAAAGCCCACCCTTGCACAAGAAATATCTGATATTTTTAATATCAGATAACAATTTTTAATGCAGTAGATAAAAATAGAATGAGAGTCACAGCAATAGGAGTTGGAGGCTTCTCTAGCCCTGCACACCTTTGGCAAGCAGTGAGGTCAGTACCTAATTATCAGGCAGAGAGTTCCCTGATAGGCCTGTAATCTAATGGAAACCTTGACTCAAGGCTGACAGATAGGAAAAAGTAATGTCTCAAACTATAATATGCATGCTGATCACCTGAGAATCTTGCTGAAATGCAGATTCTGATCCCATAGTTCTTGGATGGGGCCTGAGATTCTGATTTCCCACAAGGTCCTTGACGATTACCAGGATGCTGGTTCCCCGATCACATCTTGGGGGCCAAGGGTCTACAGGAGCCCCTTGTGAAGAGACAGTCCTGTTTACAATTGCCAGAAGCATGTGTGTTCCTATCAAGAGGACAACTGTCATAATGATCCCTCTTAGGCAATATAGAAAACCATCCAGGACAAGTACAAATGCACTCTCTGGACTCCGTGGTATTTTGTGAAGCTGCAATCATCTTGAACAAGGATGGTTTGCAAATTTGTTTGTTTTTCTATATTGGCATCTATGCCAACCACGTTTCTGTCTTTTGTGTGTCTTTTAAAAATACAATGGTTCTGAAAAAAATGAAGATTTTGTACTTTCACAACAGATGATTATGGAAGAAGCAGGAGAAAGTCTTTACATGAAGCTTTGTGTATGTGCAGTTGATTTAACTCTTGCTGCCAGCCAATAGGAAAAGTGCAGAAGGTAGGCTCCAAAATTGGCTCTATGCTCCAAAATCATTTCACCAAAACATTTGTCCTCATGGTCACTGGTGATTGGTCCCTTGTTGGTTTTTCTTCATTAATGGCAAGGCCCAGTTTTCCTTGCAGAGACTCCACAAAGAGTGCAGCCCAACTGCTTAGTGTCCCTGCTTTCCCCAAGCCTCAACTTGCTCACAATAAAACTGGGGTCATCGTGTAGACCACTTCACAGAGCCGGTGGGAGGATTTGCCTAGGGAGAAATAGCCCCACATGGCCAGGAGAGAGGGGCTCTCAGTGTCCATTCATCTTCCCTTCGCTTCACCATGGAAGCAGAAGGAACGGAAGGGCAGGGACCTGCACTTGTTGCCCTGTGGTCCCTGGAGAGCCACTGCCCACTCATTTCCTGCATGTGCCAACTTCCTCTCCACGGAGCCCAGTTACAAGACTTGTCTCCCGTGACAGTAGGGCAGGGAGTGGCCAGGGCTGAAGAGAAATAGTGACTAACTTCTGAATAAACCATGAGGATGCCGGGAGTAGGGTCTCCACCTCCATCCCATAAGTCCCTGACCTTTAGCAAATGGGGGTGTAGGAGAAATGACTGTCACAGGGAGCCTTCGCTGTATCTGAGGGATCTAAAAGTGCCAATTCTTTTAAAGCCTGCTCAAGGCATTGTTTACAGTTTAAGACCTCATATTTGGAATCCAGTTTAGAATCCTGGTTCTAACTCTTATCTAGTTCTAAGGTGCTAAACCTCCAGGGCAAGATACTTTCTGTCCCTCTGCTTCAGTTTCCTCATCTCAAACCTCACGAAGTTATTGTAGGAGGAAAACGAAATAACTCAGGTATTGCACCTACTTAAGTCTTCAGTTCATTGTAAGCACTCAATAGATAATAGTAACAAGTATTTAATAAATAATGGTAACACGTGTTCAATATATAATAGTAATAAGTATTCAATAAAAAATAGTAACAAGTGTTCTTTTTATTATTATCATTGGCAGTCTTCATCCTGCCAATATAGTTTTCTTCCTTTCCCACTAATTACTGTATTTTCACAGTTTGGGTTTAAAGAATCAAACGTTGTTGGACATCTTATTTTTTTTTCTCCTATCCTCCCACTAAATACAGTCAGGATCCAAGCGTTTTCAAATGGACTAACCACTGGAAGAAAATTCCCTAGAATTCTAGAATATCATGGACAGAATAACACAGATATGATCTGAAATACTAAATCTGATAGGGAGATGGAATGTTCCGGAAACATGCTGTTGAGGAAAATTCTGAGATCCTACTTAGGCTCAGCAGCAACAAACTTGGTGATTGGCCAGTGATGCCTAACTGGCTACGTGGGAAATTGAGGCAAAAAGGCTGCTGACTACTTTGCATCAATGGGAAGACAGAGCTCTAAACTTGAAGTAAAAAAATTGACTTCAAATCCCAATTGTGCCCCTTGTCAAAGGCCCCTTGTCAAAGGTGTTGCCTTTGACAAGTTAACTAACATTTCAGGTCTTGATCCTCTCATTTTTAGAAATGGTGGCTGCTCTGATTATTCTTCAAGGATGAAGCACACAATTTAGTTCTTCACACAGAATAAGAGCAGCAGTATCCATGCCCTCCCTCTCTCCCCCTTTCTTCCTTCACTTCATTTCTTTATCCCTGGGTAGCCTTTCCATTCCTTCAGTCCTTGCCTTCCCTACTGGATCATCTCCATGTGATTTCCACTTGGACAAGAACATTTCGGTGCTTTCCCCAGAGCACATGGGTTAAATCCTAGTTCCCAATCTACAACATCAGGGAATCCCATCACATGAAAGCAGCATTCCCTAAGCAACCTTGCACCTGAAATGTCAAGACTGGTAAAGCTTAAGCCTCAAAGACTCTGCTAGTTATGCCAGAAAAGGAAGAAGCCATTCAATCACCATCACTGACCAAACTCCTTCTACTGCCAGCCCTGTTTTGATCATGGAGAACAGAGAGATGAATGGGATTGTCTTACACAGAGTAAGATAAGTAAGTAAGTAAGTAGGATTCCTAGAAGAGGTCACAACCGAACTGGGCCTAACAATTCACTGGTGCAGACCAGGGAGATGGTTCGTTCAAGGCACAGGGATTCCCAAACAGAAAGCATGACATCTCAGAGGTGCATGCATTCTGGTGCCAGCATGTCTTCCCACTCCTGAGAACATCCTACCCTGTGCCCCCAGCCCATTTCCTGGAATACACACTATGCCTCCAATCCTTGATCCAACCTTGCACCTCTCACCCTTGGTCACCCTTCCCAGCACAAGTGACTTAGCCAGAGTCCCAGAATCTCTAACTGCCATATAATTCCCCAACCCAGCCCAGTGACCAGAAAGGAACACTCATGCCAGAATCACGTGGAGTTTGTCAAAGATGCAGTATCAAGGACCCCACCCACAATTTGCTGAATCATAATAGAGGATGGAGGCCTGCATTTCATGAGGCCCCTGCACACTCAAGATTGAAGGCTAGACCCCTTCTTGCTTCTGTGACACGAGTCAATAACATCTATTTCTTCCTGAAGATTTATTGAGCACTTTCTATATGCCAGTCACACTGTGAGCAATTTTTACATACAGCATCTCTTTTAAAGTGATTGTGTTATTCATCTGTGCACTGGGATCAGCAAGGTCCAAATACTCTTACATTTAATTATCCTAACAACCACATGGAATAACAAATGTATTGCATAAGAATCAACTCTCCATTCCTTTTCCCCAAATAGTTCGAAGCTGAAGAACAATGCCAATAACTCTAGTGTGCGCATGTCTTGTACTCCAGGGACTGACCTTGTGAATTTAACTTGTCTGGGCAGAAAGCAAAGAAGAATAGATTTAGCCACAGCAATGTGGGCTGGGCAGGCACAAAAGGACTTGGACATTGTCCCCTGAATTTCCATTTTACCCTGCAGCTCTGTTTCTGTGATGAATGAAATAATCTAATCATGGCAGGAAATATTCTTAGCAAAGCTTTACTTTTGCATAGTAGGGTATAAGGTGCGGGGTTTCTGGTGTAAGAGATTTGAATAGAAGAGACTTGGATTTAGAATAAAACCCTATCACTGGTGATAATCATAGGTGAGACTGAGTGAGTCAGGTAGGGTATGGTTAATACTGGGTCTATTCCAAAGGGCTGTAGGGAGAGTCAGAGGGAGTACACGCAATGTATCCAGCAGACCTTCAACACAAGGTCTCAGGAGGATGGTGGTGGGCTTCCTGGCCCCTCACTGCAGCTTTCACATAGAGCCACATTTCTGCCTGTGCTCAGAGAATCCTCAGACCAAACCCCATTTGCTCATTTGCAGAACCTGGTCATCTGTGTTCTCTTCTCTTTGTTTTCCCCCTGAAACTCAGATTTTCTCAGAAGGAAGGTGAGCTTCCAGCCATGAGGCCCTCATTGCCTGAGGATCAGCATGAATTGGGAGAAATCCCAGAGGAGTACCCAGGACAGCTTTAAGTGGGCTTCAAGAGCTGGAGACAGAATGAGGTGTGATGGGGAACCAGCTCTCACTAACTGGCTGCCTTCAGCTTGGCTTTATAGAAATTGCAGTGCGGAGCCTCATGGATGTTGACAAGAAGGCTGGTGGTGAGTGGGCTGGGAGTGTTTCTGCTGTTTCCAGGGAGGATGGGAGAGCCGAGCTGGAAATGGAGCCGAGAGATCTGCCAGGAAGGAGGAAGAGCTCCTGACAGTTTCCAAGAAAGCGGACCCCCCAAGCCCAAGCCCTTCCCATCGCACACCACCTGGGTCGGAAGAGTGGCCTCTTAGTCACAATGGCAGGAGCATGTCCACCGCGTGTACCATTCCAGCCAGCTCAGAGACTAGTCCTTGAATGAATGAATATAAAGAACCTCAAGTATCCGCAGCCTTTGTTTCAGAAAGAGCCTCCCAGTTCTGCAATTTCAGGGAGTGTGAGTTTCTCACACATGGGGCTAAGAGGAGGCGGGGAAGAGGGGAGAAAGAACATGGTGACTTTTCCTTTGAGTGTTGATCATTCCATCTACCACACTTACACACGTTCTTCAATTCATTTTTCTCCCAGCAGATCTATGAGATGGATAGTCCTATCTCCACTTTACTCAGAGGTTATGGGACCTGTCCAGGACGCACAGGAACAACTAACCAAGCTGAGTTGCAAATCCTTAGACACTCTACATTCAGTGCTGCTGCCTGCAAGTGCTTCCTGGAACCCAAATCAGCAGGAGAGCAAAGAACTGGGGATCCTGGGTCCCAGCCGACGTGCAAGGTTTCCTTCCCACCCCCAGCTAGAGCTTCCTTCCAGCTACCCTTTGCATACTGCTCAGGAGCAATTCTTGTTCTCCACCCTGGAAGCTTACTCCTATCCCCATCTCAGACCTGGCCACGCCCCACTTGTGGGTGGCTACAGGTAGATGTGGGATCCAGCCAGGCTAAGCCCAGGCTTAGCACAGCGAGCCTGGAGCTTTCTTTGCCAGGGAGAAAAAGCACTTGCTCAACTACCGTGCATTCCCCAGATGTGCTGGGAAGCTTTCTGGTGTATAACAGCATCTCTATAACGTGTTCTGAGCACTTATAAGAGTCCAAGACTATGCAAAGCCCTGGATGTGGATTAACCCAATTGACCCACTCTCCACACAACAACCTGCAGGAGCTTTTGGAAACACAACACTGATCATATACCCTCCTTGCTTAAAACACTCTGATGAATTCCATGGGCTGAGCATAAAGATGCAGGTCTCTAACTTGGTCTCTGAAGCCGTCCAGACTCCTGCAGTCTCTGCAGCCCGGCCTGGCCCACCCTGCCTCCTTCTCCCCTCCTCTCCAATAGCACCCTGCTCTCCTCACTGTCACTGCTGGCTGCTGAGGGGACTTGGCAGGGCTGGGTATGAGCTTGTGCTCCCCTTGAGACAGTGGCAGAAGTTGGAGCTGTCTCTGGTGTTGACTGGTTGCCTCCACCTCCTTGGTTGTCATCCAGGGTAGAAAACAAGAAGTGGCCAATTATTATTCCCTGTGACTTCACACACACCACACATGAGCACAGACACACACACCCAGAATTCTGCTCTGTATTCAGCATCGTTCCTACAATCAGTACCCAGAAATTCCCAGTGGATTCTCCCAATTAGCACAGTTCCTGTGAATAGGCAGCTTTAGCACCTTGCTGGTTGACAGAGGAACCCATCCCTCTGAATTAAAGGGGCTCTGACTTCTCAGGATCCACAGGCGTTTGTCCTGGAGGAAGTGCAATGCTGTCATTCCTATCTGCCTAGAAAATACTTTCAACCCAGCACCCAATCCACAGCCCAGTATGATGTCCATTTAACAGATAGGAAAACCGTAGCTCAAGATATGAAGCAACTTGCTCAAGTCCATAACGTCAAGACGCAAACAGAAGTGTGCTGGGAATGCACGTTGACCTTTGAGGGAAAGGTTGGGTCGGGGGTGCAGAGGCTTGGCTGGAGCGGTGAACCGGCAAACCTGAGCCCTGCCTGCCTCCTGGAGAGCTACGGGGACGCAGGGTTCAGAGGCTGATGGTTTGACTCCAGCCTAGGCTAACCATGAGAAAAAAGTCTCACTCCTGCCTCCAGATGCCTCCATGCTGCCTGGTAGGGCTCTCAACTCTTTCTTCCATGTTGGATTAGTGAGGTAGTGTCCTTGGTTTCCTGGGAAAGCCCTCCCAGTCCACATTGAAGAGAAGGTGATTTCGGGGAGGACCCCTCAGGGGGCCCCACAAGGTGCTCCCTAGCTTTGGTCCTCTCTTCGTCTTTGGAACATTCCCAATGTGTTCTTGTTTCCCTTGCCTCTGCCCAGTGCCCTAATTGAGACTGCAATGTCCTGTAGCTGGGCTAGAGCCGCAGCCTTCCCAGCCTCCCTGCTTCCAGCTTTGCCACTTGCAGTCCCAATGGAAGTCCCCGAGACCCTGAAAGCCCAGACTCGGATCCCCTGGATCAAGGAAGATGCCTGCTTTCACTGCCATGTACACGTGTGTGTGTGTGTGTGTGTGTGTGTGTATATTTAAAGTGTAAGCATGTTATCTCTCTCTCTATATATATATATTTATATATATGCATACACATGAAGTAAAATGCTTTCTGTAGCCAAAATTCACATATCTATCATCTGATATACTTATCTTTGTATGTGTGTGTGTGTATATATATATATATATATGTATGTATAATAAAGGTATCTAAAATCTACTTTCCTGGGAAACTTCTGGTGCAAAACACAATATTAACAATAGTGCCCTTGTGCATTAGCTATTTAAGCTTCATCCTGCACAACTGAAACTACACTCACTGGCCTTCATCTTACTCTCCTATACCCACCTCCCACCCCTGGTAGCTACCATTCAATTCTCTGTTTCTATGTGATTGAGTGTTTTTGTTTATTTTTTGTTGGTCTTTTAAGCTTGCACATGGAAGAGAGAGATTATGTAATATTTTACTTTGGCTTATTTCACTTAGAATAATGTCTTCTAGTTCATTTATGTGGTCACAGATAGCAAGCTCTCCTTTTTTAAGGCTGAATAACACTCCATTGTATGTATACGCCTACACCACAATCCCTTTATCTGTTCATCAGCTGATGGGCAGATCATTTCTATGTCTTTGCTATTGTGAATTGTGCTACAATCAACATGAAGGTGCATATATCTTTACAAGGTGGTGATCTCATCTACTTTGGGTATATGCCCAGAAAAGGGATGGCTGGTTCATGTAGGACTTCTATTTTTAATTTCTTTGGGAACCTCCATATTGTTTTCAGCAAAATGACTGTTCCAATCTACATTCTCATCAATAACGTCTAAGTGTTCCCTTCTTTCCCACCCTTGCTAACACTTCTTATCTCTTGTCTTTTTGGTGATAGCCACTCTAACAGGTGTAAAGGGGTAGCTCATTGTGACGCTTTTGTTTGTTTGTAATCTGAGAGGCAGAAAGTTGCACAGAGATGGAGACAGAAAGACAGACAGAGAACTCTAAGCTGCTGGTTCACTACCCAAATAGCCACAATGGCTGAGGGCTGCCTAGGCGAAACCCAGAAGCCTGGAGTTCAGTCTGGATCTCCCACATAGCTAGAAGGGACCCAGCCACTGGAGTCATCGCTTGCTGCCTCTCAGGGCACTCACCATCAGGAAGCTGGAACCAGGAGCCGAGCCCCGACTCAAACCCATGCCCTCTGAAATGGGACGCAGGCATCCCGACTGGCATCCTAACTGCTAGACCAAGCACCAGCCCTTCCTTGTGATTTTGATTTGTATTTCGTAATTATTCAAGATGCTACATGTTTAAGAAACTCACCAGGCCTGTCACAAGTGCATGAAGTCCAAGAACTATGGACCCACGATCCGTGTCAAGTGATGTTGCATGAACCAGAACTTCTGCCCCAGCTGCACCTTCTCACTCCTGAAATGTCCCTTGGGCCCTCTGCCCAGGATCCACCTTCTCCTCTATCACCTAGGGACCACCTCACCTTCCACTCTGGTGCAGCTCACTTGCCATGTCCATAGGAAGCCTTCCTTGGCTCCACACAGCTGAGCTACTCATACTCATACCCTCGTGGACTTAACAGAAATGTGCTGATCATTGTCTTATGTGGCTCAGCTGCCTCACTGGGCCCAGAGGTCTGCAGCCACCTAAGGAGGGGTATTTTCTGGATCAGGAGGCTGGGGGGAGGCTGGGAGGAGCAGAGCAAGGAATGGCCTGGGAAAAAAAAGTGACCCTTTTGATCATCCACTATGCATCTCCATGTTCATTGATGGCCTCAGTCCTCTCCTCTCGTCTGCGAGGTTGGCATAGCCATTCAGATTTCCAGGCAAGGAAACTGAGGCTTGCCAAAGCATGATGCGGAAACTACAAGCTGAGCAGTGGACGAGTGGGGCTTCAGCCTCAGTCCTCCTGGCTGCAGAGATATTGTAGGGCTGCAGACGGCAGTCATAAAAGAGCTGACAAGGAGCCAAAGGCTTTGATGCTTCTCCGGTGTGTGTCCAGGCTCTGAGGCCGCCTTGCCCAAGGCCCAGGCTCTTGGCTCAGAGTGACCCTGGACTGAACCCCAGCAGCAGTATCCTAAGTGTGGGATATGTTCTCTGCTTCAATTTACAGACTCGCTTTACACTCCCACCAAAACGTCGTCAGAAATGACCCACACACCAGGCATCCATCAGAAATGTGTGAGCAATCTGTCTTTATTACGGGGAAGGAGGGTTGACCAGAGACGAGAGGGGCGGGAGAGGAGGAGGAGAAATTAATTCGATGTCAGGTTCCAATTGCTGAGTTACTAATCTAATCAGTGACAAACTCACCCTTTTAGATGTACGACCGGTCTTTCCAAAAATTAGAAATATCCTCTTTTTCCAAAAGGCTGTTGGAGAGGAGATAATTACCCCAATACAATCTGTGCTTATTCTCAGAGTTTTTTTTTTTTTCTTTAAACACGACAACATTTCCTACATGTGTTCAGTGAAGCTGAAAATGCTATTTTGATAATGGGCCTGCAGAACGTTTAACAGGCCTGCATGACAATGTGAGACTTTCTTAAGGAAAGAGGAGGCAATGAAAAGCTATTATAGGAGTCATTAATGGGGACTCGGAGGTCTGCCGGAGACATCACTGCAATTCCCAGTGTTGTTGTTCTCTTAATAAGGCTCTCTGGAAATCAGATCTCAAGTGTGATCTCTCCCAAAACCCAGAGCCCTCATCCCTGTCCTGATACTCGGCCTCCTCCCTGCCAGCTGCCAAGGCTGAACCTTCCTTCCTCAACCTCTTCCCCTTATTTGATAAAGATTAACTGAGTAGCTGCCACCAGCCAATTTCCCTGGTACATTAAAAATTATCCTTGCCCCTTCACTTCACCACCCCAAGGAAGGCAGACAAGAAAGAAGACAATCAGACAGCCTAGTGGGATAGTTCTGGGATGGGGTCACCCAGTGCTTGGTGGGAGCAATCAAGGTTTCTAGTCTTGAAAGATCCGGCACCGCAAGGCAGAGGATTAGCCTATTGAGCCACGGCGCCGGCACACAGGGTTCTAGTCCCGGTCGGGGCACCAGATTCTGTCCCAGTTGCCCCTCTTCCAGGCCAGCTCTCTGCTATGGCCAGGGAGTGCAGTGGAGGATGGCCCAAGTGCTTGGGCCCTGCACCCCATGGGAGACCAGGAGAAGCACCTGGCTCCTGGCTTCGGATCAGCACGGTGTGCCGGCCGCAGCGCACCAGCTGTGGTGGCCATTGGAGGGTGAACCAACGGCAAAAGGAAGACCTTTCTCTCTGTCTCTCTCTCTCTCACTGTACACTCTGCCTGTCAAAAAAAAAAAAAAAAAAAGAAGAAGAAGAAGAAGAAGAAGAAAAAGAAAGATCCGTCAGATTTTCCGTTTATAAAACTCAGCCTCGTTCATCTGGCTTTGGGCCCATGCTCACCCTTGCGCTGAAGCCACAAGTATGGAATATGCTCGGATTGACCACGTGGTCACAAACTCGTTCTTGGAAATGACAGTGACATCGACCCCTGGGAAACTCATTGACTGAAAGTGGGGGAGAGATGGTTCTCCAAGGAAGTCAAGGAGAAGTCCTATTACCAGAAGCAGAGAGAATGCCAGCTGTAGAGGCTAGAACAGTAGCTGTCCACTAAGCAGGTAGCCACTTACTCCCCAACAAAAGGAACTGGGCAAATTTCCAGCTCTTGCAGGCACAGGAATCCACAGCTCCTGGAATTTGGCCTCAAAGGGAGTTACTGTTGCACAAGCCAGGCTCCATAGCCTCAGTTTTCCAATGAAAAGTCCCAGTTCTCTCCAGAATCCAAGGGAACTTACATCTCTGAGATCTTTGGCCTTGCTTGTTCTTTCAGGGAGAGAGGAGGCAAAAATTGCCTTGGCATTATTTCTGGTTTCCCAGAATAATAATTTTTAAAACAAGACAAGATTGAGTGTCTCAAGAAACTTTCCAGTTTTTATCAATAATAAAACCCAGGGGAGAGTGGGACGTTACTCTGGAGAAGAATATAAAATCCTGGAGTCCCCGAGAAAAGATTGATTTTGCTGACATGAGTGAGGAATCAAGGAAGCTTACAAAGAAGAGGGCATGCTAGGAGCTAAGCTGTGATCCTCTCAAAAATGGATCCTAATAAATAGCCCAGGTTTGAAGCCGTGCTGAACAATTGCTTATTCACGTAGCACTCACACGTGGCTTCCCTCACTGTCCCAAAGAAGCCAGAGAAGTGGGCCAGGGAGCTTTCTAATGAAGAGAAAACTTGTAGTCCCAAGAGAGAAAGTAAATTTCAAATTAGTTTTAGGGGTGGGAATAAAAACCATAACCAAGGGAACGTATTGATAATCCATGGTATGGAAAGGATTATAAGGGGCTGTGCTATTCCCGCCAGTTGAGGTGAGAATTCCCCTGGGGCAGGTAACTATCCTTGTATTAGAAAACCTGGGTAAGTCCCTAGAAGGCACCGGCTGGCGCCATGGCTCACTAGGCTAATCCTCCGCTTGCAGCGCTGGCACCCAGGGTTCTAGTTCCCAGTCAGGGCACTGGATTCTGTCCCGGTTGCTCCTCTTCCAGTCCAGCTCTCTGCTGTGGCCTGGGAAGGCAGTGGAGGATGGCCCAAGTGCTTGGGCCCTGCACCCGCATGGGAGACCAGGAGGGGGCACCTGGCTCCTGGCTTCGGATTGGCACAGGGTGCCGGCTGTAGCGGCCATTAGGGGGGTGAACCAATGGAAGGAAGACCTTTCTCTCTGTCCCTCTCTCTCACTGTCTAACTCTGCCTGTAAAAAGAAAACAACAACAACAACAACACCTAGTAGGCACCAACAGCTCCATCCAGTAGCAAGGCAACAGATGAAATGTATTGGCTTTGCTGGCCACTTCAAAGAGGGAAGCAGTGTGATTAGAGGAAGAGGGAGATGGAAGAGTAAAGAGGAGCCCCATGGAGTCACAGCTAGCAAAGCTCTCCACCAGGTGCCGGTCACAGAATGGGGCGCTTCTCCCTATAAATCTGTTTACGTTCCTCTGATGGAAATCCTTCCTCCATCCCAAGTCTGATCAAGCACATGGTGGAGTTTTCCTCGTGGTTGTTTTGGTTTGGAGGTCAGTTCACTTTGACAAAACAAAGAGCCTGTATCTGACGTCTAAATCCACGTGGTTCACAGTGAAGAATGCCTCTGGGAGAGTGGGAGGCCGTGATTCCAAAACATGATCAAAGTTCAGGGAGAGTTTGGGGAAAAGCCATGGAAGAGGGGATTTGAGGCCACATTATCCCAATCCCTGGAACACTGTCTGGGTTCAAAAATCAAATACAGAGAAGCAAATGAGGAATGAAAAAAAAATTACTGTTCGTTCAAGGATCTTTTCAGTGTCATATAAAATATCTTTTGGCAAATCTGAGTCCCTTTTTTGACAAACGTCAGCCTTCTTTGCACCTTTAACTTTATGATGTAACCAGTTCTTCCCAAACACCTTCATTTAAGAACGTTTTTTCTCTACTACATGATTCTATTTTTTATAGCAATGACTTTTCTACAGCAGCATTTGCCTGCAACACCTCTGATCATTTAGCACATGTTCTTGAACCCTGCAGAACTGGAGAAAATTAGGTAGATGGGATGAAGATGGGGAGAAGAAAGCTATTAAGGGAGGCTGGAAGGAAAGCATGGCTTTGGTTTCACAGGGCAAGGATGTGACAGCCCAGCGCCTGAGCTCCTTGTAGGCAGAAATCCAGTCTTGTTTGTCCCTTTGCCCTCTGCACCCAGGAGTGACTGGTAAAACAGATAGTTGCTCAATAAATATTTGTCGCATGAAGAAATGAGCTAGTGAACTCATCAGGGGCCTATGAATTAAGAATGATGACTCACACTGATGAAGAAACTGAGCCCCCAAGAGGTAAAGTGGATTTCTCCATGTCGCAGAATCCCAGGGCCAGGAGAGGAGTTCAGGAGGGTTTAGCTGCACAACCAGCCTCACGTTCAGTTGCACCCAGGGCTCTGCTCTTCCTACTTAAAGAGCCTTATTTCCTGCTGCTTTGCTGTTTGCTTGTTCTAATCCTCAGCCCGTTGCAACACACAAACCAGTGTTTTGCCACATAGAAGACACCAGAATCACACACAGCTGGACAAACCTGTGGGACTCTGGGTTCCATCCACAGAAATATTGACTTCATGGGCCTGGGTAAATCTAGGAATGTGCAGATTTAATGTGGGTTGTTATCTGACTAAGCCCTTCGTGGAAGAAACATTTTGGTGGTCCACTCAAACCCCCAAATACCTTTTTGTATTGTTTTGTGCGCATCCCTTAGTGCATGCACAGAAAGTTGGAAGTTCCTATCCTGGAAACCTTTAACCACAGACTATTGGCTGAAGTCATTTGGGAAGCAAACTCCCTTACTTCCAGCCAGAATGGCTGTGGGATTTGACATACGCCTCGGGAACAGGCTGTCGATATCTGCCGGAGATCATATCCTTGCGTGGCTTCTTCCCTTTTTGATTTCACAGTTCCCGACCAGTTCCACTTCACAAGTTACCAGCAAATGAATCCTCGTCTCAGCATCTGCTTCTGGGCAGACTAACCTGACACACACTCCCCACATTTGTCCTGCACTACTTGTGTCTGTTTTGGGTTGAGTCCATCCTCTTCAGGTTTCTGTAAGACCAAATATGAGCAGGGGAGGCCACAAGTCGTGCAGGACAAATACCAGGAGTGTGCATCAGCTTGGGATTGCCCAGAAGCAGATCCTGAAATGAGGATTCGTTTGCTGGTAACTTGTGAAGTGGAACTGGTTGGGAACTGTGAAATCAAAAAGCTGAAAAGTGGATTTTTCCTCATTCCCTGATGACCATCAGATTTTGACTTGATTGGTTTTTTTGGGAGTAAGTGGAGTCAGGCTAAAGGGCAGAAGATGGTATATTTCTCTTTCAAGAAAGTAAAAATCCTACACCTCATCCTCAGGCTTAGAAGAGTGGGGTCTGAATTGCCACTGGGGACTGAGGCAGGACCAAAGCTATCTCCTTCTGTGAGAGCTCCCCCGCCCCGCCCTGCTTCCATCTGGCCAACCTGAAGTCAGAGCTATCTGCTTAGACTCACCAGGTTTATCTCCTATTTCTCCTCCTGACTCCTATAAGAGAAACACACAGGAATTCTTAATGAAGATCCAGAAGTTTATCTGTCTTGGTTGTTTGCATTTTCATAAAAGGATAGAGAGAAGAAAATGTATTTCTTCATAGGGAACTTCATGGCTATGTGACACATTTCCCTGTTGTGAAATCTGAGCTATTGTCTTACAAGTTCTAGAAGAAAAAGGGAAGAGAAGGATAAGGTGGCCTAAGAGGAAGCACCGACTATGTATTTGAATTTCTATGGAAACGGCTTGGGCAGACATGGCCTTGGTCCTCTGTGGTCAGAGGGACATGAGATCAGATGCCTGACAGCTGCTCAAAGGCTGCCGCAGCAGCAGTTTGCAAGGCACAGAATGGCACTAAAGAACAGACTCCAAAAGTCTCCAACCCTTCGATTTGGGGGGACCCGGATTTCATGAGTTTCTCTCTCCGCATGTCCAGCTAGTCCTGAGGCAGAGTCACCCATGTCTACTTACAAATGAGTGTCCCTTGTCACCACCCCCCCCCCCCGAAAAGGACTCTGCCAAAAAATATCAGATGCAGACATCAAAAATAGAAGGCGGATGGACTGCTACAGGACCCGTGGCTGAAAGAGAAGGAGGACAGTGTTTCAATCATATGAAATGGACCAGGTAAAGTTGACTCCAGTAATGCAAGGATGGTTATGCATTAGCAATATCAATCATGCAGATTCATAGCTAAGATAAGAAGAAAAAGCATAGAAACTGTCTTTGAGAACTGATTAAAAAAAAAAAACTGATGAAAGCCAATATTCATTCCAAAAAGCTATACTTTTAAAAATAACAGAGGAAAAAACTGTTGAATATTATAATGCTACTAGAGTTTTTCAATACTAGTCATACCTAATGATGAATATCAGACTCATTCTCAGTGAAGTCACCTTCAGTTCATTCTCTGAAGTCACCTTACAAACCCTTCATTACCGTAATACCAAAACTGGACAAACACTGTGAGAAAAGAGAATTGCAGGCCAATATCCATGATGAACATAGATGCAAAACTTCCTCAACAAAAGTTTATAAAACCAATTCAACATCATATTAAGAGGACCACACACAATAATTAAGTGGCGTTTACCTGTATAATTCAAGAACAATGCAACAAACACAAATCAATAAATATGATGTGCCACATTATCAGAATGAAGAATAAAACTCTTATGATCATTTCAATAGAAGCAGGAAAAGCATTTAATAAAATTCAATGTACTTTATGCAAAAAAACTCAAGAAATCAGATATAGAACAAATGTATCTCAGTGTTCTAAAAACCATGGACAAAGGAAAATGAAATTAAAAGATAAGTTTTTTTTTTTTTTAACAGGCAGAGTGGATAGTGAGAGAGAGAGACAGAGAGAAAGGTCTTCCTTTGCCGTTGGTTCACCCTCCAATGGCCACCACGGCTGGTGCACTGCAGCCGGCGCACCGCGCTGATCCAAAGGCAGGAGCCAGGTGCTTCTCCTGGTCTCCCATGGGGTGCAGGGCCCAAGCACTTGGGTCATCCTCCACTGCACTCCCTGGCCACAGCAGAGAGCTGGCCTGGAAGAGGGGCAACCAGGACAGAATCCGGCGCCCCGACCAGGACTAGAACCAGGTGTGCCAGTGCCGCTAGGTGGAGGATTAGCCTAGTGAGCCGCGGTGCCGGCTAAGATAAGTTAATTTTTAAGCAAAAAAATGAAATCTTAAATACAAGGGTGTCTTCAAAAAATTCTTGGTCTATGAGTATTATCAAAAAAATTGGATGGATTTCAAAAACTTTTACATGACCATCTCATGCTAACATCATACTCATACTTTTCCTCTAAGATGAGGAACAAGACAAGAATGTCCACTCTCACCACTTCTATTCAACAGAATCCTGGAAATACCAGCCAGAGATATTACACAGGAATAATAAGCAAAGATATCCAAATAGAAACCAAGACATTAAATTGTCCCTGTTTGTAGATGGCAAAAGCTTATATGTAGAAAATCCTAAAGACTATACCAATAAGTAAATAAATTATAAAAAGTAATAAGCAGACTTAGTAAAGCTGTTAGAACCAGAATATACAAAATCACTAACATTTTTATAAACCACTAACAAACCATCTGAGAAAGAAAAACAGGAAACAATTTCATTTGTGATGGCATTGAAAAAATAAACTACTTAGGAAGAAATTTAAACACAAAAGAGAAAGAACAGACCGCTGAAAGCTATAAAACATTGAAGGAAAACTCAAAGAAAATACAAATAAATGAAAAAACATTCTGTGTTCATGAATTAGAGGAACTAATGTTGTTAAATTGTCCATATTATCCAAAGTGACATAAAGATTCAACGCAACCCCTGTCAAAATTCCAGTGACAAAAAACAACAGTTACTATGTGTCCATAAAAAAATAAATTCCAATGACATTCTTACACAGAAGTAGAAAAAGTAATCCTAAAATTAGTATGACATTACAAAATACTCCAAATAGCTAAAGCAACCTGAAGGAAAAAAGAAAAAAAGCTGCAGACATCACACTACCTGAGTCCAAAATACACTACAAAGCTATAGTAATCTGAACATCATAGTACTGACATTACAACCAACATACAGACCAGTAGAAAACAATAGAGAACACAGAACTAAAACCACAAATTCAGAGTCAACTGATCTTCGGCAAAGGGGCCAAGAACTCACAATGGGTAAAACACAGCCTCATCAATAAACATCATTTTGGAAAACTGGATGTCCACTTATGAATGAATGAAACTCAACCCTTATCTCACACATACAAAACCCGGTAAAGTTGTAAACATAATATCTGGAACTGCAAGACCACTAGAAGAAAACAGAGGGGAAAAGCTTCTTGGCATTGATCTGGACAATGATATTTTTGGATAAGACCCCAAAAACACAGCCAACAACAACAAAAATTGATGAATGGAGTTGCATCAACTGCTTCTGCACTGCAGAGGAAGCAATCAACAGAGTGGAGTCAACCCACGAAATGAGAGAAAGTGTTTGCAAGTCATACAGTCATACATCTGATAAGAGGTTAATATCCAAAATTCAGGGTAAACTCACATAATCATGCTTAAAAATGGGCAAAAGGCCTGAACAGACATTTCTCAACAAAAGACACACAAAAGGCCAACAAGTATATGAAAAATGTTCAACGCCATGAATCATCAGGGAAATTTAAATTAGAACCACAATGAAGCATCACCTCATACCTGTTAGCATGGTTATTATAAAAAAGACAAAAGGTGACAAGTGCTAAGGAGAATATGGAGAAAAGGAACCTTTGTACACTACTGATAGGAAAGGAAATTAGTATAGTCATCATGGAAAAAAGCATAGAAGTCCCATAAAACATTAAAAATAGAATTACGGTATAACCCAGTAAGCCTGCTTCTGGGTGTATTCTTCTATCCAAAGGAAATAAAATCCATGCATTGAAGGCATTTGCACTCCCATGATCATTGCAGCATTTTTCACAACAGCCAAACTACAAAAGCAACCTAAATATACTCAATTTTTGGTTTTCAATTATGCCTAATGAAAATAGGAAATATTAGCTAAAAATAAGCAAACAATAAAACATACAGATGCTTTATCTGATCTAACAAATTTTCAAGACACATACTATTTTTTTATTGATAAGATGAAGGAGAATGAAAAGACAGAAAAATTTGCCCACAATCTCTGGTTGGAGGCAAAATTCAAAACCCAAATCTGCCTGTTCCTATTCTATGAATTAGACCTCCCTTTTCCAAGCTGTTGCCTCTAACTCCTCCCTCAGGGACATATTCCTTCAGACTTCAGGGACCCACCATTCTTAGAGTGAGAATGGACATTTCATCCAGAGAAGATGGGAGATACTTCCCCCACCCAAAACCCCAGCATCAGGGCCAAGAGACACATATTGGAACACTTACTACATGTTAGGTACTTTGACTACACAACTGTAGTAGTATATGATACAGCAGCCCAAATACGGAAATCCCATTGTTATCTCATTGTTATCTCCATTTCATATCTGAGAATAATGAAACTAAGAGAGCATAAGTGATTTTCCCCAGGTCACATACTTAGTAAATGTGTGGATGTAGCCACACATTCCATTGTAATTCTAGTACCAGGACAAATGTGCTCAAAAGAAAACAAACCTGCACCCCACCACTAACCCATGCTTTGTGCAAATTCCTATGACCTACTTCCAGAAGTTAGTTTTAATTAATTTATTTGAAAAGCAGAGTGACAGAGAGAGAGGGGTGTATATATATATATATATATAGAGAGAGAGAGAGAGAGAGAGAGAGATCTTGCACCCTCTGATTCACTCCCCAGATCTCTACAAGAGTCAAAGCCAGAAGCTAGGAATGCCTTCTACGTCTCCCACAGGGCCAAAATACTTGGGTCATGTTCCACTGCTTATTCAAGTGAATTATCAGAAACTGGATCAGAAGTGGAGAAGCTGGGACCTATCGTAAGCAGGGGCTTAACCCACTGCACCTCTGGCCTCCACAGGTTTTGATTCACGAGGACAGAGCAAAGCCCAGAAAGCTGGGCATTAAATGCACTGGGTCCCTGCCACACTCATTAACTGTGAGCTCCCTGGGTCCTGAGAGTGTCGCTCTTTGGGCAAGTTAGGAAAAGCCACCACCAGAGAAAGAGTGAGGTAAGCCCATTTTTATTTTCTCTGGGAATAATAGCCTTTGGAGTCCCTTGTCTGTGTATGACATTGTGCCGTTGGGGGTCAAGAAACAGCATGGAGTATCTCTTGTGGAATGAATCTGTCCTGGAAGCAGATCTGTCTCAGGAACTAGGGGCAGGAGCCTCTGGCCTCTAAGGAAGTGGCAAGGCTACTTTTCCTACTCAGATTGAAGGGCCAGTGAGACAGGGTAGCACACAAGCCAACGGAGTAAAGCTAGAAGAGAGGGTGGAAGGAAATAGCTTTCCCTAGGGCTAGGGTGCACTGCCGGCCTGGATGCAACAGGCCCTGTTTATTTGGCAAGTACTGCTCATAAACAACCCTGTGTGCTCTCTCGCGCTGAAGAATTCCTGACATGGACTGCGGAGCGTCCACATCCTTCCTGTAATCCACCTCCTGTGTGAAGGACAGATTTCTTGTGGAAGGAGAGCCTGCCTCGGCGCTCAGCTGCCAGGTTGGCATTGGAGTAGTGGAATCTCGTAAGCCGTACCTCGCCCAAAGGGATGCCGCCACGTCGTGCCTTCCACTGGGTCTGCTGTTTCCAGCAAAACAAGCTCATGTGTGGGTCACTGCTTTCCCTGGCACGTCCGGGAGCAGGAAGAAGGTGCCCTCCTGCCGGCCTCCCCAGCTTTGCTCTCTTCCCTTCTCAGGGGAGTCGCAGTTCACTGAACCTGATAGCTGGCTTTGGGGGAGACCAGGACTATTCTCCGGAAGCGGAAGGCTCATGAAGATAGAATGGGTGTTGGTGCAGTGAGTAGTCACCAGACCCTAAACTGCTGAAACCTTGTGAAGACACTTTAGATCTGCAGAAAATTCTACACTGACACATGCTTCTTGTTGAACTATTTCCAGCTGTTGGTGAATTCCAGCTCTGTGCAACTGTGCTGTCTAGAACCAGAGAAGGAGACAGGGCTGCTGCTGGCTAGGAGCCCACTGCCTAGGTAGGAGTACTTGGGTTCAGCCGCTGAGTTTGGCTCCTGATTTCTGCTTCCTTCTAATGCACACCCTGAAGGAGAGCAGTGATGGCTCAAGTAGTTAGGTCTTTACCACCCACATGGTAGTGAGCTTTGTACCTCCTGGGCTGGCCCTAGCCATTGCAGACATTTGGGAAGTGAACCAGCAGTTTCTCTCTCTCTCTCCACCTCCCTCTCTCCCTAAATAAAATGCATAGAATTTTTTTAAAAGGCTAGATCCATAAGCTGTACTTTGGAGATTTATATTCATTAAATAAAAGTTTGAAAGCAAAAAAAAAAAAAAAGGCTAGATCTGAAAAATCACGGTAACTTCAAGGTGACTACAGGGTAGCATTTGATGCATTATGAAAGGTTTTAATAATTTTTTTTTAATTTTTTTGACGGGCAGAGTGGACAGTGAGACAGAGAGACAGAGAGAGAGCCCTCCAATGGCCGCTGCGGCCGGCGCACCGCGCTGATCTGATGGCAGGAGCCAGGTACTTATCCTGGTCTCCCATGGGGTACAGGGCCCAAGCACTTGGGCCATCCTCCACTGCACTCCCTGGCCACAGCAGAGAGCTGGCCTGGAAGAAGGGCAACTGGGACAGAATCTGGTGCCCCGACCGGGACTAGAACCTGGTGTGCCGGCGCTGCAAGGCAGAGGATTAGCCTAGTGAGCCGCGGCGCTGGCAAATATTAATTCTTCAAAGCAAAATCTACATCACACTGAGCCCAGTGGGGAGTCATTGAGATATTTTTAAAAGGCAACATCATGAAGACAATGGTTTTCAGCAAGGATGAATGAGGGGCTGGGAGTCCATTGAGAAGGCTTTGCAGTGTCTGCAGGTGAAGATCATGAATAGCACAGCCATGTGGTGTCAATGAAATGGAGACAGCTGGGCTGGGTGATTGTGACCTACTTAAGAGGCACATTTTTTTTAAAATCCTGCATATATACATACCTAAGCCTTTCCAAGATGGTGTAGCAGGTAGAATAATGGCTCCTCAAAGAGGGCCACACCCTCATCGCTGGAATCCTTTAGTGTGTAGTTTTATGGGGCCAAAGAGGCCTTGGCAGTGTGTAAGAACCCTGAAACGAGGAGATTATCCTGGATTTCCAGGTTGGCCCGGTTAGTCACAGGTGTGCTTCCTAGGGAAGGAGGGACACAGCAGAGAGTCCCAGAGAGAGAGTTGAAGACACTTCGCTGCTGGCTTCGAAGGGACTGCAGGAGGGCTGGGAACCAAGGAAGCCAGGAGCTTCTGGAAGCGGAAAAAGGCAAAGGAACATTCTTCCCCAGGGCCCCAAGCACACCGCCCGGCCAACACGTTTTTCACTTCTGACTTCCAGAACTGGAAGATAACAATTTTTGTTGTTTTTAAGCCACTAACTTTGTAGTGATTTGCTACAACAAGTGTATAAAATGAATACATTTGGGGAAGCTAAATCCTTAAAAGGTGTATAGTAATTATGTGTTTAATTCATGCATGAATGAGGCTCAGAGAGGAGCGGACTTTCTCTACCAGGATTGGGAACGTCTGGCCCGTGGGCCGTATGAGGCCCAGGAAATCATGTGGTCTGACCCTGCCAAGGTAACCACAGGGACTCAAAAGCCAATACATTTCTGACAGGCTATTTCTTAAGTTGATCATTTTGTATGGCTCATGAATGGTGTTGTCAATCTCCAAAGGTGCTTGGCAGGATAAAGGCCCTCCCTCCCTGCAAATGGCAAGGCTTCCAAGCTCTCAAACCCACAACTGAAAGCTTAAGGGTGTCCTTAACTATGACCATAACTCAGGGTGTGGAGTCAGGGGGGCAGAAGGGAGACTGACTTTTCACTGCAACTTGTATTCATTAACTACGTGCTGTAATTGCTACACCTAAATATTTAAGAAAAATTATTTACCCTTGACTTCAACCCCAGGTAAGACAAGTATATAGATCAAAATGAAAAAGAAAGTAATCAGTTACCTAACTGTCATATTCTGAAAGTAGATAGTGTAACAATTCAGTATTTCTGAATATGTTCAGTTAATTCTGAATTCTAATGCCTATCTGCTCAAGCTACCACCCACTTGCTTTCATGGTCCCCCCCCACCCCGGGCCCCGTCAAATGCTTCACCTCTAAAAGCAGTTCACATCTATACCAGCCTGCCCCCTTTTAACCCCATGGAATTCTACATGTGCTCTGCTGTAAACAAAGTACTAAACTGCTCACCGCAACAGGGAAATGGTATCACCTTTGGATGGGACATGGCTTTTATAGTCAGAAGCTCTGTTTAAATTCTACCTACAACTGCAGGGTGATTGAGATAAACTTACACAAACTCCCCAGGTCTCAGTATCTCCTGGTTGTGAAATAGGCATCATTATAGATAACAATGGCTATTTGTTTACTTGTTTGTTTTCTAAAAGAATTCAATGAAATCAAATGTGTAAAGCATTGAGCACTGTATCTGGTACTCAATAAACATGAGTTCAGTTCCCCTCTGTGGCCTCCATATCCATCCCTTTTCTACGGGAGCCAACACCCTCATCTCAGGCTTTCTCCTCCTCAAAATTTCTACAGAGTATGACAACTTTGATATCTGTTTCTTATCTCCCCACTTCCCTCTCTAGCATTGCTTTTTTCCTTTTATTTACTATACGATATGAAAAGCATAGACGTTATCCCAACCTTGTAGATGGAAGATGACTTAATCAGACAGCTGTGTTCATGGGAGAATTGTGGGGCCATTGATGGGCCCATTGTAAGTGCAGAATTCCAAATACACAAAGTGTGTTTCAAGCAATATACATGGTAGCTGTGTGTCAGCTGTGTTACACAGCTCTTGCCACAAAGATGCTCTGTGGCAAACTACCCTCAAATGCTGGGCCTTCCAGCTCAACTTTTATTCCTACATACAGATTTCCATGTCACCCAAGTTCAGATCACTTGGAACTGGCCATCTTGGATGATTCTGTTTGAAGTTACACAACTGGGTTTGCAACCACCCTCTTTCTGTGGCCTCGCCTGAAAGGGAAAATGTTACCTTAGGTGTATATTCTCAGATGATGGCAGAAGCCTAGCAGACAAGACCAACCACATCAGCACAATGTCCAATAGCCTTCTCTTGGCCAAAGCAAGTCACATGGCCGATCCCAACATCCAGGGGATATGGAAGTACACTCTACCCACAGTGAGATGATCACAAGAGTATGGCTGAACACTACTACTAGGGAGAGTAAAACATTGGGAACAATAATTTTTTTTAATTGACATAATGTTTGTACATATTTATAGGGTAGACTATGATAATCCAATTCATGTGCATGATATTGAATGATCAAATCAGGGTAATTAGTATTTCCATCTGTTCAAACATTATCATTTCTGTGTGTTGGAATCCTCCAAATTATATTAGTTATTTACATCTTTAAAAGTATGTAATTATTTATTTATTTTAAAGGCAGAGTTACAGAGAGAGGGAGAGACACGGGAGGCGGGGAGACACACATACACGGAAAGATCTTCTACCTGCTAGTTCACTCCCCAAATGCCCACAACAACTGGGGCTGGGCCAAGCTGAAGCCGGGAGCCCAAAACTCCACGCTGGTCTCCCAGATGGGTGGCATGGGTGGCATGGACCCAATTACTTTGGTGGGGAGCTGAATTGGAAGCAGAGTGGCAGGGACCCAACCTAACACTCAGATATGGGATGTGGGTGCCCCAAGTGGTAGCTTAAGCCACTGTACCACAATGCAAATCTTAGTTATTTTCAAATATCTAAGTACAACCTACTGCATTATCAATATGCCTAGGTTCAATAATAAAAGCAACCTCCCATTCTTATTCAGCCCAAACCCACACCAGTGGTCATATAAGCCATGAAGACTATGATCTACATTTGTGTTTTTTCTTTCTTTTGTTTTTTTATTTAATAAATGTAAATTTACAAGGTATAACTTTTGCATTGTTGTAGCTTTTTCCCCCAAAACCTCCCTCCCACCCGCAGCCATCCCATCTCCCACTCCCTCTCCCATCCCACTCTTGATCAAGATTCATTTTCAGGATGTGAGGGCGATCTGGCTGCGACATCTGTCACCCCATTGATCGCCAGGGTTGATTCGACTGATCTGGCTGGCTAGGCGGGTGTCCCCTTCCTCCCTCACCGCTCCATGTGCATCCCTCCCGAAGCTGCGCGCTCAGTCGAAGAGGACGACCATCCCCGTTAGAGGAGGACCGGTCTTCGGTCAAGGGTATACGAGTAGCTGCGCTCCCCTGCTAGAACCTCCAAACAAGCTCTCAAGATTCATTTTCAATTATCTTTATATACAGAAGATCAACTTAGTATATACTAAGCAAAGATTTCAACAGATGCACCCACACAACCGTACAAGTTATAGAGTACTGTTCGACTAGTAGTTTTACTGTTAATTCTCATAGTACAACACATTAAGGACAGAGATCCTACATGGGGAGCAGGTACACAGTGACTCCTGTTGTTGATTTAACAATTGACACTCTCATTTATGATGTCAGTAATCACCCAAGGCTCTTGCCATGAGCTGTCAAGGCTATGGAAGCCTCTTGAGTTCACCAACTCTGAACTTATTTAGTCAAGGCCACATCACAGTGGAGGCTCCTTCCTCCCTTCAGAGAAAGGTGCTTCCTTCTTTGATGGCCCGTTCTTTCTGCTGGAATTTCATTCACTGAGATCTTTCATTCAGGTCATCTTTGCCACAGTGTCTTGGCTTTCCATGCCTGCAAGACTCTATGATCTATGTTTGAAATCAGGATTCCAACCTGGTAACTTGGATGCAGATTTATGGGGGCTATTAACCCCCAGAAATTGGAAGTAAGCATTAATAAGTGCATGGGTGCATACATTTTCTTCTAAGACAGTCCAAAACTTTTACCACATTCTCAACAAGCATTTTGGAACTACTTTTCCAAGTAGCTCTCACATGCTCACAAACCAAGAGCAGTTCTGCATTCTGCAGCAAGAGGGTCGTGGTGCTGAGCTCTGAACCTACACATTTCAATGGTCTAAAACAAATTGTGCCACAATTTCCCTCCCCAAAGGCTTTAGTCAGAGCACTTCAGTCTAAGTGCCACCTGCCCAGACCAGTCTTCTCTGATCGCTTTAATGGATATAGCTCTGCTCGTCCCCAGTTGCTTCACCATCCAATCACTCATTTTACTTCCTAGGGCTTATCCAATTTATATGTTAATTACATGTTTTATTTTAGTATAGTTTAGTTTTAGTTTTATTCTAGAACCAGGGAAAGAGATCTGTTAATTCACAACAGCCAAGGTGGGACCAGGCTGAAGCCAGAGCCTAGAACTCAGTGTGGGCCTGCCTTGCAGGTGGTAGAGACTCAAGCACTTGAGCCATCATCTGTTGACCTCCACAGTACACATCACCAGGGAGCTAGATTGGAAGCAGAGTCGCTGGGATTTGAATCAGGCACTCCAATGTGGAATTTGTTGTCCCAAGTAGCAACTTAATTTTTTTTTTTAATTTTTTTTTTTTTTTTTTGACAGGCAGAGTGGACAGTGAGAGAGAGAGAGACAGAGAGAAAGGTCTTCCTTTGCCGTTGGTTCACCCTCCAATGGCCGCCGCAGCCGGCGCGCTGCGGCCGGCGCACCGCGCTGATCCGATGGCAGGAGCCAGGAGCCAGGTGCTTTTCCTGGTCTCCCATGGGGTGCAGGGCCCAAGCACCTGGGCCATCCTCCACTGCACTCCCTGGCCACAGCAGAGGGCTGGCCTGGAAGAGGGGCAACCGGGACAGAATCCGGCGCCCTGACCGGGACTAGAACCCGGTGTGCCGGCGCCGCTAGGTGGAGGATTAGCCTAGTGAGCCGCGGCGCCGGCTTGTCCCAAGTAGCAACTTAACAACTGCACTAAATGCCCTCCCCTAGCTATGTGGATTTTTTGGCCCTTCCCATTGGAATGGAATCTCCATGTCCTAATCTTTCTTGTCCCTAATCTTAACATGGTGTCTCATATACAGTAGAAGCCTAAAACTATGTTTAATTTATGAGATGAATGAAGGAGTAAGTGATTAAAGGCATTATTGAGAAATGACAAATATAGCTGATGACCTTTTGTGGAGTTCATGGATCTTAGAGAATGTGCTCCCCAGAGTAATTTGGGTGAATTTTTTAAAGTGTGCTTTAAATGCACGTTATTGGTGGATGGAACAGGAGAGAATTAAGGTAGTTCCACCATCTGTGTTTTGTCTCTCCCTTGGCTGGTGAGTGATTGGCTTCCAAAGAAAAGGCATTTCTTCACCTGGCGATGAAGACAGCCATCGTTTGCAATCATGGTGAGAAGTGATTCCTGTATTACTCACCTGCTGCGGGGCTCCTGACAGTGCAAGGGCCTTCCATGGGGTGGGCACCCAGCCAAAGCCACATGTGTTGTAATCTGTCAACATGCAAACAGGTTCAGGCAGCAAAAGGATCTGCCGTGGGTGCCCCAGGCCCATAGCTGGGGCCAGATTGCACTCACCATGCTAGGAGATAAAGGTCTGGAAGGCCAGAGACACATGTCCTCACAAGTCTCTGCTCTCCATGTTGGACAGGGAATTACCTGTAACACCATAACCAGAGGTTGCCTTGGATATTTGAGGCACTGAAAGCTGCACTCACAGGCCCAGCCTTCCATCTGGAGTAGGTTGCTTAATCTCTTTGTAAGCCTTGGTTTTTAAGTGGGGATAATAATGCCCTCATCATTATGAGGATTAACTAGGATAACATATGTAAAACATCAATACAGTGCTGGCACTGAGTCAGCCTTCAATAAACTTCACTTTCTGCTCTTTCCAACATTATCCTGGTCCCCTAGTCTTCTCTGTGTTTGAGAATTGCTTATCCACTCTTTTACCAAATATCTTACCCCAACCATTCATGCTTCTATTCAACCACTCAAAGAACCTGGACCCGGTTATCAGGGCTGAGAGTACATCTCTGAACTCCCACAAATATTCAAGCAAGTTAGTCTACTTACCGAATACCAAGAAGCATCTTTTCACTTACTACATAGCATTGATCTTATTTAATATATATGTTAAGAACCATCATCCTTGTTTCTAAATTCTACTAGTATTATCTGACTTCTTTCTAAATCATCTGTTTAATAAATATTATATTTATTTAACAGCTATTGGCTAGGTCCTCTGCCATGTCCTAAGATATGTAGAAAATCCATGGTTCCTATCCCAAGAAACTGGTCATCAATGGGGAAACAGCTCAGGAAATAGACAATTATACTACAAGTAAGGAAATATTGTCAAGGAAATAAATACTAAGTCTTTTATATACTTACATCACCCTTCTAAAGTTTATTTTCTAGTTTTCTTTTTTTTAATTTTAGAGGGAGATAGAGGAGGTTATAGAGAGAGAGAAAGAAAGAGAGTGCTGTCATCTGCTAATTCACTCCCCAAATGACAACAGTAGCACTAGCTGGGGGCCAAAACCAGGAGCCAGGAACTCAATTCAGGTCTCCCACAGGGGTGGCAGGGACCCAAATACTTGAGCCTTCATGGCTGCCTTCTAGTGTGCACATTAGCAGGAAGATGGTGTCAGGAGAGGAGCTGGGACTTGAACACAGGCAGTCTGAAATGGGATGCAGAGTTCTCAAGCAGTGTCTTAACTGCTGTGCAAACATCCACCCCTAAAGCTTCTATTTTGAATAATAAAATATTTGAGCTACCTTTCAGTATAGAAAGCCCAGGTTCTGCTTACTATGACATTTGCACATTTAATCTTTAACCAACACTCCTCATCACCATCCTCACACACACATGGACATGCACTGAAGATTTTTATAGTCCACCTTCTAGATTTGTTCTTCTTCACCAGGGGCAATTTTAGCACCCAGGAGCCATTGGATGGCTGGAGACACTGGAAAGTGTCGCAACTTGGGGTGGGGGTGCTACTGGCATCATGGTAGTACCCTGGGATGCTGATACGTATCTTAACATCACCAGAAGAGTTTTCCAGCTCAAAATGTCAACCATGCCAACATTAGGAAACCTTTCCTAGGTGCAGAGAATTTCACACGTGTGTGCACACATCCATCACAAGGTTGGACCCAGAATCATTGTGTTCAGCCAACCCTCTAAATTCTGTGCATGAAGGACTAGGTACCAGGCCTCAATCTTATTGAGAAATCCTGACCTTTCAACAGTTTTAACAAATCTTTATTGGACAACCTCTTGAGAGGCTAACGCTTTCCTATCCATTCTCTCGTGTAGGGAGCATTGCGAAATCCTGTTTTCCTAATGAGGAAGCTGAGACTCAGAGAAGTCAAGTCACTTGCCAAAGTTACGCAGCTAGAAATTGCAGTGTCAGGGTTCAAGCACAAGTTTTTCACTGATCATGCTCGGATGTCTGCCTTCTGGTCACCAACATTTCATCTCGGGTGTAGTTTTGTCTTAAATTAGGGTTCCCCCTCTGGAGAGCCCGAAGACAACTTGCTGCGTGACGACGGAGCTCCAAAGAGCCCTCTTGTTCACTCAGCTTCCCTGCACTAACATAGAGGTGCAGAAACACCCCTTGCTGCTCCTGCAGGAGCTCCTGGCTCTCCCTGTGTCAGTCTCCTCTTTGTACCGGCACTTGCAGAGTTTTGAGCAGTTCCAGTTTAGTTTCCTAACCCATTTGTCCATTATTCTGCATCATCTGCAGACCTCCTAGAAGCAGGAGGTAAGGAGATTTTCCTGGGATGGTAAACCCAGGAGAGTCCCTCACCCCAGTGCCACAATCCCCTTGGTTTGACCATTGGATGGCTCCACTATAACGAGAGTGATATCAAAAATCTGCCTGCCACAGGGAGCCATTATGGCTCCCAATCCCACTGAGAAGTCTTTAACCCTTTCTCACTTACCATGTGCAAGTTACACAGGCAAATACAAAGTCCATAACAGTACAGCAGTTGATCTTTTAGGTTTATCTTTAAAATAAGTGAATAGACAATAAGGAAAGAGCACACCCAACCATACAAATTAACTGAAAGTGCTGCTATTCTTAGGTGCCTGTATTTCAGCACACAAGCTTCGCACTTAGTTCATCATTCATTGAACACGCGCTTCTGTGAAGCTGTGTGCCTAATACTAGATGCTAAAGAAAGAAGCAGCACAAAGACAGACAGCTGACAGTCCAGGGGCAGAACTGCGTTTGGGTCATCTTTTTAATGCATGATTATGAAAAAGTAAGTGGTTTCAGAAAGCAGTATGAGGTCTCTGAGATCATTCGTCATGGGACCCTCACTGTACCTGGCCAGCGTTGGGCAGGGAAATCTTCCCTAAGGAAAAGAGTCAAGGGACCCAAGCCCGGGATGATTCTCGAATGTGAGGGTGGGCATGAGCTGAAGCAGTGCACAGAGCAGCATTCTAGTGAGGGGAGCCTTCCTGAGGGCTGTGCCCTGGCACCTTTGCCAAGGGAGCAGTGGCTCAGAGCCGGGCTCGCCACACATTGTGCTTGCTTATTTGCCAAAAGAACTAGGAAAAGTTCTTCAGTCCAAGGGAATCACTTCTGGCATATGGCAGATGTCAAAACTGCCAAACGAAATAGTAAAACACTCTTCGAAACTAGTCAATAGTAACCATAGTGATTTCACCCTCCATCATCCATTTAAAAGATGAACAAGCTCTTCTCTAACAAATATTCTATCTCCCCAAAGAATTTTAAGCACATGTAATGACGTATTTTGGTGTTTGAGAATTGTTTATCTCTCATATTTATCTGCTACAAAAATATGCACATAAATTAACCTTAAATTTTGTTTGTCATTCTTGGTACTATATGGTTCTTCTTTTAAAAAAAAATTATTTGAAAGTCAGAGTTACACAGAGAGGAGAGGCAGAGAGAGAGAGAGAGGTCTTCCATCCACTGGTTCACTCCCCAGTTGGCCACAATGGACAGAGCTACACAGATCTGAAGCCAAGAGCCAGGAGCTTCCAGCTCTTCCCACGTGGGTGCAGGGGTCAAGGACTTGGGCCATCTTCTACTGCTTTCCCAGGCCATAGCAGAGAGCTGGATGGAAGTGGAGTGGCTTTACCAGCTATGCCACAGCACCTGCCCCTATATGGTTCTAAATATTAAAAGGAATTTCTGGAGCTGGCATCGGGGAGTAAGGGGTTAAGCTGCCACCTGCAATGCCAACATCCCATATGGGTACCAATTCAGGTCCCAGCTGCCCCACTTCTGATCCAGCTCCCTGCTAATGGCCTGGGAAGAGCAATGGAACGTGGCCCAAGTGCTTGGGCCCCTGCACTCATGTGGGAGACCTGGAAGAGGCTCCTGGCTTCGGCCTAGCCCAGACCTGGTTGTATTGGGCATTTATAGAGTGAAACAGAGAATGAAAGATCTCTCTCTCTCTTTCTGTAATTGTCTTTCCAATAAATAGAATAAATCTTTTTTTAAAAGAAGGAATTTTTTCTACATAGAAATACCATTGTTATTATTACTAAGCCATGGATTAAAACAAGATAGATGCATTACACACTTTGATAAATATTTATTAAGCAGAAATAATCCAATTGTGTTGTAAATGTGTCTCTTAGTGTAATGGATCCATGAGATTGTTTATGTCTCTAAGGATGATTTGGACTAATTACATTAAAAGGGGTTCAGTATTGATTTTATTTCTTTTATTGTTTACTTGTTTTTATAGACACTGAACGCTTAGAAAATGTGTTCACAAAAATAGGTACATGGAAATTGAAGCTTCTGTTGTAACCATTGTAACTCAAATAATTATCACAAATGAGTTATGTAATAAAATTAGAAATGATGTAACATCAAAAACGTGTTTAATATTTTGAATTGCCCCATTATTTGGTGCTGTGGAAGCTTTCACATTAGTACAACACACAGTTATGGGATTCCCAATGCGTAAAGGTAATTCTTTTCTTTTTTTCCTGGGAAATGGGAGATTATTAAATAAAAAAGGAGAAACTCAAGGAAGTGTTTCAGTCCAATTTTATAAAAGAGCTTGCGTGGAAGTTAATGCATACAATTTTCCTGTATGTATCTCTTGGAGAATATTCGCAAATCGTCCTGGGACATGTGCCCTCAATTGACTTTGAGACTCTCTTCAGTAAACTCCAGGACTGAAACTGACAGTGTTCTTGGATTCAGTTCTGAATGCTGCTCTCCCAGTATTGTGAAAACCCCTTGCCCTCCCTGGGGTTGAAAGACCCGCTCTGGGTTCTTCAGACTGTGTACACCTAGCAGGGAATGGAGAGGACCAGCTGATCTGAGGGGTGAAGGGATACTTAACCCAAAACCTTGACATCTGAGCAGGACTATAAAAATGAGTACAAGCCAACTGGACCAGGAGAGGAAGTGAGGTGGTGGATTTCAGGCAGAAAGACTGAAGTAGGTAAGAAACAACTGAAGAATTGCAGGGTGTGCAGGGCTCTGTAAGTTACAGGAAGGAGGATGCGTTTTATTATGAGCACCCCAGGGAAGCCACTGGATGGCTTTAAAGGAGACAATGCATGGTCAGATCTGTGCTTCTGTGAGGTCGCTCTGGGAAGTGCTGACGACCAAACCTCAGAAAGAGGCCTGAATCCAGAGGTGAGGTGGACCATTCAGTCTAGAGGAGACTGGAACTATCTCCTCCTTCTTCACAGACAATGAACCGTGCTTTATGCAACCTTTTGGCAGCCCCTTAGCACTGAGCTGCAGCCACTGACCTCTCCTCCTCTCTCAGTGCTATTAAGTCACTTCTCGCAAGCCCCGTGATCAACATTCGGCCTTCTGATCCCACAGTTACGATTCTTGAACCCTGAGCGAATTCCAAGTCTTCAGAAGCCAGATGAGAGGAGCCCCCCCACCTCTCCTTGCACTCCGGCTGCCACCTGCAGCCAGTACTTGGCAGTTTCTTTCCACCGAATCCCAAAGCCCAATGCCACCTCCTGCTGCTGCCAGCCTGTACATGGATATTAGAGCAAACCATATAACATTTGTATAAACTATGAAACTTTTATAAAGTAAAATTAAGATTCTGAAAGGGCTTAAAACCTCCATCACTATTTCTTCCTGTGTGTGTGTGTGTGTGTGTGTGTGTGTGACTATTCATAACTTTATGTAAAGATATGGGCCAGATGTGACTGTCTACTGAATAAGAGGTAAATAAAGCGTAGAATGATCAAATCCCTTTGTACATCCAGTGACAATCCAGAGCTCTGCAAAAATGCCATGCCTTCCCTAGAGATGCCTCCAGCCTCTTTCAGGCTCTGGGCTCCCATATCAGCAGAGCAATTCAGTGTGGGGCAATCCTGCCCCACTAATGTTCCACTCCATTCATTCAGCTTCAACCCACACAATTCTTTTAAATCCTTATCTAATTAATCATTAATGCAAAGCGTGGGAATATATTAAAAATCCTTAGCAATAGTTTTGGGAAGATGGAGGAATTTACATCACAGCAACAATTAGCTTAGCGTTTGAATTGATCCAACTTCTAAAGGTTACTAGAACTAATGTTCTAAAACTTGAACACCCTTCATTCCCTCTTCTACTTTCAAGTTATTCTCTCTGGCCAGCTCCAGTGCAAACAAATTTTGTCCAAGTTTCAATGGTTTAGGATGATAATCTCTGTGTACTAAAATGTCATTTAAAACATGAAAAGCCAGTGAATCAACTTTATGGGAAAATCAAATTGGATCATTTAGGCTTTTTATAGGCTTAAGAACCAAATTTTATTCAACTTGGCACAAGGCAGCAGCCAGTTCATGATAAACACTTCCTAAATAGTTTCTAATGGATATAGTAACCAGCACATAGTAGGTACTCTACAAATGGTGGTTCTTCTCATGTCTCCTTAAATGTATAATAAGGCATTATATGAATATGTATAGCATGGTATAGGACTAATCTTACAAAACTCATTACAAATATTCATTGGTGTTCATGGTCCCCATAAAACATTGAGTAGGTCTTTGCATTTTTTGAAGCTCAGCCATGTGGGACAGCATTCTAACACTCCCACTCTGCTTCTGATTTCTTAGAAGTCTCACATATTATACTTATATATACTTGTTTATACCCAACCCAAATTCTAGCTAAATGATTCAAGATAATCCTTCTCCATTTTTTTTCCAGAAGCTTGTGGCCAATTAAGACGAGGTAACTGAACTGAGGAAGTAAAAATGTCACTGAAGAAAACCACTCTAGTTTCTAAATGCATTGAATTTCCTTGAGTTACAGTAAAAAGAGACAAAAACACATCCCAGAAACTGCTACATAGCACATTTCTACATTGGAGCCCTCCACCTCAAGAAAGTCATAGAACGCATGTGGTGCAGTTCCAAGAAAAGGCAACACCATAAAAAGGGTCCCCTGGGCCATTGTCATATGGCCTCTTCTAGTTCTGCAGCTGAATGCTGGAGTTTATTCTACTGTCTTCTAGAAATGCATTTGGTTCTTGAACAGAAAATGTCTGTTTGGCAGGAAATATCTGTTCCAATTAGTTGATGCCTGATCTTGGGAAGAAATGGGAATCATTCTTCATGTCCAGTATCCATCCCGACCTTCTCACTGTCCAAAGAGTGCTACTGAGACTTGGACCTGCATTTCAGACCCACTGGATGTAGGTTTCCTGGCCCTCTAGCTCTATGAACCAGTATACAAGAACAAAAGTTGGGTGAAGTGTATCCTGTTTCAAGCATAGGTTCCACTATTTTCTAGGAAAGTCTAGAATGTTTCACATATCAGTGATCCAAGTTTAAAAAAGATAAATAAAGCAAAGCTCTATTCTTGAATTCTGTCCAGTTTAGTGGAAGAAGACAGCATGTGGGAAAATATTTTACAAAATACTGTGATAAGAACATTTTTAAGGGAGACATACATTTGGATTAATTTCATTTGTGGTATTAAGGAGGGCTAGACAGAGATGAAAATGGCTTAAGAGACTGGTGCTGTAGTAGGCTAATCTGCAGTACCAGCATCCCACATGGGCACTGATTCGCATCCCAGCTGCTCTTCTTCAGATCCAGCACTCTGCTTATGGCCTAGGAAAACAACAGAAAATGACCCAAGTATTTGGGCCCCTGTACCCACGTGGGAAATTCAGAGGACACTCCTGGCTCCTGGCTTCAGATCTGCTCAACTCTGGCCATTGAGGCCATTTAGGGAGTGAACCAGCAGATGGAAGACCTTTCTCTCTGTCTCACTCTCTTGTCTGTAACTCTACCTCTCAAATAAATAAAATATTTTTTAAAAAGAAAGAAAATGGTCTAACTGGTTTTGAAGTATGAATAGGTGTTTAAGTTAAGGCTGACAGTACTATTCTACAGGAACAAAAATGCAAATGGATAAACACAATGAAATCAAATTTCTGACTTATGCAAAGTCTGATTCAGATGTCTCTAGTCAAGTAGTTCTGCTGAGTGTCTCTTCTTTGCACAGGGAACATCCTAGAACACATGAACTGAATGGTTCTACTGCTCCCTAGGACCTCATCATTCTTCTTCTAGTCTTCAATGGATCAGCATTACACAGAGGATGATGCAGAATATAGAGGATCTCTCAAGAGGTCTCAAGGATTATCCAAGAATTGCCTTATCTCATTGCTTTCCACATTGTGCTAGCCAAGAAGAGTAGAGCTGATAGTATTGATTATGCCACAGTGGGATTTACCAAGGAATGAGGAAAAGACATTTCATGAAAAACGGGTGGGGATGTAGATTTAGAGATACAAAGAGGATGGTTCCTCAACAAGAACACCAGAAAGAACAAAACCTTTCTTCTCTAAAAATAAGCATATTTTAATTCATTCTTCCACAAACTTCCAACAGTTTTTGAGAAGCAGAAAGACAGAAAGAGAGAGCATTTCAATCTCTTGGTCCACTCTGCAAATTCAACCAATGGGGCTGGGTAGAGGCTAAAGTCTGGAATCAGGAACTCAATCTAGTTCTCCTATATGATGGCAGGAACTCAAATAATTGAGCCATCACTGCTTCCTCCCATGGTCCAAACAGCAGGAAGTTACAACCCAGAGCGAGATCAGGGTGTCAAATCCTGTACTCCAATACGGGGCACAGACATCTTAACTGCCAAGCCAAGTGCCCATCCCAGAGCAAGGCATTTCAAGAAAATACACTTGGAAATAATACAGGAAAACTAATGACAGAGCAGAGATTTTGTGTAAGAGTATTAGAAATAGTGATGTGAAAATTTGGTCTAGGATTCAGTTAAGATACAAACTAGAATATCCCACTGGGGCCAGTTATTTCCCAAAAAGTATATACACTTGACCTCCTTTCCCTGCAAAGAGACAAGTCTTCAGAGAAGCTCTCGAAAGAATGATGCGATCCATTCTAAAGCATAAGCTTCTCTTCCTTTTCCAGACAGACTTCTATGCCAGATACCTAAAGACCCCCAAGTAAGTCCAGAACTAACTCCTTAGTATGGGAGTTCTACCACTTCCCCAGACCACGTGCAAACTCCCAATCTACTGCTTAAAGTACATAGACCATGAGTGAAGGTTACCAGTAGGATCCAAACAGATACTAGATGTCAGGTTCAGAGAAAGGTACTTTTGAGGCAAGTAGAGGAATAATCTGAGAAATAGATCAAGGAGGCCTCCTTAAAGGATGATGAGCCCATGACAACTACAACCGGGTGCCTACACTCTGCTTTCTTACACATCTCTGTAAATTTTTTTTTTGACAGGCAGAGGGGATAGTGAGAGAGAGAGAGAGAGAAAGGTCTTCCTTTTGCTGTTGGTTCACCCTCCAATGGCCGCCACGGCTGGTGTGCTGCGGCCAGCGCACCACCCTGATCCAAAGCCAGGAGCCAGGTGCTTCTCCTGGTCTCCCATGGGGTGCAGGGCCCAAGCACTTGGGCCATCCTCCACTGCCTTCCCGGGCCACAGCAGAGAGCTGGCCTGGAAGAGGGGCAACCGGGACAGAATCCGGTGCCCCGACCAGGACTAGAACCCGGTGTGCCGGCACCGCTAGGTGGAGGATTAGCCTAGTGAGCCACGGCGCTGGCCGCATCCCTGTAGATTTTGTGGTCTGATATGTTGGCTGACTCTAGCTCTCAGCCTATCAAAAGACATGTATGGTTTTTCTATATCTAAATAATTACTGACTTTGATATTTTTTGATCATCTATAAGCTGATTACAAACAACAAAATTCTTTGTTATATGGAAAAGTACAAAAATTATCCCAAATCTCACCACTCAAAAATTGAGAAATGAGAAAACACTTTCCCAGATATCCCTTTATACACAAAGATGAAAGGAAGATAGAGAAGGTTAAAGGGAGAATGAGAAAGAGGGAAGGTGGAAGTCAGGGAAGGAGAAAGAGAAACTGAGAGGAAGAACAGGAAATGTATTACCACGAAATCACACTTTTCATTACTTTTTCTTAAAGATTTATTTTATTTATTTGAAAGACAGAGTTACATAGAAAGTAGAGACAGAGACAGAGACAGAGAGAGAGAGGTCTTCCATCTGCTGGTTCACTTCCCAGATGGTCACAATGGCCCTAGCTGAGCCGATCCAAAGCCAGGAGCCAGGAACTTCCTCGAGGTTTCCTGTGTGAGCACAGGGGCCCAAGGACTTGGGCCACCTTCTACTGCTTTCCCAGGATATAGCAGAGAGCTGGACTGGAAGTGGAGCAACCAGGCTCAAACTGGTGCCCATATGGGATGCCGGCACTGCAGGCTGGGGCTTTAACCCACTGTGCCACAGTGCCAGTCCTGGAACCACAGTTTTCATATTAACATAGTACTTTTATACTTTAAAAAATCATGGGGAGAGGCTGGCATTTTGGTGTATAAGGTTAAGGTACCACCTATAGTATTGGCATCCCATATGGGCACTGGTTTGAGTCCTAGCTGCTCCACTTTTGATCCAACTGATCCAACACCCTGTTAACATTCCTGGGAAAGAAGTGGAAGATGGCCCAAGTCCTTGGGCCCATGCACCTACGTGGGAGATCCAGAAGTTCCTGGCTCCTGGTTTCAGCCTGGCCCAGCCCTGATCATTGTGGCCATTTGGGGAATAAGTCAGTGAATAGAAGACCTCTCTCTCTGTTGCTCCCTCTCTAACTCTTCCTCTCAAATAAATAAAATATCTTACAAACAATGAGTGGGCAGCCTTCCCAGCTGATGGCGTTAACTGTCCACATGGACATCCCTGCACCATAAGCATCAGCAACTGCTGAGACTGTGAGGATGTTTCCTTTGCAGAGAACAACATCTTTGCAGGTAGTGGACTTGGACGGATGTTTACAGCCTGCTACATCCTTTGGGTAATCTCATGGATATGTTTTCAAGACTTCTCATGCAGGAATGTTAACTCCCTGTATCTGTGAATGTCTGCCAGCAGTGACTTCTTTGTGCCCTAACAAATGTCATAGGGACTTAGACCGTTTAGCACATAGATTTCCAGAGAAAGAAACTGAACTGCTGAGGGTTTGGGTCAACTTCCTGCAGGGAGATGAGTCCTCACCTAGGAACACAGAGTGGAAAGATCTGGTTTTCTTTTTCTGTTTGGTTGAGATGTTGAGCTCAAAGCTAAACGTCCAGGAGAGGTTAGGACCCAATGTGCACCCTAGAGAAAGGTCTACGTGAGGAAGAGCTGTGCTTTCCATGTTTGAAAAACACTGCTTAGCATGGTAACATGAGGTCAAATGGTAATCCACTTACAGTATTCATGCAATTATACAAATTAAATGAATGTACTCTTTGCAGGATATATACTGTTCAGATGGTGACTCTCAGGTTTTAGTCACCCCTCAGCCCTGTAACGATACTTGTTGCTAAAGTCTAATTATAAATGTTAGTTCACAAAGTGCTGAAGCTTTAGACATCTGCACAAACCTCTGTTAGAGAATAATCATCATTTGAATGAATAACTGAATGCTTAAGAAAATGAAATTATAAGACTGGAAATTAGTAAGAAAAAATCTGAAACATTAAATAATTATCACAAACCAGTACTTTTTCTCTATTCCAGCACATTATATTTGTCTACATATAGGATTTTTGCTAACAAGATTTAGTATCTCAATTTTTACTGACATCCATTTAAGCAGAAGAAGAGTTTAGTGTTTCTAGACTTGGGAAAATAAATATTGATTGTGACAAGCAATTTAACTGATAGCCTGGTAGTAAGGTAACAAAAGGAAAAAAGATGATGAGAAATCTAGTTCAAAATTCTAAAAAAACAATTGTCTGGTGGCATAGACGGACACCTGAAAATATCCAAAGAAGCTTTGAACACCATACATACTGCAGTAATGAATATGCATACCAGTACCTTCAGGTTATCAAAGTTTGATGGCATACCTATATAATCTGGCTTAAAAGATTAAGTGGTTCTAATACAGTTAATATTTCTTCCATACTTGTTTTTAAAAGTTTTTCTACTTTATGAAAATTTCTTCCATCATGGGTAAAAGTTCACTTACCTAAAAAGCTTCTTGGCTGGCGCCGTGTCTCAATAGGCTAATCCTCTGCCTTGCGGCGCCAGCACACCGGGTTCTAGTCCCGGTCAGGGCGCCGGATTCTGTCCTGGTTGCCCCTCTTCCAGGCCAGCTCTCTGCTGTGGCCAGGGAGTGCAGTGGAGGATGGCCCAAGTGCTTGGGCCCTGCACCCCATGGGAGACCAGGAGAAGCACCTGGCTCCCGCCTTTGGATCAGCACGGTGCGCCAGCCGCAGCGTGCCAGCCACAGCAGCCACTGGAGGGTGAACCAATGGCTAAAGGAAGACCTTTGTGTCTGTCCCTCTCTCTCACTGACCACTCTGCCTGTCAAAAAAAAAAAAAGCTTCTTAAAGGTGAAAGTTGCTGGGACCAGCCCTGTGGCATAAGGGGTAAAGCCACCGCCTGCAGCACTGGCATCCCATATGGGCGTGTTTCTGGTCAAGGCTGCTCCTCTTCCTATCCAGCTCTCTGCTATAGCCTGGGAAAACAGTATAAGATGGCCCAAGTCCTTGGATCCCTGCACCCGTGTGGGAGACCCAGAAGAAGCTCCTGGCTTCAGATCAGCGCAGCTCCAGCCATTGTGGCCAACTGGGGAGTGAACCAGCGGATGGAAGACTTCTCTCTCTCTCTTTCTCTCTCTCTCTGCCTCTCCTTCTCTCTCTGTGTAACTCTTTCAAATAAATAAAAATATCTTAGAAAAAAAGACTAAAGTTGTCAAATTAAGCAAATGAAAGTATAGGATATCTAGGAAATTTGAATTTCAGATAAACCACAGATTGCTTTTTAATATAAATTTATCACATCCAATATTTGGGACACACTTACGCTAAATGAAAAAAAATGTGTTGTTTGTTTCAAACTTAAGTTTAACCAGGTATTCTGTATTTTATCTGGCAACCCTGCCAATGACTCAAAAGAAACCCATGTTGCACCTCAGAGCTAGTATAATCTAGAATGGTTGCAGTTAAGAAATCCAGGTTGATTCTATGAGTCAGCTCCACAGAGCTTTTCAGAAGGAATCTATAAACTTAAGGACAAAATAATCTCCTGACATAGACCACTGTCTTGTCTCTGAAAGTCTCAGGTCAATTGAGATGAAAGCATGAGACAGACTTGCAGGAGACATGCAAATAAAGATAACAAGCTCTTGGGAAGTCAGTTTTAAGATGTAAACCACCTCATGAAGGTCCCTTGCAAAATCACCTTCATTGAAATGAGTTCTATGCTGAGGCATTTAATTTTTATTGAAGGAAGTCATAGGACAGAGCACCGCAACACTCATTATGAAAGCAGCCATTGAGTGTTCCAGGGATCTGTCTACTCCCTCTGTCCCAACCTGCCTGGAATCTTGTCTCACTCTCCTAGGCTTGCTTAGCTGCACCTTTCTCTTCAAACCTCCCCCTTAGCCCCAATTCCATTCTCTAACTGTCTGTTTTTCTCTATATTATTTCACTAGATTCTTTGAAAGACAGGGATATATCTTCTTGCATTGTATCCCCCAAGGGTAGAACATTACTTGGCATAAAGTGTGGTGGTGTAGTGAGTGGGGCTGCCATCTGCAACACTGGCATCCCATATAGGCTACAGTTCAAGTCCCAGCTGCTCCACTTCCAATGCAGCTTTCTGCTAATGGCCTGGGAAAAGCACAGAGAATGGCCCAGGTTCTTGGGTCCCTGCCACCCACGTGGAAGACCTGAAGGAAGCTCCTGGCTCCTGGCTTTGGCCTGGCCCAGCCCTAGCCGTTATGGTCATCTGGTGAGTGAACCAGCCGATGTAAGATCTCTCTGTGTCTCTGTCTCTCCCTCTCTCTATAACTCTGCCTTTCAAATAAAAAAATAAACCTTTAAAAATATATAATCCATGGTTCCATTTGTGGGAATATTGCAAATAGATCCAAAGAACATAGGGTGGAAAACCTAAAAACAAAGTTTGTCTGGGAGCTGGGACGAGATGAGGACTGACTGGGCAGAGGCACGAGGGCGCATTCTTGGTGATGATATTGCCCTGTAGAGTAGTGATTTGGGTTGAATCAATGTGTGCATTTGCCAAAATTCAATAAATGTACCCTTGAGATTTGTGTGTTTCATCGTAAGTAAATGTTGTGTCATAAGAAGTAAAAATACATAAACAAATATTGAATTCCGACTACATAACCAAAATATTTAGGGGTAGCTTAATGACGTCTGCAATTTGCTTTGAAATGCATCCAAAACATACAATAGGTTGATGGCTGGGTGGGAGACACATAGGTAGAAGAGAAAGCAGGTGCAGTGCAGTGTTCACGGCAGAACACAGGAGCTGGGTGTACAGGGCTTTGCTGTAAAATCCTTTCAATTGTGCTATATGTCTGAAAGTTCCCATAACAGAATGTGGAGGAGTTTCTGGTTCATGTGAACTGTCAGAGGGTGTCACACAGAAAGAACTCTAGGATTCCCTGGGGGTATTTCAGGACCTGTCTCAGGGTGAGAAAATTGCCTCTGAGGCTTTCTGGGGGATCTGCCCAGACCTTTTAACCAGACCCCCCAAAAACCATTTGGCCGAACTACACGTAACGAGAGAGAATCCTATTCATGTTATTTTTCATATCCCAGTCATTCCAACACTTTCTCCTCTAAAAACATTGCCAGACAACTGAAATGTAGGAAAAATAGTCCCATCCCCAGGGTGGCAGGTCCTTCTGCACCCCGGACTGGTCGGTATCTGGCTGAGGGAGGCTGTGCCAGGGCCCATGCCAGGTCGATTAGAGGTGACTGACTGCAGGGATGCATGCCAGGCGCAGCTGCTCCTCCTGCAGAAGTGTGTGCCTGAAGATGACTCTCGCTGACACCACGGTGCAGCTGCTGAAGGAGAGGATTTACTCGTTGAAACTTACGCCCCAGGGGAACTCGAGCATCATGCCCACAATTAGAAGTGACATGTGACCCCGGATTAAAAAGCTGGCTGCCGGAGAAAGGAGAGAGCTGATTCTTTGGAGTTGTTCGGATTTCAGAAAACTGCCTTTCTAACGCCACTTGGGACAGGTCCAGGAGGTCTTCTGTTTGGTGAGTTAAGAAACTGAAAGAGGAGGCTGAAGAGTTCAATTCCAATCCACTGGGCATGTCGGGGGCTGGGTGGCCTCCTGCTAGGAGAGAGATTCAGACTCTGCGGAAAGAAGAGGGAGCAGAGCGTCCCTCATCTCTGGAGGCACAGAAACAGGCACTGGGCAAGACTAGGAGGGGCCACTGCAGAGAACGAAAGGATACATTGGTGTTCCTCCGTGCGCTCACACTTGAGGCTCCAACCTTCAGGACCTCAGAACGTAACCATGTTTGAGGTTCCAATCTCCAGTTCCCTATTTGAAGATAAGGCCTTTGACAGGTGATTAAGTCAAAATCAGACTATTAGAACTAGTGGGGCTCTAGTTCAATATGACTGATGTCCTTCTAAGAAGGACAGACACCAGCAGCAGGAGTGTACCAAAGGATAACCTGAGTGGCCACTGGCAAGTCCACGGAGAGAGGCCTCCGAGGAAGGCGACGCCAGCACCGTGACTCCAGACGTCAGCTCCAGAATGACCAGAGAATCAATTTCAGGTGTTTGTCCACCTGGTCTGTGATGCTTTGGCATGGCAGCCTTAGCAGCAAATGGGTATACCTCTGGAACTATGAAACCTCATCTTTGGGACGTCATAACTCTACGAGCACAGTGGTTCTCAAACTGCCCTGAGCATCGAAATCACCTCTTGGGAGCTGTTGAAAATGCAGGTTCCTGGACCTCACACTGTAACCACGAGGCCAGATTCCCTTAGAAATTGTACACTTTTTCAAGAACCACTCTTTTTATACCTAAGTCCATAAGGACAGGGACTGAGGGGATCTTGCTTGCTCTTATTCTCCTCTAGCCTACTACTTGGTTCCTCACTAAATATGTAGAAGTGCGGCTTAGATGGTTTTACAGTTCATCTGTGAATGTCAGCTGCATGGGGCAAGTTATTCAGCTCATTGAAACACCTGCAATAGTCCCTCACAGGTAGTAGACATTCAATAAATAATTGTTAAGTCTGTCTTGTAAGACAGTCTAGTGAACTCCAAGTTACTGGAATTGTTCTACCAGGAACAGAGCCTTTATATATTATGTGGAGACCCTTGATACAGTTCTATCACGTTTATTATAGCATTCAATTCTTTATATTTTTATTTTACTTATTTGGAAAAATAAAGATATTAAAAGGGAAAATTAAAGTCTCCTGATACAGGAGTCTCTCAGATATAGCTATTGCAAACATTTTGGTTCATTCATAAAAATAAATACACAGGTAAGTTCAAGAGAAATTATAAAGTAATATTTTCTCTTCTTTTTCACAAAATATTATAGTGTGTTTTCCACTTTGTTACATATTTTCTCAAACAGGATCTTTAATTACTGCATATTATTCATTGTGAAGATATAATAATCATCTAAAATGATGTAAATATAATCCCCAAAATGAAATGAATATATACATTCACAAAAAATCAATTTTTGAAATTGCATTTAGGGAAATTAAATATTTCCCATATTTAATTTGGCTATTTGAATATGTAATATTTCTCCACAATTTTCCTTTTTATTTTATTCATACCCAAATCAGTTAGTTAATCACTTTCAAGTCTTTGGGGATATATCTATTACCAGAAAAACACATATTCATGAAATTTTAAAAATGTATGACAGTTGAAAAAAACAAAATTTAAGCCATCATTAATACTCTAACCTTTTACTGTATTGCTTCCTATTAATTTTAGTATAGTTTACATGTATGTCTGTATTCTGAGGTTTCTTATCCTTGTCCTCCAAGATACTGATTTGATTTTCTGTGAGAAATTCTACCTTCTACTCCATCCAAGGATGATTATAATTTTTTTTTTCAAATTAGCTTCCTTAGGTCAAGCAGATCTTTGCCATTTTCTCATTTGTATATTTTTGTTTTAGAGTCCTCTGCTCATTATTCAGAAATCCTGTGGTTTTGTTATTTTTGAAATTTTCTCTGTTCTCTATCTTGTTGCTTTTATTTCTTGATTATACTTTTTTTTATCATCATTGTCCTTATCAGTTTTAAAAATAATACAGAGAATACCTGAGTACCTAATTCAGTTTCTGCCAATGGTAACATCTTGTGAAACTACAGTAAAATGGTCACACCCAGAATATTGATGTTGATAGAGCCCAGACACAGAACAGCTCTCTACCCTTCTTGTTCTTTTCCTACTCACGCCCTCCTCTCTCCCCCACCTCACTCAGTCTCCCCTTGTTCCTGACTCCTGCAAATCACTCATCCATTCTATGCTTCTTTAATTTTGTCATTATGAGAATGCTATCAAATAGAATCACACATTTTGAACCTGTTGGGATTTTATTGATTTTTCTACTTTGCATGATTTCTTAGAGATTAAACCAGTTTGCTGTGACTTTTTAAAAAATATTTGCATAAATAATATGCTGTATATAATGAGGAGGGGCAGACTTGCTTGATCACCACTTCTGGCATTCACACATTTGGGGAAGGCTCTCCCCATGAGTATGAGTGGAGCCTGCATCTTGCCTCTAGGGAGTGATTATATTAAGCATACAAAGCCATCTGGCTGGAGTCTCAGTCTCCCCTGCTGGCTTTGAAGAAGCAATGTGCCATCCAGAACATGGTTATGTGAGAGAAGTAAGGAACTGTGGGTGCATCTGGGATCTGAGGGACTCAGAAACCACAGCCCCACAGGCTACAGTCATGTAGCACTGAAGTCTTCCAGCAGCCTGGGGGAGCTTGGAAGTGGATCCTGCCCTATCGAGCCCCTGAGGAGACCCCAGCTGCAGCTGGATCCAGAACGCACCTTGGTGAGGTGCTGAAACAGAGAACCTTGCTGCGCCATGCCTGTACTGCTGATCTCCAAAAGCTGACATACTAGATGTGTGTTGTATCAAGCCATCAGGTTTTTGGTAAAACTAATACAATAATCTACTGACACTCCTCCTTTCCTCTCAATAATATGTCTTTGAGAGTTGATATATTCTATTAGCTGCTCTACAGAATTTCATGTATATCTATCCCACCATGGAGAAAGAATGTGATCCTAAAACGTAAGTGTCATCAGGACTATTTCCTCACCTTCCACATCCAATAGCTTCTCTAGAAGAATGCGTGTGGCAGTGGAATCGCTGGGTTGAAGTATACGTGCACCTTTTTCATGACTGCATACCACCAGTTTGCTCTCATACACGGTTGTGTGAATACTGGTACAGAGGGTTGTCGTTTCCCTATATCTTAACCACACTGGCACAATTAAACTAATTTTTTTTATCTTTTTTGAGATGACAGCTTTTTAATTTACATTATAGTCAAAGGCTTAATGCTCCACTAACTAAAGAGTTCAACAAGTCAAAACTAAAAGGACTATAGTACACCAGGAAAATAGACAAGGGCTATAAACAAAAATCCAATAGAAATGTATCTATTTCACTGATATAAAGAAGTAATTTTTATTAATGTAATTCTTGTGAAATGACAGCTCTTTGTTTCATATCATTGATTACTAATTAAGTTGAACTTTTCATATGTTAGGTGGTCATTTGAGCTTCATCTTATGTAAATTACCTGTTTATGTCCTTTGCCTATTTCCTATTCATAAGCTTTCATTTCATTTTTAGAGGAAACTCCTACCAAAAAATCCTCCTGAATTTTTATCCCTTGTTGTCATATGAGTTGATAAAAAAAAATTATTCAAGTTGTTAAATGATCTTTCAACTTAACTTGGTTTATAGTATTTTGTCTATGTATATTTATAATTTCGAGGTCAAATATATCCAATTTCTCTTTATGGTTTGCCCTTCCTCAAAGTCATAAAGATATTCTACATTGCTTCTAAACCTTTTCAAGTTTATTTTTATATTTAGGTCATTATGCACTCAGAATTTACACTTTTCTAGTGAAGTAGGAATTTACTATTATTTATCCTCATGGTTTGTTAATTGTGCTAGCTCCATAAATTGAGTAGCTCAATCCTTTTTCATTCATATAAAATGCTACCTCTGTAAAAAACCAATTTGTCTTTATAAATGTGGATAGAGCTTGAGATCTATTTTGTCATACATAGTTAATATGTCTCTCCTTGAGACAACATCACAGATTTTATTACCAAACTTTTAATAAGCCTTTGAATCTTAACATCTGGCAAAGTTGGTGCCAATGATTATATTTCTTTAAATTTTACTTTGTTATTTTTGGTTCTTTACTCTTTGGTCAGAATTTTAGAGTCAGTTTGCCAAGTCAGTAAGTAACAAGCCAAAAATCCTGTTGGACTCTTCGCTGAAATTACTTTCCACCTGTAAATTAATTTATGGAAAATCACCTTATTATGACGTTCCGTCTCCCTCATTTACTTATGAGGATTCTGGTAGATAGGACAGGGACTCCCTTGCCCCCCCCCACACACACACACATGCACACACGCACACACACCACCACAGGTGTCTATTTCCCATGAGTGTGTTCAGTGACCTGGCAAAAGGAAGATTGTTGTGTGTTGGAAAAGAAATGGTATTTTCTAATATTCTGAAAGTTATTTTTCAAGGTCCATATATGTTCAATGGGACTAACCTTATTGATTATCTTATTCAATTTTTTATCTTTTCTAACATTTGTCTTCTTCATCTATCAATTGCTAACAAATAAGTATATTTTCATGGTTATGGTACATTTTGCAATTTTCCTTGTAATTTTTCCCTTTTTTTTTTTTTTTTTTGACAGGCAGAGTGGACAGTGAGAGAGAGAGAGACAGAGAGAAAGGTCTTCCTTTGCCGTTGGTTCACCCTCCAATGGCCACCACGGTTGGTTCACCCTCCAGTGGCTGCCACGGCTGGCGCACCACGCTAATCCAATGACAGGAGCCAGGTACTTATCCTGGTCTCCCATGGGGTGCAGGGCCCAAGCACTTGGACCATCCTCCACTGCACTCCCTGGCCACAGCAGAGAGCTGGCCTGGAAGAGGGATAACTGGGACAGAATCCGGCGCCCCGACTGGGACTAGAACCCGGTGTGCCGGCGCCGCAAGGCGGAGGATTAGCCTGGTGAGCCGCGAATTTTTCCCATTTTTTAAAACATTTATTTTATTTACTTGAAAGAGTGACCTAGAGAAAGAGAGAGACAGAGAGAGAGAAGGAGCTCTTCCATCTATTGGTTCATTCCCCAAAAGATCACAACAGTGGGGGCAGGGCCAGACCTAAGCCAGGAGCTGGGAACTCCATCTGGGTCTCCCATGTGGGTGGCAGGGAGCTGAGTACATGGGCCGTCTTCTGCTGCTTTGCTGTGTACGTTAGCAGGGAGCTGGATTAGAAGCAGAGCTGCCAAGGACTCAAACTAGCACTCTGACATGAGATGCCAGCTAACCTACTACACCACAATGCCAGCCACTGATTTTGTCCATTTTGAGGATACATATTTATGTTCATGCAAGTTTAAAAGTGTTAAATATTACTGGACTTTTCTTCCATCTTAATTTTCCACTTATCCTAAAGATGCATTTTCCTTAAAATCTATTTTGTACTATTTTAGTTTATTCATACCACCTTTATTTGCCTTCATTTTCAAGTTATTGATATCATTTTAAGTGTTTCTCTTGTAGACAATTAGGAGGATTTTCTGTGATTTAAATTCAGTTTGTGATTCCCCCATTTCCTCTAACAAGTTTATCCATTTATATTTGTCTTGGTTACTGATATTTCCACTTAGCTCTGTTGCATTTACTATGTTTTTGCTTTGCTTCCAGTTTCCTACTCTCCCATCTCCTTTACATTTTCTTCTGTTTCTCCAGTCTCCCCACTCTCTGATTAATTTGGAACTATAATATTCTTTTCCTATTTTACTGGGTACTTCAAATACTGGATGCAAACAACTGGCTTGAGAAGGATAATCTGTATCTCAGCACTCATCCAGAATGATCCAGAACTCAGACTCCCCCAGCTCCAAGTGCCCACTGCACCTCTCACGTTAGAGATGAAATTTGAAAGCAGTCGTCACTGTTTTCTTCCTAGACCATCCGTACCTACAGAGATCTACTCACGTGTTTACTGACATCCACGATTGACAGTTCTGCTTATGGTCCCTTTACTTGTGTATTCGAGAAACCAAACCTTTAGTATCTTCCCCAGTAAATAGCTATATATGATAAAGTCACTTGGCCTTTGTTTCTGTGAAAATATTTGTATTTCACCCTCATATTGAAAGGACAAGAGTTGGATATAGATTTTTTTTTATTTACTTGAAAGGCAGAAAATGAGACAGAGAGAGGGAACGATGGATGGAGGGAGAAAGAGAGGGAGAGAGACAGAGAGAGGGAGAGACCTCTCATCCCCCAAATGCCGGCAATGGCTAGGGCCAGACAAGGCCAGAGCAGGGGCTGGGAATTCAATCCAGGAACCCGTGTGGGTGGCAGGGATTTAACCACTGGGACCATCAACTGCAGCCTCCCAGGATGCACATTAGCAGGAAGGCAGAATCGGGAGCAGAACAGAGACTTGGACCCAGAGACTCAGATACAGCATCCAGGTGTCCCAAGTGCTACAACGAAAGCCTGCTCCCAGATAGAGGATTCTGAGATGACAACTCTCGCTCTCGCCCTTGAACATCATCAGTTCATTCACTGGAGTTCACGGGTGCTGCTAAGAAGTTTGCTGTCAGCCTGGTTGCTCTTGCTTTGTAAATAATTCCCTCTTCCCCAGCCGTGTTAAGATCTTCCTTTTATCTTTGCAGTACTCACATATACAACTGTCCTTCAGATGCTTGTGAGAAATGGGATTAAAGGATCAGTTTATTGTCCTACAAAAGTGTTCAAAACCTGCGAACAGTTTCTTCAGAACCCACATTTTCCATAAATTTTTTGAAGGCCCCAGGAACGCATGATTTCAATTATTTTTTACACTGAAATAAATTTATCTTTCAATTTAGTCTTCCAAAAACTTTACAGTGTCCTCACATTTCCCAGTTATCTAATTCTTTTAGTTAATTAATTAATTTAATTAATTCTCTTTTGTTCTATCAAATGTGTTATTATGTCAGTTAAGAGTATTTTTCAAATTCTGTATTTTTCACTTCCAGAGATTCCATGGGATTCTATTTCAAATCAATATGCTCTTTTTTCAGTTCCTTGCTCTTGTTAATGTTTTTATTCCTATATATGCTTTTAATCATCTTATACATGTCTATTTTATCTTACTTCTAGTCTATTTTTCTATTATCTTCTTTTATTTATAAATTATTCTATTATTTCTGGAGGTGTAATTTTAGTATTTGTTGTTTATGTATTTTATAATTTTTGTTTGAGTAGCTACCTTTAGGTAGATTTTCATAATAGTATATCCACTATTTGAGTTTATGGAGGGTCCCTTCCAGAGTGCTTTGTCCAAGGTACTACAGATATATGATTATGTTAAACTGATTTTTACAGATTCCTTAACTAGGTAGACCCAGGACCACCCCAAACCCTGTGGAAGATCTTAATTAAAATACATTATTGTAAATCACACTAAATATGTGTTGTGATCTTTCTATGATTGTATATTAATAAAGCTCTACCTCATTGTTTCTATTGGCTACGCTGTCTTCCATCCTACGACTGACCCTGATTTTTGCCAAGGACTTATCTGGCTGCAAGAACACGTTTGCTGTGCACATAGGGAAAGCCAGAAGGGCCTTCCCTGTGTATCTGGAGGACAAAGAGCTCATCTTCCTCACCCTAGGAGGAGACACTAGCTCCCAGAGGTTCCCAATAGAAATAAACCCCAGTTGTGCAGAGAAATAACTTGCTAACCCACACACCTGCTATTGATGTCCTTCCTTTCACTCTGACTTCTCTACTCCTCTGTGCTGTGGGACTGGCACAGCAAAGGTTTTCTACTGGGCATTAGAGCACTACACCCCCAGTGGCCCAAGCAGATGGCCAGAGACCACCAGAGACCCTAGAGACAATTATCCGAACCAGCAGACTGCCCCCACCCCCCTTTGCCTCTGTTTCCTTTAAATGGACCGCCTGACGTTTGCCTGCAAACTTAAAGTCACACACATCCTATTCCCCTGTGTGCAAGGGGGCTTCAAAAGTCTCATGGAATGTGCGTGTTATGTGTTAATTCCATTTTCCCCCTCATGTACCACTAGCTGCTTCTCTTCCTCCCTGATTCGTCACTCCCATCTTATGTGACCCAGAAGCAGGGAGGATTGCCCTCCTGACTCTGCCTCCTCCGTGCTCAGGATCTGTAGATAATAAATCTTTGAATGTATTTCTTTCTGTGGTGGTGGAGTGGGTTTATAGCTTTCATCTGAAGGATCAGGGACTACCTCAGGCCAACTTCTCCCCAGGACTTGGGAGAGAACACAAAACTGGCTCCCAGCACAAGAGGGATAGTCAGGCAGTCAGCAATGAGCAAGAGTCAGACAACACCCACAAGGGCATCTGCAAGTGTAAACAGGTTCTCAACGGGGCCAGCACTGTGGCATAGTGGGCTAAGCCTCCTCCTGCAGCGCTGGCATCCCATATGGGCGCAGTTTGTGTCCCAGCTGCTCTTCTTCCAATCCAGCTCTTTGCTTATGGCCTGGGAAAGCAGTGGAAGATGGCCCAAGTGTTTGGTCCCCTGCACCTTCATGGGAGACCTGGAGGAAGCTCCAGATTCCGGGCTTCAGATCAGTCCAGCTCTGGCTGTTGTGGCCATTTGGGGAGTGAACTAGTGAATGGAAGACCTTTCTCTCTGCCTCTCCTGCTCTCTGCCTGCAACTGTACCTCTCAAATAAATAAAATCTTAAAAAAAAAAAAAAAAGTTCTCCATGTGAGGAACCCTGGTTGCAGGGAAGACAAGTGAACACCTGGCTCCACTGAGCAAAATCAGCATCTATGAAAGGCGCACCACAAATCTCAGTGCCCAGATCTCCTTCATTTTCCATCAGTACAGGGTTCCCAGTCATTCTGGTGCTATAAGCCCAGTCCCACCGGGTCTCTCCTGTTTGTGCTTCCTGGAATTCACTCCCAAATAAGCTAGTTGCATCCAAATCCTTGCATCAGAGACTGCTTCTGAAGCAGCCGAACTAAGACAGCTGCTATCTTTGTTATTGTTTTGCAGTCACATCTTCCGTGTCTTTCTTTGATTTCAGGGGTATTTTCATTGATAGCATTTGGCTTGATAATAAAAACAACGTATCCATGCTAGAATACTTTTAAAAACACTGAAAAAGTCAAGAAGACTAAGAAAACCACCTTTCAATGCACAGTTGATATCTTGATATCTTCTCTGCACTCTCGTGTTCGTTCCCTACCTGTTTTAGAGACAAACGGGAGAAACTGCATCAGAGACAATCATTTAATTGCCGTGTGTGCCAGACACATTCCTTTGACATTTGGCAGAAGGATGTTTTGTGTGTGCAAAAGCTTTGCTAAGCATTCTTCAGCGTAACTTCTCGAATCTGGAGACTCTGGGGGAGTACGTTGTCCAGTGAATCGTCTTACGTAGCGTGATCGCTGGCAGCTCCCCAACTTCCCTCTGTGATGGGCCTCAGAAAAGAGGCCTCCATCTTATAGACGGGCAAGCCAACGGGGCGTGGCTTTCGTAAGCAGAAGGCATTTCAAAGGCTGTTGCCTTCGCTCTTGACCTTACTGGTTCATTTCTGCTTCACTTTTTCGAAAGTCTATCTTCTTTGTGACCACGCTGAATTCTCAAATGACGGGTTAATGCTGCCTCACTGGCAAATCGAAATGGAGTCATTTTAAAACCTGCTGTGTAATAATGGGGGTTGCTCATTTTTGAACCCATAACTAATTCAAAAGCAATTGAAATCCCCCAAAGAGAGCAAGCTATGGTAGGACGCAATCCCCCAGGTCCCAGAGTGAGGCCATGAGATAGGTTAAGTCTATCAGGCAGGTACGCAGGCAAGCAAGCCGGCTCCTGGAAGAGGAAAGGCTCAAAATAGAATGGGCCTGTAGAGTTAATCATTCCACAGTCAGGCTTCTTGACGAGCTCTATGCAAAGTCCCACAAAACAAGCTAACCCTGATGCATTGCACTGACAGCATTTGTGCATACATTTGTCAATCAACAAACATTAGCAAGCTACCATTTAAGCACACAGAATTCTGTTATACACTGGAGAGCACAAGAGAACAGAATCACTCTCTGTGGTTTTGAGCAGTCCAAGTGGTTTTTCTAATATCTACCAACTTTAGTGTGTTTGACACAGGGCAAAGCAGGCTTCTCCTAACTGTCTTGGGATTTTATGAGGCTGCACATCTGCAAAATAAAATAAACTAATTACAACTAAAGAAGTCTCATTCACAAAGTCTATAGAGAGGAATGGGGAAAATTATTTCTATCAAAGTAAAGGTGTGATAACCTCCAGGGATGGGAGATGCCATTTGAGTGCACTAACTCTCAACAGCTATGAAAGGTGATGAGATACCACCTGATTTGGGGATTCCGACCATCCACTTGGCTGGCTAACTGCTCCAAAAAAAGGGAAGGCAACTTTCACGGCTCATCAATGAATTTTAACCTGGACAATCTAGACTTGTAAGTCCACAGCAAATAGTTTTGAGAGCTAGACTTTCAAGAGAGAGAAGAGGATTTTCTTAGACTTCCCCAAATTGTATGTTTACTATAGGAAGCAAAGCTTGAAAGGAGTAATCATCTATTTTTTTAACATTTATTTATTAGTTTATTTATTTGAAAGGCAATTACAGAGGAAGAGGCAAAAATAGAGAGTGAGACGTCTTCCATCCATTGGTTCACTCCTCACGTGGCTACAATGGCCGGAGCTGAGCAGATCTGAAGCCAGGAGCCAGGAGCTTCCTTGGAGTCTCCCACGTAAGTATGCAAGGGCCCAAGGACTTGAGCCATCTTCCACTGCTTTCCAAGGCCATAGCAGAGAGCTGGATCAGAAGTGGAGCAGCCAGGTTTCGAACCAGCACCCATAGGGAATGCTGGCATGGCAGGTGGTGGCTTTACCCACTATGCCACAGCACTGGTCCAGTATAATCATGTATTGTCATAGACAAGAACAGTCATGGGTATGTTAGAAGGGAAATGTCTGAACATAGAAAGGACTAAGCCAACCTATGCTGGAGAAAGATGACAAAGAGGAAAAGGGTTAAAAACCAGCACCTGCCCTACCTAATCCTGTGTGTACAAGTAAACCTCAGGTAGGCAGAAGCTGAGACACTCATGTGGGCATGCCAGTGCCCCAAGGTGCATACACTCTTCACTGCATCCATATACTCTTTAAGTAAGGAGGTGAGGCAAGAGCAGTAGATTATGCCTATAAAATAGAAAGGAATTGACTGAGTTACTGATGAGAGAGAGATCAGATTTTAAATGGATGATATATCTTTAATTGGCACGATCAAGCATCTTTCACTATATTAAGATTTATGGCTCAAAAGCAAGAGAGATCAGTTATAGAAAATAAAGATACTGACATTTACTTAATGATAAATGATAAGACACTAGATATGTCTATGAAAGAGAGAACTCTTTGATGGTATTATGGCAGGGAAACAAAGCATCCAGATAGTTAGCCAAATAAAATATCTCTTCCTTTAGTTCCACTAAACGACAAGAGTCCTTAGGACCAGAGCAATAAATAGGAAACACATTTTATGCTGAGACATTGCCACAAACGACAAAGCAGAGAACTGCATTAACCTGCACGTAATCAGATGGAGAATGCTTTTTGATGATTAGTTCCAAGTGTTTCACACCTAAACATACAACTGGGATACTGTAAAAGATGACCAATATGCCTGAGAATTTACTAGAGAATGTATATCAGTTCCTAGAGCCTAGTGCTAAGTTAGCCCAGTGCAAACCATGACAGTGGTGCTGTCTGGCTCTGAGTTAAGAGGCAGAGGGAGAGAAGGTTGAGAGCGTGAAATCACCAAGGCATTTCTCATGTAAACACAGCAGACAGCCCCTCACCAAACTCCTAATACAGAGAAGAGTGAAAAGCTGTGCTCATTTTTCTCTAATTCCACTTAAAACACAGTGATTGCATGCATCATTGCTTCCAGAGGCAGCAATTTGTCCTGTGCTCCTCTGCAATATGAAAAAGAAGATCTTCTCATCAGGAGGTGAAGTCTACTTCCTCCACCCTTGAGTCAGACTGGCTTTGTGATAGCTTTGACAAGCAGAACACTGATGGAAGTGAGGCTCTGTGTGACCCCAGTTCAAGTGGCAACAAGCCTTGCATTTCATGAGTATGGGCTCTTAGAGCACTGCCCTAAGACCACCATGAGGCTCTACAAGAAGTGAGATAACTGTGGAGGTAAACCAGGTTAAATCAGAGGACAGTCAACACCAACTGATGGGCTTGAGAATGAGGCAATCCTATAGCTTTCAGCCCAGGTAGCCTTCCAGGTGAAGGTGGCCACTTGCAGGAGCCTGGCTGACCAGCAGACAAATTTGCAACCAACTTATCAAATCACAAGTAAAATAAATTGCTGCTGTTTTGAGTCACTAAATTTTAAGGTGTTATGCAGGAGTTGATAGATTACACAAGTATCAAACATGGACTGCTTCACATATCTGACCCATATGATTGGCATCCTAGATTCCAGGGAGTGACAGAGCAGAGACCACAGATAGATGGGGTTGGATAAAGCAAAGCAGCAGCCAACACCTGCGAGGTCAACCAGGGACAATTTCAGAGTTAACAAATGGAGGCTGATGAGCTGGATTTGACTTTGCTTGTTGGAGAGCCACAGAGAAAGAAGCCCTCAAGTGGGAGCCAGGATCCATGGTTCTAATGACTTACTAGGACCTCCAGTTGTATTACTTAAGCCACCTGTGCCTCCATATCCCCAACCACCCTGCTTCTTTCACAGCAAGGGCTGCTGTGAGGAGCCAGAACAAAAACTACTCTAGAAACACCAGAGCATGATGCAAACATGAGACGGTGCTTTAATTAGATCCTATGCTATTATTTAGATCCATTGCCATTTATTGAATCCACAGCCCCCTCAAATTGTTTGATGGGATAAAAGGAACTATTTTATGGCTGGAAGCTGTCAGCACCATCACCTCACAAATACAGGCCTTTACAGAAAGGGTGTGTCCAGCCCTGGAACCCAGAGCACAAAGAGCAAGTTGTCCCAGAAGGATCCTGAAGCCACAGAAAAGAGGAAAAGGCATAAAAACATGAATCATCTGAGCCTCCATTCCTCATTTTCAGATCTAAAAACAAATTGGAAAAAGTAGAGCTCTATTTACCCAGCTCTTCACATGCTCTGGGGATGGAAAATGAAATGAACAGAATTAGCCATCACTCATCACCTGCCCTGTGCCAGGTACTCTATGAGGATATTTTCTGTGTGTTCTTTTCATTATTCCTTTCAAGCAGCCTGTGAGATTACCAAAAATAAAACCAATTTTCAAGGAGATAAGCCACATTATAAGGTTCAATGGAAGAGGATGGTGGGATTAGAAATGCTTCTATAGATGGCAGAGTGTGAGGTAGTTTCAAAGGATAGGCACAATTTTAAGTGGAAAAAAAAAAAAACAAGCAAAATTCATGCTGCAGAAGAAAACAAACACGTTTGAGATCCACAATGATGGAGCAGGCAGCTCATGAGCATTTAGGCTGGAACAGAGCTGTACACAGAGAATCACAGGAGATGAAATCCAAACATGGGGTTAAGACTGTAAGTCAGGACTGAACCTGAGGTGTAGAACCAGTAGGATTTGATACAGGGAAACAACTGTGAAGTGTGAGAGCCGGTTAAGCAGTTTCTTCTGCAAGCTATTTTGCTTTCTGCTGCCAGGCTGCTTCCCCAACGTTGAGTTTAGAATATTTTACCTCCTTGTTCTAGACACACTGTTGATTCCCACGAGGAATGTCTACTCCTGCCTTCAGAACTCAACTATGGAGCCTGCAACGCCTTTGTAATGTGTCAACATGGCTGGGCTGCATTGCTTGTATCCCATGATGGAGCTCAAAGTTCACACAGCAGTCAGTCAAGAAGGGGAGGTAGAGAGCAGCATAGAATTGGCACAATTCAACAACAAAATAATAATAGTAATCCAATTTAAAATGGGCAAAATTTTCTGAGCAGACGTTTCTCCAAAGAAGATAGCTAAAGGGTCAGGAAATATGAAAATATCACCGTCAGAACCCTAGAAATGCAAACTCAAACTATAGTGAGATACCACTTCACACCACTGGGATGGCCAGAATTAAAAAGACAGATAACAACAAGTGTTGGTGAGGAGGTACATGATCCTGCTTATATGAAATGGCTTGGATAAGCAAATGCATAAAAATAGAAAGTACAATAATAGTTGCCCAACATTCAGACCTGGCTAAAAAGCCCAGAGAGCATTTCAGGCATGGAAAGCCAAGACATTGTGGCAAAAAATGGCCTACATGAAAGATCTCTGTGAGTAAGATCCCAGTGGAAAGAAGGGACACTGAAGGGAGTAGAGAACTTCCACTTTGACTATGGCCCTCTCTAAATACTGACAGAGTTTGTGGACTCAAAAGGCTTCCATAGCCTTGGCAGCTCAGGACAAGAGCCTCAGGTGAACACTGATGTCATAAATAAGAGTATCAGTTGTTAAATCAACAACAGGAGTCACTGTGCACTTGCTCCATGTGTAGGACCTCTGTCCTTAAGGAGTTATACTATGAGAATTAACGCTAAAACTTGTCTTCAAACAGTACTTTATACTTTGTGTGTCTGTGTGGGTATAAACTATTGGAAACTTTACTTAGTATAGAGTTGATCTTCAGTATATAAAGATAATTAAAAATGAATCTGAATGAAAAATGGGATGGGAGAGTGAGTAGGAGGCGGCACATGAGTGGGGGTGAGGGGGAAGAACTGCTATATTCCAAAGGCTGCGCCTATGAAATTTGTATTTATTAAACAAAAGCTTTCCAAAAAAAAAAATAGTTGCCCAACATTGGTGGAAGAGGGTGGGGGTAGAGATGGGAGTGGGGACAGGGAGTGACTGTTAAAGTTATGCAGAAATGTTCTAAAATTGATTGTTGTTGTAAAGGTTGCACAGCTCTGTGAATGTATAAAAAACCAATAAACAAGTAAAATTTTAAATGTGTAAAATGTATAAAATATGAAGCATGTCTCAATAAACTGTTAAAGCAGAAATTATCTGGAACCCCATAGGATGGACTGAAAGCATTTTCCATTCCTGTTGCTCCTGACTCTGGTGATGAGGGAATCTTCCAGAAGCTGGGTCTCTGTCACAGAGCTAAACACACACACCTGGCCACGGAGTCAGAGAAGCTAGAGAAGTGGCCCGTGCCAGGCGGAACAACACAGGCCCAGACACTGTTCAGTGCCAACAAGGTGAGTCAGCACATCATCAGCGGTGTGTGCTACCATGTGGCACCGCTTTCCTCCTGCCTCAGTATCTCACAGATCACCCTCACTGGAAGCACAAAACAGGAAAAGCAGTCCAGCCATGTCGACAGATCGCAAAGGCTTTACAGGCTCCACAGCTAAGTTCTGAAGGCAGGAGGAGACGGTCCTCAGTGGGAATCAGCAGTGTGTTTAGAACAAGGAGGTAGGCCGGCGCCGTGGCTCAATAGGCTAATCCTCCGCCTAGCGGCACTGGCACACCAGGTTCTAGTCCCGGTCGGGGCGCCAGATTCTGTCCCGGTTGCTCCCCTTCCAGGCCAGCTCTCTGCTGTGTCCTGGGAGTGCAGTGGAGGATGGCCCAAGTGCTTGGGCCCTGCACTCCCATGGGAGACCAGGAGAAGCACCTGGCTCCTGCCTTCGGATCAGCGTTGTGCGCCGGCTGCAGCGCACTGCCCACAGCGGCCATTGGAGGGTGACCCAACGGCAAAGGAAGACCTTTCTCTGTCTCTCTCTCTCTCACTTTCCACTCTGCCTGTTAAAAAAAAAAAAAAAAAAAAAAAAAAAAAAAAAAAAAAACAAGGAGGTAACATATTCTAAACTCGACACTGGGGAAGCAGTCTGGCAGCAGAAAGAAAAATAGCTTGCAGAAGCAAGAAGACCGGCTGTGAGCCGAGCGGATCAGTGAGAGTTAGTGCAAGCTGGCAAGGAGCAGGGCAGAAGTGAAAGGAAGAGGAGGTAGGGAGAGGGGGAGATGAGTTCCACACCCTAAGTGTGATGTGGAGGCTGCACTAATATACTGGAGATAAGGGATAAAGTAAAGAAAGAAATGAGAGATAATTCTGAATTTTTTAAGCTCCAAGACCAAGAAAGTGGGTTGACCAGTAAGAGCCAGCAGTCTCAGAAGAGGGGTAGGTGTGGACAAGAGGGAAGATCAACGTGAGGGGCTGCTGGAGCCTGCAGGTGAGGGTGTGGCCATCTGTAGCCATAAACACAGTGGGAAAGTGGGAGGTTTGAGTCTCTGAGTCAGCTTCCATGGGGCTCGTGGTCAGTGGCTCAGATCACCCAGAGGGAAAGGAAACAGAGTCGAGCCGCTGAAAGCCTGGAAAGAGAAGTAGCAGGAAAGCGGGAGTACGAGACGGCCCGAAAAGCAGTGATGTTTCCAGAGGAGATCAGTATTTATTTCCAAAACTGAAGGTGGGACCGGGTATAAATTGTCAGAATAATAACTAGGTTGGGGCCAAGAAATGCTGCAGAATAAGAGGTAGAATTATTTCTATGAAGATTTCCATTAAACAGTTGTTCTCCTAGATCTCTAACTATGGAGTCTGGTAGACACCATGAGTAAGTTAGGAAATGCATTACTCCAAGAGCAGCAGAAAATACGTTCCAATAGGTGATTTGTATCAAGTTTACCCATTATTCATGCTTTCCCTGTGTAAGATTCTTGAAGGCCATTTAATGAGGAATCCAGAGTCAGTTTCTGACAACAATGATGGCAGCAACTTTGAAGACATTTGAGAGAAAGCACAAGCACCAAGAGGGACAGTCGCTGAAGTCTGAAGGAGCCGCAGGGTGGTAGTGTAGGAGGAAAGAACATTAGACGTATTGGCAGATATCAGAATGGAGACAGCTCATCACAAAGCAAGAGTGATGTAGCCTCCTTCCAGAGAAACACTGTGGGCTCTCAGGGAATTCAGTGAGAGGAACTCTGGGAAGACATCTGGCTGCATGGATTCCTGCATCGCTCACCATGCACCCAGGAGTGCAGCTCACTCACAGGCCAGCATGGGGAGCCCACAAGGTGGAAATCATTGCTCCTTGGAAATTCCTCATCCTGATTCCCTCCATGTCTCCAAAAATTGTATCTTAATTGATTTTTAATCATTTTCATTTCTCAAAGTTAATCACCCTTTGAAGGCCCCACCATGTCTAAGTCCCTCTGCCTCTGTGTCTGTGTGTGTCTGTGTGTGTGTGTGTGTGCATAAGTGCACAGCTGTGATCATTGGCCATTGCCCTTCTCCCGCAAAGGTAACACTGTCACAGTCCGGATACTACATGTGAATGTAGCTGACCAAACATGCCTTCATGTAGAAGCCAGGATAGAATCTCCCACATTTTCTCAATCTATGACACACTTAGTAACTACTTCATTGCAATCCTAGGCCAAAAGAAAATCTCATCCTCTTTATGAAGTAGTTAGATCCAAACAACTTAATTAGTATTTCCATCCTGACAACTCAGGTGCCAACTGAAAAAATAATTCGCATAAATTCTTAGGAGTCCCCATTGCCTGGGCTGCCTGCAGTCTCAACAGGCCTCGTCTTGGTTCTTCCACACTGTTCTACTTGAAGCCTCCTCCCAGTCCCTTCCCACCCACAGGTCCTGTCTTCATGACACAACTTACACATTCCACTGCCTGCCGTGCCCTCCCCTCCACCCCTTCCAGAGAATTGCTCACGCATTCCTCTGTGTTTTCAAAGGGCTCTGCCTATGTCCTTAGCACACAGCATCACAGTTACTCACTGGTGATAGACTGCTCACCTTAAAAGGAAGGAACATGTTTAATTCATGGCTCTTTCCTCAGCTCCTAATGGGAGCTGCCACCTTCTAGGTGCTTACTACATGTTTATTCATTGACTGAATGATTGATGTCACCAAAATCACCACACAACTTCTAAGTGACAATGTAAGAGAACTGTAGGTGTCAATCCACATATAAATGCACAGCCATATACACACATTCAAGTCTATATATACACATGCATTTATATGCATGTTGACATAAACATCTGCGTACCCCCCAGCTGTCTGAATAGTGGTTCTGAGTGCCTCCCTGGGAAGAACACAAAGAAATTAACTCACTCAAGGTCACACAGCTAGTATGTAGCAGAATTAGGATTCAAACAAACAAATTAACTCAGAAGTCCATGTTCTTGGCCAATGCACACTCTGCCTCTCATCCCTCCTGGCTTCAGATCTCACTTGGGAGTACATATACAATCAGAAAATCTTTCTCAAAATAAATTAAATTATGTGCCTGTATTTGCCCGCATTCTTACTCCTGCTGCCCAATACTTCCTCAGATGACCTTTAATTCTAAAATCTATGAACTCGATAAATTCATCAAATGTTCAGGTAGCCCCATAGCCTGTACTAGGCACTGGAATAGTGATCTGCACAAAACATGGCCTTTGCCATGGCTGAGAAAGGAGGAAAGAGGAACAAAGAACCATAGGAGCACAAGATCCCAGATGTGGAGGATTATAGAGTAGAACACCAGGCCCCTGGAAAGCAGGGTCCCCACTCAAATTCACCAGAGAAAACTCATTCCGAAAGAAACAGTTCAATCCTGAATGATGCTGGTGCATTTGAAGAAGCCACACCACACTGCTCTGAGGGAGGGGACCGGGAGTTATCCCAGCTCTGCCCTATGTAAAGGACTCCCTAGTCCTGTGCCTCAGTTTCCTCCTCTACAGAAGCTCCACAGAGCAAGCTGGAGTAGACAGACTATATTCAGTTCCAAAACTTCAGCTCACCCTAAGTTAGATTCCAAGTATACAATAGTATGCTCATAACAGTTCTCCTAACATAATGAGAAACTATAGAACAAAAGGTAGATACGGTTACCCAAAGACCCAAGGTGAGAAGCCAACAACCACAGAACCCCTAGAGTTAGGGAACAGTCAGAGTGCTCCAAGCAGTTCCTCATACTCCAAGACCTGCTGCCCTAATGAGCAATGACAAATACCACCACACATATTTTCAAGTGACACGCATTGTGCCTGTGTCTGTGATTATATCTTCCTAGTCCTTTTTTTTATTTTTATTTTTTTGACAGGCAGAGTGGACAGTGAGAGAGAGAGACAGAGAGAAAGGTCTTCCTTTGCCGTTGGGTCACCCTCCAATGGCCACTGCGGCCGGCGCGCTGCAGCAGGCGCACTGCGCTGATCCGAAGGCAGGAGCCAGGTGCTTCTCCTGGTCTCCCATGGGCTGCAGGGCCCAAGCACTTGGGCCATCCTCCACTGCACTCCCAGGACACAGCAGAGAGCTGGCCTGGAAGAGGGGCAACCGGGACAGAATCCGGCGCCCTGACCGGGACTAGTACCCAGTGTGCCGGCACCGCAAGGCGGAGGATTAGCCTAGTGAGCCGCGGCACTGGCACCTTCCTAGTCCTTTTTAACAATACTATAGAGGATTAGCGTCCCACTTTCCCAGGTCAGGAAACAGACTGGAGAAGTTAAGTCACTTGCCGAAGTTCACAAAGCAAAAGCCACCTGGATACCCAGATTCATAGCAGGCTACATTTCATCTTCTTCCACAGCGGTGCACAGTTGTCTCTGATCTTAGGAAGTAGAGTGGGGGAGGCAGAATAAGAAATACGCTGATTGTGAGAGCTGTGTACTGAGATGTGTACTCAGAACTTTCCCGGCATATTCAGCACCTCTTAAATGCACAGTTACAAACTCTTTGGATGTTTAACTTATTTAAAAAGAAAAGACTGAATTATCATTATTATTTTCCTTCCATGCTGTTTGTGGCTGCCTTGTCCTCTCCCAGATGCTGCCAACAGCCATTTTGTTTTCTCTCCCTTCCGTTGAAAAAATCTCCACCAGGTACAAACAGTGAACTCCCGTCTCCTTTGAGCATGGAATAAAGTATGTTGAGTACTTCACTTAACATCCCACAGTTTGCTAAAGCCCAGGTGGTGAGCATCAGTTTATTTTTTAAGATTTATTGTTTTATTTGAAAGAGTTACAGAAAGAGAAAGACACAGGGAAAGAGATCTTCCATCTGCTGGTTCACTCCCCAAAAGGCTGCAATGGCCAGGGTTGGGCCAGGCCAAAGCAGGGAGCCAGGAGCTTCTTCTGGATCTCCCAGGTGGTGTCCAGCGGCCCAATACTTGGGCCATGCTGCACTGCCTTCCCAGACACGTTAGCAGGGAGCTGGATTGGAAGTGGGGCAGCCTATATATGTCTGTGAAGGCATCACAGACAACAGCTTTACCCACTATGCCACAACACCAGCCCCATGAACACCTGCTTAGATCCTCTGAAAAGCAAGCACCAAGTTTGAATTAGATGTGCCAGACATTTGTTGGGAGAAGCTCCTCTAATGGACAAAAGGGAGAAAGAGAAAAAAGATTGGGGAGAACCTGCAAACTATGATACAGGCCTGACACCTGTGAAGAGAGAGAAGGAAGGAAGGAGTGTCCCTCTAGACTGTAGAAGCTGAGATCTTCAGCTAACTATGCTCCTCACCACAGGTTCTTCCTTGAACAGAAATACAAGAGGCACACTTGCAATGCTTCCACAAAGGATTATCATCTCCAAAAGCTTTCACAATCCTAGCAGATCACTGCACACTGGTTTGATGATGGAGAACCTGCAGAAATGGTTGCCTCCTGTAGAGTCTATCCCAACAAGCACTGGATGTTATTCCAACATCTGAGTCCATTAAGAACAATTAGATATATCCTGGAATATGCCTGTCTCTCGTGTTAATATCAGACAGTATTGATGGGATGGTAAGAAGGAGGTCCTGGGTGTGATTTTGAAAAGAAAGAAAAAGAAAATTCATCAAAGGGATAGTTCTGTGAAGAATAACTATCTGAAAAACACAAAATTCTTCACATTAAGACTTCTCACTGATATTGGTTGAAATACTGAACCTTCTCACATTTCATCTACTAGCCTCTATTTCAAGTCTTCCAGGCTAGGCCATTCATGTGGCAAACATAAATGTGCCACTACCACGTGTCAGGCATGGTACTGAGTTCTGGGAATGCTGAGATGTGTAACCACAGTTCCTGCATACAAGGGGTGAAAGTTTTAGTGAGAAAGCACTCACGGTAAACAGAAATTTGAGCCATGTTTGCCTTTTAAGTTATCCAACAGCATGCACAAAACACTTAGATTGATGGCTGTTGTTAGCATGTGATCTGTTGCAAAGAATATAAAATATAAACAAAATTGGCTTAAATCAGGTGATATTGCTTCCCATGCATGGGAAGCATGTGTTCAGAAAGATCATCTGCAGCCTAAGTATCTCTCCTTCCTATACATGCACCTTCCTATACATGCACCAACACTTCTCAGTTTTCTATCAAGTCTACTACCACTGCAACCTTAGTGGTCTCTTTTCCAAGGAGTGTGGGCAGCTGATTAACCAACTAGAGTCCTCTCCAGCGCCCTGCATACCACCTCAACGAAGTCCATGCTCCAGGGTATGTTATCAACAACGTCCACTTTCTGGTAGCAAGTTCTTCATCATTTGAGATGTAAATCAAAACCTTAAACTCAAATTTTTTTGCTATTAGAGGATGACTGGGTGAACAAAGAAAGTCTCCCTGGAGGGAATTTGGGTTTGATTCAGCGACTCAACCATGTCATCCTTAACATCTCTCTTGTGTTTACCATTGAGTCAGTTTCACCCTAAAGCAGGTTGTAGTTCATGGTTTTGAGTTGACTACCAACAACTTCCAAAGACCCATGCTTCTTTGGACGACATCAATTAGGAGGATGAGATTGAAAAATTCACTTAAAAAATGAAGAGATACAAATCCAGAAATTCTTAGAAAACATCATCTTCACATTTCATTGACCCAAATGGGACCCTGTGCTGAGACTGAACCAATCACCATGGCTGGGAAATGGGGTTTTACTCATAAAAGTATCCCTGGCATGAACTTCTGGACATGACTTTGAAAGTCCCTGAGCTGGGTATAAAGGTTCTGTCTTCTTCCCACAATGCTTCTGGATTTGATTAGGAGAGGTGTTGATCTGAATAAAAATTAGGGCTTTTGTAAGAGTGAATGTTGAGGAGACAACCACCATTTCCACTACAATGAAGAAGATGATGATGACAACAGCAAACACTTAATCCTTCCATACATGAGGCCTTGCTAAAGCTTATGATGACTAGAATGGACATACATCTGCTCATATTACATGCCCAAGAAAACCAGCTAAGGAAGCAAGGGCCACCTTTCTGCAGGTCTTCTGTAAAAACTCAGCCAGGCTCAGTTGAGTCTCCTCCCAGCCACCATTGTCCTCAGCTCAGAGACCCTTATTCCACTGTGTTTGTTTAAACCATGCAGCAGACATAATTACTAAGTGGAGGTAAGATCTTAGAAGAACCCCAAGATCTTTTTACTCAAACAAAAATTTGTTCTAATGACCCCCACTAATCACCTCCTGACCTTGAAGCTCAAGTAATTTTACACAAGAAAAGTACTGAATGCCTCTGACCCTCATGTTGGAGACATTCCCACTAAAAAAGGCATCACCACCCTCAGCGGGGACCTAACAAGAAACTACTGGTAAGGACTATAACCAGGCACTGGGGGCAAGAAATGCAAAACTGGCCCCACCTGATTCAGAACGGCCTATTCAGTTGAGGGATGTTACTGCGTCACTAGTTTTCAAGGAAGTCACAGGTAGACAGTCTGCCTGGGACTCCCCCATCTCCACTTCCTTTCACTTGGCTGATTCACCTTCACCCTTCAGTACTCAGAGGGCTATCTCTTCCTTTGTGATGTCTTCTTGGCTTCTCCGTCAAACTTACAAAGTATGTAGGCTACCCTGCTGGCCTTTGCCAACCCATAATTCTTTGTCTTTGCACCATGCATTTAACCCATGTTAGCAAAATGTCATATTACTTGCCTTTACCTCCCACTAGGTTATGGGTGCCTTACGAGGAGGAATGGACTCTTCATTACTTTCAGCTATGTCCTTATCCTATACCTCTTACATTTTCATGGGAGGAAGAAAAGGGAGGAAGTACATAGGTAGACAGACACACAGGGGAATGTTTGTTCTTTTCTCACAGTTCCACAAGCCTCATCATAGACTTTTCTTGACATGAACTAGAAGCTGTCTACTTTCCAATCCAGCAAACCTTGAGGGTATTGTTTCCACCTACTCTCTCCAGCCCCAGGAATGACAGGGTGAGGGAGGGAAGAGCAATGACTAAAGGGAGTGGCTGGCAGAAAAAGCCTGAAGGGGATGGTGCAATTTCAAAATTCAACCAGGGAAACCAGATGTTCTACCCATGGAGGCATGGTGTGCAGGTGGAAAACTGTCTGCCACCCCCAAATATACAAACACACGCTTATGAAAGAATTCTAGGAAACTGTGCATGTGACAACAATCTACAAGATAGGGAGATTCAAAATTTTCCAAAATTAATAGGCAACTGAATTTGTTTTTGTTTTATAGGGAGAGTCCAGTTTATTGATTACTATCTTACAGAATAACGTCTCTCAAATCATTTGTGGTATAGAACAAGTCTGCTTGTTTTTCGTTCACAATTTGCTGTGGACCACTATACAACTATTCCTTGCACGAATAGTGTACAACTGATGTTACATGCCATCACCTTCAGCCTTCCCACCCCTCCCCCAAGAGAAAACACAACTGGATAGTTAGATGCTGCACCAAAGCATCACCACCGTCTATCCATTCCTCATATTAGGCGCTACCTCTGTATCACCCGAAGACAGAAGCTTTTGAAAGGTGAAACAGATTTCGTTTGGACCATCAACTCGGGGGTGAACAGGGCATAGCTTTTCTACTGGTCAGAGTGGCTAGATCTACTGGGAGATGCTTCCCCAGGCTCTGCCTTGGGAAACTGAAAGGGAAAACTGAGTCAGAACAAAGAGGCAGCACAGGTGGGACCTGCTCTGGGGGCAAGATCTTTCACCATCACCACCTGCCAAGTACCCACATGCTAAGCTATTTTGGCCAACAACGTACCTCCCATGGAGTTGGCTTCAGGCCCAGCTGAAAGTCTTTGTCCTACCCCAGGCTAGTGACTCTATGTAAAACAGAGTGCAAGCAATGGAGAAAAAGCTCTGTACCCTTTAGATTTCATAAATCCCTTCTCAATGAGCCAAGACCCAGCACCCCCAGAAGGGTCCAGTTTCACAAGAAATCTTCATGGTACGAATCTCTCTTTGCTCCCCTAAAGAAAGTATATCAGTGCCCTGTCCATGGGTTGGTTTTAGGAGCGAAGGATTTTGAGCTGCAGCTCCCACCATATAAGTAGATGAGTCAAGTAAGCCAGGCTTTTGCTCTTGATCTGAATCAGTACACAAATCCAGGATACCTCTTTCTCACCCCAGGATTTCATTTAGACATTGTTAGGAATTCAGGAAGCAAGTTGATCTCCTACCCATCTTGTTTTATATGTTCCTTCTCTTTATATGATATACAGCTCTCCCACCCACCTTGGTGTCAGCAACCAAAGGAAAATCAATAAGAAGTACTCTATGGCATTAATGAGTTAGGTACTACATTAAGTATGAATGCTTTGCACATGTAACCTCACTTATCCTCATGATAACCTAGAAAGGAGTAGACAGTATGTATCCTTATCTCAGAGATGGGGAAATCAAGGCTCAAGTAAGCTACCATCATTGCTCAAAACCACTCTAATGAGAAGATAGCAGGGAATTGAAATGACATTTGTCTGACCCTGGGTTCAATACTTTCAACCACTGTGTTTTGCTATTTGGTTCCTATACCATACCTGAGGAGACACAGGGATGAGGCACCTGGATGCAATATTGGAGAAAATATTTTGCTCCTCACTTCTCCTGTCTAGACTTACCTCCCAGATGGAAATAAGCATCAATATTAATTCTGAAGGGGAACGTAGTGCTGAAAGACAGCCCTGTTTGGGAAGAGGCAATGAGGCACCAGGACACAAATTGTCTTTGATCTGGCCATCATTTATGAACAGTTTTCTTGTTTTTGAGCCTTGAGGTTGTTTTTGGCATAAACCAAGCTTAAAACTACAGCTCTATAACCTGGCTGTGGTGGAGGAAATCAATCGTTTTCCAAAGGTTCCTGCTCCCTTCCACATTGATAAGTGACTGCTGAGAACATTTCCCAGGATCCCTTGTGCCAATCCATGTCGCCAAGTCATGGCATGTGGGCAGAAATTATCTGTTCTACTTCCAGAGCTGTCAAAACTTCACACACTGTCCTTGGCTTGCTCCTTCCTCCAGTGCCAATGTTCAAATGACCTTATTACTCATGAAAACACACATTGATACCATTGACATCATGTTCCTCCATCACTGATCCCACTTTTGCCACCAATTATATTTTACTTGAATAATAAACACATTCCTATTTGGGAATGCTAGTGAGATTTTCAATTCCTCTATCATGGAAGCCAGCAGTATCTTCAGTGATATAGAAACATACTGGTTTCATTTACCTGCACTATACTTTATTTATTTATTTTTTTGACAGGCAGAGTTAGACAGTGAGAGAGAGAGAGACAGAGAGAAAGGTCTCCCTTCCATTGGTTCACCCCCTAAATGGCTGTTATGGCCAGCGCTGCGCTGATCCAAAGCCAGGAGCCAGGTGCTTCCTCCTGGTCTCCCATGCGGGTGCAGGGTGCAAGGACTTGGGCCATCTTCTACTGCCCTCCCAGGCCACAGCAGAGAGCTGGACTGAAAGAGGAGCAACCGGTACACTATACTTTATTGAAACCAAATGCTTTCCGAAATTAGGAGAGGCTATCAGGCTTCAGCCCAGCCTTTCAGGGAAGTCCCTAAACCTGATCTATCCTATCCTACTCTTAAGCTCCATATCACCCTCTCCACAGGACTTCATGGTGTGGATGGCATCTGGCAGTCCTTGCACCCAGGCAGCTTCTGTTTGAAAACTCAGCAGGGTCCAGAGGGTCTTTCAACTACAGGAATCCAAAATCATCGCTCACCCCTTCCACTCACACCCACACTCATTCCCAGCGAATTTCTCCTTGTTATTCTTTCCTATGTGTTTACTTCATAGCCACCCACATGGTACATCAAGTCAGAAATTTAGTACTCCTCCTCCAATCCTTCCTCTCTACCTGACAAAAATATGTTAATATTATATTTTCCTTATCATTATTCCTTCTGTTTGCTGACTTATCTCATGTATTCCTAATTTTTTTTACCTGGATTAATTTTTTTTTCTTTTTAAGAGGCAGTGACAAAAAGAAATATAGAGAGATAGAGAGATCCATTTACTGACTCCCCAGTGAGTCTGGCCCAGACTCCCCAGTGGGGCAGGCCCATGCCAAAGCTGGGAGCCTGGAACTTATTGCAGGTTTCTCACATTGATACAGGCACTCAAATACATAAGCCATAACTTGCTGTCTTCCCAGGGTATGCATTAGCAGAAAACTTAAATCGGGCGTAGAGCCAGAACTCAAATTCAGGTCCTCCAATATGAGACACAAGCAGCCTAAGTGCTGGTTAAACTGCAAACCCAAACAACCTGGACTTTTCAACACTTATACACCACTTACTCTTTGACAAGTACTGACTTAAGCATTTTGTAAATATTGACTCATTTAATCCTCATAAAATAATTAATATTGCCATTATTCCCCTTTTATAGATCAGGGACACAAAAGTTAAGTGACATGCTTAAAGTTACTAAATATCAGATTTGAGCTTTGAGCCCAATTTTGGCTCCAAAGTCTATTTTCATAATCATTCTTTTGCACACACAACAAAAGCAATTCTGCTTCCCTGTTTTCCCATTAATTCTGTTTACTATAGTAATAGGATTTCTAATTTTTAGGTGGCACATAAAACATGCAGTATATACTCACGTTTCTTCTACCTAGATGTGGCCATGTGTCTAAAGACCAGTGTTATGTATGCCTCTCAGGTTGAGCCCTTGGAGGAAAGGACTTGTTTGTTTCCTTCCATTTCCTGATAATAAGATGTGGATGTGGAAGTAAATCACCTGGAATAAATGCATATGTGTCATGTTAGCCCATTTTCTGGTATTATAATAAAATATCACAGACTGGCTTACTAATAAGGAAAATTAATTTATTTAAGCCATGGTTCTGGAAGTCCAAGAGCATGACTCTGGCATCTGGAAGAGGGCTGGTGAGCTCCTTTCTGCTGAGTCATGACAGAGCAGAGGGCATCATATGGCAAAACAGAGCAACCAAGCTCGAGAAAGACCACCTCTATAACAATCACTTCCACGATAACCCAATAATCCACTAAGAAGTTCTCATGACCAGGTACCTCTTAACAGTCATGCCTGTTCTCGCCTCTTAATATCTCACACTGGACTTCACATTTACCTTGATTTTTGGTAGGAAGATTCAAACTATAGCAAGGGGTAAGCTCCCAAAAAGCAAACAAAAATTGCTGGAGCCTGAGAATCTGCAGCACCACATGCCTCAGCTGAAGTGCTTGTCCTTTACCTGAGCCAGGGCAGAACAGTAAGCCATCTTGTTTCAGTTGCCAATTCGGGTGCGGGGAAGCCAGAGGAGGTCTCTGTTATGTGCAGCCATATCTGTACCTTAACTCAATGGTTTCTAAATTGTGAGATTATCTATTATTGTGATATTAATTTGAGATTGAGGAAGATTGTAGAAGAATGAATTAGGAAAAAACAAGAAATAGAAAAAATTGCATATATCCAACATCAATTTTATTATTTATCTCTATCTCTATCTATTTAATAATTCATCTATTGGTCCAACCATCTTCCCATCTAACCACTTATCTATCTACATACATATATATACATCATAGTATTGTATACTGAATCTCAATGAAAAATGTATTTCTTACTAATAATTTCAAACAATTTAAAATCTTGGGGCCAGTGCTGTGGCATAGAGGGTAAAGCTACCACCTACAGTGCCGGTATCCCATATGGGCGCCAGTTCAAGTCCCAGCCGCTCCACTTCCAATCTAACTCTCTGCTAATGGCCTGGGAAAGCAGTGGAACATGGCCCAAGTCCTTGGACCCCTGCACCCACAAGGAAGTCCTGGAAGAAGCTCCTGGCTCCTGGCTTCAGATCGGCACAGCTCCAGACATTGCAGCCGAATGGGAAGTGAACCAGCAGATGGTAGACCTCTCTCTCTGCCTCTCCTCCTCTCTCTGTGTAACCCTGACTTTCAAGTAAATAAATATTTTTTAAAAAAAATTGAAATCTCTTCCTTAATCAGTATGTCTCTTCACTATTATGAACCCTATCCCTTCCTTTTAGGATTTTCTCCTTATTTATCTGAGATTGAGCTTCCCCTGAGTCTTTGCCAGGAGTGCTACAGTTTCCTGTGTTAAATCAGCTTGAAGCTTTACTGCTACCTCAACTTTCCTTTCTCAAGTCAGTTGAAAGCGTTAAATAATTTAAAATATAAACTTTCAGTTTATTCCTAAAACTCAGTTTGGTCTTTCCTTCCTTCTTTCCTAGAAAGTAAGCAGTATCTTCCTTTGCCTCTGCATGAAAATGGTCCCAGTTAAATTGTAAGGTTTTAGCTTTAAATATATGGACTCTCGAATATGTATTGCTGTACAACAACTGTGTCCATCGGTATTCACTCCAGAAAGATCCAAGTAGTTAAGAGCTTGACTAATATATTTATGATAGAAAATATTCAAAATAATGTCAAAATATACATGAACTGAATTATATGCTAAAAAGTTAATTCAATATATGTCTATGAACCTAAAATACATTTTATTTAAAAAATAGAAAGTTATTTAAGAATGGTGTAGTAAGTAATTTTTCTCATTTGTTTTTTCTTATTGATATTTAAGGCTCATTTTATATAGGAAGTTTGTTGAGCAACTATTATGCAGCAGGCTAGCAGAATAGTGTATAAAGAGATTCCTATTTTTTAAGGACCTTATGGTTAGGTACTAGAAAGTTGTTTTGTTACCAATAAACACAAGAGATAATAAACCAGAAATGATCAAAATTTTGAATAGGGGTTAGCGCACCAAAGAATGTGACCTTTAATGAGGTTTAAATTCAATATTTTGATTCCTTTCTGAGGAGAGAACGATACTGATGTCAAAGATGGTTTTCTTCTTCTTTTTTTTTTTTTCTTTTTTGCCCTTCAGGCAGAAAGAAGTTGGATATGCTGAAAGCAACTTGGCACCAGAAGCCAAGATAAGGAATGTGATTAAATCACGGTACACTCAAGTCATCACCAGCAAGGCAACAGCGATCAGAGGCATCAGATCATAGGGAGCCCTGACTCACGCTTCCCGCTGGCTCCCTGTGTTAGCGCCAGCTGAGAGGTTAGTCTTGGAAGTACAGCTGTAAAAATGGTTGATGCCCAATTAGCAAAAGACCCAATAACATCTTTCTGCAAGTGCAAATTTGATCATGTTCTCTTCCAACCAGTTACATCATTTCACTTGTTTCTCATTGCTTTTGGGCAGAAGATCAAAATCCGTAAGAGGGCCTACAAAGTCTTACATAAGCTAAGTGCGGGTTGCTTGTCTCAAGAGTCTCTTCATTTTCTGGGATGCTCCATTGGACATACCATGCAGCTTCCTGTCTTGGGCCTGTGTTCCTTCCACCTGAAATAGTTTCACACCTCCACCTCTGTCTGCATGTGCTCATCTTCCACATAGGAGCTCCAGGATAATTTCCATAGACAACTTCCTTCACATCCTCGGCCAGGTCAACTTCCTTTATTATTTGCTTTCGTAGTGGCATGCATGTCTTCTCCATTGCACTTTAACACAATCGTAATGTCAAATATTTGATCAATGCCTGCCTCTCCAATGAAAGTAGGGGTGGTGTATTTTATATTCTCTTTCATTATCCCCATTCATTCTTTCATTTCTTTTAAAACTACAGCTGTGCCTCTCATTGGGTAAATCCTCAATAATGAAGTATTGAATAAATCCATGGAAAATAATGGAGAGTTTTATGCTCACATTTGGAATAGCATTGCCTAGCAGGACAAGCAGCCCAGAGTTCCGTTGAGAGAACAAAACTGAAGGGGACTTCAGGATGAGTGTCTAGTCCACTGGACACCAGATCCAAGGCAGATAGTGAGAATAAATCCCACTCCTGTCTGAATGGGTGGAGATCCCCTCCTGCAGCCATCAAGTCCGGGGGTGGGGGAGAAATTTATTGAATTTCTTGAATGAAAAGGAATGTCTGCAGTAGTCAGCATCATCTCGTAGACATCTTCCAGTAATGTCCTGAGATTAAGAAGGTCATAAGGAAGTTGAGTGCAACAGGCCATGTTTTTGTAAAATTAGTAAGAGAAGGATAAGCACAGTGAGGAGGGATCACCAAAGCTTCAAGGAGACCAGTTTTGCTAGTGACATTGGAGTTGAAGGCATGAACTTTGAGGTTGCCATGTCACAGGGCAGCTAAGCTGATAGGTCGAATGTGTACCCTGGATTTCATGAATGAATAGATTGATGAGAGACTATTGTGTATCTCAGACAGGAAGAGGAGAATCCCATTTAAACATATTTTCTAAGATTTATTTATGTATTTATTTATTTACTAATTTGAAAAGCAGAGTGACAGAGAGAGATACAGAGAAATGGAGAGAGGGAGATCTCCTATCTGTTGGTTCATTCTCCAAAGGTCTGCAATAGCCAGGGTTAGGCCATATCTAAGACAGGAACAAAACTCAAGTCTCTCATGTGGGTGGTAGGGATCCAAGTAGTTGAGTTATCACCCGCTGCTTCCCTGGGTGCACAATAGGATAAGAAATGGAGTAGCTGGGTCTCAAACCAGGCGTTCCAATATGAGATGTGGGCATCCTGAGGCACAGCCCAGCCGTGTATACCACAATGTCTGTCCTCTACTCATGAATTTTGACCCAAATCATACTAAATGCCATTCGCTGAGCATCTGTCATACACTATGTACTTTAAAACTTTAATTTCAATATCCAAACACCTTAGAAGTTCAATTTTATTATTTCTTTCTTATAAATAAGGAAATGGTGGTTCAGGGAGAGTAGGCGACTTGCTCAGAACACCACAGCTGCTAAGTGAGAGAGCCAAGACTTAAAAGTGGCTTGTGGTGTAGCCTTGGTCCTTCTTCACTGACACACATGGATCTGAGGTCTGCCCATGAAGAGGGGTGAACTTTTTCAGAGTGTCCTTATGTGGAAATAAACTACACAGTCAGTGTAACCTACTTCTCACCAGGTAGCAAAGGCCTGGGGTGCATTCCCAACTCACTGTGCTTTCTTCCTCCTCAATTCCCTTTGAAGTTAGTTGGAAGTCAGTACCTGGAGGCTGAAGAGAATCACAATGGGAATGTGAGTCCACCTGGATTTCCTAGCATCCACACTTTTAATAAAAATAATCCAATATCTATCTATCTATCAATCTATCTGTCATCTATATCTTCCTATTTAATAAAGTGGAATTAAATAATTTTCTAATTCAACATTAGAAACTAAACTTTCTATATGTAAAGTGGGTCAAAAATAACTGCTTTAATTATTTAGGTAATATCCAAAGAGGCAAACATCAAAAGAAACTCAAATTGCAACACAAAGAAAGAAAAAAATCTTTAGAATCAGCAACTTTCCTAAGACACATAAGATGGTCTTACACACATTCACAAGCTAAGTTTAAGACTTTTCTTTTTAAAAAATGGCAATTTTATTGACGATAAGATTGTTAATAATGCTACTACATGTCCACAGCATACATTTATCTATTCAGAATTCCTATCATTTTTATGTCCAAACTACTTATTACTACAGGGTTTGAATGAGAAAAACATCAACTGAATAGAAGCCTGGAAATCAGCAGGAAGGCCTGAGACATGGATGACTCTGTCCCGTACAGCTAGCTCCTTGAGAATTCTTGTGCCTCTGGAACACAGCGAGGGGAGCTTTCCTCCCACTCCCTGTATTCTGGATCATTTCATCAGGACAAAATCCCCATCTCTCTGGCTTCCTTCTTTGAACCTACGAGCATTTCCATGATCCTAGAAGTCCTTTGGTGACGGAAATCTTTTCTACCCAACACCTATTCCTTTTTCTCTCCTTCTCAGGTAAACCTCTCTAAGCATCAAACATTGCGCTAGGCACTGAGGAATAAGAACACCAGTAGAATAGTTCTCAGGGATCCTTTCAAATCTAGACAATTATGTAATCAATAAAATAAGGGTAGGTGTTATGGCACAGTGGGTTGTCACCACTTGGGATGCCTATGTCCAGATAAATGCCTGGAAGCAGCCCCACTTTGGTTTCCTATTAGATTCTTGCTAATAAACAACCTAGAAAGCAACAGATGATAGCTCAAGTATTTAGACTACCACCAGCCACATGGGAGACTCAGACTGAGTTCTAGGTACCTTGTTTCATCCTGGCCCAGTCTTGGCTGTAGTGGGCATTTGAGGAGTAAGCTGGCAGATGGAATATTCATTCATTCTCTCTCTCTCCCTCCCACCCTCCTCCCTTTCAAATAAATAAAATCAGATAAATAAATTTTGAAATAAAATAATAAATAAATATCCAGGGCTATACAGAGAAGCTGAAGGAGGCTTCACAGAGCATATCTCATTTGAGCTCGGGTCTCCAGTAAACTAGAATTTATAATAAGAAAAGGGCATTTCACACACTGGAGGCACTGTGTGCCAAGGCACAGAGACATGACTCTGCATGCTCATGGTAAGAAAATCTGGGAGTGGGGCCGGCACTGTGGCACAGAGAGTGAGGCCACCACCTGCAGTGCCGGCATCCCATATGGGCGCCAGTTCGAGACCCGGCTGCTCCAGTTCCGATCCAGCTCTCTGCTATGGCCTGGGAAAGCAGTAGAAAATGGCCCATGTCGTTGGACTCCTGCACCCATGTGGGAGACCTGGAGGAGGCTCCTGGCTTTGGATCAGTGCAGCTCTGCCCATTGCAGCCAGTTGGGGAGTGAACCAGTGAATGGAAGACCTCTCTCTCTGCCTCTGCCTCTCTGTAGCTCTGCCTTTCAAGCAAATAAATAAATCTTTAAAAAAAGAAAGGAAAGAAAATCTGGGAGTAAAACAAGGATATTTTCTTAGAGATGGCTATGACTGTAGATAGAAACATACAGTATGGACTTCTACATCATTCAGGGCCTTGATTTCAGCAGAGACTTTTGTGGACAGAGTGATTGGACATTACTCCATGATGTACAGCAGGGTTTTCTGAGTCAGTAAACAGTGGGACTGCTATGGATATGGTGTCGAAAGGCTAGGACTCCCTTTTCTGTGTATTTGTTGACTTTGTCTTCAGGAACCAGAAAACAAACAGAAATTCTGAATCAGGAGGGCTAAGATCAGGTCTAAGTTTGGGTGGACAACTCTGAGTGTAGTATGGCGTATAAAGCATTCCACCCAGTTACAGTATTCAGATCAACATCCAGGATCCCTGTGTGGTTGACAGCCATGTGTATCAGAACCAGATACAACCTGTGATGATCTGGTGGTCTGAAGAATGGAATAATCACCTCCTGTATGTCCACCCATGCATATCACACACGCACACACACACACACACACACGCACAATATTCAATATTGGAGTAGGAACAGAATAACGATGATAAATCTCCCCTTCCAAAAAAGGAAGAATGGTGAACATGAACACTTAAGGGCCCCTTCACTTCCAAGAGCTACTCAAACAAGTAGAAGACATGGGAGTGAAGTGCACTTGAAGTATTACAAGATATCTTTTGAAGAGCTTGAGCATTGCACATACGCAAGGTCACTCCTCAAACTTCTATATACTCCCTGTGGTGAAGGGCCAGGTTTTAAGTCCATGGAAATTTTTCAGAAGAAAGAACTTACCCCACCCCCCAACATACACACACAACACCCTACTGATCCCTGGAATTAATCTATCCCAGTCCCCTTTCCCTTTGTTAACCTACTGTTCTACTTTGTGGCCTACATCTGACTACAAATGTAAGATGATTTTCTCCATCAAGTTTTTTTTAATTTTTTTTATTTATATAAGGTGAACAAATCTCATGTATTTCATAATACAGATTTAGGAGTCTAATGATACTTCCTACTCTACCCTCCCTTCTGCCCACACTCCAATTGCAATGACTCTCTCTCTCTCTCTCTCTCTCTCTCTCACTTTCCCTCTCTCTCCTCAGTCTCTAAAAAGGCAGCTGCCACTGCCAAACATCCTGATAAGCACTTTACATTCATTCTCTTTTAAACCTCACATTGCTATGAGGCCAACATAAATATGATCATTATTTTATAGACAAAGAAATAGGATTCTAAAGATAAAATGTATTTGTCCAAGTTTGTAGTTCTGGGAATCTTCTGATCTTTGAACCTGGTATCTTGGCCAATTCTTAGGAGCCTCTTTCATTGATGTCAAAAAGCAAAGTAGTCTAAATAAACAAGTAATTTAATTTAGTGTCAATATATATTGTAAAAATGAACCAAAAACTCTATATTTTAAATGTGACATTAACCCAAATTGTCATCCCCATGTGGATTAATACATGCATTTGCATCAAGAAACTTATGGACTATTGTGCCTAAAAATGTTGAAGAGGTGCACCTAGAGATTGAGATAAGAAAGGCAATACCTTCTTTAATAAAAAAATAATAATTGACCACCTATTATTAAAACTAACTTTCTTCCCCTTATTTTAACATCAGATGATAAAGATTTAATTGACTGTCATGAAATATATAGGGTAGATGGTATGTCTGGAGTATTTTAATATAAAAATCAGTACCATTACATAAAGAGAAGGAGGTAGGGAATATCTCAACGTGATCCACTGGTCTGCACCAAACCAACTGAAACCAAGGTGCAAAAAGTGATCTTAGGGTCTGATAGCTGAGGATGTGCTGTGCCTATTATAGACGCTTAGAAAAGAGAACAACCAGTTGCTTCAAATATAAACCCCAGAGCTAAAGATAGAAGATCACAAACTACCACACATGGGGCATCTCTATTCAGCTGATTCTAGAAGTAGGAGCCTGCTAATTTCATGATGGCCATGCAAATTTCTAGAACTTTGCTAAAAGACTGCTACAGAAAGCTATTCAGCTTAAGAGGGACACATTAGGAGGGATGGTCATTACATGATTAGCATTCATTAGTGTATGATGAACTGCATATCTATCAAAGAGCTGGCCTGCCATGGCCAGGACACCTACCACTCTCAACAAGATGGCAGATCCTGAGTCTAGTACCTGAAGAGCTGAGAGGAATCAGAGCAATCACCAAATAGGGCTGTATATGCCTGGGAGTCCAGTAAAACCAAGAATTAGAACAAGGCAAGAGACGGGAGACTGGCATTGAAAAACCCTACAGATTGGCCAGAAGCCAAATCAGGGCCATTGGAAAAGGGGCTCCTCGAAGTCATTCCTAAGAGAAGCTTCTGCTGCTTCCATGTTGCACTAAGACGAGTTTCTACTCTCCCATTTCTCTGCCCCCCACCCATACATGGTCAGATGAACAATCCTTTAGCAGTCCCTTATCTCACTAGATGCACTCATCAGCTCTGTCAAAAGCAAAGACAGCACAAGGATCAGAGAGAGTAGGCAAATTATTTTGCCACCTCACCTGAAGATACCCTAGGGTGATGGGGTGGGGGGCAAAGGCTAGGATATGAATCAGGAAAACTGGGTTCTTTTCTCCATATTATGATTCACTGTAAAACTAAGACAAATTCCTTTCCTTGTCTAAGAACATCTGCTATGAATCTTATGTGCTTCCTCAGAGGCCTCCCTGGTGGCTCCCACCTCCCAGACTGTGTTGCCACCAACAAGCTAGACATTGTTTTCCTAGGGAAGGCTGAGCCTTGGACCTTGGCTTCCTCTGCACAGCTGGGCCAACCAACCACATGCCCAGAATTTCTGCTCCTCCTCCATCAGATTTGGAAGGAACATCATCTCACATGGTGGCATCTGGCAAACGGAGCATCCACCAAAGGGCCCAAGGACGAGTCCCAGAAACCGAGAATTAACTGCCTGGGGGGTGAGTCTTGACTAATAGGAAAAAGGAGCCAAGCAGATAAATGTTCCTCTTTCCTGCCTCCCGTGGGCTCTCCATTTCTTCTGCAGGCAATCTGCAGGAACCTTTGCTTATGACATGAGCCTGTCCAATTGTGGGTGAGCACCTGACCTGGTGATACCTCACCAGGGTCCTTGTCTTACTTTCATTTTTTTACAGTCTCCTTGACCTGCTTTCTTCCCAAGCCCTACGCATCAGACCCTTAGTTCTTGCTTCAAGCTCTGTTCCCGCAAGAACATAGCCTAAGCCTGAGTCTTTATCTTCCAAGTAAGACAGGTGAGACCTAGGCCCTTCACCATTACTTCTGGGGCTGATTTCTGAAGTCCAAGTTCTAACTTTCAATAGAACCACTACTAAGATTCCACATAGCAGGCAACTCTGATGTCCATAGTGAACTATGTAGGTTGGGACACCACTTTCTGTCTTGGAAAATATTTCTGTGAGGTTTCTAGCATCTCCCCATTTTACATATGGAGAAGCTCAGTAAGTTTAATTCCCTTGTCCTGTGCCATGTAACTGAAAAGAGAAGAGCCAGAATCCAGTCTCAGTCTGATTGCTAAGCCTGAGTTTTTGTTACTACCCATTCTGTGTCTCTTAGACTCCCCTGGGTTTACTTTTCCAAACAGATTAAATTTTCTATTTCTTCAAGACTGGATCAAGGGGAAGTGAAAAATTGACATGTGGGAGAGAAAAGCAAGAAAGCAGATTCCAGGCTTCACCAAATAATATGGGGCAAAGGGCAAGAATTTCATGTTCTATTATTCAAGGGCTAAGGCCATATATCCTACAATCATTAGGTTGTCCCACATTTTAGCATTCTTTCTCTGAATATCTCTTTTATGTTTCAAAGATTTATTTATTTATTTGAAAGTCAGAGTTAGATAGGCTGAGACAGAGATAGAGAGAGGTCTTCCATTCGCTGCTTCACTACCCAAGATGGCCACTATAGCCAGAGCTGTGCCGATCCTAAGCCAGCAGTCAGCAGTGTCTTTCCGGTCTCCCATGCTGGTGCAGGGGCCCAAGGACTTGGGCCATCTTCTACTGCTTTCCCAGACCATAGATAGATTGGAAGTAGAGCAGCCAGGACTTGAACCAGCACCCATATTGAATGCTGGCACTGCAGGCGGCAGCTTTACCCATTACACCACAGCACCAGCCCCACTTAATGTCTCTCGTAAGACAAATGCGTAAGTCAGGGAAGCAAGGGATCCGGGCAGGGGAACTCAGAGGAACTCTTTCTGAGGTTCTGAAAATGTAGCTGCTGCAAACTCAAATACAACCTGTCAGCTCACCTCCGCCTAGAAGCCTTTTATGCCTCAGCATCAATTCTCACGTGAGTTTCATGAATGGTGCATGCAGAGTGTTCATTTGTTTGTTTGCTTTCAGATTCATGAGCCTTCTGAAGAGGCATTCTTACCTATAAATATCTTTCAACTTAATTTCTCCCTCACGTCTCTTACTCTCTCCCAGAAAGAAAAGGTTAAGACCTGAGACCCTTGTGTCTCAAGGACGGGACTGACACATCGTAACTCCTGGGGGTTGATGTTCACGTGCATCCCCAGGAGCTGGCACAGGTGAGAAGGCTTAACCTAACTGCCAAGTTCAAGGGGTTAGAAAGACACAGAACAGATATCCCCACTGGCCGCCTTGCCCCTCAAGTGCATGTGCTGGCTCCCTCAACAGCTTCATCCAACCTTCTCAGGGGCCCTTCACTAAGTACACTCTGGCACCCTTTAAGCAAGTGTTGAATGGACTCAGAGAGTTTAGGGAAAGTCAGCAAGACTAATTGCTCCACACACATTTCTACATTTCAAGCATTCACATGACCTCACGGCTCGTGAGTATGGGAAGCTCAAGTTTCAGAGTCTAATGATACCTAAAACGAGAGTAAGGTGCAGGTGTTGTGGCTGCCACAGCTTGTTCAGGATCCTCCACAGAGGGGCTTTCCAGGATTGGGGATAAGAATCCACATGTGTCAAAGGTTGTCCCAGTTTCACGCATCTTTGTAGCTCTGGAGTTTTAAACACCGTAGCATCCCAAAAGGTCAGATAATGTGAAAAGTTCTCAGGAAGTCTTGATTGAATGAATAAATACATAAATGAATAAGTGAATACATGTCTGAATTAATTCAACCATTTCCTTATCTATTGTAAGCACAAATTACCTCTTCCTTGGAGACAACCCAGTATCACAGTTTTTGAGATGAGGCAGCCTCTGAATCCTGGTTTTGGTCATTCACCAGCAAGCGACTTTAACCTCTCTGAACTCCCCTTCTGATCTGAAGGAGGAGGATTATGGCCTCCATCTCCAAGGACACAGTGAATACTGGAAGCTAATTTATGGAAGCCACCTGGCTCACAGAGGGGCTCAGGCAGGCTCGTTCCCTTTCTCTCTGTTTCTCCTATGTTATCTGAATTCCCTAACCCTAATTCCATCTCTGACCAAGAAAGGCTGTACTAGAGAGATTTAGAGACCACAGGACCTGAAAGCCAACTGCTTGTTCTTGAGCATCAGTTCCTTCTGGTACCAACTGTGTGGCCTTGGGTAACTCGCTCCACCTCTCTAAGCATAGACTTCTACATCTGAGAAATGGACATCATAATCACACCTATTCAGAAGGACCTGGGGAACACATGTAGACAGTTCAGAACAATGTCTGGGCTGGGAACTGCTCTATACATGTAACTAACATTATGTCATGTCTATAAATCTCCTCTCCTTGACACTTGAACTTCTCAAGCCAAGAATCAAATGAGGCTTCTCTCAAGCCTGCGGGCAGTGCTCTGTCATCTTCCCTGGCTTCCCAGGCAGGTTCTGCAATTTGAGTTGAGAATGGTTTGTTCTCACCCCAGCTACCCACTACTCCATCTTTTCAGACCCCAGAGTACTTGGGGACTTTCTAAGACAGGTGCAAGAGTTGGGAAAGCACAACAGTACAGTACTAGGGCACTGTGCAAGCCTCCGGGCCTTAGGGAAGTACACACTGAGGTCTTCCTGCAACCTGCTGCAGAGTTTCAAAGAATCGTACAGGTAGCATCCAGTCTCCTAGGGGAATTCGTGAGATTTTTAGCTTGGTGACAATGATTGAGCCCTACTTTTACCCTTCCCCCATTTCTCTGTGTGTTTCTTTCTAGGCATTTGGGTACATGAAAGGCATGTAAAGATTCGTTAAGTAAGAGGCAGAAATGCTTGCAAAGTTTTACTGCTCCTCCTGGATCTATAAACAGTTCCCCTCAATCCTTCTTTCCAAGGCAATAAAAGTTAGGAGGTGAGCCCCAGGATTCCAGGGCTGATGGTAGATCTGCTCCCAACCTGACCCTGAACCCAGGGTGACATCAGGACATCCACCTTAGGAAGGAATGAGAGGGGGAACCCACAGAGCTGGACTGCAGGAAGGCAAGAAAGCATGATCCCCTCAAATTGTAAGTTAAAAGCTACAGAAGGAGGCCACCGCAGGAAGGCTGGATACAGCATGGGGACCCAGGAAGCATTTCGGAGCGGCTCTGCAGCCAGAATACTTTGGGAGCAAGAAGGGAGAGATCACAGACAATGAGTCAGAATGCTGCGTCCTGCTGTGGACTCTGCGCTTCCCAGCCAAGTCACCCTGGGTAAGTCATATGCACTCTTTTAGCCTCATCTGCCCCTGCAGGTAATGAGACATCCAGATGAATGCACACAGCCATTCGTGTAAAGCAACTGACGCCATGCAAGAATGACATGGCAAATTGCTCCTTAAACTAAAGCTCAAGCACACAAGCCCCATAGGATTATTAACACGAAGCCATACAGAGTTAATAATTGTGATCACAGAGGTCAGTTCCTAGAAGCCTGTGTTGGTGACACCAGCTTCCTCTTACAGTTAGCACCCAGCTTCAAATAGCTCTGATTTTGCCCAATGAGCCTGGTGAGCCTAGAGCCAGCAGCGTTGAGCCTAAGACTGGGATGGACTTAGGGGCACTTCTTGCTCTGTATGCTATAGCAAGGAGGACTACAAGGGCCACACCTGGGCCCTGAAATACACCGATGCAGAGAAAATGGAGCATGTATTTAAAAGAGTGACCCCTGCATAGGACATCAGGTTTCGTCAGTGATTTCTTACATGATTTGTGAATGATTTGATTTCTCTCTCGAACTTCCTCTTGGTTAAATTTAAAATCACCAAAATCTATTAAGACACAGATAAGACTGAATCTTTGTTTTCAACTTAGTTGTAAAATGATTTACCAAAGTCAAAATTATTTTTAAAGTGTTCCTATTTGGGAGAAGCGCCGTGGCACCTGCTTGCCACATCAGCCTCCCATATTGGAGCTCCCGTTCCAGTCCCAGTTGCTCCACTTTTTGGTTCAGCTGCTTCCTAGTGTGCCTTGGAAGGCAGTGGAGGATGGCCCAAGTGCTTGGGCCCCTGCCACCCATGTGTGAGACCCAGATGAACTTTCAGGCCACTGGCTTCAGCCTGGTCCAGCTTTGGCCATCACAGCCATTTGGTTAGTAAATCAGCAGATGGAAGATCTCTTTCTCCCTGTCTCTCCCCTTCTCTGTGTCATTTTGCCTTTCAAATAAATAAATAAATATATTTTTAAAACAGTTAACATTTAAAGTATATAGTAACAAAACGTAATGATAACAATAATTCTATACCAATACTTTATATGTAATATTAAAAAGTCTGTTAAAACTGCAAATGGAAGAAGGAAATGGGTGGATAATAGAGAAGAAAGCAAAACTATGCTACAAGCCTTTGTTCAAACTGTTAGAGCTAAGTTTAATGTAGGTATATAAATTCCAAAAAAAAGTTTTTAATACAATATAAAGGTACTAAGGATATCTTTTAAAAATGGCAAGAAACCAAGGAAATGAGGGCATGTTAAACAAATTCTAAATCAAGGTGATAGAAGAATGAATATCAGTTATAATCTTAGATATAACTGTGAGTATAAATATATAAAAACAAAGATTCTTACATTTAATCAGAATCAAAATTTAAATAATCAGCAACATTTTTAGAAGTGGATTATCAGTAAACCATGCAATGGCAAGTAGGCAGTAGATAACAAGATTCTATCAGACAAAAGAGCAACTGGAATAGAGAAGCCCACTTTCCAATAATAAAAGCTCCACACACTGAGAGGAAAAAGAAGAAGACACAAGGAGTTGTCATAAAAAGAATGCACCCCTCCGATTTTAAATTGCTGACATCTTCCACTTTCTTCTTTCAGTTTATTTGCATTTTCTATTTTCTTTGATGGAGTTCCCTTATGCCCTCCCCATTTCCAAATAAGCTAATGCAGCTCAGATGTTACCTCCTCCAGGGTGATTCTCCTGACATTACAAACCCTCTCCTAAATGGACCCAGTTAGGTGCCCCTCTCGGGAATGGGCCAGTGACCTGAAAGTCCATAAGGGTCTCTCACACAGGTGGCAGGGGCCCAAGCACTTGGGCCATCCTCTGCTTCTACAGATGAGAGAGCAGAGTGTGCACCTCTCTTCCCAGCAGTGTGAAGCAGCATCAGGGTGGTAACTGAAATCTGCAGAAAGGGAAACATGGACACCAAGGAACCAGGCAATCCTGCAGATCAAGGCCTCCCCTCCCCAGCCAGGGGCCAGTTGTTAAGCATCGAGTAGCAGACCGACGTCTATGCTCCCAGAGGTCTGTGCACGTCCTCTATAATGTTTATCATCTTCCACCAGAATATTTAACTTGGTTGTTTTCCACCACTACTTCATGAACACTTAAGAGGTAAGACAACTCCTCAGTTACCTCTTATCCTTACCACGGCACCTAGCACAGGTTGGTGGGAGGAGAGAGAAAAGAAAGGGAAGAAAGGAAAGATCACAGAGAACAAGAGCAGAAGGGAGGGAGGGAGAGGGAAGATCACTGCTTTCTTCGACAAATGAAACAGAATTGCTGATTACTCCCCAATATCAACCACAGTCTTTGGAGCATGAAAGTCTCCAGCAATGTCCAAGAGAAAGGTTAGGCTTCCTCACTCTTGATTCCTAAAAAGGAAACGGATTCAAAAAGCAGTTCCTAACCTTTGGAACCTACAGACAGCATCATGTCAGGAAGGTTACTACAAAGCTTTTATTGAAAAGGTATCCTTGTGTGGGGAGCAACTCGGACTAGACTGTTACTGGAATTAAGACTTATTCTATGCATCTGCTCTCCCACAATATGGCGCTGAGAAGGGAGTAACAACTTCTACTCAGCTGCCTCTTGCCAACTTGAGTGATGGTCTCCAGGAGCTGATCCTGCTCCTGATTGGAGGAGAGCAGCGTACTCGGCGTGTGGGTAGCAGAGTTGGGATTGGTGGAAGAGGACTATAAAGGAGGAGAGAGACAACATGCACCAGGAACATCTAAGAGGAACACCTGAGGAACATCTGAGCAGCCCCGAGAGAGCCGGCCGGCGGTGTGCCGCTCCCCCGCGGAAGTGGGGAAAGTGGCAGGGGGAACCGCCCTTCCACGGAGGTGGAAGGGACGGTAGCCAACCCGGGAAGAACCAGCAGCAAACCCGGGGAGGGCCGAGCAGACAAAAGAACAGCGCAGGGTCCTGTGTCGTTCCTCCACGAAGAGGGGGAGCGACATAATGGTGCCGTGACTCGGATAGGAAACCTAGGCAGGGTTTAGTGTCGTTCCTCCACGAAGAGGGGGAGTGACACCTTGAGTCCAAATTATGATGACAAATCCCAGTTTTGTTTAGGACACTTCCTGAGGATTAACAGTTTTGAAGGTTGCTTCCTTCAGCCCATGTCTTCTTCATAGCTTCTATCACTTCACTGAAGGACCCGGTACTGAGAAGGGGTTACAGAAACCAAAAGTACTTGAAAACTACCTGTCTGGCTCCTACCCCCTTTCATAATGTGCAGGAATCTCTTCATGAATCATTTTATTGTTGTTACTCATTAGGTATCTTCTAGGTAGTTATTTTTGTCCAAATACTGTGCTCATTAAGTTCATATACCACAGTATATCATCATTAATATAAAGTTCCCCTTCTCCATGAATATGTAGAGTTAAGCTAGAAGAAGCATCAGAGGCCAAGGAACCTGGTGAAGTTAAACAAAACAAGACAGAAAACAGTAGCTAGCTCAACTGGCTTAGCCAGTTTTCCTGATGCATGCTAAATACAACCACTGAGCTGTTATTTCCATTGTCCAAGTCAAGCTCCTTCAGGTTGCATGTGCCAGAATGTGTGTATGGCAACTCTGCTTAGAGGAGGAAAGGAAATGGAAACCACTAATTACTGAGTAGCCACTGGCTTCACTCACTGGTTCAACAAATATTGACTGAACTATGTGCCAGACACTGTCCTTGCTCCTGAGGATACAGATGAATGAGACAAACTTTGAGAGTCCTCTATCCATTGGAGGAATGGGGGGGTGGGGTAGAGAGAAGTAATGAGATCACAATAAGCTCCTGTAAGGGGAGTGGGATGCACATATTTAAGAGGGACAGGAGAGATACAGTAGGAGACATTTAAGCAAATGCAAGAAGTAAAGGGTCAAAGTTGGTCATGCAAAGAAAGCAACATTTTCAGCAAAGAAAAAGAGCGAGGGCTATGACCTTCAGGTAGAAAAGAACTCAGCGCCTTCAAAGAACATAAAGGGGTTCTGCTTGGCTAAAAAAACTGAACAGAATGAGTGTAGGAGATTATGTTAGAGAGGCAGACGGGTACCAAACACACAGCGCATGGTAAAGAGTTCAGATTTTGATGGAAGTGCAAAGGGGAACAAGTGAGGCAATCAAAACCGCAGAGAGACATGAGCTGGCTCCTGTAAGCGCTTTCATGTGAGTGTTGCACTGAGAGTGGACCAGAGGGGTCTAGGATCAAAGCAGAAAGACGAGGTGCACCACCGTGTGAGCCAGTGCATGCTCACTGGACCCACTGTTCTAAGGAAACATTGGTAGCTCCCTGCATTTCTCATACTCTTGGCTGTGAAATCTTGGGCAAATTACATCACCCCTGAGAACCCCGCTGTCTTCATTTGTAAAAGTACTTTAGCTAAAACTTCCAGAGTATCCAGTAAATGTTGTACTCCTTGGTTTCTTGGAAAGGAAAATGACTCAGATCTGCTGGAAATAGACCAGGTAACCCCAGGCAGTTCCCTGGGCCGGGCCCCAGCCAAGCTGGGGTGGAGCCTGAAAGGAGTCTGGGTGGAGATGAAGAGGTCTGGGCACCTGATCACCCTGTGCAAAGTCCCACGTCCCAGACTGCAAACCTGGAGCTCAGGAATGTGGCTTAGGTGGGGCCTACTGATGATGGAAACAGCAGAGAAACAAAACAAGAGTACTGGAAGAAAAAAATACAAATGAATATTCAAAGAACCATAGGGTGGGGAAACATTGCTAAACTGGAAAGCAAAGACAGAAAGCTTGAAAGAAAAGACTGACAGAGCTTACTTTATGAAACGTTCAAGGTTATCAGACAAATCAAAAATAAAACCATGAGTAACCCAATTAAAAGCAGGCAAAAAGCACGAACATTTCCCAGAAGAATGTGTGGCTTATAAACCCTTGCAAAGATGTTCATCAGGATTAGTGATCAAGAAAATACAAACCAAGACAACTATGACTCATAATTTACATAGATTCAATTGCAAAATTGGAAATTTACAATACTACATTTTGGAATGGACTTAGACCTACAGAAGTTCTTCAATACTTATAGCATAATGAGAGGTTGCCACCTTAGAAAATAATTGAGTAATGTCTTCTAATAATATTAAATATTTGTATAGTCTATGATCCAACTTTTCTGTTCCTGGGTATAATTACACACATAGATCAGGACTCATGGCCAGAAACATCCAGAGTTTTACTGTTCACGATAGGAAAGCCACTCAAATATCCATTAGTGAGAAAATGAATCAGTAAAAACACTATAGTTATACAGTGAAATGCCATGCATCAGTTAAAATTAATGAACCACAATGGCATGACAAGTAAACATCTGGAGAAATTTTAGCAAAATGATTTTAGGAGAAATAAGTACCATAAGATTGCATACAAGTCCTGTATGCTAGTGGAAATGTCCTATTATTTATGGTATAGGAGAAAGTTACATCAGATTTTTGTCAATAAAAACTAATTGTGTATATGTAATATTTTATGCACCTTATTTTAGGTACATTATGAATTAATAAGTGTTTTTAAAAGAATGACATATACTTTTTATAAATTTACAAACCAAAAAAATTAAAAATCAACCTTTTGAGGCCAGCACTGTGGTATAGCATGTTAAATCGTTGCCTGCAATGCCAGAATCCCATGTGCATGCCCGTTTAAGTCTTTGCTCCTCCACTTCGGATCCAGCTCCCTACTGGTGCTCCTAGAAGGGCAGCGGAGGATGGCCCAAGTGCTTGGGCCACTGTCACCCACGTGGGAGACCTGGAAGAAGCTCCTGGCTTCAGCCTGGCCCAGGCCTGGCTCTTGCAGCCATTTGGGGACTGAACTAGCAGATGGAAGATTTTCTCTCTCTCTCTCTTTCCTTCTCTCTCTGTAACTCTGCCTTTCACATAAGGAAAGAAATCTTTTCATAAACTTACATTTTAATACTATAATTCAAATTTTATTTAATAAAACTAAATAAAAGTGGGTTCCAGATGATAAAGATCTCAGAGGAGAGGAGGGAGAAGGATCCACTATGTGTAAAAGTAGCTTTTGTCAGGGGACACCCAAATTTGGGGAGGTAGTTCACAGAAGTCTATTGCATACTTAAAATAACCAAATAAAAATGATGAACACAAACAAAGTAACCAAACACAAGGATAGTGTTATGACTAACCTTATGTGTCAGTTTGACTGGACCTCAGGGTACCCAGGTGTCAGGATGTGTCTGTTGAGGGTGTTTCCAGATGAGAGTACATTTGGACTAGCAGGTCGAGTAAAGATCACCCTCCCTAATACAGGTGAGCCTCATCTGATTTGTTGAAAACCAGAATAAAATAAAGACTGTGTATGAAAGAATATTCTCTATCAATCTTTGAACTTGGAGCTTGGATATCAGTCTTCTCTTATCCTTGAATTCACACTGGACTATCAGCTCTCCTGGAACATCAGCCTACCCAGTGCAAATGCCTATAGTTGTATCTATCCATACATAGATATGGATAAGAAATACAGATAGATCTATATATGGATATGTATGTAGGCTGTATATAGTTATATAGATAGAAGTGGAGAGACACTAGATGTAGAGAGATAAATGAAAGTACTTCAAAAAGTTCATGGAAAATGGAATTAAAAAATAATATGCATTTTCCATGAACCTTTCTAAGATCTTTTGGATATCACATTGTTTCTGTTCTTTTTGAGAACCCAGATTAGTGCAGACTCATGCATGAGCAACAGAATAGTGTGTTAGAACCATGGAGTGTGATACAACAATTCTGTATATCTGAAATCTAAAAAAAGAAGAAGAAGAAGAAGAAAAGAGATATGTCTTCCATTGGGAAATCTGAAGAGAATGAAAATTCAAAATCAAATGACTTAGAAGAAACATTTTAATATTTGTATATTTAAATATGCAGGAAAGAAGTTAATGCTCTGAACATATAATGAGGAATTCCAAATCCAAAAAGGAAAGCGCAAACATCCCCACTGATAAAGCATGTAACAACAATTGACTGGGTTTTTTTTCAACCATGTATTAGACAAAATTGGAGCTTCAAACCTGAATGATAATCCAGTGAATAAAACAAGAATCTTTGAGTCTGTGGTGATGTAAATAAATAATAAATGGGTAAGACAGCAAAGAAAGGTCTTCCTTACTGATTACTGCTAACTTGTAAATGTAGAAAGAATAATGGAGTTAGCTAACCACAGATTGGCAGTAGAACTGGAGACTGAATGCTTAATGTGAACGAGTCCATTTGTGTATTCTCAAAATATTTACCTACAAAGGGAGTCTAAGTGGAAAATCCATAACTTTGTGGTGGAGTAGCCTGGCAAAAATCCCCTGGGCAAAATGACCAATGTTAATGGCTCTAAAATTGGACAAATGAACACCATCTGCCTCCTGATATGCTGTCTCAATAGTGACACGTTATTTCTTTGGTTTTCCTACTAAAAATGCCTAACCTAAATCAAATCATGAAGAAACACCATCAAACCCAACTTGAGGGACATTTTGCAAAACAATTGGCTTGTGTTTTCTATAGATATCAAGGTCAGGAACCATCAAGAAAAGTAAAGAATTATTCATGAGCAGAGAGGACCAGAGACATGACAACTAGTGTGATTCACAAGTGAGTCTTAGGTCAAAGTGATCTGCATTCCACATCCAAGCACCTGGGTTCACTATCTGATGCCAGCTCCTGTCCAGCTTCCTGCTAGTGCACACTCTGTGAGGCAGCAGCCAATGGCTCCAGCATTTGGGTCCCCACCACCCACGTAGGAGACCTGAATTGAGTTCCTGCCTTCAGACTTCAATCTGGCCCAGCCCTGGCTATTCTGGGCATTTGAGTAGTGAGCCAGTTGATGGGAACTCTCTATTTTCTATCCTGTCCTATCCTTTCCCCTCCCCTCCCCTCCCCTCCCCTCCCCTCCCCTCCTCTCCTCTCCTCTCCTCTTCTCTTCTCTTCTCTTTTCTCTCTCTCTCTCTCTCTCTCTCTCTCTCTCTCTCTCTCTCCTTTCTGTCTGGCTCTCAAGTACAGTTTTTTTCAAAGTGACATTCATTGGGGCCTACTTTGTGGTAGAGCAGGTAAAGCCATTACCTATGATGCCTGCATCCCATATGGGTGCTGGTTTGAGTCCTGACTGCTCCACTTTTGATCCAGCTCCATGCTAATGGCCTGGAAAAAGCAGCAGAAGGTGACCCAAGTGTTTGGGCCCCTACCACTCACATGGGAGATCCAGATGAAGCTCCTGGTTTCGACCTGGCCCAGTGCTGGCCATTGCAGTCATTTGGGGAGTGAGCCAGCGAATAGAAGATATCTCTCTCTCTCTCTCTTTGATTTTCAAGTAAAAATAGATTTTTTTAAAAAGATATTCATTTATGAATAGGATTGTGGAGTATATGTTAAATAGCAGTGCATTCTATCAATGTTAAATTTCCTGATTTTGGTAATCTCATTGTGGTTAAGCAAGAGGATGTCTTTGTTCTTATGAAATATACTTATTAAAAGTTACTTATTAAAAGAATAGAATACCTCCAAATAGGGGATCATATAAAAGAGTGAGAGGTAGAGAAAAACTATGTAAAACTATATATGTATATAGACAAGTACCTAAAATGCTGATACATATATACAACAAAGGGAGAAAAACAGGAAACAGCATCCACTGAGAGCCTGTATAAAAGGTATATAGTAGTTCCTAGCAGTGTGATCACAAAATAAAAAGTTCCTTACAGCAAGTACATATACATGTACACAATTGACTATACCCAAAGGAAGGGGGAATTCCAGGCACTAGAATACACTGCTAGAGGGGAGCAAATAAATTGAAATTACGTCTCTGAATGTAGACAATTTGACAATCTATGTCATAACCATTTAACTTTGACCTGGTAGGATAGAAATATGAACATGGGTACAGATAAATCCAAAGCTGTAACCATCACTAACACTGCAAATCTGGAAACAACCCAAGTGACCAAGAAAAAGAAAACAACTGAACAAATGGTGGAATATTCAGCAGAATAAAGATGCAATTCTTAAAAGTTTGAGTGCAGAAAGCTATTGTATTATGTGGGAACTTTTTCAACAATATATTAAGCAAAAACAAAAAAAAACTAACAGCAGAATTTGTAACTTGAGTCTTTTTTTTTTAACAAAAAATTAGATGTTACAGGAGATTGTTAATGGCCCTCATTTTGATTCCTTTCTGAATCTTCTCCCTTTGCCTGGCTTTGGATCTAGTCTTGTGACTTGCTTTGAGCAATTGAATGGGATGAAAATGTGAGTATGCCAATCCCAGCCCTAGTTCATAAGAGCCTTTGCACATTCCCACTTGTTCTCTTGCATTTCCGCTCCTCTCCGAGAGAGATATAACTGGACTGGGTTTCAGGGAATGAAAGGGCAGAGCTGCCTGGCCAGGTCCAGCTAGAATCAGCCAACTACCAGCCACTCCTTAGATTCATGGGGAAAAGTGGCTGTTATGGTCAGTCCTGAGACTTGGAGTTCTCTGGCAATAGATCTGAAGTACATAACCTTAATCTTCCAAATGCTGCCTCCAGGTTGTGCTGTTTCAGGTGATTTCATTTTATATATATTTTTTTTTCTAAGTATTTCAAGTGTATGTACTTCAGAAAGTTTCTGGGAAAATGAAACTAATAAATAAGTTTCTGGGTCAGGTGTTGTGGCGCAGTGCGTTAAGCTGCTGCCTCTGATGCCGCCATCTCATATGGGCACCAGTTCAAGTCCCAGATTCTCCACTTCTGATCCAGCTCTTTGCTAATGCTCCTGGGGAAGCAGTGGAGGTTGGCCCAAGTGCTTGGGCCCTGCACCCACATGGGAGACCTGGATTGAGTTCCAGGCTCCTGGCTTGGGCCCGGCCCAGCCCCAGCTGTTATGGCCATTTGGGGAGTGAACCAGCAGATGGATGATTTCTCTCTCTCTCTGTGTGTGTGTGTGTGTATGTGTGTGTGTCTGTCTCTCCCTCTCTATAATTCTGCTTTTCAAAAAATAAATGAACCCTTTTTTAAAAAAATAATGTTTATGTTGGTAAAAAGCATGAAATTTATGCATGGTTTTCTGTTGCAAGAAAAGGTTTCTATGAACTTTTGAATAATCTTCATTTTTCTCTCCAATTTATTCTCTTTGATACTTTCTTCAATTTATCGACTGTCGATTATGAGCCAACCACTTTAATAAGGGTCTCTACTTCTTTTTGGGGGGGATACGATGTACTATGATCTTTGCTATTCATATAGCAATATAGTTAGATATGATTATTTCCATTTCACAATGGAGAAAGGTGGCATCTATATAGGTTAAGTGGCATGCTTAAGCTGCTCAGCCATAGTATCAGAGTTGATATTCAAACATGTCTCTGCCTATCATGAAGCCATTACCTCTAATAGACAGATGCATACACCAAATCCCTGGTCCTGCCAGAACTGTGCTGTTACCCTCAGGAATTTAACCCTCTGAGTTAGATGGGGGTCTGAATGTGCAGCATTGCTCTGTCGCTGTGAATTTGTGCACACTCTATACCCACTTCCCATAGGTCAGAGATTGTCGATTAAAGAAAAATACAAATCCTTTGCTGCTTTTCCTAATCATAAATGGAGTCCATTCTCCAACCTTTAAATCTAGGCTGGCCAAACCAACTGAATGCTATGGAAATGAAGGCTTGGGCTTCTGTGATGTCCTATGCCCTTGAGCTTCTGCCTGGACTTCTTGGAACCCCATCACCCTGCTCTGGGGAAGTCTGAGCGGCACCTTAAAGACACATCCTTAAGAGAGTTTAATCTCCCAGTTGACAGCCTCTGTTGAGCTTCTAGCACCAATACGTCAACCCTGTGAGTAGACCATCTTGGAAGCGACCCTGCCATACCCACTGGAGCCATCTCAATTGACACTGTGAGCAGAGAGGAACTGACCTTTGATGCCTTTTCTCAGTTGTTGATGCCTGAGCAGAGGACGGGAGGCTGTTCATATCCACTAAGTTTGGTGTGGTTTGCTATGTTGTAGTAGATGACTGGGTTAGTGGTTATCCTTTCTGAAGTAGAGAAAGGAAGAAGGAAAGGAAAACAGGGAGAGAAGGAGAGATGAAAAGAATAAGAAAGAAGTGCTTGTCATTCATTCTGTGCATAAAATTACATAAATGAGATAATTCTCTTGGCGAGCAAATGTTCCCTGACTCTTGGGGTTCTGGAGCCCCAGGGCACAGGGCACTGTTTGGCTCTGCATCAGGTTCCTCTGAACTTCTCTCCTTGTTGTCAGCAAGGTCAGCATGGTAGAGACAGAAGGTAGTGGTACAAACTCACCCTTGTCCAGCTGACTGCCAGAGCAATGTCTACAGCAAAGAAGCACAAGTTTTACTTATGCACTGTGTTGTATATTTATTTATTCTGTGAATGGCATTTTCAAACTTGTCATTTTAACCACAAGGAATTTTTTATCCATTGTGGAATTTCAGTCACCACTTCACTGAGAGGTAAAGGTGACACAGAGGTAGTCAAGCTCTTTTGAGCAGCATAAATTCCATGGTCTCAGCCTCAAGGTAGGCAAGTCCCTGGTGACCTGCTGCCAGAAGTATTCAACCAGAAGAAGATGGACCCTGGCCATGGGGTAGCAGTCTGGTGCAAGATACTCAACTGAATGGTGGTTTGCTTACCCCTGAGCTACAATTAAATCTAATAATATAGATTCTCCTCTAGGGGTCTCTAACTTCCCCAAAGTGGCAAATGGAGTCCTTAGGGTCCATCTGGTCAAGAAACCTGACTCAAGATTCAGAAACAAATAAACATTCCAGTACAACTGGCATCTGTTTGCTCTCAGATCCATTCCCCACCCTTCCTCTGCTCAGCTCTCTATTGTATAGGGCTGAGGGGTCAAATGGCCAACCCTAATTGGAGGTACTAGTGGAAGATTAGAGGAGAGAAAGAAGGGAGAAGCCAGAGTTCCTCCTCACTTCACTCTTTATTTTGGTCCAGTGCCTGGAAATCTTCCCTCAGCCCTGTTGGTGCAGAGTATCACTGACTTGTAGGCTCCAGGCTGTGTCAGCTCCACCTTTTCCCTTTTATTCATGGATACCACGTCAAAGATATTGAGATCCTATTCATGATGCTCTGGTGCCAACATCAGGGTTTACCATAATTTCCTAGGCTCCTTTTCCCACAAATTCCCACAAACTTTAAAGTTGTTGAGGTAAATACAGTATAAAGAGGACCTTTGACCATTCTACTCTTCTTTAGCCATGTATAGTCATGTGTTCTTCCTACCTATGAGCTTAGATCTTCCACTGAAACCCATGAGGTCAACAGTGCTTGAGTCTGAGTTCCTTGATCCAGGACTTACTTAGTTCTCAAAATATCTCCTTAGGTAGGCAAGCAGCTACAGAATAATTTATGTAAGTCTGTGAAGATTTGGGAATGGGATGCATAGGTATTTTTTCTCAAAAGCACCCTGTCATCAGCATGTATAGAAGGAAAGTCCAGGCCCCATCCACCCTTCCTCCTTTCCATCCATCTAATCATCATCCACCCATCCAACCCATCATTGATTCAAGTGAGCTTTCCAATTAAGTATAGATATTTTAGGAACAGAAACAATGAGAATTAAAAAATCTTTCACAATTTATTTAACTGTGTAATAATGGCAAATTATTTTATATGAAATGAGGATACAAACAGGATAGTGTGAAGATTAAAACTCATGATGTATAATGTTCCTTCACTCATGTTAATTATTTTTTTAATTATTCATGTGAATTATTCTGCTAATGTTATTTATTCTTTTGTCCTAATAAACATCTATTCTCTGGTTGTCTCATGTATACCTGGCTTTATGCTGGGTGGTGAGGCATCAAGTCTTCTCAAGATGACCTCTGACAGTATTAGAGAATCAACAATCAGGATGGAATAAGTAATTTTTCTACTCTAAGTCTCAGTCCTCTACTTGTAAAATGGAGTTGATAGTAATACCTACGCACTAATGGCTATTCCAAAGAATAAGTTGGGCAGTCCCTGTAAATTACCTAACACAGGACTTGGAACATGGCTAGCACTAAAAAAATGTTTGTGGTGGTGGTGGTGGTGGTGATGATGATGGAGGGCAAGGAGGAGGAGGAGGAAGAGGAAGAGGAACATAGGAGGAGAAGGTAATGAAGATGACAATGCTATTCCTAAAAGCAAATCACACAGGCATCTCTGCCAGGAAGAGAGTTCATACAAACATCAAAAGTTCCCATGAAGGGGTGGAGGTTTGGCACACTGGTTAGGACATCTCTTAGGATTCCCACATTCTATACAATAGTGCCTGGGTGTGAGTCCTGTCTCTGTTTCCAATTACAGTTTCTTGCTAGTGCACATCCTGGGAAGGTGAAAACTCGAGTATTTGAGTCTCTGCCACCTATGTAGGAGACTCATTGAGTTCCAGGTTTCTGGCTTCCATGCCTCAGCTGTTGTGGGCATTTAGGGAATGAACCAATGGATGGGAAATTCATTCATTCATTCTCTCTCTCTCTCTCTCTCTCTCTCTCTCTCTCTCTTCCTTTCAAATATTTTTTTATCTACCCAACTCCTGTGGTCTGAACAATGCCAAAGGCTCATAGAAAGGGCATGCCAACCCTGTGCATGATGAATGCCAAGAGCTAGCTGCCCCTCTCTGAACCTGACTCCTCTCTGTGAAAAAAGGCAAAAGATACCACAGACCCAGACCCAATGTACAGTAACAACACAGATGGATTAGATAACGTCTACAGAGCACTTTGGACTCCTTGGAGAATAGTCATCTATAAATAGCCAGTGGTGGAATTATTAGCAGTCAGGCCAAGCCTCCCATTGAAGCTAATTGCTACTGAGGTTGATGGGACATTTATCTGGGTGTAGCCTAGGAGTCAAGCTCCACAACAATGATCCATTATTTATTCATCATTAGATTAGTGGCCAAGAAAGGAATACAGCTCATAAAAAGCAATGGTATTTATTTTCTATGCAAAGGTACAACAGTGAAGAACTGTCATCTGGTTTTCTGGTCATAAAGACTTGGATTCCAATCTAACCTGCAGCTCTGATCGGGTACATGATAATAAAGTGAGTTATTTAATTTTTCTGAGCCTCTGTTTCCTTATCTGTACAGGGATTATGAAGATGAAATGAGGTGATGAGTGCCTAATCCAAAGCCCACAGCAGGGGTGTGAGGTAACTGTGACAACTTACAAGACTCATTTCAGATGCTTAGGGCTTGACATTTGTTACCATAAACTAAACTGTTATGTCTACACCATGCTTTGCCTTATCAAGTCTGGATTTTTGTAACCCAGGAGTGGGTCCAGTTTTCAGGCTAAAGAAAGAGTAGGGTGATGTCAGAAGCCCAAGATAATATATGCATTGTTCTCCTGTACCTTAGTCTTCTGTGAATAAGGTTGAATGTCCACTCCCTAATTCCCTGTCCAACTATGACTCCAACCAATGAGGAAGGAGTATAAGCAATGGCAGAATTTTCTGTTGCCCAAAATCTAGCCAGTAGCTTCCTTTTTGCTAGTGTTTGGAGGAAAGATAGGCATATTTGTTGGGACTGATCAATGAGTGAGAGTCAGAAGCCACAAGGAGAAACTGCCCTTTAGTTCTGCATAAACTGTAAAGTTGCTGTAAATACTGTCGACCCAGCTTTTATCCCCCGTGAGCAGCCATGGATCCCCTCATCATCATTTTACATGAAAAACTCCGTGGGGCCCAGCAGAGCACAGGTAACAAACACAAGAGGAGGAGGAGGGAAAAGAGGAGGAGTAGAGAAAGGAAGAGAGGAAAGAAAAGTGGGGGAAAGGAAGGGAAGAAAAGGGAAAAGAAATAACCAGAGGGCCAAATTATTAATTCATTGTTTCTATTATAGCAAATAGCCTCAAACGTGGTGACTTGACACAGATCTACTGTCTTAGTGGGTTATGTATATATAGGCTAAAAGTCCAGCATGGAGCTCTCTGGGCTACAATGGAGGGAGGTGTCAGCAAGGCTGTACTCTTTCTAAAAGCTCTGTGGAAGAAACCATTGTCTTCTGGATGCCACTCGAATAGATTTCTCCTTCTCTCACCAAAGCCACTGAATCTCTCTAACCCTTCTTCCAATGTTACATTGCCCTCCCTGACAGCCAGGAAGCTTCTCTGTTTTTAAATGTTTGCATGATCTTATCGGACTTGCCCAGGTAAATCAGGATAATCTCCTCTTTTTAAAGTCAGCTGATTAGCAACTTAATTGCATCTGACACCTTAACTCCTTTTTGCAAAGTAAAACAAAGTTTTCACAGGTCCTGGGATTAGGAGGCTGACATCTTCAGGGGGTCATCACTCTTAACTACCACAACCACTAAGCCCATTACTCCTAAATTATGGTACCTGGGCTATTTTCATCTGAATCACCAGGGTAGGTTGATAAGCATGGATATTCAAAGGCCACACACCCAAAACCTTCAGAATCTGACACTTCTAAGGGTAAGATCTGGGTGGTGGATGTTTTACAAGTTCCCCCAGACACTTTGTATGTGCTCAGTTGGGAGAACCTCTGTTCTAAATAGTCCTCAACAAGGTCATCATCTTCCATTGACAAATCCAGAAGTTTCTACATATATTTGCTTTGTTTGAATGTGTTTCTCTAAGCAAGTATGAGGCTGATTGTGTTTAGAACAAAAAGATTCCAATTTTGGATTGGATATCTAACAATGTATCAAGTGTATACTCTGAAGAAATTGATAACAATTTCAGTCTGCTAAATGTACCATCTGTACCACCAAAGAATTTCTGTCTTTATTTTCTTCATACCTGGAATAAGCATTATCAAAAGCTTTGTGTGGCGGATTCAATACCATGCTTGCTGTTAGGACACAAGTCAATCTGTAGCTTATAGGTAAGGAACTCTACCTCTACCAAATGGATCATATGAGATTGCTATGAGTTTTGAGATTCTGGGCTACAAAGATTTCTGTTGTTTGCTTCCCTTTATCCAGTGTCAGTCTGAATAGGGGTACTAAGCTTGTATTCTTCACTTTTAAAAATGAAGTGCCGTGTGTGCACCTCTTAACTGGCTGCCTTGGAAATCATCAGGACACCTAGGCAGCATGCAGTACTGCCTCTACCCTGTGTTTCCCCACCCCCTCAAGGTTGAAACTGTCTTCTTGCCTGTTGGGGACTCTGTGAATGCAAGAAGACTACAAAAAAAAAAAAATGAATGCAGATGAAGAACCTGCTAATCTGGCTCTTCACAGGTATTACTTCATTCACTTTTCACAACTCTGGAAGGAGGACCTTGACTGTGCAAATTTGCCCCCGAGGGAACTGGAATTGGAAAGGCATTCTCTTTCCCATTAGCAGTTTTTAAAAATATTCTGAGAGTCAAGCAACAAGTTTTTTGTCCTTTCTTGGTGATGGAGAATTTCTGGAGAGTGCCTAAACCCTGACAGTCATCCATCCTCTACTCTACCCCGGTTTCTGAAAAACAAACTCAAAGTTTAAACTAATTGCTTAGAAAACCGGGGAGGGCAAGATCTCTTGTTGAAATACCTAGATTTGGGGAGATAAGATTTTTATTTATTTATTCAAGAGACAGAGATAAACTGAGAGAGCAAGCTCTCACCCACTGGTTCTCTCTTCAAATACCCACAATGCCAAAACCAAGAGCCAGGAACTCAATCCAGGTCTCCCAAATGGAGGAAGGAGCCTAACTACTTGAGCCATCATCATTATTTCCCAGGGTCTGCATTAGCAGAAACCCGGAATCAGGAGTCAGAGCCTGGAACTGGCTATGTGGAACTGCTATGGAAAACAGGTGTCCCAATCAGTCTCTTCACTGCTAGGTCTTATGCCCACGCAAGGTGGATAGAATGTTTTTACTTCCCTTAACCAGCTTACATCAGAGAAAAGTGTGAAATTCGGGATGCTTATACAACTCTCAGCACTTTGGGATATGCATAGTCATATCCCAAACTGGAGAGTAAAAATACAAATGGGTTACAGTCCATCAATTAATTCATTTAATTAAGTTTTATAATTTTAAGAGATTTACTTATTTATTTGAAAGCCAGAGTTAGAGAGAGAGAAAGGATCTTCCATCCACTGTTTCACTACCCAGATGGCCACAATAGCCAGGGCTAGGTGAAGCCAAAGCCAGGAGCCAGGAACTCCATCCAGATCTCCCATGCAGGTACTTGGGGCCCAAGCACTTGGGCCACCCTCTGCTGCTTTTTCAGGTGCATTAGCAGGGAACTGGATTGGAAGTGGGGCAGCCAGGACTCAAACCAGTGCTCATGTGGGATGCAGGCGCAGCAGGCCTCACTTTACCCACTATGCCACAGTGCCAGCCCCTTAATTAATTTTCAAAAGAAAATGTTAAGCATCTACCATTTTCTGGGCAGTATACTAGACACAATACTTCACAGAGCTTAGAGTCTAGAGGTGACTCATCACACTACAATTATTTGTTTGAGTCATATGAAATTGCCAATATTTGACAACCTCACCTATATAGTAATGGCATTTCATAGAGTTCAACCTATAATTACAAAATGGAATATATTAAAATTGTGATACAGCTTAAACACTTCAAAACAGACTCTGTCTGAGGCCGCTGTCTGCTATTTGGGGACCCTCTGGAGCCTGTCCCTACTTCAAACAGGCATCTTCCTCTGCCAGTGGAAGGACCAGGAGTTGGCAGGGCCCAGCCTAGGAGTTCCATGATGTTCTTAGAAAAGGAGAATCATATGCCCCAAACGTCTTTGTGGAGGTCATGTCTGCATGCTGGATGGCTGGGCTCAGGGGTTCAGGCAGCTCCTGGAACGATAAGCCCACTCCACTCCTTGCTATCATCCAGAGAGTTCCCAGGGCAATGGCCAGTGGCCTAAACTCACACTTCTGCACCTTAGTCCATCCCTAGTGCTAAATGAGTGCCTGAGGAAAAAATCTCAATGACTATTGGAGGCTTTTGACTCCTTGCTGTGCCCTTGAGAGCTGTGGGTTTTAACAGGCAGTCCAGGAGAAAGCTGACTTTCACAGGAAGGTGCTGTCACCCCATCTCTGGCTTTGAGTGCCTTGAGGACATGGATTGCTCATCTCCATACCCCACACACAGATGGGCAGGAGCTGGTTAAGGAAGGAGGATCAGCAAGAGGACATCCCACTCACCAGACATTTATTAGATTCAAAGCACCAAGCTGAGCACAGGAGACAAAGATGCATTAGGCACAGGCCTTAACTAATGAAAGAGGAGGAATGAGCAGTAAGCAAATAAGTTGCAATGCCACAATGCCATGATGGCTGTATGCAAAACGCTGAATGGTGGCAAGCACCCACGAGGTCAGACATGGGTTCCCAGGGCTGGAGACAGACATGTGAGCTGGGTGGATTACTGACCAGGTGGACCTCAGGTAAAGGTGGGAGCAGAATCTGCAAAGGCAGGAGGGCTTCCTGCATGGGGACAATCTTCCCTCTGCAGACAGCTCATTATATGGAAATGTGGTACTTTCCCATACACCCCAGATGGCAGAGCAGAACAGACTTTGCAGACACAACAGAGAGGTCTTAAACTATTAGACACTTTTCGTGTCCCACTTCATTTCTTCCTCTTCTCATGCTCTTTGCAGTGAGTGACAACAAGTGGTAGCAGAAAGGGCAGAAGCTGTAGGTTCACATCTTAGCTCTGCTTTTAATGTCTGTGATGCTGGGAATAAAGTCTTTCAAAGGCAGTTGATGATCGCCGTGTTGTGAGCATGAAGCGAGATAATTTATGATCAGGGTAAACAGTGATAATAACACCTTATCTATACTGAGTTCTTACCAGCTTGAGCCAAGAACTTTACACGACTTTCTCATTTGTTCCTCACAACAGAGCAATGTACAATATGGTGTCATCATTTAATTCATTTTAGAATGGGAGGAAACTGAGGCATGGGGCTCAGCTAACTGGGGAGAAAGTGTCATAGCCAGGAAGGCTGATGCCACAAACAAAACATTTAACATGAGCTATGTTAAAGGACACTCTCTTTCTTAAAGATTTATTTTATGTATTTGAAAGACAGAGTTACAGAAAGAGGGAGAGAAAGAGAGAGAGAGAGAGAGGTCTTTCATCCACTGATCATTCCCCAAATGGCCACAATAGCTAGAGCTGAGCCTATCTGAAGCCAGGAGCCTGGATCTTCTTCCGGGTCTCCCACATGGGTACAGGGGCCCAAGGACTTGGGCCATCCTCTGCTGCTTTCCCAGGTGCATTAGCAGGGGACTGGATTGGAAGTGGAGCAGCCAGGACTCGAACCAGCACCCTTATGGGATGCCAGCACTGCAGGCCAGGGCTTTAACCCTCTGCACCACAGCGCCAAAAGGATACTCTTAATTGTTTGTGGATCTTGGGCCCTTTCGAGAATCAATTTCTCCCCCCAGTTAAATGTTGGTAGTTTCATATGCAAATTCAGAGGATTCCCAGAACCCCCCAAAATCCATCTGTAGACTCCCAAGTTCATAACCCCTGGGATACCCAACCATCAGGCCATGCTGCAGAACTCACTCACAGTCTCCTGATGGGTGAGAAGAAAGAACCAGAAGAGCAGCCGGCCCAGGGAAGGTGTCTCCAACTTGCCCAGACTAGTGGAAGATGGAGTCTGCCACGGGAGGGGAGCAGGCACTGAGCCTGCCCCAGGGAGGAGGAGGAGGATGCATGAGATGACAGCCAAGTGAGGGTAGGGCAGGCTGGCCCCCTGCCAGAGCTGCACCTCCTGGGAGCCCAAAACACTCCTCCAACTCAGGGTGGGGGTCACCGAGGCCGTGGTGCCTGCCAGGGGATCACAGGGGAGAAACCCGAGAGGGGCCAGAGCTGTGGGCATGTGGTAGCAACAGCAGAACTCAGCCTGGGCTGCAGGGCCAGGTGGGGCTGGCCCAGCCCAGCCCAGCCTGTGTCTGCAGCCCAGACCAGCCCTGGCCTGGGGAGGTATGGGCGGGGCCTCAGGTGCTAGCAGAACTCCCTCCTAGGAGAGGAGGCTGCAGAGGATAGGATCCCAGAAGGGCTGGGACAGGGATGGGGCTAGGCCAGGGCAAGGCCTGTTTCCAAAAACCAACGGGAATGGGCGGTCCCAGGGTGCCTCGGGAGGATGGATGAGCCCATATCCCGCCGCAGGCTGAGGGAGTTGCTTTCCTTGAACTCCTAATCCAGAAAGGCCTTTAAAGTTTATTTTTTCTCGCAGGGGTTTCAAGCATTCATGAGATTTTTTTTCAACGTTTTTTAAAATTTTGAAATGACTACTCCACTGAAAGTTGTGACAATGGTAATGACAGTAGGGCTGCAACCCTCTGGCCAGCTCTTTCCAACAGTGACATCTTTCAACTGAATCACAATACCAAAAGCAGAAGATGGATGTCGGCAGAATGCTGCTAACCCAGCGATGGTTCTGAGTCAGTTTGCAACCATGTATGAAGCTTTACGTTGGTGGTTTGAGTCTCAGCACTACAGCACCTCCCAGGCTGATGAAGTAAGGTTGGTGTGGGTTTGACTGGGACAGGGGCACACAAGAGACAGAGATGGGTCAGGAGAAAAACAGAGAATGGGCCCCCAATATTTCTTTTTAAATATGTATTTATTATTTTTTTGAAAGGCAGAGAGACAGAAAAAGAGAGATCGTCCATCCATCCTCTCTCTGGTTGACTCCTCAAATGTTCACAACATCCAGGGCTGGACTAGGCCAAAGTTAGGAGCCAAGAACTTAATCCCACTCTCACTTGTGGGTGGCGAGGACCCGAGGACTTGAGCTATCACCTGCTGCCTCTCAGAGTGCCAGCATTTCTGAGGTTGTAATTGGGACCATTCCATCTGGTTCAGACCAGTCTGACTTGACCTGGACCTCCTAAAAACCACCATCATTCTGGCTCAGGCCTGGTGGGATCCATAGCACATACCTGGGGGCTTCCATGCCCCTACCCTTGGCCTATTCTAACTATTCGTTTTAACTATATTCCCCTTAAAACATGTCTACTTCTTCATCCCCAGAAACTATGAACATGACCTTGCTTGGAAAATATGGAGGGGGATCTTTGCAGATATACTTAATGATCTTGAGGTGTAATCATCTTGGACCACCCACATGGGTCTTACAGCCAATGACAGGTGTTTTTCTAAGTGACACCCAAAGGACAGAGAGAAGAAGAAAAGGCCAGGTGATGACAGGCAGACTGGAATGATGCAGCCACAGGACTACAGAAGCTGGAGAGGTAAGGCTGAATCCTTTCCTAGAACTCCATAGAGGGTGGGACCCTACCAACACCTTGACTTCAGACTTCCACCTCCAAACGGCAATGGAGCAAAATTCCCCTGATTTAAGCCATGTTTGTGGTAATGCGTTATAGCAGCCCTAGGGAGTGATCACCTACTAGAAAAAAAAATGGCTCATACGCACAGCCCTTCACCTTCCACAGTGCAGGCGAACAGACATTATCGGATCTGTTCCTTTACCTGAACCTCGGGAATCGGGGCATTTTACCAACAAAGAGACTGAGACATGGAGCACTTCCCCGACTTGCCCAAGGATGCAAAGCTGCAAAGGGATTGAACTATGACTCAAACCCATCTTTGGCTCTCACCCCAGCCCATGATCCTCACTAAGGTCATTGAGGGCTGTGGAGAGGTACAATTGATTGCCTGTTGGGGCAAGTTTTTATCCTAAAGCTTTGACCTCACTGTTACAAAAGAAAAAAAAAAGCCAGCCAACAGACGTCAGGAATATGAAAAATGATCCCTTCCCTTGCTCGTGTCTCGATCTGAACAAGAGGTGAAGTGAGAGCAGCCCACACGGTAAGCCCTGGCAGAGGAGGTGGGAGCCCGTATTCCTCCAGTGACCAGCGGACTGTCTGCTGGCTTCCACTGCAGCTGTGGGCTGCTCTGGCCCGGGGGAACCCTAAAGAACCTGCCAAATGTCAAGTTCTAAGCCAGCCAGTCCCCTGTGTGCCTCTGAGGACCAAGTCAGGCCATGCTGTCCTCACAGCCCTGTTCTGACCTGTTAGAGCTTGCTCCTGTTACACCAATTTCCCCTGGAGTCCAAAGACTTTCTGTGTTTTTTCACTTCCCCCCATCCAGGACACCAGTTCTTGACTTCTCCTTCCCAGAAGAAACAACTACTACCAGGTTCCTGAGTTTCCTTCCCACGAGGCTAAACCTACCCACTTTTGTACACAGGAAGGAACCCTACCGTCACAATTCTTCACCTGCTTCCATTTGACACAGCTTGAGGACATTCCCAGAACACCATACATTCTGTACATCAACTCCCCTAGTTGTCTATCCCCCAAGTAAACTGCAATTCTTTTTTTTTCTAAAAATTTTATTTATCTATATAAGAGGTAGAGTTACAGAAAGAGAGAAGGAGAGACAAAGAAAAAAAAAAAGTCTTCCATCTGCTGGTTCATTCCCCAATGCAACGGCCGGAGCTGGGCTGACCCGAAGCCAGGAGCCAGGAAGACAGGAGCCTCATCTGTGTCTCCCACATGGGTACAGGAGCCCAAGCACTTGGGCCATCCTCTGCTGCCTCCCCAGGCACATTAGCAGGAGGCTGCATCAGAAGAGGAGCAGCCAGGACATGAACCCAGCCCATATGGGATGCTGGCACCACAGCGTCAGCCTCTAAACTGTAATTTCAATAGCCTGCCCCCTTTGCTGTCACGTGTAGTGTGTTTCCAACATTTGCTCATTATACACAGAACCGTGAGGCATCTCTTGCACATCCTCTTTGCACATGTGAGTGTGTCTGTCAGATCACTTCCTGAAGGAGAAGTCATCACCTCCATGAGTACATATGCATTTTGAAATCTAATAGACACGGTGAATTCCTCCAAAAGGCTGTGGGAATTTATTCACCCAACCAACACTCAGTATCTGTTTTCCTGCAATTGCGCCATAATGGTGTGTGATCAAATCACTTATCTTTGCACATCAGATAAGTCACAACAAACGTGTGAAGAATGTGAAGAACCTGATGGCGTGATAGGAGTGTGCAAATAGATATGCACTGTAAAAACCACCAGACTACACACATAGAATGAGTGCACTTGCAGCACTTTGTGTGTGTGTGTGTGTGCTACACATAGATAAATAGGAGAATGAAGCCACAGAAGAGGAAACAAGAGGCTGGGATTCAGGAAGGGGAGGGTCTCCTCCTTAAATAGGCTGGTCTTCAAAGGTCTCCCTGAAACTTTTTTTTTTTTTTTTTTTGACAGGCAGAGTGGACAGTGAGAGAGAGAGACAGAGAGAAAGGTCTTCCTTTGCCGTTGGTTCACCCTCCAATGGCCGCCATGGTTGGCGTGCTGCGGCCAGCGCACCGTGCTGATCCGAAGGCAGGAGCCAGGTGCTTCTCCTGGTCTCCCATGGGGTGCAGGGCCCAAGCACTTGGGCCATCCTCCACTGCCTTCCCTGGCCAACAGCAGAGAGCTAGCCTGGAAGAGGGGCAACCAGGACAGAATCTGGTGCCCCGACCGGGACTAGAACCCGGTGTGCCAGTGCCGCTAGGTGGAGGATTAGCCTAGTGAGCCGCGGCGCCGGCCTCCCTGAAACCTTAATAAGGGTGAGGCTCCCACACAGGAGACCAACACGTGGAAGAGGGTTTCAGACACAGGGAAGAACATAGACAAGGGACAGGGAAGGAGGCTGACTTACTTGAGGAAGTGAAAACAGCAAGCTAGGGGGACTGGTCCCGGAGGAGGATGGAAAGGTTATCAGGGGGCAGATCAAACAGAGCCTCCTCGCAAGAGGTTATTTTTCTCACTGAAATGGGAAGCCATTGAAGAGACGGAGGCACGTGGGTGGACGGTCCTTGCAGTGCCTTGTTTTGTTTTCAATCACAAGGCTGCTCTGTGGAGAACATGGAGGCAGAGACAAGTCAGAGGCTCCTGTGTTATTAAACGGAGAGACGGCTGTGGCGTGGGTCAGGGTGGTGATAACAGCAGGGGCAGTGGGAATGTTGTGTATCTCTCCTGGAGGGATGAGCTTTGAGACATCCACACAGATCAAGAGGTGGTGAGCTTTCCGACTGGGCCAAGTGGACGGGTCGTGGTGCCATAGCCAAAAATGGAGAAGGCTTTGATAGGCTTAAGCTGAAATCAAGGGAAAAGAATCAGAAGTCTGGTCTTCATCACATTAAGTTGGAGATGTCTAAAAGGCAGGAGGCATTGTGCTGGACTCACCCAAGAGAGATGACAAGGGGGGTTGCAGAAGGTCTGTCTCCACATGCATTTAATCACAGAGCCAGACCACCACCACCACCCTTCTTAGGCTGAAATCCTAAGGTTCTGGGGGCATGTTTTGTTGAGGGGTTTTGTTTTGCTTCGGTTTGCTGTTTTTCTTTGTTGGTTAGCTGGTTTTGTATCTGTGGAATCAGAATGTCTCTGCTTCCCAGGGACAGTCCTGTCACCTATGACTCTAAGCTCTTCAGGGAAAAATCAAGTTACACCTTTTCAACCCCAGGACCATAGCATGTGCTTCCCCAAATGGCTATGCTGCTTTATTGATGGCTCCTCTGAGATTCAGCTCAAGGGGCTGCAGATGAGAGACAGATGAGCTCAGAACATACTACAGGAAGGGGAACACGGGTCTGGCCTTTGGCAAGAGGAGAGCAGAAAGCCCAACTGTCTGCCCCATTGGAAGCTGACCCTTTGTTGCACTGCATCCAGCATCTGCATGACTGGACCCAGAAGAGGTCATTGCTACTGGTGGTGGGCCTGGCGCCACATGCACCAGGTAGAGCCTGTGGAAGGTTCAGGAAATCCCACAAAAATCTTCTTCTTCTGGGTCAAACCTCAGTCAGTTCCATGGCAAATGTGCATTCAAGAAAGTATAGGGGCCAGCGCTGTGGCGCAGCAGGTTAAAACCCTGGCCTGCAGTGCTGGCATCCCATATGGGCACCGGTTCAAGTCCCAGCTGCTCCACTTCCAATCCAGCTCTCTGCTATGGCCTGGGAAAGCAGTGGAAGATGACCCAAGTCCTTGGGCCCTGAACCCACATGGGAAACCTGGAAGAAGTTGCTGGCTCCTGGCTTCAGATCATCTCAGCTCTAGCCATTGTAGCCATTTATGGAGTGAACCAGTGGATGGAAGATATTTCTTTCTTTCTTTCTTTCTTTCTTTCTTTCTTTCTTTCTTTCTCTCTCTCTCTCTCTCTCTCTCTCTCTCTCTATCTCTCTCTCTCTCAGTAACTCTTTCAAATAAATAAAATAAATCTTTTTTTATTAAAGTACACATAGTTCCCCAAGTTGGCTTCTTTTGTCTATCTCCGCAACTATCACCTCTGTTTAATTAGTCCTTTAGCTCTGTCCCCTGAGGGGCTGCAAACACAGATCTGATAGTTCTACCTCTTTCCTTAAAATTTTGGGTGGTTCCCATTGCTTGTCGGTGAAGCCCAAATTTCTTAACCAGGCACTCAGGGACTTTTATGATCTGACCTCTCCCACCATTTCCATCTTTCCCCCTCATGCACCTGCACTCGAGACTCACAAGCTTGCTCCCTAAACACTCCAGGCCCCATAACCTCGTCTCTCATATTTCCTCAAAAGGGCTAGTTCATATTTAAAAAAAAAAAGATTATGGGAAGACACTAAGGCTTGTCAGTGTTCAAGGAAACACAGAGTAGAATAGAATAGTCATTTCTACCTTCAAGTAGGAATAAATTTTGAAAGATTTATAAGGCTTAATGGTTAGAGAAATTATTTAATAATGATTTTTGATTACTGTGTTAGCAAAAGCATAAGTAATCATGACATAGCAACTAAAGGTAGGTGGGGGGCAGCATTTGGCACAGCAGTTAAGACACAGCTTGAGATTCCTGTATTCCTTTTCAGGAAGCCCAAGTTTGAGTCCTGGCTCCACTTCCACCTACAACTTCTTACTAACGTGCACCCTGGGATACACCAGGTGATGATGCAAATACCTAAGTCCCTGTAATCCACGTGGGAGGCCCAGATTGAGTTATGAGCTCCCGGAATCAACTTGAACCAGCTGGGGCTATAACAGGCATTTCACACAGGGGAGTGAACCAACCGATGGAAAATTCATATTCATACTCTCTCTCTCTCTCTCTCACTCTTTCTCTCCCTCCCCCCCCCTCAAAATTTTAAAAATTTAAATAAATGGCAGACATGTTTTTACCTCAGCCATTAAAACCTCCAGGATTTTTCCCTTTGAAGAACTTGGACGATTAAGTAAATAAAACACATTTACTCCAGCTTATTCAACATAGCAAAAAACAGAAGACAACTTAAATTTCCAAGAAAAAAAACAGGACAGCCAAATCATTTGTGGTTCATTCAAGCTGGTAAATTCTATGAACTTGTTAAAAAGAACCAAGCTGAGTTATATGGGCTGATTTGGAAGGATGTGCACACTATACTGTTAAGGACAAAAACAAAGTTATAAAATGTGATAGCATGACCCCAGTTTTGGCATTAACCAAGAGAGGACTGAAGAGAACTACCTGGATTACACATTGTTTCTGCCCATCATTGTCCCCTGGGCAGAAGGGGAGAGGAAATACAAGCAGCCAGGAAAGATTTTCTTTCACATTTTACTTTGCACCTTGCTATACAATCAGCATATTTCCACAAACACGTACTTCTTTGGAAAATGAAAGATATATATATATATATGCATATATATATATATGTATACACACACACACACACACACATAATATAAAATCCTTAAAGGTCCCCCTGTCAAAGCATTAGCATAGACAGTTGATGCTGAAAATTCAAGAATCAAGACTCAGAGAACATGGGAGACTGTTCCCCAAGATGTGAAAGGAGATGGTACAGGGGGAAGAGGCAGGGAGACCTCGAGTTCAAAGGAGCTTGCAGGGAAGACTCTTCCACGTTTGTGCAACGCCGCAGCACGGAGACCACACCCCAGGAGCTAACTAAGATCAAAATGAGAGCAGTAGGTGGGCCCTTGTGAGGATCGCTCAGGATGACTGGTCCCCTAGGACCCAGCATCTGACCACTGCTTATAGCTATCATCCCTGTATCTGGCACCCTGCTGGAGCCAAGCCTTGCCCTTGCTCCTGTGACCTGGGGGAAGCCTCCATCAGAAATAAGTCTTGGATGAATGTGTTGGGAGAGAAGGGACCTCAAACTTATCCTTGAGCCTGCCCCAGTGCTGTCCGGGTCCTGGGAAAGGGGCAGGGCAGGGAGCTTGAGAATGAGTGGGATATTGGTCCCATTTTTCGTCTTGATTTGGGGGCTAGTTCCATGGGTATCTCCACATTGAGAAAATTCAGCAGCAGCGATGCACTTGAGATATGTGCATGCATGTATATTACAATCAACAAAAATTATTTATAAAACAAAATATGATCTGCATCAGCTTTTATTAAAAAGCCACAAAGGATAAGAAGGAAGGATCCTCTGGGCTTGTTGTTCACTGTGCCTAGGCATCCCAGCATCCACCTCAGCATCAGCGGAAGCCACGGTGATGGTGGTACCCCACGCCATGCTTGTAAATACCCAAGCCCAGTTACAGGTGCAGCTGGAGCTACAGATACAAACAAACTTATATGTCTGGGAATTTAATTCATATATTTCATGTTCGCCTGAAAATGTCTGAATGGTCACACAGTAAACACAGGACCCTGGGAACCATTTTTACATTTTATTTCAATTATGTCCTCTCATTTGATTATGTCTACAACAAACATATTTTTGAAATTACTTTAGAGTGTTTCAAGGGCTTTTCTCCTGCTTGTTGATAAAACCTTACGCATCCCTGAAGGTGCCATCTTTTGCCCGTGATGGTTGTTCTGACACCTTGTTAGAGATTTGTTTCAAGCCTTGTCTTCTCGCACAGACCTCTTGTCCTGGCTTCACATGGAGTGAAGTACAAAGACCCCTGGGCCCCTTCCCAGACTTGCCGAAGTAGAATATTTAGGACCCACACTTCCATGTTGTAAGCCAGTTCTGTTGCTTGCTGTACTTTGATCACCTTTGGGTTAAGTGTGAGCTTCTCTCGTTTCTAAGTACCACAGCCTCTTTCTTGCATTCGTTATGTGGCCTAGGTTTTATCCAATCCCATGTCTGCCTCCTCCACTAGACTGTGAGCCCTGGAGAGCAGGGACAGTGCCCAGTTCAACAGAAGACCTGTGATGTGAGGCATCAGAACCTCAATCATCACACAACCATTGGATTCCCAAGAATGAGACTTACATGGTGGACCCAGAGCAGACTCATCACTGGGCTTAGTTCTAAGGTGTCTAATCTCTGGGTGGAGACAGCCATGCATGGCCAGACAATGGGGAAACCCCAGAGCCAGTGGAACCAGCTTAGGAGGAGGAGTGACCCAGTAACCCGGATTATACTGTTCTGTTTCATGAGTTGAGTTCCCTGTCCATTAAGCTTAAAGGAACCATAAATCACAATCTATATGGTAAGCAAGATTGAGGACCCCTAAGACCAGCAAGTCCGAACTCCCCTCATAGCAGAGTTGGGACAAGCCTGTGCTGTGGAGCTAGGGACCTCGGTTCAGTTCCTCATTCAACTTGTAACTACGTGGTTCGGGGCTGTCTCCTTTTTGAGCCTCAGCTGCCCCATTTGTGCATGGAGAAAAAAGCACTCAAATCAAAAGATGTTATGTTGCATTAGATACTCAAGGCAACAAGTGTTTGTGAAATGCCTGCTGTGAGTCCAGCACTGTTCCTTGTGCTCAGGACACAGCAGTAAGCAAAACAAGCTTAAACCTGTTCTCCATGGAGTTATGGGTATAAGGCTGAGCCCCTTGCACAAGGTGCCTGCTGCAGATAGTCAAAGGAGATTCCACCCACAGACCTGGCTGGCCTGAAGAGGAGTCCTGAAACTGACTAGCAGCGGCTGGATCCCAGAGGAAGTTAGCAGAAGTTCCCACTAGGTCCTGGCAGTAACTGAGGATCATTCTCCATAAATGGCCACTAACCAGGAGCCTTCAAACATTGCAGCTCTGTTCTGCTCAACTCACTCAGGCAGAGCACAGAGACAGTGCCTCTTAGGGCCCTGAAGCCCAAAGAAACGGGAGCTGTGTAAACAAACCTCCCGGGAGGAAGGGAGCCAAAATGTGTCCCCAGCCACCACCGCGCGGCCTCAGCAGACTCCCCTGGCTCCACTTCTTGGAAATAAGTAGCTCCCTTTCGCCAGAAGAAAATAACCTTAAACAGGAAAGGGCTTCATGATTCAGTGGGTAACTCGGGGCCCTTGAGGTGTGCCGAGCAGCTCTGCAGCTGTCCGCAGCCGCTTTCCTGCACCCCGGCGCGGGGGAAGAAGCGGGCTTCCTGGAAGTGAGCGTGGCTTGCAGCTGTGTGTTTGCATCTGTTGCCCTGGGATCTCCACGTGACCCATGTGCCTCTCAATAGCGTGTGTGTGCATGTGTGTGTGTGTGTGTCTGTGAGTGCCCGTGTGTAAGTGAGTGCTCCCACATGGGATTCTGGGGACAGGTGCCCACGTGTGGTTTTCCCTGAGGACCTCAGATTGCAGCTTCCACTTGCATTGCTATGCCTGTGTGTGTGTGTGTGTGTGTGTGATGCATATTTTATTTGTGTGTGTCTATGTGTGAGTGGGTAAATGGGCATACTTGATTGCTGAACAGGGAGAGGAAAAGGGAGGAAAAGGACAACAAGGAAAAAGTTCAGAGTCTGCCAGGAAAATGGGGAGCGTGTGCTGAGCAGGGATTCGAAGAGCTGTTGGGAGAGACATAGAGCCACAGACTCCAGAAGGGACCTCTCCTGGTTGCAGGGACCTCAGGGAATAAGGCGGCATTCAAAAGTCCAGCAGATGGGGCCAGCGCTGTGACGTAGCGGGAAAATCCACCACCTGCGATGCTGACATCCCATAAGGGCCCCAGCTCAAGTCCCACTGCTCCACTTCTGATCCAGCTCTCTGCTATGGCCTGGGAAAGCAGAAAATGGCCCAAGTCCTTGGGCAACTGCACCCGCTTGGGAGACCCAGAAGAACCTCCTGGCTCCTGCTTTGGATCAGCCCAGCTCCGGCCGTTGCAGCCAATTAGGAAGCAAACCAGCAGATGAAAGGTTTCTCTCTCTCTCTCTAATTCTTTCAAATAAATAAGTAAATCTTTTTTAAAAAAAGAAAGAGTCCAGCAAAATCTCCAGGGAAGTGGGGGAGCTGGCCATCAAGTCCCACACATCCTCATAAAGGGGCCTCATGAGGCTACCTCTTAGACCCACGCTATAGGATTAAGACTCCAGAAGGGGGGATATAATTTGTGGGCACTGACCAAGGGACCTTGGGAGCAGCCCACCCACCACGACCTCCGGTTCCTCCTCAGCCAGGGAACAGGGAAGTGATGTGGATGACACTGTACATCCTCCAATACCATCGGGCCTACCCCAGGGAGCTGGGCCCAGGCTGGACAAAAGAGAATGAGTGATTCACAGTGGGAGTACAGTGCTGGAGGCGCTGATGGAGGTTAAGCAGACAAGGGGAGGGGGAGCACCTCTTGGGAATGGAGGCATTAAGGACAGTGAAAGGGCCAGCTCTTGCCAGTGGAAAGAGGACAGTGAGGTGAGCGCAAACACCCACCACGAGACCCTGAAGGACCCTCCCCTGCAGGGAAGCCAGGCCTGCAAGGTTTGGGGAAAAAATATCAAAGAAAATTTGGTCCATTCTGATAGTGGCAGCTGTCCTGAGCTTGCCCCCAAGTTGGCAGGGCCTGGCAAAGCAGTCTACAAGGACAGTGACCTAGACACCACTGCTTCTGTCCTGGAGGCTAAACAGCCCTGTGCTGTGACCTCTACTTCCTTTCAGTCTCTTCCGAAATCTTCCTGGATGTCCAGTGGTCATCCTGACCAAGCACACAGGGCTTCGAGAGTAGGATCAGTGTGCTCTGCCTTCCCGCTCCAAGTTCAATGCCTACACATGAGATGACCTTGAGACCTTGTTCTGGTATTTTCTTAGGGACTCAGCCTCAGTGTCTATTTCTAGTGGGAAAGGCAAAGGGGCTCAAGCCTCAAGCTGAATTTTTGGAAAGTTTAGAATAACTATAGTCCAAAACAACCTAGTATATATTTCAAAATAATACAGAGCAGAGCTTGGATTTTCCAACACAGAGAAATGGTAAATGTTTGAGGAGATGGGGATACTAATTATCCCAATCCAATTTGAGCATCACACATTATATGTGTGTATCAAATTACCATGTTGTGTCCCATAAATATGTACAAATATTGTGTGTCAATTAAAAATAAGACAAGGAAGCAGGCATTTAGCCCAGCAGTTAAAACATCTATGTTCCACATCAGAGTCCTTGGGTTTGAGCTTCAGCTTCCGACTCCAGCCTCTGGCTAATGTAGACACTGCGGCAGTAGTGATGCTGGACCCCTGCCACCAACTTAAGAGACTTGGATTGAGTTCCCAGCCCCCAGCTTTGGCTGTAGTCCAGCCCCAACCTTTGTGGGCATTCAGGAGTGAACCAACAGATGAGAGCTCTGTGTGTGTTGTGTGTGTGTGTGTCCCTCTGCATCTTACAATTTAAAAATATATTTTTCAATTTAAAAAAATAAAATAAAAATTTAACTTAACAAAGCTCTATATATCCTTCCACCCCCAGAAAGAAGTGCAGCAAGAATGAGGTTGGGACGGAGACCCTGGCTTCTCCGAGAACACACTCAGAGGATACTAACGAGAAGCTGCCAGCTGCAATTCGGGCTGGTCCTTCACCTGCTGCTCAGCCCTCCCAGGAATCCTCTGTTCCATCCACAGGCAAGGCACCCTTTCTCTCTTCTGTCCAAAGGATGCTTTAGGGCCCTGGGAAGCGCTCCGTGCGTCTGCCTAGGATTCAGAACTCAAATAGAAATGGAACTCAGGCCTGGGCCTTACATGGCCCCAAGCTTTATCCCTGTGTGTGAGTCCCTTCAGAGACAGCCTGAAGCTAGGGACATGGTCATTTCACTCTCATGGAATACCAAATACTGTCATCAGGGAGAGAGAGAGCGAGAGAGAGAGCGCTCTGTGCCCTGGCACTAAGACCAGTGAAGGGTAGTGAGCATGAATTATGTATTACACAAGCAATAGAGATAAGAGTGGAACGGGGAAAATCATAACCCTATTAATAATGGAAGTGCAGTTTGTAAACTCTCCACCAGGAATAATTTGCATTGCAATATAAACAGGGAGTATAACACAGAGCAGCCGGCAATGGTGCTTCAGTAAAATGTAAAAGCCACCATTTCAAACATTAAAAGTCATGATTAAATTATAAGAATTTGTTCAGCAGAATGTACAGGGAAAGGATATGTGCTCTGCCTCTATCTGAGCCCAGGGTCAACCCTTCCTCCTCACGTCTGCCAGGAGCGTGGACCAAGGACTTGGGTCCTTGAGACCTTGGTGGCTACGATTCTGTTTTGTCGTTACTGTTGAGTGCTTTCGATGCACATCATTCTAAGCATGTCCCATGCAATAACTCATTTAATTATTGAAGCAGCACTACGAGAGAGGTACCATAGCATCTCTGTTTCATAAAGAAAACTGAAGCACACAGCTGACTCCTCTCATGCTGCAGAGTTGCAGGAGCTGCAGTGCAAACCTGGGCAGGCTGAGCACTGAGCCCGCTGTGCTCTGAACACAGTGATTGGCAGCTCTTTCACATGCCTCCCAAACAGGGGCTGCTGGAACAGAATCTTGGAGCCATCCATTAAAAAAATGATTTGGTAACATGCTAGAGTTGGATCAACTTTTCATAAAGTTGTCCTCTATGTCTAGGAATCTCTTCTGAAAAAAACTTAATATGATGACTTTTGATATCCGTTGAAGTAGAATCACAATAATGTTATAGTTATGTATAAAAGTTTGGGTACAAAGATGGGCTTTATTATCAAATTATCATGTGAAAAGATTGGGAACCCAAATGTGCCCAACACTCATCAAATGGTTAAATGAACAGTGAAGTCTTATGCATTCCAAAGGGGAGCAGGGTGGGTGACTGGCCTAGTGGTTAGGACATCGGTCAGGATGCCCACATTCCACGTTTGACTCCAAGTTCTGGCTCCTGATTCCAGTTTCCTGCTAATGTGGACCTTGGGAGGCAAAAGTGATGGCTCAGGTAGATGGGTTCATGTTGCCATGGGGGAGACCTGGCTGAAGTTCCTGGCTCCTGAGTTTGGCCTCAGCCCAACTCCAGTCATGGTGGCCGTTTTGGGAGTGGATCAGCGGATAGGAGGTCTCTGACTCTGTCTCTCTGACTCTCTGGCTCTCATATAACTTTTTTAATGAATTGTTTAAATGGGGTGGCTGTTGATAAAGAAATGCAATAGCATGAAAAATACGCCTGTTAAAAAAGCAAGCAAGACATAAAAGGATAGGGCCAACATAAACTCTACTAGGTAAAACAATACACAGACAACGTGCACGTGCGCTTATAAGGCTAATAAATCTGTCAAAAGTATGGGCATTTCTTTTAATATATTCTGCATTTTCTAAGCATGCATTACTTTTATAATAGAGAATTATTTAGCTGGTCATATTGATTGATATATTGGTTCTGGTACTCAATATCCATAAATCTGAGAATGTTGTTATCTCAACTGTAGACACCAAACAGAAAACAGTCTTTTTGTCCTCAGCTGGCCTTCCCCGTCCTCAGGTATGTGTGGTTCCCACCATTCCGGGAGTGGCCCTCACTCTCTGTGAACGCCTCCTTTACTGAGCTGTCAGCTCAGCACTTCCAGAACTAAAGGACTGGAGCACTGTCTTCACACAGCGTGCGCAGAGCCCCTGGTATCAGGTGCTTTCTCCTTCCTCTTCTTTCCATAAGCAGCAGCCAGGGAGGAAGGCCCCGAGCTCTCTGCACTGCAGCAGCCCCACCCATAGGAGAAGAGCATCTGCCTGGTCCTTTCCTACCATCAGGCTGTATAAACAGAGGCTCACAGGCATTTGAGACAAGTCTCAGTGTGAGATGTTGTCATGCAGGTGTAGAGTTTTCCAGTGCACAATAAGCTCACAGCCTGGCTCCCTTGCCAGCCTGGTGGCTCTGGGGAAGTAGTGAGGGAAGGGGCTGGTGTCACGGCACAGCAGGTTAAGCTGCTGCATGGGAGGCCTACCTTCTATATCAGAAGCAATTTAAATCCCAACACCCCCGCTCCCATCCAGCTCCCTGTTAATGTGCTTGGGAAGTCAGTGGAAGATGATGCAAGTACTTGGGCCCCTGAAATCCATGAGGGAGACCCAGATGGAGTTTCAGGCTCCTTGCTTTGGCCTGGCCCAGCCCTGGCTTTTGAGGGCATCTGAGGAGTGAACCAGCAAATGGAGTACTTTTCTCTCTCTCCCTCCCTGGATCAAAGTCAATTAATAAGCATCTTAAATAAGAAATAATGCAGACAGTTGGATTAGAGTAAGATAGAGCATCCATGTGAGACTGAGCGAGCCTCGAGCAGGTCCAGGCTCCTGGCCTCCCTGACTGGCTAAGGCGCTGTCCACTGGACAAGCTGGACTTTGTCCCTCACAACTGTTGCCCCATCCAATGACCTTGTGAGAGACTTTATGACGAAAACCTAGGAGAAAAGGCCTCCTTCTGGTGGACAGTGGACACAGGGAAGACAACTAGATTCTCCAGGAGGGGAGGGACATCTAGAGGCAGGCTGCCCCAGGACTGGGGACTAGGAAGCACCAGAACTGCCAGGAGGCTCCGAGACTCGGTCCAGGTTGCAGACGGGGCAGGCAGCCAACGGCACTCCCCACTGCTCTCAGCACATTACTGACATTCCAGAGAAAGAGGCAGAGAATTAATTTCATGCCGACTTCCTCCCCTATGCGGAGACCTCTCCCCTGCCCACACATTCCCAGCTAAGTCCAACTGAGGGTATGAAATTTGCAGAAAGTCCAGTGATCACAAGTAGCAAGATATTCAGGGGGTCCCCACATTCCACTCCTCCATGCCTCCCTCCTCAGCACCCCACATGAGCCTGGGCATAGTCGCATGCAGCCAGTGCTTAGCAGGTGCCTATTGGCCCTGAACGATGTGGGGGCTCTCTTAGCTCTGCGGCCCTGAGCCCTGATCTTGTCTGCTGAAACAACCCCTTCCCTTCTTTCATGCCTCTTCCTTCTTGCCAGTTTGCACCATCCTTTTGTATCCTCTTTCTCAAATCCTAATGATTTTCTCAATAGTGAGCATCATTCATTCAAGTCATTGTCTCTAGTGACTGGTCTTAGAAGGAACAGAAACATGGGTGAGTTCAAGGGGTTCAATATCTGAATGAGAGAAAAGAAAATTGATAAGGTGTTCTAAAGAGAAGGTAGAGGAAAGAGACAACACCCACTAGGATGATTATGCTCCAAGCACTGTGCTTTGATGTTTGATTTTATTTACCCACGGCTGTAACCTCACCAAGTAGGCATTATTCGCCCCATGTGAAAGATGAGAAAACTGAGGCTCAGGGATTAATGTCACTTGAGTGTAGGCCTCCTTTCCCCTGCCTGGTGATGAATAAGCTGGTACAGTCCTGAGTTTTACTACTCAGAGTGGGGTCCAAGGGCCAGCCTTTGTACCATCCTGAAGTTTGTTTTCAGAATCTCAGGTCAAACCTGAATCAGAGTCTGCATTTTAACAAGATTCCTAGGTGATTCGTGTACACCCAATGGCTCAAGAAACTGGAATCCAGCATGGTGGTTCTCCACGTTCAGGGGTTCCGAGTTGCTGGAAGGGATTCCAGTCCAGACTTTCTGGCCCAGTAGGTCTGTACCTAGCAGGAGGCCGAGAATTTGCACCTCAAGCAAGTTGCTGGCTGCTGCTGCTGCTGTTGCTAAAGGTGGCCTTTGAGAACTTCTGGTCTGAGACATCTCCAGGAACTTGAACCATTCATGCTTTCTCCTTTAACAGGCACTTGTTGAAATACTGCTGTGCATTATTGATAAGCTATTGCAGATTCAAACATGAGAGCGTTCCAGCTCACACCCCAGCAGAGTAAGCACAGATATGACGGCAGTCAAGTACAAACCACCGCTGAACGCTGATGGACTCTGAATGCTGTTGGAGCACTGAGGAGAGTGATAGGAGGTGAGCCAGGGGGCTGAGCAGAGAAGGCCCAACCACAAGGAAGTTCATATTTGTGTTCAAAGTAAGTCAGCATCCCTGTTCTACTTATCCCCAACTCCAGCTACTTGTACTGTGCACCTAGGAAGCAGCAGGTGATGACTCAAATACTTGAATCCCTGCCACTCAAGTGGGAGACCTGCCCTTGATCTTAGCCAAAAGACTGAGAAGCATTAAGTAGGAGACCTGATTAAATTCCTTGCTCCTGTCTTCATCCTGGCCCAGGCCAGGCCATTAAAGACATTTGATGAGTAAACTGACAAATGGTAGTATCTGCCCCCCAAACATACATACATACATACATACATTTTTAAGTCTGCTTCAATGGCGGGCATTGTGGTACAGTGGGTCAAGCCACTTCTTGGGATGCCTATATCCCATCTCAAGTGCTTGTATGAGTCCTGGCTCCTCTGCCTCCCATCCAGCTTTTTGCTAATGTGCCTAGGAAGGCAGCAGGTTTGGACCAAGTAGTTGGGGCTCTGCCATCCATGTAGGAAGACCCAAATAGGGTTCCTGGCTCCTGGCTTCAGCCTGGCCTACTTGCAGCTCTTATAGACATTCGGGAATGAGCCAGCAGATGAAAGATCTCTCCCTCTCTCAGTCTCTTCCTCTCTGTCACTCTGGCTTTCAAATAAATAAATAAATAAATACTCCTTTAAGAAGCTAGCAACAAATCCCTTTCTGGGCAGATCATAAGATGAAGGGATCGATGTTTTATCCATTGGGCATTACAGACCCAGTGCTGTGGACTTAAAGTCTTTCAGAACTAACGACCTGTAAATATATGGATCCAAGAGGTCACCCGAGAAAATGTGGCACAGAAATCAGTGTGTTCATGAAATGTCTACAAAGCTATGTGAACAGCAACTACAGAAAGCGACTCCCTGTGTTACACTTGGTAGAGGAGTGCATGCATTCTCAAGTGATTTTGACTATGGGGGTGAGGACCCCCCAAAAGTTAAAGACCTCAGCACCTACAAACATCTGCAAACCCTGGGAGTGTGAGGGAGCATTCAGCATTGACTCGGTTCTCTCTGTAAAGGGCCCCTCCCCCTCACTGCCTCCACCTGCCAGTGTCCCAGGGGCCCCAAGCAGCAGAGTGCCTGGGGGCTTGCTCACAGCTGCCTTTAACATTTCCCTCTGGTGTCGGCCTTGCTCTTCTAGTGACTGATGCTGTTTGTCAGTCACCACCCAGGGGTCACGCGGAGCACTGGCCCGGGTGCTTGTCACAGTGCAGGCACGGCCATAGGTGCTGACACCTTGTCACAGCATCACCCTGACCTGATCTTATTGGCCTGTACAAGGTGCTGCCCAAAGAGACACCAGGAGACATCGGGGGGGGGGGGGGGTGAGAGAGGGAGGGGTGGCTCTGGAACTTTGAGCTGCGTCCCTGAATTTGCAGCAGGAGGGAGGGAAGGGCTCAGCATCTGGGGGGCGCTGAGTACCCTGGGCTTCCGGGGACAATGAGCGTGGCTGAAACGGGAGGAAAGGTCAAGAAGCAGGGTCTCCAGGTAGGAGCACAAGGTCACATGCACATTCCTCTTTCCAGAACAGACCCTAAGGAAATAACCAAGCACACGCCTAAGGTTGATATCCAAAGACGTGCACTTCATTACCGTTTATAAGAGTGGAAAATGAGTAGCTGGTGTTAATATTGCAGTGGGTTAAGCCACCGCCTGCGATGCAAGCACAGAGCACAAGTTTGAGTCCTGGTTGCTCTACTTCTGATCTAGCTACCTGCTAATGCACCTGGGAAAGCAGTGGGGGATGGCTCAAGTGCTTGGGCCCTGCCACTCACGTGGGAGACTCAGATGAAGTCCCAGCCTCCAGGCTTCAGCCCGGCCCAGCCAGCTCTGACTGTTGCAACCAACTGGGGAGTGAACCAGCACATAAAAAAGATATCTCTCTCTCTCTCTCTCTCTCTCTCTCTCTCTCTCTCTCTCTAACTCTGCCCTTCAAATAAATAAGTAAATCTTTTAGGAAAACTGAAAAGGGGAAAATCAGAAATGCTATTGATTAAAATGCCACCGTGGGCAAGAAAACTCTCTAAGCCTCAGTTGCATTACCCGTGAAATGAAAAAAACAGCTATAATTTATGAATTTACTGCAAAGACTAAGCAAGACAATGCATGAAAATGCTAGACACAGAGTAAAGGTTCTAGATAGAGATATTGCTAAAGCCATATACAAAAAGATAGCAAAATAATAGAGCCATTTGAAGTTTTCCTTATCAAATTTATTGATAAGGGAGGGGGCAACTTTAGTGTATAATTCCTAATAATACACATTTGTAATTTCCTTATAAAAGTGCATACTTGTAAAGCGGGGCAAGGGGAGGCTTTATTTTCTTTTTGGAACCTCCGGGTTGTGGAAAAAAGCAACATATATGCAAGTTTAACTTCGAGGAGCAGGAAAATCTCCCCTGAGTGCAGGAGTGGCCCAGGAAGTCAAGTGGAACCAGGGAAACTGGTCCCTTGAAATCCTGCTTGCCCTACACTGATTTAGTCTGTGGGGAGGGGGAGGAATGTTCATTGGTGTGACTGTGATTCTGATGAGTGTAGATGTGGGTGCAGTTGTGTGTGAATGTGTGGGTGTGGTTGTGTGTTATTTTCTGTATGAGGCATGTACAGGGATGTGTGCTTGTGTATATGTGTGTGTTGTATGTGTCCATGTGTGTTGGGTACGCTTTGTGCATGTACGTGTGTTTCATGTGTGTTTTGTATGTGTACATGTATGCATGTGTTTGTGTGCGGGTGGGCCTATGCCTCTGTGTGTGTCCCCTGTGGCATATGGAGTCCCGGGGCAGTGTGTGCAGGTTGTTCTCCATCACCATGGGGCCTGTTCAACAAGGAGAGTCAAACTCCAGATGCCTGATGACAATCTCCTGGGAGAGAAGAGGGCATCTGAACTCAGAGTGTGTAGCAAATCTCACAAGGGATGCACAGGCATGGACCATGAAGATGGCAGATACATTACAGGCTAGGATCTTATCTTGCTCATTTTCAAATCACAGTGCCTAGCACTGGACAAAGCACATAGAAGCCTCAACAAATGGTTACTGAATACATGAATCAATCACTCAATCAATCAATCAGTTCATGCTCCCCCCCACCCCCGCCGCTTTAAGAAAGATGCACAGCACTGATATGTACAGACTCTAATTCCCCTAAGGATAAGAACCAAAACCATCCTATATGGAAGGATAGGTGACCAACAGATCTAGTGAATTAATTAATTTTTACCAATATTGATTGGAAAGAAGGCTCTGAGGCTCGTCTTTCCCTAGAAAGGCTGCCTTCCTACCTGAACGCAAGGCCAGCGTAGAAACACTCAGCAGCAGGGAGTCCTCTTGGCAGTGCCTCCACGCCAGGGCAGACTCAGTGGCTCTGACAGTCAGTGGTGTGAGCACAGGGTGCGGTGCACGTGAAAGTGTGGCCAAGTCTCCCTGTCATAGAAAAAGGCTTAGTAAGATAACAAGGCTGGAAAATGCAGCTGCAACCCCACGTCAGCTTACATGGTGCTCCAGAGAGGTCAAGGTGCTTCACTCATCTTGTCCAAGACACTCTGGGCCGGCGCCGTGGCTCACTAGGCTAATCCTCCACCTGCGGTGCCAGCACTCCGGGTTCTAGTCCAAGTCGGAGCACCGGGTTCTAGTCCCGGTTGCTCCTCTTCCAGTCCAGCTCTCTGCTGTGGCCCAGGAGTGCAGTGGAGGATGGCCCAGGTGCTTGGGCCTCTGCACCTGCATGGGAGACCAGGAGGAAGCACCTGGCTCCTGGCTTCGGATCAGCGCATAGTGGCCATTTAGGGGTGAACCAACGGAAGGAAGACCTTTCTCTCTGTCTTTCTCTCTCACTGTCTAACTCTGCCTGTCAAAAAAAAAAAAAAAAAAAAAAAAAAGACACCCTGGAGTGAGTCCTGCTTTCATAGGTAAGAAGGTCAAATGACTTGTCCAGATTTCTTCAGCTCCTCAGTAGCATCACCAGACCATGGGCTCTAGTTGCGCAGCTCCACTTTCTGAATCCATTGTTAATACTGTGACAAAAATGCCATAATTTTCCTGTTTTCTCAGCCCAGCCACAGACAGTTCCCCACTGCAGAATGCCCCAGCTATCTGTGTCAAACATACCCATCTGAAGATTTAAGCAACAAAGGATTTTTTCGCAGGTGGCAGGGCCTCTGATTCACCAGCTTCTGATGGCTGGACTGGTTTGGCTTGTTTATACTCAAATGCAGAAGCCATCCCAGAGCCCCAGTTCCAATACCATCAGTTTTGTTGCCTTACCAATGTTCCAAAAGACTCTACTAGCTATCCAGAACTTAAAAATCACAAAACAAACGTAAGTTACAGAGAAGATAAAAAATAATAATGGTAATGCCAGAAAGGAAAAGAAAGAAAGACAATATTTTTCAAATATTTCCCCAACTGTCATTTTAATAATGGCCTAACAACAAAGTATGCTAATTTCCCTTCACAGATACCTGTGAATGCAAATGCAAAACAAATAGTAATTAATGTCTCGGTGTGAAAATCAGGCAATTGGCATTAATTCTGCATCAGACCTGAGATTATGCACGTTCAAAATCATCGCCTCTTTTTAGCAGCAACAGTGACAATCTTCACAAAAAAGTGGCAAGACGAGGCTCTGGGCTTAGCAGAACCACATGGACATCCTAACGTGACCTCTCCCAGCTTCACACCAAAGTACTCCACACTCAAATGCTCTCAGAGCCCAGAATCCCAATCAATGACATCTCAAACACTGGGCAAAATTTTACGAACTATGGCATAAAAGAGAACAGATGAAAATAAAATCACTCTTGACGACACATCCTGACTTCTGAAGCTGAGTATCAAGGCAGGCAGGCAGCAGCTCACAAGCAGAGACCCAGGGTCTTGGCTAATTAAAAAGATCAGTCCCCTAGGAGTATACTCCAGGAGACTTGCAAACATTGACGCCACCAGGCATGGGTTTCCATTTCAATGTAGAGGCTGTCATCCGACAACAGCCTCACAGGAGAGGGAAGGGAAGAGATCCATGGTAGAATATGAAGCAGATGTTGGGAAGAGAATGATGGAACAAGGAGGCCTGGATGCGATAATTCTTAACAGTTGTGAGGTTTCAACTATTATTTTAGCAAAAGGAGATGGAGAGATAATCTCTGATAACCAGAAATGAATTATCTGCTTCACACTCAAAGTGGGGAACAAATGACCAAAATGCTCTGTAGCCAATGCTTCAGGATAAAATGAAAGCCCCCACAGTTACATTTCCTGTACAGTAGGTTCTGTCTAGGAAGCAGTTTAGGGGTGGACATTCAGTACAGTGGTTAAGACTCTACTTAGGACACCTACTCCCATCTCGGAGTGCTTGGGTTAGAGTCCTGGCTCCACTTCTGTTTCCAGCTTCCTACTAATGTGCACTCTGGGGGGCAGCAGGTGGTGGCTCAAGTACTAGGGTCCCTGTGGCTGATGTGGGAGACCTGGGTTGAGCTCTGGGGTCCTGGCTTAAGCTCAGCCTCAGCTTTTTCAGACATGTAAGAAGTGAACCAGGGGCTGGAGCCATGGCGTAGTAGGTAAAACCGCCACTTGCAGTGCCAGCATCCCATATGGTGCCAGTTCGAGTCTGGGTTGCTTCACTTCTGATCCAGCTCTCTGCTATGGACTGGGAAAGCAGTAGAAGATGGCCCAAGTCCTTAGGTTCCTGTACCCATGTGGGAGACCCAAAAGAAGCTCCTGACTCCTGGCTTCAGATTGGCTCAGCCCTGGCCATTGTAGCCACATGGGGAGTGAACCAGTGGATGGAAGACATCTCTCTCTCTCTCTCTCTCTCTCTCTCTCTGCCTCTGCCTCTCTGTAACTCTGCCTTTCAAATAAATAAATCTTAAAAAAAAAAAGAAGTGAACCACAGGGGAGATCTCTCTCTCTCCGTCTCTGATTGTGTCTTACTCTGTCTTGCTTGCAAATAAAACGATTTTTTTTTAATTTTGTGGAAAATTGAAGTAAAGGATAAATTTATTTCAATGCAAAACATTTTTAAATCGATGCATAGGATTATGTCACATGCATTTTAAAACCTCTCATATAGGACCATTTAAATTTAAATTAATTAGAAGTCAGTAAAATTTAAAATTTGATTCCGAAGTTCATAGATACATTTCCAGAAGTCTGTGGCCTCAGGGAGACAGTGGCTATCATATCAGACAGTGTAACAGGGAACATTCCCATCATCACAGAAAGTTCCGTTGAACAGCTCTGCTCTAGAGCCTGAGAACATACACTGCCCGTGTTGGGATCTTTCTCTTCCTGGTCCTTCCCCACTGTGCCAGGCCCTAAGAGGCAGGCTTGTGTGGCAGGTGCAGATAATCGATCCTCGCCTCCAATTCTGGTTGATTTCGGCAGTGAAGGGACACTCTAGAGCACAAGAGTAGGGTGGGACTCCTGCTCCTCTGGCCTCCCCTGGTTCCTGTGGCTTAGGTGCATCTCTCCAGGAAAAGCCGCAACTCCCGTCAAAGCAGTGTTCACCCTGCTGCTCTCCATGGGTTCTGGTAACACTGCCCTCCTGCTCTTCATCCGTCAGTGCAGGTAGGACATAACCTCTTCCCATACCTTTAAAAACAGCCCCCAAATAGCTAACCGATTTCCCAGAACACACCTGCTGTTTCCTGTGAGTACCCTGGTAGGAAAGCCTCCGCTCCCACTTAAGGCTGGAGGGGTGCCCTTATCAACACCCGCAGAGACAGCGGAGGCTACAGCCCACTGGAGTCGGACAATGCATTGAGAACTATCCTGCTTCGTTTAACAATGATTAAGCAGGCAAGGGTAGCACAGGGATTGGCAAAGACTTTTCCTAAATCACCAGATAATAATACTTTATATTTTGTGGGTTATACAGTCTCTGCTGTAATTATACTGTCCTGTGAAAGTAAGCAGCCACAAATGCTTTATAAATGAATGAGTGTGGCTGTGTTCCAATAAAACTTTAATTACAAAAGCAGGAAAAGGGCCAGATTTGGTCCATTGACTGTAGTTCACCTAAAGTTGCAAAGAAAAAGCACACATCTGAATTTGCTTATGCAGAAAGGAAGCATATAAATATATATGTCAAATATACATTTTAAATAGTTTGTGGAAAATATAATTAAAATAGATGGTCATTTTCCATGAACATTTTGAACACCCCCGCCCCCATGTATACATATGATTCTTGACACACTGCAAGAAGGTATGGCTTCCTAAGGAGCAGGGATGGGGAGGAGAGTGAAAACGAGAATAAATGCAAAAGCAAGATACAGACTGAAGTGAAGGAAAGCCTGTAGATACAAAGAAAGCAGAGAAACAATGTGTGTGCTCTTAGAATTGCAGTTCACATGAGAAACAATGCAGAGCAGAATTTGTATCAGAGAAAATTACACTTCAGAGAAATTATAAAAGTACCTTTTAGAATCTAGAGTTGAAAATAAAGAAAAAACAGATGGCATATATGAGAAATGCAAAAACTTAGAAAAAGAATAAAGACTAGTGTTCCCTTAAGAGGTCTTCCAAAAAAGTAATGACACTGGAAAACCACTCAAATCTATAGCAGAATGTTATTTTAATAATAATTGTACATACTTATGAGCTACAATGTGATATTTAAGTGCACATATGCAACGTGTACTGATCAGGACAGGTAGTTTTTTCAGTAGCTTCCGCTCTTTGACATTAGTTCATGAGCAGAGAATTGGAACTGTTTTCTTCCATTTGTTCATATAACACATCCTAGGAAAGGTTGAACTCTGCACTGGGTACTACTAGAAACGTATTCTCCAATACACCTGACCTAGCACACATTCTCCAAACTCCTTCTATCACACACCCCTCCTAATCTCTAGTAATTACCATTCTGGGTAGGATTGTGTTCATTTTTAGTTCCACATATGAGGGAGAACGTGAGGTATTTGTCCTTCTGTGTATGACATTTCACTTAACACATTTTCCTCCACTTCCATCTATTCTGATTCAAATGACAGGATTTCATTCTTTTTATGGCTGAATAGTATTCTGTGCCTCTGTAAACCACATTTTCTTTATGCATTCATCTGATGATGGACAACTTGTCTAGTGCCACATCTTGGCTACTTTGAACAGTTCTGCAGTTAACATGGTGGATGAGGTATCTCTATGATACAATGATTTCATGTCTTTTGAATATATACCCAACAGAGGAATTGCTGGACCATATAGTAGTTCTATTTTTAGTTTTTTCAGAAATTTCCATACTGTTTTCCATTTACCACCAACAGTGTATGAGATACCCTGTATTCTCTAAATCTTTCCCAGTATTTGTTACTTTTTCTCTTTTGGATAATAAGTATTTTAACAGAGGTGAGGTGATAACTCATTGTGGTCTTGACTTGTATTTCTCTGATGGCAAATTTTTGTGTATTTGTTGACCATTTTTATTTCTTCTTTTGGAAACTGTTCTTTCAGGTCCTTTGCCCATTTCTTAATTGGCTTGCTTGGGATTTTTGTTCTTTGTTTTGGTATTGTTGAGTTCTTTGAGTTCCTAATATAGTCTGGAAATAAATCCCTTTTTAGATAAGTAGCTTGTAATTATTTTCTGCCAATCTGTTGGATATTTCTTTACATCATTGAATGCTTCCTTGGCTATGCAGAAGCTCCTGAGTTTGATATGATCCCGTTTGTCTAGTTTTGCTTTTGTTACTTGTGCTTTTGGGGTCTCATTGAAAAAACAAATCAGTGTCTACATCTATGTCTTGAAGTGTTTCCCCTACATTATCTTCCAACAATTTCATAGTTTTGGACCTTACATTTAGGATTTTGATCAATCTTGAGTTGATTTTTGAATATGGTAAGAGGTAGAACTCTAATTTCATTCTTCTACATATGTAGATCCAGTTTTGCCAGCTCCTTTTATTGAAGACTATCCTTTCTCCAATGGATGTTCTTGGTATTTTTGTCAAAAATCAATTGTCTGTTCCATGGACCAATGTGCTGGCTTTTATGCTGGTACCATGCAGTTTTGTTTTGTTTTGTTTTGTTTTGTTTTGTTTTGTTTTGTTTTGTTTTGTTATTGATAGGCAGAGTGGACAGTGAGAGAAAGACAGAGAGAAAGGTCTTCCTTTGCCGTTGGTTCACCCTCCAATGGCCGCCACGGCCAGCATGCTGCAGCTGGCGCACCGCGCTGATCCGATGGCAGGAGCCAGGTGCTTCTCCTGGGCTCCCATGGGGTGCAGGGCCCAAGTACTTGGGCCATCCTCCACTGCACTCCCTGGCCACAGAAGAGAGCTGGCCTGGAAGAGGGGCAACCGGGACAGAATCCGGCGCCCTGACCGGAACTAGAACCCGGTGTGCCGGCGCCGCAAGGTGGAAGATTAGCCTAGTGAGCCACGGCGCTGGTGGTACCATGCAGTTTTAATTGACATAGCTATGAATATGAGTTGATATCAGTTATTGTGATGACTCCAGCTTCCCCCATTTCAAGGATCATTTTGATTTTTCTGGGGTTTTGGTATTTCCATATTAATTCTGTTATTTCTTTTTCTAATTCTGTAAAAATGTCACTGGTATTTTGATATGAATTGTATTGACTCTGAAGGTTGCTTTAGGTAGCATGGACACTTCAACAACATTAATTATTCCAAATCCATGAGCAAGGAATACCTTTACATTTTTATGTGTTCTTGATTATTTCTTTCAGCAGTGTTTTATAATTTCATTGTAGAAGTTTTCTATTTCTTTGACTAAATTTATTCCTAAATGTTTAATTTTTGTAGTTATTGTGAATGGAATTTCTTTCTTGATTTCCCTTTCAACAAGATGACTATGGTATATAAAAATGCCAGTTTTTATATGTTGATTTTGTAGCCTGTGTCTTTACTGAATTGGTTTATCAATTCTAACAGCTTTTTAGTAGATTGTTTAAGTTTTTCCACATACAAAATACTGTCATCTGCAAACATGGATATTTTGATTTCCTCCTTTCCAGTTTCAATGCCATTTATTTCTCTCTCTTCCCTAATTGCTCTTACAATATTACACTGAATAAGAGAGGTGAAAATGGATATCCTTTTCTTGTTCCAAATCTGAAGAGAAATGCTTTCAGCTTTTCCCTTCAGTATGATATTAGCTGTGGGTTTGTCATATATAGTCTTTTTAATTTTGAAGCAAGAATCTTGCATACCAAATTTGATGAGAGCTTTAATCATGAAGGGATGTTGAAACTTATCAAAAGTTTTTGTACTCTATTGATATGATCATATGGTTTTTCTTCTAAATTCTGTTATTTATTGCACTATGTTATTCAAATGTTATTCAACATTTGTGAACCCTGAACCATCCTTGCATTCCTGGGATAAAAACAACTTGATTATGATGTATGATTGTTTTGAAGGAGTATTTTATTTGTTTTGTTCGTATTTCATTGAGAATTTTTGCATATTCATCAAGGATACTGGTCTTCAGTTTTATTTTTTAGTTGTGTATTTGTTTTTGATATCAGAGCAATAGTGGCCTCATAAAAACATTTTGGCAGTTTCATCCTTTTCAATATTTTGGAATAGTTTGAGAAGTGCTGGAGTTAGTTACTCTTTAAGTGTTTTGTGGAATTTAGTTGTAAAGCCTTCACATCCTGGACTTTTCTTTAATGGAAGACTTTTAATTATTCTTTCAATCTCATTACTTGCTGTTTAGAGTTTATATGTCTTCTTGTTACAATCTTGGTAGGCTGTATTATCCAGGCATTTATCTAGCCTTTTGAGGTTTTCTAATTTTTTAGCATATAGTTGTTCATGGTAGTCTCTTACCATCCTTTGTATTTCTGTGGTATCAGTTGTAACGGCTCCTTTTTCATCTCTAATCTTATTTATTTGAATTTTCTCTTTTTTCTTTTGTTAGTCTGGCTAAAAGTTTGTCTATTTTGTTTCTTTTCAAAAAACTAGCTTTTCATTTGGCTGACTTTTGTATTGATTTCTATAGTTAGTTTCAATTTCACTTATTTCTGCTCTGATCCTTTGTTTCTTGCCTTGTGCTAATTTTGGGTTTGGGTTTTTCTAGTCCTTGAGATGTATCATTTGATTCTTTATTTGAAATCTTTCTTTTTTTGATGTACTCACTTACTATTATAAACTTTCCTCTTAATACTACTTTTTCTGTATTCTGCAAATTTCAGTATTTTTTATTTTCATTTTCATTTGTTTCAAAAAATTTTATTTCCTTTTTAATTTCTTCAAAGATCCATTGATTATTCAGGAGGCAAACTGCTCAATTTTCATGTATTTGTAAATTTTGTATTCTTCTTGTTGATTTTTACTTTTATTCCTTTGTGTTCTAAGATACTTAGTCTGATATCAATTTTTTAAATTTACCTATACTTGATTTGTGACCTCATATATGGTTTATGCTAGAAAATGTTCCAAGTGCTGATGAGAAAAATGTATTTTCTGTAACTGTTGGATAAAATGTTCTGTAAATGTCTGATAGGTCCATTTGCTCTATAGTATTGTTCAACTCTAACGTATGGGATTATGCACTAGCAGGTAGAGGCATGGAGCAGAGGCATGTAAGTGTGATTCTGGGGCTTGTACCCTGGCCACCCACCACCCTGAGCCAAGAAATGCAGAAGATTCCTCAAGTCTAGTCCTCCAGGCCTGGGAATCAATTGCTTCTGACACTGAGTCCCAGGAAGCAGAAGGGTCTTCCCTGGGTTGCACAGGGTAGGTGAGCAAGCATGGCTCTGGGCCCTGTGCCCAGCAGTACCACAGCTGTAAGAGGCAGAGGGGCCAGCTTTCTGCCTTGTGAATCACCCTGGCTCTGGCTCTGGCTCCGAGAGGCTACTGGGAGTGACAGGTTGCTTGCTGTCACCTCAGATAGAATGGAGTTTAACAGCAGCTGCATCACAGTAGCACAAACCCGGGGCTCTGGGAAGAGATGGACACAATATGAGTTCCTCTCTCAGAGCAAAGCAGTTGCTCGGGCACCAGCCAGCTTCCTAGACTGAATTTAAAGACATTCTCCTGCCTTTAGGGCTGCAGATCTGCAGTGGGGGTGGGGGTCCTGGGGGTCTCTGTTTACCTTTTCCAGCAGGATGGCTGTGAGGCATCTTGCTCCTCTCTCAGGCTTTCAAAGTCTCTGTGCTGTCAGAGTTCTCGTCACTTCTTTACTGAAATCTTCCCTCCGTCCGTCTCCCAGAATGCAGTCCTTTCTTTACTGTCCCGGTTCTTCTCTGTGGTGGAGGTGACTGCAGGGCCTCTCTACCCAGTCGTCTTACATCTCAGGAGAACATTCTTCAGCAGAAAAGTCTAAGATTGCAAAACAAAGTGCAAAATCAAGAAGAGTTGATAAAAAAAATCCACTATTTGAAACTAAGGGGGAAAAAAGTGTATGTATCCCAGGCAGAAAACAAAACAAAGCAAAGGAAAAACAATGAAAACTCCATTGTTTATAAATGATTACAAAGAAAAGAAAAGTCAGGCTAGGATGACCTCATAACTCTCCTTGATGAAAAACTGAAAATAAACAAAATGGCCCACAATGTGGAAATGGTTAGATATACGTACAGTACAAACAGATGTTTGAATATTATGCAACCATCAAAAGCAATGTTAAGCATGTGTTCTTAATGAGATTGGAAAGTGTATGATAAAAAGGTTTGCAAAGAACTCTAGTCACCAAAAACACATATAATATGCATGTCTGTCATCTATCACGTTGCTTTATGGTTTTTGTGTACCTACACACACAGGGAGAGGAGCACCGTCAGTGTAATTTCCCTATTCTGTATTGCTCATGGCTTAATTCTCTCAAGAAATCAGTAATAGTCTGTCCACAGCACAGTGAAGGACACTGCAGATCACAGAGGTTATGAGGTTTTCCATCCAGAGAGTAGATGACATAACCAGGATTCCAGTAAAAACCTAGAATGTGTATTTTTCCCATTTCACTCCATTGGAGCATTGAGGGAGGACCAGAGGAATCCACAGCCTGAGGGCAGTTAGGGCCTCAGGGTCCTGGTGCTATCAGCACCAGAAAGGCTGGACAGTTGGGCCTAATTTTCCTTCACCCAGCACACATGGCAGTAGTGACCCAACTCCATCTGGTCATGATCTCACCTCCAGGGAGCCTGCTAGAACAACAGAATTCTGCAGAAACCCAGAGCTGAATAGCTGGGTAAATGATGGGTGTTCCACCAATTTGTTGAGATGTCAGTTTCCTGGTATAATTTCCTTAGGCCTCTGTGATAATTCTCTGTTTAAGGCAAGAAAACCCTAGGGTGAATGTTTCTGCCCACTCTTCCAGAAAAGCAGATCAGGAGTCAATTCACAAGATCATAGCCAGCTCTGAGATGGCCACGTTTTCAGAAGAAACATTTTGTAAAGTCAAATTCCCATGCTGGGTTTGCTGGGGACTCTTCGACTTCAGGGAGTTTAAAGACAGACATTGACAAAGCAACCGAAAAATATACCATCCCCCAAAAGAGTACCGGTTAGAGGAAAGAGTATTTGTTTTGGGCGTTCAAGTTCTTCATGATGCAAGAATCTTTATTCATCTCCTCCTTGACTCATTTATTCCTTTAACATCTTTATAAAGCACCAGGCGCAATGCTGGACTCACAGGGTGCAAAGAAGCTTCAAAACATCGTCCTCTGCTGCCAGGAACCAACCGTCTGGAAAGGGAGGGGGTGTGTGTTTAAAAAGGAAAACCAGTGACATAATCCCCCGTGTGGTTTAGCAAGTTGATTCTGTGAGAGAAGCAAGTGGGAGAACTGTCTTAAAGTGCAAAACCGTTTCTTTAAATTAAAAAAAATCCAAAGACATATAAATATAAGACATGAGCCAGATGTGTTATCACATTGATGACTTGTGGGTTCTTTGATCAAGAAGAAAGAACTAGAAGAATCAGAATATAAGGGTCTTCACATTTATCTTTTAAAATGTCTTTCTTAAAAAGAAGGTCCAAAATAAACACAATACGCAAAATATACACACAGTATGACTGCATTTACGTGAAGTTCTAATCTAGGCAGACAAACCCATGGACAGTCGTTAGCTTTGGTGGGGCGAGGAGCTGTGAGGGATAATGTGAAGGAGGCAACGGGAAGGTTGGGAATATTCTGGTTCTCTTTGTAGTGCTGGTCATATTACTATGTTCACTTTGTGAAAATCCAGCAGCTGTACAATTATGCTATGTGCACTCTTCCATATCTATGCCACACTTCAATTAAAAGATGGTTAGATAAAGATAAGATGACAAGATAGGATGGAATGTGGCAGAAAGCATTTGTTGATTTGGAATGACAGATACACTGATGTTTCTGTAACATCTCTGTATTTTGAAACACTTTCTGATTTTGTAAATAATAAAAGGTTTAAACCTCAGTTGCTCTATAGAGGGGTTAAACACTGGGATCAGGAAGACAGCTAAAGAGTCGGTGCGACAGTTATTCTTAAGTGTTGAAAATTAACTGAAATGTGATCCCTGTTAAACATAAGAGTGGGAATAAGAGAGGGAAGAGATGTATAATTTGGGGCATGCTCGGGCTGACTTGCCCCAATTGGTAGAGTTGGAAACATACCAGGGGATTCCAATTCAATCCCATCAAGGTGGCATGTGCCAATGCCATCTCACTACTCCAAGTGATCAATTTCAGTTCACAATTGATCATAATGAAAGGACTAAGAGTCAAAGGGAGCACATAAACAAGTCTAGTATCTGCTAACACCAACCGATAGAATAAATAAAGGGGAGAGTGATCCAACATGGGAAGTGAGATACTCAGCAGACTCATAGAATGGTGGATGTCCTAAATAGCACTCTGGCCTCAGAATCAGCCCTAAAGGCACTCGGATCTGGCTGAAAAGCCCATGAGAGTATTTCAGGCATGGAAAGCCAAGACACTCTGGCAAAAAGATCTCTGTGAGTGAGATCCCAGTGGAAAGAACAGGTCTTCAAAGAGGGAGGTGCCTTTCTCTGAAGGGAGGAGAGAACCTCCACTTTGACTATGACCGTGTCTAAACAAGATAAGAGGCTGAGAACTCAAGGGGCTTCCATAGCCTTGGAAACTCATAACTGGTGCATAGGGAGATTACTGATGCCATAAACAGGAGTGTCAATTGGTAAAGTCAACAACAGGAGTCACTGTGCACTTACTCCTCATGTAGGATCTCTGTCCTTAACGTGCTGTACACTGAGGCTTAATGCTATAACAAGTACTCAAACAGTATATTTCACTTTGTGTTTCTATGGGGGTGCAAACGACTGAAATCTTTACTTAATGTACACCAAACTGATCTTCTGTAAAAAAAAAAAAAAAAGAAAGAAAGAAAGAAATTATCAATTCCCAACTTGACTCTCACTGGGATTAAACATGACAATAGGTCTGATCTGATTTCATCATCATTTAAAAAAAAGCATCTATTATTTTTCACTTTATGTTTTTGTGTGGGAGCAAACTGTTGAAATACTTACTTAAGGTATACTAAGCTGATCTTCTGTATATTAAGATAATCGAAAATGAATCTTGATGTGAATGGAAGGGGAGAGGGAGTGGGAAAGGGGAGGGTTGTGGGTGGGAGGGACGGTATGGGGGGGGAAGCCATTGTAACACATGAGTCGTACTTTGGAAATTTATATTCATTAAATAAAAGATTAAAAAAAAAAAAAAAAGAGTCGGTGCGAGAGCCCAGGTTAGAGATGAGACTCAAGGTTAGAGAAGATGAGACTCAAGCGAGAATGACAATAAGAAAGAAGAGGAAGGGTTGATGAAGAATTTATGGGGCCTGGTAACCCCAAGCCATCCCTCAGATTGCTTTGCAGACTGTGATCAATCCATCTGCATGATCAATACTGCACACCAGGATCTCATCCAGCCTTGAGCTAGGAAACAGCCCCCATGATCTGTGAGGTGAGATGCATTTGGCCCTGAAACTCCCTTCCCCAAATACCTCCCTTCACCTGGCCTCTTCTGATCCCAAATGCTCAGTATGTCCCAAGACTTTCAATTGCTTTAAATACTAGATAGGAAATTCCTGGGAGGAGTGATCCATCACCAATTCGGGCAAATCAGAGGACACCAAGTCCACAGCAGCACTTATCCAAAGAGAACTAGAGGAGGAGCAAAGGAGTGGGATGGCCAGTCCTCACCTGTGACACTGGTGGAATTCCTCTCTCCATGCTCTCGTGGGCCCCTCCTACAGAAGAGGAATGACTGATCAGATTAATGAATACAAAGACGTTTATCCATTGTGCCATGTTTCCCAGGACAGGGCTGTTTCTGTCCATTCTTCCCTCTATTCTCTCTCCTTTTGGACATGCATACTCTCAATCAGAGCTTACTTCTCTATATCCTCTGTGAGGTCAGTCCATGGGACAGCTACCTGCCCAGAGCAGGACAAAAGGACCTCTGCTCTCTTGACCTTCTCAGCCTGTATCTGTTTGATGAAACTCAGCCAGCCCAGCACCAAAGACCTAGGGAGAGGGAAAGCTTAATGTTCCCTGGACTGGATGGCACCAGTGGCTCCAGTTCTCTACCCCTTCCTGCATCTATGTCCTCTGTGTGTACCTTGGCTTACTATCCACTAAAGACAAAAGATGCTCATATTTTTCTGCCCCACTGAGGCTGGACTTGCCCATGGGATTTGTTTTGGCTGAAGGAACATGGGTAGAAGTGACAAAGTGCCAGATTCAAGCCTTGATGCTGGGAGACTCAGGTGTTTCCTCTCAAATGCTTCTGCTCTGCTCCAGCCATTGCCATGAGGAGAGCAGGCCCCAGTCGGCCTCCTTGTCCTTGGAGAAGCAGGTCAGCCAACCTGAAGCATGGATTCAAGCCCAGTCTAGATCAGCTTGTCTGCAGATAGATGAGCGATGATAAATGACTGTGCTCTACCAGTTTTAGAGTGGCTTGTTATGTAGCATATTATGGCAAGTGCTAGATGATACATGGCTCTCGCCCTCTGTTCTGCAGGTCCGTCGAAACAGGCATTATTTTGGGTTGCAGTGCTGATATCTTGACCAATCTGGGTGAATTCTTGTTGTTTTCACTCCTTCAGTCAGACCCCCAGGAGGACATGGGGGGAGATGCTGGGGGAGATTTCAAACAAGGGGACAAGTTTAAGGGTCCCTGTCTGGGGCGACAACGTCTCTCCTGGGCCTGGGTAGGTTTGATTTATGACTTTCATCCCAATATAATTAATTGTATTACTCTTCTCCCTAAAATGTTTGGATGAATAAGTAACAGTGACTCCAGTCAAACTCAACAGGATCTGACATGAAACATGTCTGCATTATAATAACTACAGGCATCGCTTTATAGTCAGTAGATAAATACAGGATTTTTTTAAAGCCACATTTTGGAAGGCAGGAGGCCTGGACAATGATGCCCATGAGAGCAGTTGAGGTTAAAAAAATCACTCTTTTCCTAAATGTAGTCTATCTGTATAAGGTTTTATAAAAGTGCTACAGGGTATTTTCTGAGAAATAAACTCCTTAATATGACTTCATAGTAAGAGTTCTATTTCCTTTATTCTCAGGAGTCCTAAGAAAGAAAAATATGCCCCCTGGCAGTGTTCCATAAAACTAATGATGTGGGGGAATATGTGAATAATTGCCTGAATCGCCAGGTTATGTCTCTGTTAGGAAACCTCTTGGCAATATTAGGAAGAGACTCAGGACAGTCAAATTGGAGTCAAGTGAAATAAACTCTTGCTGCATCAGCTCAACAATCCTGGGGGTCAAGGGAACTATGGAAGCCATTTCTACATTTGAGCCTCCAACTATTCTGGGTTCACAGCAACAGAGACTCAGGACAAGGGGTGGAAACGGGGAATGAACAGGGATGGGCAAGATATTGCTAAGGCAAATGCAGGTGAGACACAGCAACCCATGGAGGGCGGTACCTGGGTCATGGCTGTTGGCTACACATCTGAAAGTCAAAGACTGGTGCCCCGAGCTTTAGTTCTAAGTGGCAGAGGGGCCAAATGTGGCATCTGGAGGGTGTACGTGGGGTCTTGTCTAACAGACATCTTCTGCACTGGAGATACTGTGTAGGCTTCTTGCTGATCAGGAATCAGTATCCAATCATAGGCAACGCAAAGGTCTGGGGGGACAGTAAAGAGGAGAAAATACATGATTTTTACAAATTGCCAATTCAAAGAATGGCATGACTTAGCCTAGCTTCATTCCAGTGTGTGATTCAGAGAACTTAATTTCCTGAACCATGGTACCTGATGTTGTTTGAAGAAAACACCACAACATAATTTCATCACCAATTGAAGAGGAGGACTGGGGATCTGGAATGCTTAACAAACATTTGGTGTGTGCATTAATGTATTCTATCAGTATTTGTCAAGGTCTATTTCTGTGCCAGATACTGTGCCTTTGTCACTGGAACCATGGCACCTGCCCTCATGGAGCCAAGTTATACACTGGTCATTTGAAGAGCTTTAATTAAATACTACCCTCTATTGTTGCCTCTCACTCACCCCCAACCCTCCCCGTGATGAGGTGTGGGGAGGCGGTGGAAACAAGAGGTTAGGCCAGTGTGAGGCCATTAGGGGATGCTAATACGGCTCTCTCAGGAACCCTATTAGTTCCTGCGAGAGTGAGTTGTTACAAAAAAGAACAAATCCCTCTGCTCTCCTGTCTCACTCCACAATCCCTCCTGCACAGCTCCCGCCATCATGATCCAACCACCTCCAGGCCCTCACCAGAGGCTGAGCAGATGAGACCAGCCTATCTTAAACTTGCAGCTGCCAAAGCTGTGAGGCTGGCTAACACCCCTCCCATGTGTGAAAGGTCAGAAAAGACAGCCTAGTTCAATCTTAATTGTGAATGACTTTCCAATGCCTCGTTCACTTCCTGCCACAAAGCAGACTTGGGGAAAACAATTTTTGAATGTTGATAAATGAGGACATCTGCTATTCATTCAACACATATTAACAGAGGGCTTGTGTCAGGTACAGTTCTCGGTGTGTAGGATATGTCAGTAAAACACACACACACACACACACATACACACACACACACACAACAACAACCACCACCTCCGTCCAGGGGGTGCTTACTTTCCAGGTGGAGCAACACATTTATTTATGTCTTCAACAAACATTTATTGGGCAAAGACTCACAGCACACATGAAAAAGATGAGGTGGCCTGGCCAAACATGTTCATGGCAAATTAGTGCTGAAATTATTTTATTTGTTTTTGGCTTCTAGTTCGGTGAAGACTATGTCATTGTTCCAGTGTTGTCATCCTGGGAGTTTCCAGGGTCCCTTTTCTGCTCAGTGCTTCTGTCTCACTGTTCACCACTGAACAGAAAGAGTAGCACACAATGTTTGTGCTCCACCCGGGCCTACGGAATACATAAATGGGCCAATATTTCCTAGAGCTCACTCAACAAAACGTGGAAACAAGTAAGAAGATAAGCCTTAGGAGGAGCGCTCTTTCAAAGCAAAAGAGAGGAGAAAGAAGCAATTTTTCAAACAGCCCTTCAAAAGAAGTTGGGTGCGGAGGGTAAAACATTTGCAAAATGCGGAGAAGCAGGAGTTGTGGCTGATCTTGATCCACTACAGAGACCCGAGAAAATGGCCGCCTGTCTCAGGCTTTCATACAAGGTGATTGACATCATGCCTAATTTTTATGTCTCATTACAGGAGGAAAAAGCAGCACGTTTTTTTCTATTCTCTATTTGCCTTAAAGTTCTGAGGGTAATAAACCTCTTAGTTTGATCCTGAATTAGCTTATGCTTCTTTCTATCTATTTCCTTTATAAAAAAAAATCAATACCAGGTCTGTGCCACCTTGAATGGAGAGGAGAGCTCTGACTGGGTGTTGTCTTTGCTACTGGGACAATCCGTCAATCTGGATCATCTCGGGGGCCCCAAGTGTGGCAGAGCCATAGTCAGTTTTCAGCAGTAAGTGTTAAGTTATTCCAAGAGTTAAAGTTTTATGAAAAATCTAAGTGTGTCAAGCTACACTTGACAAAAGGCAGTGCTTCTTTTGCAAAAACCGTGGGCTGTGGGTCCAGTCTCCCATCATCTTGGAAACTCTGTGCCCAGCCAGCCACTGCCCGCTGGCCTGGCCCAGCTCCTGCCCCCACCGAGCTTCGGGAAGTGACTGCGGCAGTTCCCAGGCAGTCTGACCAGAGGCAGAGGCCCCTGGTAACCTTAACCCCACGTGGGCAGGCTCTCCTCAGAGGCTCTGTGCAACCCTGAAATTAACCGACAAGTTTCTGCAAGGGGAGGTGGACAGACAAGTGTGGGGGCTGTGTTTGCTACTCAGAGCCCAGAGGACACGAGTGCCTGAAAACTGGCTCCCCAGGCCTGGCAAGCAGCGACCCTTGAATGCAGCTGGCAGTGGCCCCAGTCTGCAAGGCAGGCTTCTTAAGAGCCAGAACAGGTATATAGCATCCTTCTCACTCTGCTGTGCACAGGCGTCACCGTCACCGGGGAGGGAAGAGGGCAGAGTCAGCAAGTGACTGAAGCCGGGCTCTGGTGAGGTCACAGGTGCAAATCTCACTCACAGTCCCCATGCACCTCATCGTGTTCAGGGGGACCAAACAACGTGCCCCAGTTTAACCTCCGCAAAGCTTGTATGACATGTGCATTTTTCTTTCTGTTGTATAGATAAGGAAGTCAAGAGTTCAGAGAAGTTAACTAAATTCCCAAGTCCACACAGCTAAATGGCTTAGACTCACATCCTATCTGTTGTAGGTTTCATGCTGTCTTTACTGTGCCAAACCGCACAAGCAAGGACAGTCAGATGTACTGAAGAGCATGGGCTCTACAGCCACACGACCTGGGGTTGAGAGCTGACTGTGCCGCTTCCTGTCTGTGTGACTTTGGGCAAGCTTCTTACCCTCTCTGTCTCAGTTTTCTCATCTGTAGAAGAGGAACCTTCACCGTACCTTCAGTGCTGTGTGAACAGGAGAATTTAAATGTGTTAATGTTTGTCAGGTACTTAGAAAACCATCTGGGACATAATGAAGACGTTATACACATACTAAAACTGTACGTTCTAAATTGTTAAATAAATAAGCCAAGAGCTCACTTTCCAATCGCTCAATTCAGAACACGACTTACAGTTCCCTCACGTCGCAGTGTCCGCAAAGTGCTTTGGCTGCAGTGGCCCCGTCGGCAGTCACAGCAGCTGTCCAGAAAAGAAAGGGATATTAGAACCACATAACAGAAAGATACACTGAGACCGGACAACGTGAGAACCTCTCCAAGGTCATTTAGCCGGTGAATAACCAGTGAGGTCTCCAACTTGGTCTTCCTCACCCAAATCCGTGCCATGCACACACTCTGAACTTCATGAGCTCCCGGACTGCGTATGCTGCAAGGAGTTTCCCCAGCCCTCCACAGAAGCCACGACTCCCGGTTCCAAACTCTGCTGTGCACTGCCAGTAGATCTTGCCTCTGCATTCAGGAGACAGAGGATTCTCAGGTTGACACACTCATGGCCACTCTGAAGCAAAGATGACAGGCTTTTGTCTTTTTGCACACGCCCATGCCCCAGATGGAAACTTTAAGAGCATCAGTGACTTATGCAAAAGTCACATGAGTTCAAAGAGCAGGGAACTGCATCAAGAGGCTTCATTTCTAGTTAATTCTATGAACCTTCTATGTGTTGCTCAATAGGAGTGTTCAACATCATGGTTCCCTGTTTTTTTTTGTTTTGTTTTGTGCAACCAGTGATCAAAATTCTAGGGAAGTTGGGGTAGGACAAGTGGGGGACGGGGGAAAGAAAAAGAAGCAAAATGTGCTCAGTTCAGTTTGGAGAAGAGGAGAGGAAGCTGGAAGCAGGTGGAGAAAAAGTGAGGAAGGCGGAAGCATCACAAGGAAGGAAGTGGGACCGCATGTGAGAGGTGAGTGGGGAAACTGGGACCCAACAGAAGGGCCTGGGGGCAGGGGAAAGCAGGATGGAGGGCCTTGGGAAGAACTGAGGACCAGTGTCTCTGGGGACGTGGAAAAGCAGCTGGTAGCAGTGTTCACGGATGCTCCACTGAAAAAAGCACTACTGGGGCTCAGGGACCAACGCTGGCGTCTCAGTGTGGGTGATGGTCTCAGATTAAGGTGTGCTCTCTCCGGGAGTCACACCATTCTTGTGATGGAGAAACCGGCCAGCCGGCGCCGCAGCTCACTAGGCTAATCCTCCGCCTAGCGGCGCCGGCACACCAGGTTCTAGTCCCTGTCAGGGCGCCGGATTCTGTCCCAGTTGCCCCTCTTCCAGGCCAGCTCTCTGCTGTGGCCAGGGAGTGCAGTGGAGGATGGCCCAGGTGCTTGGGCCCTGCACCCCATGGGAGACCAGGAAAAGCACCGGGCTCCTGGCTCCTGCCATCGGATCAGCGCAGTGCGCCGGCCGCAGTGCGCCGGCCGCGGCGGCCATTGGAGGGTGAACCAACGGCAAAGGAAGACCTTTCTCTCTGTCTCTCTCTCTCACTGTCCACTCTACCTGTAAAAAAAAAAAAAAAAAAAAAAGAAACCAGCCAACAGGTGTGTGCACTCCAGAGCCCACCCTGGGCCTTGACAAGCCCAGCGTCCGCACCACCAGCTGATTCTGCTCCCCCTGCCACCCCTAGAGGCGGTGGCAAGCCCCAAGTTCTCCCAAGGAGGGTCAGGACAGGCTATGTGAGCAAGTCTGCCTCTCGAGGCGTTGACAAAATAAATGCCCACATTTTAAATGCTTGCATTCTACAATTTTCTGATTATAAAATCAATACAGACTTATTTGAAAAGAACTTGGAATCTGCTGGTATACATACATACTTTCTTTCCCAGTGAATCAAAGGATTTATTATCACTGGACTCATCTGGGAGGATCATAGATGGGGAGCAAGCGTTTTTGATAGTGTCTCTGTACTTGTTTGTGCTATTTTGAGTTGAGAACCAGGGTCATGTGGCCCTGTGTGTGTGCGTGTGTGTGTGTGTGTGTTTGTGTATGTTTCAAAAAGAAACTGATGGCCGGTGCTCTGGCTCACTTGGTTACGCTCTGGCTCACTTGGTTAATCTTCCGCCTGTGGCACTGGCATCCCATATGGGCGGCGGATTCTAGTCCCGGTTACTCCTCTTCCAGGCCAGCTCTCTGCTGTGGCCCAGGAGGGCAGTGGAGGATGGCCCAAGTGCTTGGGCCCTGCATCCCATGGGAGACCAGAAGAAGCAGCTGGCTGTTGGCTTTGTATCAGCACAGCACCGGCCATGGCGGCCATTTGGGGAGTGAACCAATGGAAGGAAAACCTTTCTTTCTGTCTCTCTCTCTCTCTCACTGTCTGTAACTCTACCTGTCAAATAAATATATATATTAAAAAAAGAAAAAAAAAACTGAGATGTGGAATGTGAGATTTGGGGCCACATTTTTTGCCTTGTTTTGTTGTCATCTACCTACTTCTCTATATTGAGAACAAGAGGAAAGACCTAAGTTAATCATAATCAACTTTAAATAATTTGAAAAGAAAAAAATTAAACTCAACAGCAACCATACCATCCAGACATGAACACTGTTATCATTTTAGTGCGTGTCCTTGGGGCTTAAATAATGAGGATGATGCTCTATCTAAACTCTAAATTGTTTTGTATTTGTCTTTAGTTTTTACTCTATATCATGCATACTTTCACTTATCATTAAATAGTCTTCAGAAGCTAATAGCTATGTAAATGCCTTTCTAGAACATAATTTGTCAAGTCTATAAAAGCTCATGTTCACTGAGTGCCTCGCAGGTACTCCTGCCCTGCACAGCTTCCGTGGTGAGGATTAGGTGGGAAGACACACACACAGCGCTTAGCCCCTTGACAGATGTGCAACCCCATGGATTGGTGCCAGAGGCACTGGGCTTAAGCACCTGACCTCCAGATGTAGCATGATTTCATCAGCCAACATTTTGCAGATTGTTTATATTTGTCCCACTTTGTTACTGCTGCATAATGATGTGAGGAACATCTTTGTCCATAAATCTTTATGTTTCAGAATATGTCCATAGAGAACACTCTTCGTGAAAGAACTGTTTGACTCATAGGAACAAAAAGTTTTAAGGCTCTCGATACATTTCCCTAAGTGACCCACTTAACACTTTCACAACAGGGCTTGAGAGAGTGAAAAATAGATCTCATATTTTTACTTTTTGTTTTACTTTATTACAGTTGAAGTGACTTTCCATTTTTTAGCCATTTGCTTTTCTTACTAGCTAATTCAGTTTCACAATAACTCACCTTATTGACAATAATAAATTTGATGTTCCTTTGACATAGGGATGATAAATCTCTTGTAAAATCAACATGTTAGAACAGCAATTTTGTCTAGTGGTTAAGAATCCGGTTAGGATGCCCACATCCCACAGAGTGTCTAGTTTCAAGCTTCCACTCTGGCACCTTCCTGCCAATTGAGACCCTAGGGAGCAGCAGAGATGGCTCAAGTGGTTGGGTCCTGCCACCCACATGGGAGACCTGCATTGAGTTCCCATCTTGACTTCAACCTCCCACCATTGCAAGCATTTGGGAAACGAACAAATCCACCGAGAAGCACTCTCTCTCCCTCTCAAATAAACAAAGGGTTTTTTTGTTGTTGTTGTTTTGTTTAAATCAACATTTTCTGGAGACCTGAGTGAACTGGTATTTTCTAGAATGCAGGTGCACTGTTTCAGTGAGGGTCCCGCAAGGAAACAGATGGTGGAGTAAATGTGCATAATCAAGAAGTGTTCGTTAAAAGGAATGTTTACAAGAGTGTGCACCTCAAAGGACTGATGCGCCTTCCTGGCCCTCCCAACAGTGAGGCACCACTGTCTCTCCTCAGCTTTCAGGAGGAGCAAGGAGCTGCAGGGGCAGGAAGAAGGCAGCCACGGTTGAGGAGAGGACCACTGGGCGGCTCAGGAGCTGTGCCAGATGGCCGCAGCCAACCTTTGGAAGGGGGTGTCCTCTTCTCTCTGTTATCTCTTCCTCCACAGGGAAGGGGGCAATGCCAGGCCATCTCCCTTGAGACTAGCGGTAAAGCGATAGACTCCCAGAGGGAGCCTCAAATTAGCGGAGAAGGAAGCCACTGACCCCTTATTTAGTGCAACAAAGTCATCCATCCATACAGACAGGCTCCCAGGGCCAGAGTGCTCTATCTCATTGGCTTGGCCTCGTCTGTGCATTGCCTTCCTTTGGGGCCCTCGAAGGGTGGGTGGGACTCAGTTCTTCAGTGTCGTCTGTAGTAAAATCCTCGGGGAGGGCCAGTCCCCCATCTCGGCATGCCCCTCGAGTCACCTCCAAATGTCATCCATCTCCGATCACAGAGACCCCAAGGGGCTGGCGCAGCAACTCCACCTGCTCTGAACCTGCTCCTCCTGGTGGGCCAGAGGCTCCTGTGCGTCTGCAGAGGGAGCCTGCCAGAAATCACCACACTTCACCCCAGGCGTCTGTACCCCGTCTCTTCTGCATGCTGAAAGGCAGCCCTGTGGAATAACAAGGGCTCGCACTTGGTGGGTCTTAACAATCCAGCGATGGAGACACTGAGTTTAGTCCCATTTTACAGATGAGAAAACAGGGTCCAAACAGGTTAGAACTTGCTCCCATTCATCCTGGTGACGTGTGAGGGACAGCTAGACCCCAAATCCTCCACACGTGGCCGTTGTAGTGCCTCACTCCAGAGACAACCGTAGGACTGCATCCACGCTTGGCCTCAAGCCATTTCAAAACTCTGATTTTAAAAACCCTCCTCTGTTAAAAAACAAAGTGACTTCTAAAAAGGCACTCATGGCCGGCACCGCAGCTCAATAGGCTAATCCTCCACCTGCAGCACCGGCATACAGGGTTCTACTCCTGGTCAGGCACTGGATTCTGTCCCGGTTACCCCTCTTCCAGTCCAACTCTCTGCTGTGGCCCGGGAAGGCAGTGGAGGATGGCCCAAGTCCTTGGGTCCTGCACCCGCATGGGAGACCAGGAGAAGCACCTGGCTCCTGGCTTCGGATCAGCGCAGTGCACTGGCTGGAGCGCGTTGGCCGCAGCAGCCATTGGAGGGTGAACCAACGGTAAAGACCTTTCTCTCTCTCTCTCTCTCCCTCTCTCTCACTGTCCACTCTGCCTGTCAAAAATAAATAAATAAATAAAAATTAAAAAAAAATAAAAAGGCACTCATGTTATTACTGCCCCCAAGATGTTGTCAAGGCCATAAGCACTGCCTGTGTTTCCCCCATCGTCACGTGACTGTCATTTGTCAGTCTCTGCTCACATGTCGGCTCCTGCAAGAGGGCCCCTCTGGTGACCCCATGGGAAAGGGAAAGACCTTCACTTCCCTGCTCTAACATGCGCTCGCTCACTCCTTATCCTATTTGTCTTAACAGCCCTTAACACTACCTGGCCCCACTATATGAGCGAGTCTCTCTGTGTGTGTACTGTGAATGTAGTCTGTGCATGTAGTCTGTATGCAGCATATGACACGTGTGTGCATGTAGAGGAGGTATAGGTGGTGTGCATGCAGCATGCATATTGTACATAGTATATGTGTAACATGGAATGCATGTAATAGGTGTTTAGTCTTGTGGTATGTGTATGTAGTGTGTGTGATGCTTGCGGAGTTTGTGCAACATGTGTATGTAGCATGTGTAGAAGGTGTGTAGAATATTGTGTGGAGTGTATGCAGCATGTATGTACTGTCTGTGTGTGTCATGTGTGCATACATGTACATATTTCAGTTGTAATGTCTGACTTCTCACTACTTGTTGAGCTCCAGGAAAGCAGAGACTTTGCCTGGGTTAGCCTGCAGTGTCCACAGCACTTCTAAAGACACCGCGCCTCTAGGAGGTCCTGAGCAAATATTTGAGAAGTAAACAAATAAATAATGAATGGAGAGTGAATATGAAACTAATTGTATGGTACTTGGCATACACTAGCCACTAAATATTATTTATAAAATTGATTTTATCTCAATCTGAATCCCAAGTGACTTATCATAAGAGTTCAGATGAAATTAAAAATTTTTAGACTTATCCTAAGCAAAAGACAGGAATTGATATATGGAGGATGAAGAAGTAGAAATATTCCAGGAACTTTTTGCAATGAGTTATAATTGAGTACAAACTTCAGTTATGAGCATCCTAGTAGCCAAGGCAAGGAGGTAAGCCAGATGAGACACTGCAGTTCTGTCATCTGCAGAAAGCAACACACTGTCACCCAACTCTGATGTCTCGTCGAGTGCCTCGGTGAGCAGAAAGGGATTATATGCGCCCGCCCCCGCCTGCTGGGCCAGACACCCCGAGGCTGCCATGCAATCTCCTGGCAGGACTGGCAGGACCAGGACCGACCTACAAACATGGCAATGTCCTCAAGAGTGCAAGGAGCTGCAGGGAGCAATCCCTTGGGAATCAGGAACTGGGGAAACAAGAAACACCACAACCGAAACAAGCGCCCAAAGACGGGCACCCTCGCCCCCCACGGAGACCGCGGACCGCTCAGACCAGAAGGCCCAGGAGGAGGGTGTGTGTGTGCGAATACTTAGTGCAGAAGATGAGAGGCAGCCCCAAGCAGCAGAGATGCTGCCCAGGTGTCCGGCTCTAGGAGGGGCCACAGTGCCATGGGAAGGAGCTTGGGAGCCCACCAAGCCTGGACTGCAATCTGCCGCTCACTCATCAGAGGGTCACTTGGCAGAGGGTCCCCTCTGGCTGACCCGTGCAGCCTAGTGGCTCTGAACGCAGCTCTGGAGTCCAGCTGCCGGCCTTGGACTCCTAGCTCACACCACAGTGCCCCTGGCCAAGCACATTTTTTGTTCCTGCCTTGATTTTCTCATCTAAAAAATGAGGGCAGGGATAAAACTACATCTATGACTACAGTAAGGACGACATGTGATCAGCCGTAGAAAACCTTTGAGGCAGCGCCCAGCATCTGGGAAGTGCACAGTAGGTGCTACTCTTGATTCTGTAGTAGCCTGGTGAGGCCAAAGAGCACGGGAATACCCCGCCCCTTCCTAACATCCAGGGTTTGCAGCCCTTTCCTGGGGAAAGTCAGACTCAGAGTTGGGAGGGTGGGAGCGGGGCTCCCCCTGCAAACCTGGAAAGTGTTCTCCGGGGGGTAGTCCGACGAAGAAGGCCCAGGCCCAGGCTCTTCCTTGGGTGTAGTCAGGGGAGGGGGTGCGCCGGGCAATGGCTGGCCGGTGCCTGCCCCCCAGGGAGTCACTGGAGCCGAAATAGGAAGCCCTGGCTGGGATTTACAGTAACTCCTCAGCCCCTGACCACATTGTCTTGTCTGTGGTGTATTTATTTTGGGGACAAGCACTGAAGTCATTGCTGCCCGGAAGTGCTCCAGGCAGGCCCGCCTCGCCTCTGCTTTCCCAGGAGAGCCCCGGGGTGAGGGAGCCAGACCCGGAGGCAGGCTCAGAGGGGCCTGAGGCTGGCAGGGCCAACCGCAGGAGTGAGAGCAGGCCCAGGCTCTGAGAGGCACCTCGGGCAGGAAGCTGGGAGGAAGAGGCAGAGGGAGGGGCCGCCCCGTGCGGCCTACCCCTGCTCTGCTATGCTCTCACTTTCTTTTTCCTCCAAGCGTTGCCTTCCCAGCCATTAGGGCTCCTGTTTCTCCATTTCTTATAACTCGGTGGCAGGGAGGAGTGCGGTCTTCATAGCCTCTGCCTTGCCTGGATGAGCAAACCTGAAATCCCAGGCCGGGACAGGCCTCTGCCAGCCACCCCTGCACCTGCGATGCCTGCGATCCCGACACCTGGCCGGCAGCAGGCGCTGAGCTGTAAGGGAGGCAGACCTCCCCCTCTGCTGTGATGGGAGACCAGACTCCTCCAAGACTGCTCACCAGGAGGTCGCCCTGACCACAGCCCCCTCCTCTGGTCCTGGCTTGTACCATTCTTTCTCTTTAAAGAAAATCTTACACAAAACCCTACTTTATCACATAGAGGTGTTTTGGGGTTTTTTATTTGTTGGTTTGTTTGGGTTTTTGTTGTTGTTGTTTTAACAATTTTTATTTATTTGAGAGGTAGAGTTACAGAGAGAGGCAGAGGCAGAGAGAGAAATCTTTCATTCTCTGGTTCACTCCCTAGATGGCCTCAATGGCCAGAGCTAAGTCGATCTAAAGTCAGGACCCAGGAGCTTCTTCCCCCAAACACTTGGGCCATCTTCCACTGCTTTCCCAGACCACAGCAGAGAGCTGGATTGGAAGAGGAACAGCCGGGGTACAAACCGGCACCCACATGGGATTCCGGCGCTGCAGGCGGAGGCTTAGCCTACTATGCCACAGCGCCAGCCCCATAAAGCTTTTATGAAGGCAAATGTGCACCTGCAGCCACATGTGCATTCCATCTTCCATACCCTTCTTTCAAGCCCAACTCCACAGAAACCCTTAGGAAGAGCTGCCATAGACAGTTGTGCAGCTTATACACTGCACAACCCTAAGAGATGCAGTTCACATTGCAGACTATGAGGATGGCTCTTCCTAGAGTTGTCCAGCGTAAAAGCAAACATGGTGGCTTCACTGTTAGAGCTTCAGGAAGCAGGGTTTTAAAACCACTGGACTGATGTTTGCCAGACTGGCTTGGAGAGCAGACACTCCTCTACCATGTTAGCATTCATGGGGAACCTCTCTGACTCTTACTAGAATGTGAATTCATAAGGGCTCCACCCACTAATGTTCCTTGGGGTATCTGCACATTCACTGGACACAAAGGCTTTGCAAAGCCCAGGTTTAAAGGAGAGAGTTGAGAAACAAGAGTTGTGGTGTAGCAGGTAAAGCTATCACCTTCAATGCCAGCATCCTATGGAGGCACCAGTTGGGGTCCCAGCTGCTCCACTTCCGATCCAGCTCCCTGCTGATGCACTTGGGAAAGCAGCAGAAGATGGCCTAAGTGCTTGGGCTCATGCACCCACAGGAGAAAAACTAGAAGAATTTCCTGGCTCCTGGGCCGAGCCCCAGCTGTTGTGGCCATCTGGAGAGTGAATCAGCAGATGAAAAATTCTCTCTCCCTCTCTCTACGTGTGTGTATGTGTGTGTGTGTGTTGCCCTCTTTCTCTGTAATTCTGACTTCCAAACAAATAATTAAATAAAATTTTAAAGAGGAGAGTATTAGAGAGTTTGGGGCACTGTTTAAGACAGGAAAGGGATACTAAGGCCCAGGGTCTTCCTGTGTCTAACTATTCACCCAGAAGGGCCAATATCTCGCCTGTCTGTAGCTGGTGCTTCCCTAAGGGCCAGGAATTGGGCTCTCAGCCATTCTGACTTTCCCAGATGATGCCTGTCATTGTCATTAAACCCACAAAGAAAGGGAACTCGGATCTATGCCACAGCTACTTTGAACCGCAATGGCATTAGCAGTGGGATCAACACCATCTCATTTCTGGACCCAGTTACCCTCCAGCTCGTTAGTACCGCATTTTGCAAATAAATAAGGTGAGGCTGAGAACAACTAAGCATAGCTCCTAAAATGAGAGAGCAATCAGGAGGCAAATCAGGGATCCAGACCCAGGTCTGTGCAAGCCCAAAGCCTCTCCCACCTGTAGAGCAGGCAGCCGACTCCTTTGAGGAGTTTACCAAAGTACACATTCCACCCAAAATCTGAGCTTCTAGGAGGCAGCACCAGCAATGTCAATCTAATCCTTCCAGGGAATTCTGAATGATAACCTGGTTTGGAAACTAATGTCTGGGAAGGCAACTTGGTATTTGGTAGTAGAGAAACTATCTCACATAGACGGCTGATTGTGCCTTTCATGACACATTCTCCTCTACTTTGGGGGATGTCTTCTGTCTCCCATCCTGGAAGGCCCAATTCTAACAACCTCCTCCAGGAAGCCTTCTGGGACTGCTTGTCCAGCATATGGCCTCTCCTCTGTTTCCTGCAAAGATCTCCTTGAGTCTCTATAGACAGACTGTCTGCATGTTTCTCCCTCTCTTGGACCTGAAACTCCTCCTGGACAAAATTGGAGTCTCGCACGTTAGTCTCTCTTCGCTCTCACAATCATGAAGGACTCAGACCACTGGAAAGAGGCCTAGGCATGAGCCAAAGCATTAACTGACTTGGGCTGGATGGACTGAGCAGGGCCCTGCGCTAAACGTGTCCTTCCGTGAGACATCGGCGGACCCCTGGAAATCCCCAGCTGTCTCACGTTTCCTTGCCTTTCATCACCCAAATTCTTTCACCAGAAAAAAAAAAAAAAAAAAAAAAAAAACAACTCTCTCTCCAACACATCCACCGGGTGAATTTTTCCTTCTACACTAACCATCATTTCCTTCACCAAATCATTCCTACCCAAGAGAGTGTGAATTAAGACCTGCCTCAGCAAAGCCTCTGACGGCACGGGACCCACCAAGGTATCATGCATTCTCTCTCTCTCTCTCTATTTTTAAATAGCCATTATATTGGTCTGGGCACTGATTTTTTTCTTTTATTTTTCTTTAAAATTTATTTACTTGAAAGGCAGAGAAACAGAGAGAGAAGGAGGGAGAGAAGGAGAGAGAGAGAGAGAAAGAGAATGCATCTTCCATCTGCTGGTTCACTCTCCAAATGACTACAATGGCTGCGGCTGGGCCAGGAGCCAGGAGCTCCATCCAGGTCTCCCTTCCAGGTGCAGGGACTCAAGGACTTGGGCCATCCTGCATTGCTTTCCCAGGTGTGTTAGCAGGGAGCTGGATTGAAAGTGGAACAGCCAGGACTCGAACCAGCACCCATATGGGATGCCGGCACTGCAGGCAGAGCCCTCGTATTGTAAATTTTCTTATGTGCCTTCCCCACTGGGCCACGGGGTTCCAGAGGATAGAACTGTGTCTTATTCACATTGTTTTTCTACGAACTTAGCCTGAGCACAGGCACATATCAGAAGCTTGTATGAAGAATGAGTGAAAAAATGGAGAAAGAATTTGGTTCAGGATCTGGGTGACATCTTACTAGATGGGTCAGTCTCTCTCCCAATGTCAGTGTCACTATTAGGACATGAGTTGAAGGTGGCCATCCCACCACCAGCATCTGGGCTAGGCAGACTTTCCTGGGATTCAGCAGGTGGTTCTGCATGGAAAAAAAGAATACCCTGAAAATCAGCTGCCTCTCTGCCCTTCAGAGGCTTGGTGACCTTCAGCCTGCTGTCCAACACTTAGGACAAGGCCAGGGACGTGGTAGACTGCCCAAGCAACTTTATTTCCCTCCCTCCCTTCCTTCCTTCATCATAATACATGCTCCAGGGGCCGGCGCTGTGACACAGTGGGTTAATGCCCTGGCTTGGAGTGCTGGCATCCCATATGGGTGCAGGTTCTAGTCTCGGCTGCTCCACTTCAGGTCCAGCTCTCTGCTATGGCCTGGGATAGCAGAAGATGGCCCAAGTCCTTGGGCCCCTGCACCCGCGTGGGAGACCCAGAAGAAGTTCCTGGCTCCTGGCTTTGGATTGGCACAATTCTGGCCATTGCGACCATCTTGGGAGTGAACCCACAGATAGAAGACCTCCCTCTCTCTTGCTCTGTCTCTCCTCTCTCTGTATAACTTTGACTTTCAAATAAATAATTAAATCTTAAAAAAAAATACATGCTCTTGCCTATTGGAGCAATTCCCTGATTTAGAACCAGGGGTACCACAAGAATCCCTCTCCAAGCCACTGTACAACAAAACAGTGGCCTGGCACAGAACTGCTCACCCTGCCATCCCAGCCCCTGGCTTCCCCTCCCAAGTGCCACAGGCACCAGAACAACGTCCACCAAGGTTGCCGGGGCTCCGTCGGCACATTCAGATCCAAATCACAAGAGTCAATATCCTTCCCCAGTTTTGTCCATAATTACTAACAAATGCAGCAAACACTCCAAAACTTGCTTTTCTAGTACTTTTTAGAGGACCTTTAGTCACAGAATTTTTATTAGCTCTTATTTTTTTTTCACCATTTAACAAATGAGTAAATCCCTACAAATTGAAGCCAGACGCGTCTGTGCGGCTATCAAGAGCCGCTGTATTTTTATCGGGCTTGTTTTTCTTTCTGCAGTCTCCTGGGCTCTCCAGTCATGGGTTCCATGTTTCCGTGCTGGTGGGAAAGCCAGGAGAGTCTGGTGTGTCGCACAGCATGATCTTGACGCTCCACCAGGGCCCAGTGGCCTAAATAAAACCTTAGGATCTTCTTTGTTAGGGAATGTATGAGAGATGTATAAAGCTCCATCCCATTTTCATGTTCTCAGTTGCATTTACCATCCTGTGCCTGTAATGAAGCCCTGATAGATGTTGTAATTGTGAAACTGGCACAATTGCATATCACATTAAAGTAAATGGTAGGATGAGGCCTGGATGGCACCTACCATACACCCTCTTGCTCTCAAGGGTCCACCAGGCCAGGTCTTTTTTAATGGTGTCTCCAAGCTTTTACATAATCAGTCTATCCCAGGCCGGCCACAAGCTCCTGGCCTCTGCCTCAGTGGGCAGAGTCACAGCACTTACTCAAGTTGGCACCATACCTACCTGCTTGCTGATCAGACCCAACAAGATGCATCTATTCAGTGCCATCCCAGCTGAGAGAGGAGAAAAATCAATATTCCTAAGTGGAAAATGACCCAACACGTTGCTGAAAAAGTTACTTCCATTTATATCTTTGTTGCTAACTAGGCACTCCCTCGGGCAATAAAATGGCAAAGTGGGCAGAGAGCAGAAGCAGCAGCAGCCAGATCCGCCTCCTTCTCTTAGCCTCACAACCCCAGAAACCCAGCTCGCCTCTCCAGTTCATTAGTATTTACTTATTTGATTTTCTGAAGCTTGCCCTTTGTGGTTAAAAAATCATTTCAGGCCACAGGCACAAAAGAGTAACAGTTCATTAAAATACATAACACAGAGCTGAGATGACTACCACCTCCAACTTAGAGACGTCTACACAAACCTTTGGACAGACCTATCCCCTCCACTCACCAGCACGGGACGGGGAGGCCAGGAACACAGCAGGAAGAACTAAACAGGAGAAGTCTTCCACCTGCAGAGTAGAAATGCTAGCAGCCACACCCTGGCTAGGGGAACACACAATAGTAGCAAAACCTATCTCAAAAGCATGGAAGGTTCTTCTTGGCTTTGAAGTCAATGTTGGGGCTACTGAGAATCTGGAATTCTGGTTGAGAATCTACAAACCCAAGCAAAGGAGCTCGGCACTATCAACATGAGTGACACTTGCGCCAAGCCGGAGCCTGCCACCAAGGGTTAAACAGAGGCAGAAGGGCTCAAAATAAGAAATATCCTCCAGAGAATGAGGATCGTCCATTAAGGGAAATGGGAGGACACGCTCCATCCCCTGGAAGCGTTTAAGCAGCAATGGAGCCCTACTATATTCCAGGAACTTCACAAAGTTCCCAATGAACCAGAACACTCGGGTCACTCAGGTCACTGTCCTGAGCAGATGAGACACCGTTCAATCTAACACTAGCTCCCACGGTACTCTCAGCGTGCAAACTTCTTAGATCTTTTCATACGGCAGTTAACCATGCCTACTGTGTCATTTCACTGCCCTCTGTCTTTCCCACTGAATAATGTATCTTTGAAATCATTCCATATCAGTGCATGAAGAGTGACTGCAATTATTAGCATCTAAAATTTATCATATTTTGGCCAGCACCACAGCTCACTTGGCTAATCCTCCGCCTGCGGTGCTGGTACCCCGGGTTCTAGTCCTGGTCGCTCCTCTTCCAGACCAGCTCTCTGCTGTGGCCCGGGAGTACAGTGGAGGATAGCCCAAGTGCTTGGGCCCTGCACCCGCATGGGAGACCAAGAGGAAGCACCTGGCTCCTGGCTTCAGATTGGTGCAGTGTGCCAGCCGTGGTGGCCATTTTGGGGGGTGAACCAACGGAAAAGGAAGACCTTTCTCTCTGTCTCTCTATCTCTCACTGTCTAACTCTGCCTGTCAAAAAAATAAAATAAAATAAAAAATTAAAAAATGTATGATATTTTAATTTTAACCATTTCCCAATTATATGCATTGAGGTTATTTCCAGTGATCTATCATCACAAACATTAATTCAATAAGCAATTCTTCTCTCTATGCTACATAAAAGTAAGTCTTTAGGTCACTTTTTTAGAAACAGAGTTGCTGAGTCAAAGAGACCATATGTATGGAATGCTGATGGACACAATGCCTTCCTCAGGGGTTGTACCTTTACTGAATGTTCTTATGAAAAGAATAGTGACATGGTGTCACCACAGGCTGACTGCTAGCTGTGGTTTTTTGGCTGTCAGTGGCCCCTTCTGATAGAAGTCTCTCAAGACCATGAGCTCACACAGTGCATGGGGCTGTACCCACAGGTGCTGCATAGATCCTGTTCCTGGAAGTCTCTGAATGCATTCTGAGTCTGAGCTCAAGAGGACAAAGCTCAAAGAGGGAATCTCTCCAAAGTGCACCTTCCACTTTCCCACTTACTTTGTAGGATCTGTCTCTTCTTGAGCTTATTCTTACCCAGAATATCCATTCCTTTCTCTTCCTCAGATGCAACCCTAGATTCACCCACTAGACAAATCCAGCTGAGCACACTGCACCAGCATCCCTACAGATCTACACATGCAATGCTTCATTCTTACTTTTTTCTCATTCTAGTGACTGCAGCCTTCTAAAGAAGGTGCATGAGGGCCTGGTGTTGTGGCACAACAGATAAAGCCACCACCTGCGATTCCAGCATCCCATAAGGGCACCAGTTCAAGTCCTGGCTGTTCCACTTCTGATCCAGCTCCCTGCTAATGTGCCTGAGAAAGCAGCAAACAATGGCCCAAGTCTTTGGGCCCCTGCACCCACATGAGAGACCAAGATGACACTCCTGGCTCCTGGATCTTCTCCCTGGCACAGCCCTGGCTGTTGTGGCTGAGAGTGAACCAGCAGATGGAGGACTCCCTCTCTCTCTTTCTCTCTCTCTTTCTCCCTCCCTCCCTCACTCCCTCCCTCTCTCTCTCTTTCTCCTCCTCCTCCTTCTTTTTCTCCTTAATTCTGCCTTTCAAATAAATAAATCTTTTAAAAAGGAGATATGTGCCATCTAATAGAAGGTTTATGTCTTGCTGAGCAGTTGATACATTTGCATATATAATACGAATATTGGCCAGAAATAAAATTGGAGGTGGGGAAAGCCAAATATTCCTGCACTATCAAACCAGAGGAATTTAGAGATTTCAAGAGCATGAAGGAGAAGACAGGGAGGTGCAAAAGAGGAAAGAAATGAAAGAGCCAACGTGACACCAGGAGCCTGACGATTGTGTTGCCTGGGAGAGAGCCCAGCGAGGATTCCCCAGAGGTCCCAGGGCCCAGGTACATTTTGAACAAGGAGATTAGCTAGTGCTCCCTGTGAAGCAGCAGTTTGTGATGTTCTAATGTAAGCATTATCTTGATACTTCCCCGTAAGATATTTCTAAAGGCCACCAAACTTACAAATGCTCAGGAAAATCAGATTGTATGTGTGTGTATCAAAGCATATCTAGTCATAGACATGACCTATGACATAGATTATAAACTGCTATTTCAAAGGTGGAGCCCAGAGCCCAAGTAACCACATTAATATAAGTCCATGAGGATTCCCAGGTCTTAACAAGGGCCTCCTTTGATCTAGGGGTCCAGAGGCTGCAGCTTTCACCCACTTTCAGAGCAGTATCACACTGTGCATCTCTCCATGAGGGCTGGCCAAGATATCAAATCCTACCACCACAACTCTTTTGTCTGGTAGCATACAGCTTTCTCCCTTACTTCACTCAGGTCTCTACTCCAGTATCTCCTGGTCACAAAGTCCCTCCCTGACCACTAACTACAATCATACCCCTTTCCCCTTCTTTTCTACCCCAACTCTGCTTTATTTCTCATCACCTGGTGTTGTACATTTGTTTTTCTTACTGTTTCTTGCACACACCCCAAAATATATGCCCAAGAGAAATTTCTCTCTCTTACTTCTTTATCCACACTAAGAACTAAGTCTGGCACATAGTAGGTGTTCCATGAATATTTGTAAAATCCACTATGTAGGCAAAGAATGGTCAGAGTAGTTGGAAGAGAAAACATTAAGGCATTTGGATATTGTTTAAAACTCATCAGATTAAAATTTTAAGTGTCTCAATGGAGCTGAGAAAACAACTATTTTATAAGGAACAGAGTGAAATTAATGTCTGATGGTTTAATTTATGAAAAAAGTCCCATTATTCTCATGTTCCACAGACTAACAGCAATCACAGACTTTGGTACATAGAAAGATTTTATGAATTGCACATCTTCTAGCAGCATATGACTGCCCATTGTGAAAGGAGGGCATGAGTCCTGCTCCAGATAACTATGAACATTCATGAATAACTGTGACCAAGATGCTGTTACCAAGCCAAACTTAGCAGTAGGAATTAGGCATGTGTCGCTGAGGTCAGCAGCTGGCTCTCCCGTCTGCTGTTTTGTATCAGCCCAGACAACTTACACTCCACCAGCGATGATACAAACTGTGCTATCACTTTTTTTTCCAGCTGCAGAAGTGCAGAACATGTGGTGGTTCACAGGGACAAAGAATAGAGCCCTGAGCTTAATCCAAGAGCTGCGTGCATTCCCATCAAGACTGAGCCACTCGCCACTGTCCCACACAGAAGAGCAGGGGGGACAACGCAGCCTTCGGAAATCACACTCATGAAACCAAAGGGAAGAGAAGGTCGTCGGCAATTCAGGGTGGCAGAATCTCTGGTCCAAATGTCCAGGGTCACCCAGAGAGGAGCAAGGAACTGAACAACCATTTCAAAACATAATAGGCAAACTTCCTAAACTACCTAAGTAGTTTAGGAAACTACATAGCCTAAGTTACTTGAGAATTGTTCTCTTAGGGGTCACTGATGCCATGGGAATAAATAGTGTAGATGGAAAAGCTATCGTAGAAACCCAACCCAACACATAGATGTTCTCCTTAGAAGGATAGCAATAAAGTCAGGATCACATTCCTTGATGGCAAGTATTGGCATTCTGGCACTGTTTAAGTGAATTTGACACATATCTGTTCAAATAAATTAACACTCATTTTGATTGACTTTTTGGCAGGAATAAACAGGTTGTCATGCCAATTTATGAGCTGACCTACAAGATCCCTTCTGAAAATAATAAAATATAAAAGCCATGCAAAGTACTTCATTATATTCTCACACCAAATTGAAAGCAATCAGCTTGTTCTTTTCCCTTTCTTTCTAATCACCTAAAATCCTATGGCCTATTACATGCTCTGTAATACAAATGTGCTACTGATAGCAATTGTAGGAGGAGAAAGAAACGAAAAGGAAATGGGTCAGGGGCAGAGAGGAGATGCATTTTACAATTTATCAAGGGAAGAGAATGACACCTCATTTTCTATATTAAGAAGTACTAGAAATAAATCAATCAACCATTCACTTATTCTCTCTGAACATCCAATATTATAACATGTATCTTCCCATACTTCCACGCTATCTTTTATGTGAATAGAATTGAAATTAAAAAAATAATCAATGGAAAAAATTTGAACATGAGAAGTTTGATATTTCTCCTATCTTTTCTAGTAAATTCTTTATTTTCTGTTTTTTTTATTGAGATTGAGCCTATAAACAATAAAATCTTAAATATATATGACTTAAAAATATATTGAATATCAATGAATTTTTGCCTATGTACAAATGACTACCAAGGCCCATAGGTTCAGGGAGTTTACTCAGACTTATTTTTGGCAATTTTACCACAGAGGTAAACATTTTGTGGCTTCTTTCTTCATTTAATTTTCCTCATTATTGAAATTCATGTACTAGAAGCATGTATTATGTTCTTTTGCATCTGTCTTTACTAGTTCAATGTGACCCTTCTAAGATTCTTCTGTGTTGCTGTATGTATCATTGGTTTATTGGTTTTTATTGCTGTGTAGTACTCCATTATAGGAAGATGTCACAGTTTGATTATCCATTTTCCTGCTGATGAGCATTGGGTAAGTTTTTGACTATTATAAAATAGATGCCATGAACATTCTTGTAACATCTTTTTGTGGACATATAGACTCATTTCTCTTGGGAATAACACTTCTGGGTCACAGGTTAGGCAGCTAACTAAGTTAATTAGAAACTACCAAATAATTCTCCAAGGTGGCTGGCATTATGGTTAAGCCACCGCCTGCGACACTGGCATCCCATATGAGGGCTTGCTGGAGCCCTGGCTACTCCACTTCCAATCCAGCTCCCTGCTAATGGCCTGGGAAAGCAGTGGAAGATGGCCCAGGTACTTGGGCCCCAGCACCCACATGGGCGATCCAGATGAAGCTCCTGGTTTCAGCCTGACCCAGCCCTGGCCATTGCAGCCATTTGGAGAGTGAGCCAGCAGTTGGAAGATCTCTCTTTCTCTGTTTCTCTCCTTTTCTCTCTGTAACTCTGCCTTTCAAATAAATAAATCTTAAAAAAAAAACTAAATAAATAAAAAATGTTCTCCAGGGTGGCTCCTAGTCGCTCTTAAAATGACCACATTTTTAACTAAATACAACGCACAAGAACATTTCCTGTTCCGCCCCCTCCTGTGAATAGTTTGTGGCTGTACAGATGTTGAGGGCTAGCAGGGTACCACTAGAGAACACAGGCTTTGGAATAAGCGTCAAATAAACTTCAAATCCCGGTCCCCCCACTTATTACTTTGTGGACTTCAAGCAAGATATTATTTTTAACCACAATGGCTCTGTGCAAAATAGCTCCGTGGTACCTACTGATTCTATAGGTTCATTGTGAGGCTGAAACGGGGTGATAAAAGCATGAAAATGTCTAGCACAGGTTTGGCACAAGGCAAGCCCTGATAAAAGCGAATCCCCCTCTCCTCTCACTCTCTGAGCTTACCAACACCTTCCCCTTCTATTAGGCCTTTGGGTCCTGCAGAATGGTTCCTATCTGTGTCTCTACCTCCTCCTCTCACCCCCACCCGAACCCCAGGCAGTGAGGAGGCAGTAAGTCTGGAAGACAAAACCCTGGGAGCAGAAGGTCAAGGGCCGAGTGAGGATGAGGCCCGGCCCTTCCCCGGCAGAAGGCAAAACTCCCTTTACAGTAGGACCCAGATGGAACTGATTTGTTCAGAGCCATCTTATTCCTGAGTGTGATATTTGTCCACATCATAAAACCACAGGCTACAATGTGTCTGACATTATACCAAGTGATATAACCCTTCCTAATGATATTATAATAAATCCCAAATGAGGCAGCCATCACTGGGCAGCCATTTCAAAGTGTTCCTGAAATAGTTTTTACAGAACAAGGAGTCTGCGTGCCAAATGCAGACGCTCACATGAGGCCGGAGGAGTCAGCTCAGGCACACACATGAACACAACTGTGGCTTTGCTCTTGGCTGGGAACTTTTTATATTAATCTATTGACTTTTATGAAAATCAAAATGTTTCCCTTTTTTTATTTTTTATATGAAGGATGAAATTGGACATTTTTCTAAGTGCAATAAAATGTCCCCCAGGGTGCTTTTTTATTATTCTTCTTTAAATCAGCAGTTTCTGCGCCTCTTCATTAGTAAAAGCCCATGACCTCTTCCCTCGGCTTCACCTCCCTCGGTGTGCAAAGACAGCTGACCACATTTCCTGCCATCCTGGCAGTGGTTTGTTTGGCTCTGCTTTTCTGCTAACATGCATAGGTGTGCTTCTGGGATGTCACATGATCTGGTTCCACAAGAGTGGGGCACTGCTGACTCAGGAAGTGGTGAACTTCTTGTAGGACAAAGGCACAGCCCTTTCTGCCCTTAAAGGTAAGAAACACGAGGAGTCGTGCGTCTCTTCAGTGGAGCTGGAGGCACCATCCTGTTGGCCTTGGAATCAATGGCATCTGGAGCAAGGAGTATCTATTCCCCTCACTCACACAATGGCAAAATCCCACCACTGCCATAACCACCATTACCGCCTCCGTGACCAAACTCACGGCAACACAATTGGGACGGTCTCTGTCTCGGTCTCTCTCTCTCTCTCTCTCTCTCCACAAATTATCCTCTGGCCCTCTCCACTGCAGGGGGTCATCTACTACCATCATCTTCGCAACACCACCCTTCCCTTCCTTTCTCTTATACCGTGTGGTTCCAACATTGGGCCAAAGTCTGGGCCCAAGACTTAGGCATGTTTGTTTCACAGATACTGGGAAGGATGGCTATTTTTGAATTCTCTCACTGGGACCACAGATTGAACTGGGTAAGCCTAAAACTGCTAGAGATCACTTACTGCCACCATAGATAAAAGAGCTTTCTTCAACGGAAATACACACAGAAGGCATCAGGACAGAGAGCAGGAAAGCAGAGGAGCCTGATAAAGTGATTGCACCCTCTGACTCGGTGGGGCCTGTATTTTCAGGGATTTCAGACTGTTTCGTTTAAACTGGGTTGGGTTTCTTTCCCTTGAAAAAGAAGCAGTTCTGACCAAAACAAGCATCCTTGTCACCTGGTCTGTGTTACCCACCTTGCCCCCAGATACCTTCATTCCATATCAAAGCGTCAGCTGGTAAACCAGAGAGTATACGTGGTTATACGGAATTTAATTAACATGGCTCCGTGCCATCCACATAAGACGCCTTGTGGCAAGACGGCCAAACGGACTTTGAAGAACAGGAATGTCTCATGCGAGGGTTCCTAATCCAGTGCCTGTGGACTCCAAGTGTTTTGCAGCTGGAGCTCAGCAGGTCTTTGAACAGAGATGGCAGAAAATGCTCATGTTTATTTTCACCAACCTCTAACTGGAAATTAGCATTTCTTCTATTAGGAATGCAGACGACCCGTCACAATAGCATGGGTAATTTTGTGGCTGTGTGGTCAGTAGAAATCAGAGATTTCACAGCACATTACATTTGTTGCATAAATGCATACATCACTTACACTCATCACTACTTTGATGTTATATGGATTTTCTGGCCAGTCACCATGTTGTGTTATTTAATACATGATTAATTAAGAAGTGCCCTAGAAACATGTAACACATGAACAGAAATACTAATAATTACATACATTTGAATTTTAAATACATGCATAGTTATATTTATAATGTATGTAAATAAATAAATGAAATTCCCAAATCATGTTATAAATTTAAAATAATATCAATTAGTATACCCCCTCAAAATACAGCAGGACAAAATAATTCTAAAGTTTGTTTTAAAAAATATACAAGTGAGGACTGGTGCTGTGGCATAGTGGGTAAAGCCACTGCCTGTAACTCCAGAATCCCATGTGGGCTCCAGTTCGAGTAACAACTGCTCCACTTCTGATCCAGGTCCCTGCTAATGGCCTGGGAAAGCAGTGGAGGATGGCCCAGGTGCTTGGGCTCCTGCTACCCATGTGGGAAACCAGGATGAATCTCCTGGCTCCTGGCTTCGGCCTGGCCCAGCCCTGACCATTGAGGCCATCTGGGGAGCAAACCAGAATGGAAGCATGTTCTCTCTCGCTCTCTCTCACTCGTGCTCTCTCTCTCTCTCTCTGTAATTCTGATGTTCAAATAAATAAATAAATCTTTTTTTAATGAATATACAAGTGTTTCTGTGGCTCAGTAGGCTAATCCTCTTGCCTGCAGCACCAGTACCCCAGGTTCCAGTCCCAGTTAGGGCACTGGATTCTGTCCCGGCTGCCCCTCTTCCAGTCCAGCTCTCTGCTGTGGCCCAGGAAGGCAGTGGAGGATGGCCCAAGTGCTTGGGCACCTGCACCTGCGTGGGAGACCAGGAGGAAGCACCTGGCTCCTGGCTTCGGATAGGTGCAGCGCACAGCGTGCCAGCCGTGGCAGCCATTTGGGGGGTGAACCAACAGAGGGAGGACTTTTCTCTGTCTCTCTCTCTCTCTCACTGTCTAACTCTGCCTGTCAAAAAAAAGTGTTTTTAAGTAAAAATTTTAAAAAATAATCAAAAAATGGGCTCGTACTTTATGCTAACAACCACAGCATATGGTAAAGCCATAGTAATTGACATAATACAAACAAGGATAAGAATCAACAAGTGCTTCAACAAAATGCACTACCTAGAAATATTTTAGTATATAAAATGATAGATGATAAAATTAATGTGGCATAATGGGTTCTGCCTGCTATGCTGGCATCCCATATGGCTGTCGATTCAAGTCCTGCTTTCTTCACTTCCAATCCAGCTCCCTGCTAATGCACCTGGGAAAGCAGCAGATGGTTCAAGTACTTGAAACCCTGCACAAATGTGGGAGGCCTGGATGAAGCTCCTGGCTCCTGGCTTTGGTTTGGCCCAGCCCTGGCTATTGAGGCCATTTGTGGAGTGAGCCAGCAGATGGAAGATCTGTCCCCCATCTATCTATCTCTCTCTCTCTCTCATGCTTTCTCTCTGTAACTCTGTCTTCCAAATTAAAAAAGAAATCTTTAAAAAAATTAACATCACAAATAAGTGGGGACTTAAAACATATTTTTTTTGACAGGCAGAGTTAGACCATGAGAGAGAGACAGAGAGAAAGGTCTTCCTTTTTCCATTGGTTCACCCCCCACAAATGGCTGCTACAGCTGGCGCTGCACGGATCCGAAGCCAGGAGCCAGGTGTTTCCTCCTGGTCTCCCGGGCAGTGCAGGGCCCATGCACTTGGGCCATCCTCCACTGCCTTCCCGGGCCACAGCAGAGAGCTGGACTGGAAGAGGAGCAACCGGGACAGAATCCGGCGCCCCAACCAGGACCAGAACCCGGGGTACCAGCGCCACAGGCGGAGGATTAGCCTAGTGAAGCCAAGGCACTGGCCTAAAAACATCTTTCTATAAATAATACCAGAACAATTAGTTATATAGAAACCATACAGTCTAATAAACTTCAGATTAGTTACATTTTTATTGTGTTGTAAGAAAGTCATTAAAATGTTTTTTTAAAAATGCAGATCTGGGTGGGCATTGTGGCCCAGCAGGTTAATCTGCTCCTTTGGGTGCCCAAATTCCACATCAGAGGCTTTGGGATCAATTCCCACCTCTGCTTCCTATCCAGCTGCCTGCTAATGTGCCTGAGAGGCAGCAAATTATGGTCTACGTACTTGGGTTTCCACCATCCACATGGGAGACCTGGATGGAGTCTTAGCCCCCGGCTTCAGCCTGGCCCAGCCCTGTTGTTACAGGCATTTGAGAACTGAATTAGCAACTGGAAAATCAATCCATCAATATCTCTCCCCCTCTCCCTCTCTCTCTCTCTCCGCCCCCCTCTCCCTCTCCCTCTCCCTCTCCCTCCTCCTTCCCACCCGCCCTCCCTCCTTGCCCATCCCTCTCTGCTGTCACTCTTTCAAATAAATAAATATTTTTAAAAAATACAGATAAAGGTACAGGTGAAGAAAAGGTCAGCAAGTATTAGATAATGAAAGACTTTCCTAAGAACATAGAAGTAGAAAGGAAGATTGTCCACATTAAAATGCAAATTTCCTGAATATTACAAAACGCCATACACGAAAGTACTTGATATTTTCTTTAAAAGTCATTCCTCCAAAAGACTCTTTTGACCCCTGAGTATTGGGCAATTGCTCCTCTATAAAACTCTCCATGCCTGTAATTAATGCCCAGTGTCTCTTGCCCTGACAGATCACAAGCGTCCTGATGACAGGCAAAATACTTGTCATGTTCCCTGCTATGATTCCGTGCAGCCCAGAGCCAGTTCATAATTCAGTCCAAAAATAATTTTTATTGAATGAATAAAATTTAAAAGGCGATGACAAATTGGGAAAAAAAAGTTTAGCAAGCACAAAGACTAACATAGTACAAAGGTAAAGAATTCTTACAAGGAATAAAACAATGACTAACAAGACAATATATAAAAGTAAATGTAGATGGCAATAAATTTATGAAAATGATGAAACTGCTACTAAATAAAGAAGTTTACCTTATGCATATGCTGCTAGTATATAAATGAAACTTTCAATAAACCTGGCAGCGTATGTCAAATGATTCATATTCTTTAACACAGCAAGAATATTTCTAGCAAATCACCTAAAATGAACAATATTCAGAGGCATATAAAAATGTGCATGTAAATAAATAAACAATATTAGTTAAAAAATAAAACTATATAGTGGATAAGCAAAGAGTTTGATTCCTTAAATTATAATGTTTCCAAAAGGTAAAAACCTTCTAGTCATTAAAAAGATCATGTTTAGGGACTGGTGCTGTGGTGTAGTGGGTAAAAGCCACCACCTGCATGTGGGTGCCGGTTCCAGTCCCGGCTGCTCCACTTTTGATCCAGCTCTCTGCTGTGGCCTGGGAAATCAGTGGAGGCAGGCTCAAGTCCTTGGGCCCCTGCACCCACGTGGGAGACCCAGAAGCAGCTCCTGGCTTCAGATCAGCTCAGCTCTGGCCTTTGCAGCCATTTGGGGAGTGAACCAGTGGATGGAAGACTTCTCTCCCTCCCTCCCTCCCTCCCTCCCTCCCTCCCTCTCTCTCTCTCTCTCTCTGCCTCTCCCTCTGCCTCTCTGTAACTCTGCCTTTCAAATAAATAAATCTTTTAAAAAGGGGGGTGGGATTTGGAGAGTGAACCAGCAGATGGGAGACATCTTTTAAAAAAAAAATCATGTTTTTAAAGACTTGCAGAAAAGTCAAAATATAAAGTAAAAAAACTCACGATACTAAGTACTATATGCACTATCACCTTGAACATGTGCATGTGTGCAGCGGTATCTTCCTCTGCTTCTAAGAACAGGTCAGAGAGAGAGGCCTGAACAGAGGCAGAGCTGTCACCCTGCCTTCCTCATTAGAGCTCACGGTGCTGATGAGATGTGACGGCTTCTACTTGACTCTGGCAGAGAGCCAGCTTAACAAGTCTCTGAGGTCCTTGCCACAGCTGGGGTCCTCCTACTACAAGGATGGTCCCTGGCCCTGACAGAACAGGTCTGCAAGGTGCCAGGTCAGCTGACTGGTGGTCCACCAACAACCCTGCACACCTTCACCACAGCTGGAGACCTCATCAGCATCACCCCCAGGTCAACGACACACGTCAGGCTCCCGAGAAGGACCAAGGCACTCCACGTTCAAGCACAGGGGGCCGCTTGCTGAGGATGAGCCTGATTCCAGGAAGGACTGCATCCCCAGGAGGAAGAACTAAGACATCCGTGACATAAATAAGGTGAGAAGAGCCGATGGAAGGTCACTGGTTGAGTTGAAATCCTACTTCTACTTCCTAGCTCTGTGACTTTGGGCAATTACTGAACCTCTCTGAACTTCAATTTCTAGGTTGGTAAGTTAAGAAGAACAATATGTACCCCATGAGGGCTGGTGTGAAAACTGAAAAAGATTTCAGAGGTCTCTGAAAACTCCCGAGGCAGCAGTGGTGGCTTAAGTAGTTTGCTCCCTAACACCCATGTGGGAAATCGGGATTGAGCTTTGGTTTCTGGGCATTGGAAGATGAGAGCACTCTCTCTCCCTCTTTCTCTGTCTCTCTCAGTCTCTCCCTCCCTCCCTCCCTCTCTCTCTTCCTATCGCTCCCCCATCTCTCTCTCTCTCTCTCTCCCTCCCCTCTCCCTTTCCCTCTTTGTATGTGTACCTGTCTGTCTCTCAAACAAACTGTGCTTGTGTAGGTAGGTCTCTCTGCCTCTTAAGAAAATATATTTAAAAAGTGAAGAGGAAATAGTCATAGTTGTTCCAGTCTTCATTTCTGCAACTGGCCACATGGTCATAGCAGTTACAGTGTACTCCTGCTGTCTTTTCCACACTGTCCTTGTCATGAGCAGGTAGTTTGGCTCATAATGGGCCTTGCCTAATGTAAATGTATTCTTAATGGATCTGTGCTGTCCTGCCTGTGTTAGGTTGTTGTAGTTTTCCAACTTCTATCGAGGCCTTGTGAGTACTAAAACATGCCCCCAGGAGGTGTCCTACGTTCCAGAATACTCCAGATCACCCCCATTGTAACAAGCCAGCTTCTCCTTGGTAGTCAAGATCAATCACCCCAGCCAGCATAGTGATTCCTTCCTGAGTTGGTTCACCCGCATGAGGAGTCTCAAAATCCACCTAACTGCCTTCTGCTGACAAGTGCTCCTAGGTGCACTAGATTTTCTTAAATCTTCCGGATTAGAAGATTTAAAGTCGCAAAGGGAGAATGCAAAATTTGGCTCTCAGGTCTTGGGGGTCATAGTCAGAGGAGTGTGTTCCCAGATGTAGGAAACCTGTATGAAGAAAACCACCACTGGTTTAGTGCATCTCCCACATCACAAAGGACATTACAGCAGCTCCACAAGGAGCCACCACCCAGCTACAGCCATGACATCTTCTAATAGCCCATTCCAGAATCCTATCAGGCCAGCTGTTTTAGGATGATGGAGAGCAACACAATGCCAATGACTTCAAGGGATTCGAGCCCATTGCTGATCTTCATTTGCTGTCAGATGAGATATGTGGGCAGAAGAATTGCGATGTGGCATATGGATGGTGAATAAGGCCTTCTGCTCTGGTAGAATCATTACAGGCAAAGAAAGTAGATGTGTAAGCAGAGAAATTACCTATTCCAGTGAGGGCAAAATAGTTCCCATTCTATGATAGAAAGGATTCTGTGGAATCAACCTGCCTAGGAGTGGTGTCAAACTGAGGACACAGAGTTGGCCACTGCTACTGGCAGGTAGAGCACTGAGCAGTCACTACAGCCAGATCAACCCTGGGCAGTGAAATTTCATGCTGCTGAACCCATGCAAAATCTCCACCCCAGCACCATGGCCACTTGACTGACAAGACCCAGACCTGCAGGTGGCAGGGAAGGCTTTCAAGATACTCCTGTGTACATCTTGTGCTGTGAGCACAAGTTCAAGGCAGGAAACAGGGAGCAAGGCTAACAGGATCGGAGAAGACCCAGGGCTTTACAAAATAGGTTCAAGCTTATGATTGGAGTTTACAATTGTGCATGTGCTTCAGGAGAGTCAGGATAATATCATGATCTTTGTCTGCATTCTGGAAGCAACTCAGACAAACACAGAATTTATAAGTGATCAGCCACAAGCATCTGCTTGGACATCACACCCAGTGGGCATTCCCCAGAGGAACATGATTTTGGTAAAGACCCAGAGAGTGTAGAGCACCAGAGCTGACAGAGCCCTTCATGGCCTGGCCCATGCTCTTCTCTTCTCTGTGAAATATTGATAGTCCTTCCTAATGGACCTCACGTAATACTAAAACAAAGCCAAGATGAGATCCCACACCATGGCCTCGTCCACCTTATCCAAGCTTTACCTTTAAAAGCCTTCTTCTTCACTTTACACTTCATCCCATGCTCCTGACATGGCACCTAATTAGTACTTCTTGAGAACACAAAATAGCATCGCAATTAATGAGAGACCCTCCCAGCCCTGCCCCAGCCCTCACCTGTCTTCTCTGCAGTCCATAAGATCTCATAGCTTGAAGGCATGTACTAAAGTCCTGTGATTCTTCACACACATCACACTGGCCCCTGGACACTCACAGCCCTGCAACTCCCTGACATCAGGCAAATCTAATTAGGGTTTGAGCAATATTGTACAGCAGAAAACAAACTCTACTTGAAACTGGAGAGCTGGATTCAGACTCCAGACTCTCTTCCACTGGTTAGCAGTGAAACTTCTTTCACTCTGCTTCTCCCTCTGTGAAGTAGAGACAAGAATAGCCTACTACACAGGACGGGGTCGGGGGAGATGGTGTTTGTGGGAGGGCTTGTAACGGGTAGAAATGAATCATTCACACAGTGAAGTCACTCTTCTTCAAAGAGGGGCAGGAGAGACTGTGCATAAACTAGAGCAAAGCCAGGCACCATGAGCAACTACTCTGGCCAGCAAGGTGGCGATGGCCCAGCCTCAGGCGGCTTCTGCCAGCCTCTCTGGAGCATCAATCTCGTTCTTAGGACTTTAATTCCAACAACCTCTTGGCAAACAAAGTTTGAATCCCTCCCCACTTCTTCAGAGTTATTATTTCCAAGGGTTTTTATGTTAAGCAGGGGGAAAAGATAATTTATACCCTAAGATCCACATCATGATCACCAAATACTCTCATTCTTAAAGTGTGGCCATGAATCACTTTTATTGGAATGACCCGCAGAATTGTTTAAATGCATCGTCCCAAGCTCATCCTTGAATCTCACTTAATTTTTCTGAACCTCAATTCTCAAGTCTGAAAAATAGCCTGAACAGTAGTTCTTGCTAAAAAAAATAAAAATTAAAAAAATTAAAACTCAGCAAAAGAGCCTGAATGGAATAAGTGAATAGGTTAAAGTATGAATGGCTTGCAGAAGAAAGTTGCAATTTGTACGCAGACAATATGAACCTTAGAGTCTTGTCCAAATAAGGTCTCCATGACCCCAGGAGTCCACATAGATGTCTTGGGCCTCACCCAACCAACAGCATGGTCCTCATTCCTGTCCATGATGCATCCTGGTCACATGCACAGTAATAGACCCTTTGGCTGGGCACCCAGCCAACACGGGGGCTGTTAGGGAGCAAGAATGTGTGTATTTATTGTGGAAAATTAAAATGTGCCTGCAACTTTGCACAAAGACAATTTATGAGGTTTTATGGATTTGTCACCAGAAGTCCCACTCAGTCACTGCCAATGTCAGTTCTGCAAATACCCAGGAGCTCAGGCAATAAAGCTCCCAAGGAGAGTCAGGGGGTGGGACATACATACAGGAGAGGGGGCATGTGAGCTGCATGGTTCAAGTGCCTGCATCTGCAGGCAGTGTAGGGCCAAGTACCCTTGGTGCATTCGTGGGACAAGATGAAAATAAACACATACATACAGGTGTATGTGGACAAGAACATGGGCACAGTGAGAATACACAGTGTGGATGACCCCGGGTGCAACTGGGAAGAGAAGCTAAGGCACAATGCAGACAAGCCCCCACTGCTCATGCTCTCTTCAAAGGACAGCAGAATTCTCTCTGCTCACGGGACAGGGTTAGTCATCACCTACTGCTAAGACCAAAGGCCTTGAGGATGTCAAGAAAAGCAGATCTCGGGGGAAATGCCTGTGTGCTGAGCATGCAGGAATGGAGAGTCTGGCCAAGAAGGCAGGACCTAGGGGCCTGACCTGCTCACCCCTTCCACCCCTCCTGAGCCCAGACCTCCCATCCAGGCTGTGGCCTGTTTGTTTCAGGTTTCTGAGCTTCTCCAAGTGCTGTCTGTGCTCTCCAGTTGCCACTCCGGTGCAAGCTACAGAACCACCCAGCCCTCCTACCACTCCCACTTCACTATATTCTGAGGGATACTTTCTGTGAGAGAAGCTTCAAGAAAGAATAGAAGATGCATTGTTAAAAAGAAAAAGGGACTGGCGCCATGGCTCACTAGGCTAATCCTCCGCCTTGTGGTGCCAGCACACCGGGTTCTAGTCCCGGTCGGGGCGCCGGATTCTGTCCTGGTTGCCCCTCTTCCAGGCCAGCTCTCTGCTGTGGCCCAGGAAGGCAGTGGAGGATGGCCCAAGTGCTTGGGCCCTGCACCCCATGGGAGACCAGGAGAAGCACCTGGCTCCTGGCTTCGGATCAGCACGGTGTGCCGGCCGCAGCGCACCGGCCGCAGCGGCCATTGGAGGGTGAACCAACGGCAAAGGAAGACCTTTATCTCTGTCTCTCTCTCTCTCTCACTGTCCACTCTGCCTGTCAAAAAAAAAAAGGAGGCGAAATGGAAGAAAGATAAGGAAGAGAAAGAAAAGGAAGGAAGGCTCTCAGGCCAAGTGCCTGAATCACCCACAGTCCGTCCTTGTGAAAATGGCTCTTCTACGACCGCAAAGTCAGCACAGACTCATGGCAGAAGGAGTGGTGCTTCCTGCCTCCCCGTCATCCCTCTGCAGCAATGAGGTGATGCTACATTTGCAAGATCCTGTTGATGGCCCAGGGCACACCATCGTCACATGCATCTTCTCAGGCATGTAAGAGAGGTCACTTCCCTACAAGACAGAGGGGAGCCTGGAGCAAGTGTGGTTTGTGAAATGAAATGAGCCTCCTGCTAAGCCAGGAAGACTGGCCCAGCTCACAGTCTGAGGTTAGGAGCCAGGATTCTGTGACACCTGCCATGTGCCACATCCCTGCCAGGGTGGTTCCCTGGACACTTTTGGGTCCTCAACCAAACCTTGAAAGGGGAGACTAGCATAACCCTGGCGTAGGCTAAGACTTTGGTATCCAAGAGGCTGTGGCATTTGGTGGCACATGTTAGAGCAGTCTTCTCTATGGATCCAGTGGCCCCTTCCTCTTATGCCCCTAGCACCACTGCTACCCCATCTCAAAGCCATTAGAACACTGCATTGTTTGTGTCTCTTCACACCATAGAGGATTCTTCTGCAGCCCAGGTCAGGCTGGCAAAGAAAGGGGAGAGCCTTATGGAATGGCTTACAGAGAGAAGCAGAAATATCCAGGCAGCTATATTTCTAATCAGCATCAAGACTCCTGACTGATTTCAGGCTGGTGAAGCCTCTCCGAGGACCAGGAGGGGAATGCAACAGCCCAAACCTCTGCAACCTGAGCCTTCCAGATTCTCACTCCCCAGTCTGCACCTACTGCTGCCCAGGAGTGTCTCAAGGTGTGCAGGGAAGATGACTGCTAAAGGGATCAATTTCAGGCCCCACAACTCCAACGTCAGCCCAGAGCAAAAGCCCCTGCCCTGTTCAGTCTCGGCTGGTAGTTCCATGAGCATGGGGGTCTGTGTGTCTCTGTTCCTGCCTCACAAGAACTAGTGCCCTGCTAATCCATTACTCAGTGGACTCAGGAGTGGTCCCAGCAACCCAGGACGCCTGCCAGTGCCCATAGAACTGTATTCCTGGCTGATTTGTAGAGGGCTGGGTCCCATGGCAGAAGGTCCAGGCTGCAGTCACTAGACCAGCCACAGGAAGGTATCTACCAGAGCGATCACAGTCATTGATGTTACTCATCTCTGACCTTCCCCAAAATCTTTTGCAAGCCATTTCTTGGGTTTTCAAAACTGGAACCTATCAGTGGAAAGCCCTGACTGTGAACAAATACCAGTTGGGAACTGCATTGCAATGTGCTAGGAGAGGGATCATCAAACGTACACGTGCAGACGAAGCAACAGGGGATGGCAGACGAAGCAGGTAGAGATTCTGCTTCAGGAAGTCCAGCCTAAGGCCTGATGCTGCATTTCTAAGCAACTTTTTTTTTGGGGGGGTGCTTCACTGCTGGTCTGCAGATCCCCCCCCAGGACAGCAGCAGGCCAGAGCCCAATACGGCTCATGCTGGCTAAATCTGACATCCTAGGCCCTTCCTTGCTTCAACACTTGTAAGGAGCCCCGGCACCTGCTGGGAAATATCCAGCCTCCCTAAGTTACAAGATTCTTCCCTGAGTAGGACCTCACTGGGCCCGGTACACCCACACTATGCTGCAGACACACCAGAGAGCTGGCTGGATTCCAGCCTTGCCCAGAGCACCTGCTCTCCCTTGCTACTTCTGGACCCTCCACTAAGATGCCTCTTCTTGGAGGCTCTAGAAACTTCTCCCCATTCTTCCACACTCTGTCCCCAGCACCTGTTCTGCTTCCACTACTTCTTACAATGTGAACATCAGCAAGCCACTTCCCCTCTCCCAGCCTCAGTTTTCCTCGTCTGTAAAGTGGTGATCATAACAACATGCACCTCCAAGGGGGATTTTTAAGTGTTGAATGAGATAACACGAGTAAAAAGCTTCCCAGGGTGTCTGCCTCAGATCAGGGCATAGGAAAATAAATCATGTCACGTTCCCTCTGCAGTCGTCCTAGACTTTTTCAACGTTCGTGTTTTCTAGTGCTCCTGTGCCACGTGGCTTTTACTTCTGTGTGGCCCCGATCTGTCAGCTTTGCAATGACCTATTGTCTGGACCGAGTAGTCCAGTGAATCAAAAACATCTAGAGGTCAGAACCATGCTTCACACAGGTCTTCTCAGGATCTAGCTTGGAGTGAACCTGCAGCAGTTGGGGCCAGGGCAGCCACAGCCAGCAGCGTTTTGGGTGCTTCGTGTCTGAAAGTGACATACCCATGGGAGTGGTACTTAACTAGAAGACTCAGGAAGGCAAAACTCTGTCTAAATGAAATGAAGATGATTAGATGATTTTATAACTAGGGAAAAACATACTTTTTGTTTTTAAATAATTTATCAGATTTTCTTAAGAGGGTTCCACATGGGCCATCAAAAAAGGAGGTACCTCTTTCTCTGAAGGGAGGAGAGAACTTCCACTTTGACTATGACTTTGTCTAAATAAGATCGGAGTTGGCAAACTCAAGAGGCTTCCATAGCCTTGGCAACTCATGACAAGAGCCTTGGGTGATTACTGATGCCATAAACAAGAGTGTCAATTGTTAAATCAACAACAGGAGTCACTGTGCACTTACTCCTCATGTAGGATCTCTGTCCTTAATGTGTTGTATTGTGTGAATTAATGGTATAACTAGTACACAAACAGTACTTTATACTTTGTGTTCCTGTTTGTGCAAACTGTTGAAATCTTTTCTTAGTATATACTAAATTGATCTTCTGTATATAAAGATCATTAAAAATGAAAAAAAAGAGGGTTCCACAAGCAGAACATTATGGTCCTAATATAATCTGAGATATCAAAACGACATTGGTCATTGCTCCCAGGAATAAGGTGACTGCATACTTGGTCTATCTGGGACTCTCCTGCTTTGCACACATTATCTGGTAATATTAAACATAACATCCCCTTTCATTCTGTCATGTCTCCTAGTTTAGAGCAAAATTAACAGGTTATCCTAATCAGGGATAGGTTATGTTAGATCCAAGTGATAGTCCAAGAGACTCCCTAAAGAACTACTTATATTTGTTACATGTTTTTTTTTTTAAGATTTATTTTATTTATTTGAAAGACAGAGTTACAGAGAGAGGTAGAGACAGAGAGAGAGGTCTTCCATCCGATGGTTCACTCCCCAGATGGCTGCAGTGGCCAGAGCTGCACTGATCCGAAGCCAGGAGCCAGGAGCTTCTTCTGGATCTCCCACACGAGTGCAGGGACCCAAGGACTTGGGCTATCTTCTACTGCTTTCCTAGGTCATAGCAGAGAGCTGGATCGGAAGAGGAGCAGCAGGGACTAGAACCGGCACCCATAAAGGATGCCAGAGCTTCAGGCCAGGGAGTTAACCTGCTGCGCCACAGCGCCGGCCCCTGTTACATGGTTTTTAAAACACTGCCCTGACGCCGATTCGAGTCCTGGCTGCTCCACTTCCAGTCCAGCTCTCTGCTGTGGCCTGGGAAGGCAGTGGAGGATGGTCTGGATCCTTGGGCCCCTGCACCCACGTGGGAGACCCGGAAGGATCTCCTGGCTCCTGGCTTCAGATCAGCGCAGCTCCAGCTGTTGCAGCCAATTGGGGAGTGAACCATTGGATGGAGGACCTCTCTCTCTCTCTCTCTCTCTCTCTCTCTCTCTCTGCCTTTCCTCTCTCTGTGTAACTCTTTCAAATAAATGAATAAATATTAAAAAAAAAAAAAAAGAAACCAAACACTGCCCTGAAATTCTGAGACTCTTCCCACTGAGAGATGGAGCCTCTGTCCCCTCCCGTAAATCCAGGCAGCATTCTGACACCTGGGCCAACAGCACAGGACAGCAGGGGCTCTGTGGAAGGTCCCAGACCGAGTCTTTAATCGATTGGCAAATGCTACCTCCTGTCTCTTCAGAGCCTGCCCCCCGCCCCTCTAACTCAGCACCACACTGTGAGGAAGCCCAAGGCATGCTGTGGACAGGCTGCCTGCCATGGGCTGGGAGTGTACCCTCAGCCTCGCCAGCCCAGCCCAGCCCAGCTGAAGCTGTGTGGCACAGTGTGTGTCCCTTCCAGGCCATGCTCAAATTGCAGATTTGGGAGCAAAGTAATGATTATTGTTTTCAGTTACTGGTTTGTGAGTATCTTCATGTGACAACAGACACAGAGAGCATTGGCCCAGAAAGAAAAATGCTGCTGGAACATTAGGCTTCTAACAAATGTTAGAAGAAATAAGCCTCCTGCCTTTGCCTCAAGGTCAGACTGACAAAGTCACTTCCAGTACAGTGCACAAGAAAAGGCCCCGGGTCCTCGGGATGGACTCTGGGTTTGAATCTGTGAAAATTAAGGAAGTTACTTCTCCTGTCTGAGTCTCAGTTTCAATATCTATCAAATGGAAATTATAATACTGAGGCCATGATGCTTCCAGTGACTATAAAGCAGAGACTGGCCAGCCTCATTTGAGAAGGGCCACAGAGTAAAAAATTCAGGCTCTTAAGACCACACCGTTCCTGCCACTACGACTCAGCTCTGCCATGGGAACAACAAGTAGACACACATGGATGTAAGCAGATCGGCATGGCTGTGTTCCAATCAAACTTAACTTACAAAAGTAGAATTTGGACTGGAAGATCCCTGAAATAAAGGAATGGGATAATAAGTGTTCCTGGCATAAATAGTAGCTAACATTAGCCCAAGTATTATTATTGTTGTTGATATAAGTACAACTTTTTTTTTTTTTTTTTTTGACAGGCAGAGTGGACAGTGAGAGAGAGAGACAGAGAGAAAGGTCTTCCTTTGCCGCTGGTTCACCCTCCAATGGCCGCCGCGGCCGCCGTGCTGCGGCCAGCGCACCGCGCTGATCTGATGGCAGGAGCCAGGTACTTCTCCTGGTCTCCCATGGGGTGCAGGGCCCAAGCACTTGGGCCATCCTCCACTGCACTCCCTGGCCACAGCAGAGAGCTGGCCTGGAAGAGGGGCAACCGGGACAGAATCCGGCACCCCGACCGGAACTAGAACCCAGTGTGCTGGCGCCGCAAGGTGGAGCATTAGCCTAGTGAGCTGCGGCGCCAGCCTAATAAGTACAACTTTTTTAAAGCAGAAAATTTTTGCTAGGAATTTCACACACACACACCCCACATACCCAATAACCATAGAATTCTCCCAAAAGTGTTCACCCTGTGACAATTAGCAGCAAAGCTACTAACAAGAGGAGTCACTCTAAGCATGCAGGATTTTCACAGAGCTCTGCCGTCTTCCTCCTGCGCTGTACCCACCAAGTAGGCTGCCCCACCTCTTGCATCAAGGCCCTGCATCTGTATGGTGAGTGTACGTGTCATAACCCTTCCTGGGGACACTCAAGTCTCAGACCCAGAGCTCCGAGATTTTCTCAGGAGTCCAGCACTGCTTTCAGATGAGAGGCCCTGGGCAAGGAGTTTGCAGGAGCCCAGCTTTAGGGCGGAAAGGGGAAGTGAACAAGGGAGGAGGAGAGGCAAAGTCAGGGAGGTGCAGCGAGGGGAAGGGACAAGTATCTGCCCTTTCCAGATCTCTCTCTCACTCATTTGTTCATTCAGCTCTGGGTCTTGCTGCCAGTCATGTGCCGGATCTCAAGCTGGGAGGGGCAACTAGTGGTGCCCACGGCACGCTTGGTCCCTGACCTCGTGGATGGGGCCCACAGTCAGGGAGGGAAGGGACCATTAAGTAAGATGTAACAGGAATAGTGCGCATTGTGAAAAAGGAAGCAGAGGGTGGGGAGCCATGGGGGTGGGGGGTGGAGGCCTGGCTCAGTGCAGGGTCAGAAAAGGACTCCCCAAGGAAACACCATGCAAGCCAAGACCAGAGGGTGAGTGGGGATTGGCCACCCTCCCAGCCTGCTTCCTCTACCGGAGGACAGCCTGCGCTCAGACAGCCGTCTCCTGACACCCGTCCGTGCACACGGCCGCTCCTCCTGCAGTGAGCTTCACCTTACCTGCAGGCCTTTTAAGAACCCTTTTCCTCACCAAAACCTTAGCCGGAAACTTCCAAGCTCTGGGATAAACACCAAGGTCTTTACATGGCCACTGACTCCGCCTCTCCTTGGGGACCCCGCTCCAGCCACTCCGCGCCTTCCCACCACCGACCCTGTGTACACGCTGTTCCTTCTACCTGGAAGACTCGTCCTTCCTCCATTTACCTACTCCTTCTCGCCCCTCATATCTCAGATCACTGAGTACCCTGGGAAAGTTCTCTGTGCTCCCCAACTCAAAGTCCCAGGGACCACTCATTCCCAGCAGTTACTGCACTGTGTGACGTTCTGACCGCTGCTCGTCCCTCCAAGGACACCACGAGCCTGGCGTGGTCAAGCAAATGAAGTAAATGCTGGACACAAAGTGCAGGTGCCACAGCGTTTCCACCTTCACACCCTTCAGCACCAAATTCCCCACCCACGGAACTCAAACGCATTCCCTGGTTGGAACTCCCAGTATCAGCTGTGGAATGATTCGGGGGAGGGGGGAGGGGTAGATAAAGAAAGGCCACCGTGGTGTCAGGGGAGCTGACACACACCTCTAGCTGCGCTAAGGTTCCTTGTCTGTAAACGGAGTGAGAGAACAGTCTTCCCCCCAGCCATCTTGCTGTGTACAGATGAACCTTCAAGCACGTGCCCTTAGGAGTTTGTTAAGGCCCAGTGCCCATCGGAGAATCCAGGAAGGTGCATCGATTCCATGGAGCCCGCTGCTGTGTGCAGACAGCACCTGGGGCAGCACCCACGTGCTCTGAGGGGGACATCAGAAGACGTGGGCCGGCTGATCCTTGCGGTGCCACCGGGAGCCTTGCAGTGTCGATCCACAGCCTTGCAGAGGGAACATTTGCCTTTCTTCCCCTACCAAATAATTAAAGTACAATATTTTATAGCCTGATGAAATGTACTGGGACCCTTGGCACGTAATTACAGTGCTTCTTTAAAGGAGACCCCATAAAAGACGCATGATTAGAAAGTTAAGGAGCTGGGTAGAATTGCAACGATGTGACAAATAATTTACAAGCGATAAACTGTCCAAGAGGAAAAAATTCCAATAACCTCTGATGAAGGATAACAATTAAAATAATAAATCCCCCCAGGGCAAGGGTAAACCTTTTTCTTAGTCAAAAGCTTAGGCTCAGTGAGCCCAGGAAGGGGAGCAAGGCTTCTTGTCAAAGTCAGGTGCAGGTCTCCCAGGACATCTGTTCCTTCTCCGGTCCCCAAGCCTGAAGAGGCTGATGATGACAACGGCAATGCGATTAACAGGAACAGGAGTTCACATTACTGAGCATTTGCTACTGTGTCCCAAGCTCTTGGCTCACACCAGCTCACTGGTTCCACCCCCTTCCAACCGCCTCCTTTAGAGGTAAGGAAACTAGGGCACTTTCCATCGCCAGCTGCCTATTCCATGGATGCAGCTTATACATAGACACCCAAAATGACGTTTAGCACAAACTGACCCGCTAGACGGCACAGAGGCTGCAGGGTGCCCACAAAGGGTGTGGAGCTGATTCCCCTGCATCAGTTTCCAGGAAGTGCATAGTCCACTGAGAAAGAGGAATCTGTCGGGGAATAAAGGCCTGAAGTGTCCCAGGTGCTGCACTAAGCATCCATACCTGGTCCAGCGGGGAGGAGGAGGCTGAGCTGTCACTTCTCTGTAGAGGTGGAGAGGCAGGCAGGAAGCCTATACAAAACAGGTGGCACTTGAGTATCAGGAAGCTGTCTCTGATGCCCTCAACTGGAAGTCATCTCCCTCCCTTCCACAGATAAAGCCACTTTGTTCTGCTCCTTGGAGCACAGGCTCTGGGCAGGGATTCCCTGTGCCAACTCCTGCCCCCTTCCCCCCTCTCCCAGCACGGCCTGTTCACTGGGTAATTGCCCCCCAGGCACCAGGCGAGCCTGACACTTACTCAACGTCATCATGGATCAATGGAGAAATACAATCACTCAGGGTTCTGAGAATGTATATATTTGTTGAAAAACCACTGTCTTTCTTGGGTACAGACAAAGCACTGCAGGCTTAGCACCTCCCAGAGATGCTCTGTGGGAATGATCTCAAGGCTTCAGCTGTCAGCAGCAATATCCATCAGACGGGCTTCCCGACAGCCTCTGCTCGGGAACAGAAGACCCATCAGGCAAAGGAGCGGAAAGAAGAAGGGAAGGCGGGAGCCCAGGTTGGTGGAGACAGAGAGACGGAGGAGAGGGGGAGAGCGTGAGAAAGTGAGGGGTACAAAACACAGCAGAACAAACGACAGCAGAGACGGAGGAAGAGCGAGTGAGAGAGAGAGGGACGCTGAAAAGAGTCAGGAAGGTGAAGAAGAAAAGAGGGCAGACTCAAACCAAGGAGATCAGAAATCAGAATACAATGGAGACCAAATGGTCAGCTATAGAGAGAGAAATCCAGGGACAGACAGAGTCAGGAGAGAAAGAGGGAAGTGAGAGAGACGGGATGTGTGTCCAGCACTCGGGCGCACACCCAGCCTCTGCCTGTCTCAGTTTGTCTAGAGGGATCTCCCCCACCCCCGGTGGTCCTCTCATCACTGCCTTTGCCTCCTCTTTCTGCTGCTTCCTAGAAAGGGCTCCCAAGGCCACCCCAATGGAACAAAGAGAGATCTGCTCCCTTGCTCCGCAGCCGTCGCTCCTCATCGGAATGGAACGTGCAGTGTATCTTTTCCCAGAACTGATGGCATGTGTTGTTTGGTTGGCTTTCTGTTATTCTCTCGGGGCCACCATGGTCCCGTCGTGTCACCTATGGCCTGAAACAGTGTCTGGCCAAGAGAAGGTGGGCCTTAATGATTCCTTAATTAGGAAGGGCTGGATGAATGAAAGTGAACACAGAATCGTTGCGAGCCAAAGCACTGTAGGAGCACAACACTGCGGCAAGGTCGGGTGCGGCCTGACCTCATCTGCTGGGCAGAGGTTGGCCATCTGGGATGAAGACAGGCGTGGGAGCTGTGCCCAGGAGCCTGGCCCTGAGGATGGGACTAAACCCAGACTAAAGTGGATTTTGGGGAAAGGATGGTTGGCGGGGGGAGGCTGAGCATTTTCTGCTCTGCTTTAAGCTCCCCCTGGAACTCCTTTCAGACAGAAATGGCTCCATCCACAACTGCCGGGTCTAAAGTTGGAAATGATCCTGGGTGCTGGAGAGCACAGTTCGCACGTGCAATCCAAAGCCCTCCACTTCACGAGGCTACACAAGGCCTAAAGCAGCTCCTCTCCTGCACGGGCTCTTTGCTCTCTGGAAAATACTTTCAGGAGCCACTGAGCAAGATCAGCGCATGCTGGGCCAGGATGCACTCGTGGGGAGCCTTCCAGGCATAACCAGGGTGCGTCCGCCTCCTGGAATTCCCTGAGGGAAAGCCATTCGGCCTTGTAGAGCCAGGCAAGAGGCAGTGACGAATACTTGTATCTTAAGGCCAGTATGGAAGCTGTGCTGGGGGGGTTGCTGGTGAGGTATGGCTTCAAGACATGCAGGAGTCTACACTACCTGGTGGAAAGGACACTGAGTATGAAGCCCCAAAGTCAAGTGCCCCCAGGTCATTTACAGGGTGACCCAGGAATAGCGGTTCAGTCCAAAAAGCATTAGAGGAAACCCAGGGTCTCCCTCCCACCAAGACCCCTTTCATTCTGTCTTTGATCTTCCCATCCTTGTGCACGGTTCTCCTTGCAGAAGTCTAACACAGCTGCATTCATAAACTCCACTTCACGCTCTGCTTCCCAGGTCCTGTATAACAAACATCTTGTATGCTCCTATGAGACCCTCACCACCAACATGGCAGGCTATGATCTGGTGCACCCTGATTTGATTTCCTACACCCAGACAGACCTTTAAGGATTATATACAGTTTGCTACTCACGATGTTTATGTACTAAACAGCTTCTGCTTGTGGCCAGTCCTTGCTTCAAGATTATTTTCTCAAGATAAGTGTCAGGGTCTGTTGGTGTTATCCTATTATCCTAAGAGTTGGTCCAAGAGTTGGGTGGTCCCAAGTAGTATTTCCCTGATTGGTTTTTCAGTGCAACCTCACCAGCATTGGGCATTTGTAGCATTTTCCTTTTTTTTTTTTTTTTAGTTGGTTGATGTAACTCATTTTTATCTCCTTGGTCAGAATTAACATGGGTATATCAGAAGGCTCATAATACTAGTATGCTCTGTGTACCAGGCACTGTACAAAGCATTTACTGTCACTCCCCCTCTTCGTGGAGGAACGACACTAAGCCCTGCCTAGGCTTCCTATCCGAGTCACGGCACCATTATGTCGCTCCCCGTCTTCGTGGAGGAACGACACAGGACCCTGCGTTGTTCTTTCGTCTGCTCGGCCCTCCCCGGGTTTGCTGCTGGTTCTTCCCGGGTTGGCTACTGTCCCTTCCACCTCCGTGGAAGGGCGGTTCCCCCTGGCCACTTTCCCCACTTCCACGGGGGAGCGGCACACCGCCGACCGGCTCTCTCGGGGGCTGCACAGGTGTTCCTTCAGATAGATGTTCCCCTTAGATGTTCCTGGTGCATGTTGTCTCTCTCCTCCTTTATAGTCCTCTTCCACCAATCCCAACTCTGCTACCCACACGCCGAGTACGCTGCTCTCCTCCAATCAGGAGCAAGATCAGCTCCTGCAGCTCAGTCAATCAAATTGGCGAGAGGCAGCTGCGTAGAAGTTGTTACTCCCTTCTCAGCGCCATATTGTGGGAGAGCAGATGCATAGAATAAGTCTTAATTCCAGTAACTTAGTCTAGTCCGAGTTGCTCCCCACAATTTACTATAAATATTTTACCAATCCTTACAAGAACACCAAGTAGATAATAGAATTTCCATTTTACAGATGAAGCTAAGGAAAGTAAAGGAATTGGCCCAACATCACCCAGCCCAGTCAGGATTCAGATCCAGACCTGTATGTCCAGGTAACTATGATGTCACCACATGAGCTCCTGGATGGAAAAGACATGAGGAGATTTAAAAGAACTGAGAAATACAGCGCTATCTCTACACTAAATCAGCTCTCAGTGCCCTGAATAGACACCGTAGGAAGAGCTGCAAAGCCATGTGTCAGTAAAGACACACATGGGCACTTCAAAAAAGCCCAAGGGATCATGGGATTAAAAGATAAATTCATCGGGGCAAGTGCCTGGCACAGCAGTTGGGGCCTCTCTCGGTCCCACGTGAGAGTCCCTTGGGTTTGAGTTCAGGCTCTACTCCTGATTCCAGCTTTCTGCTAATGCGCATCCTAGGTAGCGGTGAAGCCTCAGGTAAATGGGTCCCAGCCACCCACGGGAAACCTGAATTGAGTTCTGGGTTCCTGGATTCAGCTCAGCCCAACCCTGGGTGTTTTACAGACATTAACAGTATGAACCACCAGATGATATTCTCTGTGTGTGTGTGTGTGTGTATGTGTGTATGCATCTGTTTGTGTGTGCCTGCCTTCCAAACAAACTAACTTGTTTTTAAAAAGTTTATTTTGGTGCACAAAATTTTGGAAATACCTGCATAGGATTTTTCATAATACACATTCCCCCATGAGCCTTTCAAAGAGCCTATGCATGTATGCATTTCAAAGTTTGAGGCACAGAAATGAGCTTATCTTTCAATCTCACTTTTTTTTTTTTTTTTGGACAGGCAGAGTTAGACAGTGAGAGAGAGAGACAGAGAGAAAGGTCTTCCCTTTCCATTGGTTCACCCCCCAAATGGCCGCCACAGCTGGCATGTTGCGGCCGGCGCACTGCGCCGATCCGAAGCCAGAAGCCAGGTGTTTCCTCCTGGTCTCCCATGCAGATGCAGGGCCCAGCACTTGGGCCATCCTCTACTGCCTTCCCGGGCCACAGCAGAGAGCTGGCCTGGAAGAGGAGCAACCGGGACAGAATCCGGCACCCCAACTGGGACTAGAACCCGGGGTACCGGTGCCACAGGCGGAGGATTAGCCTAGTGAGCCGCAGTGCCAGCCAATTTCACTTGCAAGAACTTTTTGAGGTACGCTCTTGTATGTGTGCAGGAAGCCTTGGAGACGTAGGTGAGAATTTCTCACTGAGGAGCTCAGGAGGGCTTCAGGGAGGAAACGATGCTTCATGGGTATGGACGCACGAGTGAGAACAGGCCTGCTGGACAGGGGTCAGGCTGAAGACAGAAAGGATGGCAAGAACAGGACCCGCAGTGCCCAAGGTGCACAGGGCTTGTGAGTGACTACAAAGGGCAGGCTTGGAAATCAGACAGACCTGATTTTGAAACCTGCCTTCTCTCTCCAGCTGTGTGATTAGATGGCCATTTTATCTCAGAGCCTCAATTTGCCCATCTGCAATACAGGGACGATTGCTTTACCAGCTCTTGAGAGGATTAAAGATCCCAGTCTGGCACCTGGCAGAGGAATAGGATCTCTCGTCATGGCTGCCATCTCCGAGAACCTCCCACTTCTCCCACCTCTCATTCCACTTCCAGCAGCGCACCTGAGTGCATGCCCAGAGAAGGGGCCCCCAGGGCACCCACCCGAGAGCTCAAACTTGCTGACCGAAGCAAGCAGCCAGAGTGCAAGGAATGTGGCCCAGGGCTTTGGGTCACCTGCACCTGGCTTCCAGTCCCATCTCTGCCCTCTCCTAGCTTGGACCTTCGAACTTATACAAATCTCCTGGTTCCAGTAAGGCTCCACTTCACCATCTGTGTCATGAGGCTAGCCTGCCCTGCCTCACAGATAACTACACTGCATAAATGCACAATCTGCACCCCACGGTTGATGGGAGCCCCCCCATTCTGCCTCCTGTGTGTGATCACCACACACAAGCACTGAAAGGTGTGAAAAGGATGTCCCTTGTTGTGTTGATCTGCACGCCAACACAACAGCCCCCATCAGGGGCTTCCCCAGGAGCCCCCGGGGCCCTTTGGCCTCCAGGGTGACCAGCCCTGCTGGGACTCTGGGTAGTGGCTGCACCTCTGCCTGGGAGACCAACTTGTCCACATCCTCCCCCAGCTATTGCGGGAAGAGGCATGACTCATTCGAGGGAAGAGGGCTGGCACCATCTCCCGGAGCCGCATGGGGCCAGCCAGCAGGCTTGTGGTTAAAGGACCTGCCTGGGTTGCAAAACAAGCCAGTTTGCTGAATGCTGGGATCACGTGACGCAAGCGGGCGCTGTGGACGGCCTCCCCCACCCGCTGACTCACACTCCCTGCAGTCACATGGACTCGCTGGGCCTCAGTTCCCCCGAGTGTTCTTAGCTGCTGAGCTCATTTGGAGAAGAGCTACATTGGAAGAACGATTTCCCTTGTTCCCTTTTTTACCACGCCGTGAATGTACTAAAGCATTCTCTATCAAACACAGAAAAACAGCAATGGAAACTGCGCCTGCTTCCCCCAGCACACACCAGTAAGTCTGGTCACTATTGCCTTGAATATCTTAAAGGGCCTTATCTCATTTTTTGATTAATTTTAGTTTGCAAAACACTTCCATACATGCATTCTTCCTTTTAAAAAGCTTAGAATGCTACCGAGAAGGGAAGAGTCGCCTTTGACAGCTGTCACCTGCAATCCTGATCTCCATCCAGCAGCCACTACTATTATCAGCTAAATATTTCTCTTCCAAACCTCTGTTCTTTGATAGATACAGATTACACAAAAGCTCAAGCAGGCGCTCCTGTACTTATGTTTCCGCCTGTATATACTGTTCTATGACTTGGTTATCCAGGCATCAGTATATCTCAGAGATCGCTCATTGTGTTACAAAGAGGATGCACTTATTTCCTTTCATGGCTGTTTAGTATGGGGTATTATGAACGAGCCATAATGTGGAACAGTTGCCAGGTAGTAGGCCTTCAAGTTCTCTCATTTTTGCCATTATTTATAAACAATGCTAAAATGAACATCTTCCTGCATGCCTCCCACACACAGGTGTTTCTTGAATGCTGATGCCAAGGAGCAGGACCTGAGCACCCCCGAGGCACGTGTTTAGGTCTGGCAGACACACCGCATGGCCTCGCCAGGACAGCAGTGTCCATCCATGCCCGTCCCAGGTTCTCACAGGTACACACCCAGGTGTGCACAGGAACGCACTCTCCTAGTGCTCGCGTATTGCACGCTCATGAGGAGGGTGGAGAAGTACACAGACTTTCTTCTCCCCAGGACTGAGAGAGAGGCAGCAGAGAGAGAGAACCACAGAGTATCTGAACTAAGCAGAAAGCACCAATCATTGAATCCAACTCACAGAGATGGGAAAATGGAAGCTTATCAAACAGAACGCACTTGCCAAGAAAAGGCGCCAGGCTTTCTCGTCATGCTTCCTCTCAGCTTTTAGGAAGAATGGTATCCTCTTACACAGGAGCTGGGGCAGAGTGGGGGGATATTTTTCAAATTCAAATATGATCCTGCATCTACTTTGATTACAATATTTCCGTGATTGCCAAGGCTCCAACATCAAGACACCACCTTGGCTTCTACACTGTTTTTCAGAGAGCAACAGGATCTCTTCTGCCCCAGGGCCTTTGCATGTGTTTTTGGCGGTCTCTGAAATATTTCTTCCCCCCACACCCCCACACTCACACTCACCTTGCTAAGAGCTGCTCCTTTTGAAAGCCTGGCTGAAGCATTTATTCCTCAGAAACGCCTCCCTGTCCCCTGGCCATGCCAGACCCCGCCTCCCACAATATCTCCTAGCATTTGTTCTTTTCTTTCTAAGTACTGTCACACAATCAGTGCAATAGTTGGATAATATCTGACTCTTCTTCAGAATCCACAAGGCCGAAGTCTGGGTTTCTTTCTGCTGTGATCCCAGCGTTTAGCCTAGAATGGAAGCCCAGTAATATCTGAATGAATGGTGGCTTTCCTCCTCTCTCCTAACCCCATGGCCTTTGGGCCACACCCTCCAGGTCTCTTCCTTGGGCCTTCCCCTTCCATTGCCAAATCTGAGTGTGCGGCAGCCTGGGAGGGTGGGTGCCTTCCTGACCCAGGAGGCCCTGAGGCTGGCTGAAAACCTCTGGGGCTTCAGGCACAGATTTCAGACCCATGCAGTCTCTGGGACTCTGACTTGTCACTTTGTCCCCTGAGATCCTGTCTCCTCACCTGTATAATGCAGCAACTTCTGCCCTGCAGGACTGTGTAAGGCACAAGCACAAGACCTATTCTAGCCTCCTGAGAATCACAGGGGACAAGTGTTGGGGGCAGCCCCAGAATGCCCCTGCTCAGGACCACCCCACCATTTGCCATCTGCAGCAGGGGTCCATGCTGATGCTGACCCAATGCAGACACTCTGCATGTCTTCTGGTCTTTGTCCTGAATCTGATAAGAGGAGTCCAGCTCCAGCTCCAACAGAAGCAACCACTGGCAGCACCTGTTGCAGCTGCTGAGGGCCAACCTGGGATAAGCAAAGGTCCTGGGGACCCTCTGCACCCTGGAACGTTTTGCTGATGGGCAGGAAGGAAGCTGACCACTGTGAGCTCATGTAAGCCTTCTCCTCCCTAGAAGACCACCCCGTTTTTCCCTAAGAGCACTTGCAAGCCTCCTGCAGAGAAGTCTTTCCGGACTCCTGGGAGAAGAGTTGGCCACTAGGGGAGAGAGGGGGCCGTGGGCCGAGTCCTGCCTCGGGAATCAGTAGTAGAAGCTACAAGAACATTCCTCAGCCCTTGCTGGGGCCACGATCACAAGGTCCGGAATGTCCCAGCACTTGAGACACTGCCCCTTCGTTTCTCTCTTACTCTTCCACGTGGACCCATGCCTCCAGTCGACTTCACTCCTGGCCTTTGTCATTCGTCCAAGGCCAGGACCCTGCCAGGTACCCGAGTTCCCCTGGTGGGCAGAACAGACACAGCCCCACCTTTTCCGGAGCTCGCGGCCTAGTGCCTTGGCTTCAGCTGCAGCGGGGAAGAGGACCCGAGGGGCAAGGGGTCTGCTGTGCCAGGTCTGTGATATCTGTGGCACTCAGGACAATGGGGAAGTTTTGGGGAATCCCTGGGGAGCAAGAGGGAGCCGAGGTCTGACTATGACAAGCAGCCTGCTGTGGGGGTCTTCGCTCCAGCGCTCTGGGGGTCTGGGCAGCTCAGAGCCTCTCACCCTTCTCCAGCTACTGCAGCAAAGGCAGATAGTCTTCAGCCAAAACTTGTCATTAATTAATTAGCACACAACAGACCCATTCTGTTTCACTATTGTAAGCCCAAGCCCTAGTATATTGCCTACGATAATAAATACTTGGAAGGAAGGAAGGGAGGGAGGGAGGGAGGGAGAGAGGGAAGACACTCTGAATACCCTGCGTTCGGTTATTTACTTATGTACCCAGTATTTATTGGGCACTCATCACGTACAAGACTTCAGGGATATAAACACAGCAGACAAGGTCCCTGCCACCACGGAGTTTGTCTCCTGGCACCTGCAGGGCGAATACTCGTCAAACAGCATTCTGTGCACCCTGCAGAACACCAGCCCCACAAAATGCTGAACAAAATCCTCCCCTGGCAGACAAGCTGGAATCTGCTGCACCCCTGCCTCCCCCCTTGGACTGCCACCTCAGAATATTAAAGCTTTTGAGAAGTTTACCATTAAAAAATAAACTAATTAGCCAGGTGTCTTCCAACCTCTTTCAGCCTGCTCTTTCTCAGATTAACATCCCAGGATCTTAAAGGAATCAGGCGAGGCTGCCTTCCTGCTGGCTCCGGGTCAGCCTCCCCATCCTGCTGGGCCAAGCTCCTCCCCACCAGAGCTGATTCCCGACATCACACCCCGAGCCTGGGCCCTGCCACACCGTCTCCAAGCCTCGGTTTTCCTGGCACCTTGAGAGCTGCTGCTCTGGCAGCGCTCCAGGAAGCCATGTTCCGTGCCATCTTGCTCCCACATGTGACAAGCTGTGGAGATCCCTCCTGCCGTTGTGTCCTCAGGGCTCGAGGGCAGGAAGGAACAGCAGGAGAGGCCGCAAGGGGCCAGGCCTCTGATCTGAACAGCAGGAGGGCAGGAGGCCCGGCCTGACCTGAAGGCCGGCCGGCACTGTTATGCCAAAGCCCCAGGTTTTGGCAGGGCCGGGATCCTGCTTGCCAAGGGGACTTGGAAACTGCCAAACCCCTGTGCAGATGAAGACAAACATCAGCCTCGTGTTTCTGATTCACTATGCTCAGCTCATCAAACTGTCGCTTGGTGAAAGTTGCTTACATCTCAGGGAGTCCAAGAGCCTCCTTTGGAAATGTGATTTAGCTTTGTCCAACGATCTCTTGGCCATGATGGAAGGATTCAGGCTGAGCCTTTTCCACCACGGGAAGAACGACAGCCAGCAGATGTGCTCAGAGCCTCAATTTCCTCCCTGGAGAATCTGGGTGGCGTGAAACTGACAGAAGTGCTGTGAAGATTAAATGACTGAACGTGTAAGTTAAAGCTCCTGACCCCTCATGAGCACTAAATAAAATGGTATTTTTTAATAACAGCAGTGTGATTATCACCACCAATATATGGTTTGGTGAGGTTAAAGTTATAAATCTTGAAAATGTTGCTCTGACTGTTGCAATACATTGTTATAATAAAGCCCCATAATGAACCGCTTCTCAGGATCCATGTTTCCCACCAGTGACTTTAGGCTTTGATCAGTGACTTTTTTTTAATTTATTTTATTTATTTGAAAGATAGTGTTACAGAGAAAGGTAGAGTCAGAGAGTGAAGTTTTCCATCCACTGGTTCACTCCCCAGATGACTACAACGACTGGAACTGCTCCAATCCGAAGCCAGGAGTCAGGAGCTTCCTCTAGGTCTCCCACATGGGTACAGAGGCAGAAGGACCCAGGCCATCCTCCACTGCTTTCCCAGGTCATAGCAGAGAGCTGGATCAGAAGAGGAGCAGCCGGGACTAGAATCGGCTCCCATATGGGATGCTGGCGCACCAGGCCAGGGCTTTAACCCGCTGTGCCACAGCGCCGGCCCCCGGTGACTTGTTTTGACCAATGAGATCTCTGCTCTGAGACTCCTTTGCTGCAGGAAGATCAAGATGACCCCCACTACCCCAGCTGAGACCAGTTCCCCATAGCACGGAGCCAGAGACCAGCAGAAAATTCACCCAGCCAAATAAACCACTCAATTTGGGGGTAATGCTGTCCACAACAGACAACTGACACAGTGGTGTAGCCTGCAGCTGGTCTACCTTCTTGCCCATCCATCTCTTGCTACTAGTCACACATTCTCGCCTCTTCTGCTGAAGCTAGACTTCTTGGATAGGAGAAACACAGATCCCAGAGCTGCATCAGAAGAAATCGCATATTTACCATCTTCATTCACATGAGCCGCTGCTCCAGACCACCTGGAACAGACACACAGGGTGCAGACAGAGCATGCCTCTCAACACGGGCTCTCGCCCCATCTCAAAACAGCTGCCCATTAGGACCATGTGAGCTTACTATTTAGAACCAAAATAGAAGTGAGTTCAAAGTGATTCCAGACACTCCATTAATGCAGGCTGGCTAACAGGAAGAGGACCAATGTGAATAGGGGAAAGTGAAATGCATTTTTGAAAATGGACTGCAATTTTATTGCCCCAGAACACACACAATAACCCAAACTAAATGCTGAAGTGTGACCAAAAACTAGTTCCCAGGAGACTCTGATGAGTGTAGGGGCTTGGTTTTCAGTTGGCATATTAATTGTTTGGATGCAAACACTCATACATCCCTCCTAAGTATTAGAACCTGCTTGTGAAGGATTAATTCTCTGAAATATTTTAATTTTTTTAACTTGAAAAGTCATAGGATGGGGGGGGAGAAAGTGAGAGGGAGAGAGAAAGTGAGAGAGATCTCCCACCCTCTGCTTCACTACCCCAGATGACCGCGTGGCCAGGGCTGGGCAAGGCTGAAGCCAGGAACTTCATCCAGGTCTCCCAGATGGGGGTGGCAGAGGCCCAGACTTTTGGGCCATCTTCCACTGCTTTCCCAGGCCATCAGCAGGGAGCTGGATGGGAAGTGGAGCAGCCAAGATACAAACTGGCACCCATATGGGATGCTGGTCTCAGGCGGCAGCTTTACCCACTACACCACAATGACAGCCCCTGAAATGTTTCAATATTAACCATGTGAACATTTACTCTGTGGACAGGAGCAACAACCCAGGAAAATGATTTTCCTATCTGCCTTCAGTCAGGGCTTCCTCCCAGCCCTCAGATCCATGGTAACCACATGGTTGTCAGAAGCAGCCCCTGGAACAGATTTAACCAACATTGCCATAGAGCTTGCACGTGCTAATCAGTGTACTAAACACTACTCACTCAATCCTCACAACCATCCTGTGAGATGGGCATGGTCTGCGCCCCACTTTACAGATGAAGAAACAGAAGACAAGAGCGGTTAAGTGACCGGCTCATGGGAGAACAGCTGTGCGTTTCCAAGTTCTTCATTATCTCAAGCTCAACAGGTTCCAGACTCCTCCCTCACCTCCTTCCCCTCCCTGCCTCATATGTGGCTTCCTTAAAAAAAATTCTTTATTTATTTGAAAGGCAGAGTCAGAGAGGGAGGGAGGGAGAGAGAGAGGGAGAGAGGGAGAGGGGGAGAGGGAGAGAGAGAGAGAGAGGGAAAGAGATGGAGAGAGAGGGAGAGAGAGAAAGAGAAAGGGAGAGAGGGAGAGGGAGAGAGAGAGAAGGAGAGAGGGAGAGAGAGGGAGAGGGGGGAGAGAGAGAAGGAGAGCGGGGAGAGAGGGAGAGAGAGAGGGAGAGGGGGAGAGAGAGATAGGGAGAGAGAGGGAGAGAGGGGGGAGAGGGGGAGAGAGAGATAGGGAGAGAGAGGGAGAGAGGGGGGAGAGGGGGAGAGAGAGAGAGGGAGAGAGGGAGAGAGGGGAGGGGAGAGAGAGGGAGAGAGGGAGAGAGAGGGGGGAGAGAGAGGGAGAGAGAGAGAGAGAGGGAAAGAGAGAGGGAGGGAGAGAGAGAGAGATCTCCCATCCACTGATTCACTCCCCAAATGGCAGTGACAGTTGGGGCTGGACCAGGCCAAAACCAGGAGACTGGATCTCCATCCAGGTCTACCACGTTACTGGCAGGAGTCCAAGTGCTTGGGCCATCACCCACTGCTTTCCCAGGAAACATTAGCAGGGAACTGGGTTCAAAATGGAGAAGCTGGGACTCAAAGGGGCACTCATATAGGATGCTGGTTGTTGCATGTGGGGGCTTAGCCCTCTGAGCCACAGGGCTAGCCCCCTGCGTTTCTTCTTCCAGGGACTATGCCCATCCATAGATTCCAGGAAGCCACAATCAAACTTCAAAAGATCTGAAAAGCAGTTTCAAATGCATCCACTCTGCCACTACCCCAGCCCCAGACGACCACAATGTCCCCTCATAGGTCTCTCTCCCTCTGTCCTATCATCCTCCGATGCATTCTCGTCTCTGCATACGCAAGCCTGAGCACTGTGCTTTGAAGCTTCATACAACAGAAGGGGTAGAATTTTCCAAAGACAGGCAAGAGGTACCCCAGAGAGATACCCGAGAAGTGATGGGCTAGAGAGGCAGAGGAGGACACCTGGGGAGGACAGGCAGGCTCTGAAGTGCATGCCTTGCCTGCAGAGATCACTTTCCTTATGCAAGAAAAGCACAGGAGAAAGGGGAATTAGCCAACCCTTCCATCTTTTTTCCTCCTCTGCAATAATTTACCTCTAAGATTGACATGACTCCAGTAAAATACTTTATAATGCAAAAAAAAAAAATCCATTATGGTAAACAGAGCCTACAAAATCTGGACATCACAGGCTAGAGAATTTCCGAACCAGATCCTTACACACACATCCTCCTTTGCACACACTCCTCAGTCCATACAAGCTCTTTGAGATTCCCCATGTACCCCATGCTCACTCCTGCCTCAGGGCCTTTTATAGGCGATGTCCAGAGAATGGAATTCTCTCATGAGTCTCACCACAGCTCAGTCACTACTTAACTCTCAGCATTTAGGTCATGCATCAGCTCCTTCCAAAAATCTCACCTGGGCCTCAAGTAGCAGTTAGTGTCCCTCAGAAAAATCTCCTTTGCTAGTACCCCTCATTAGCTGCCATCTTGTTATTCTTATCTTGGTTGATAGTGGTTCTAATAATCACTGATTGATGGGGGAATAAATGAATGAGGTGTTTGTCAACCTTCATCTGGTCTTGCCCAATGTACACAACCTGAGCCAAGATGTGCCCAGTGCCCCAGGGCACACCACATCAGAGACACACAGGCCTCTGTCTGTGGAAACCATTTTCTGACCTCAAAGTTGAGTAAGACTGCGTGTCCAAAAGAGGTCTTTGGCTTCTTGGCCTCAACTGTGGAGCATTCTGGGAAGACAGCAGTGAAGGGAGACAGGAGGAAAGCGTGGGAAGAAGCAGAAGTGGGTAGATGAAAGATGATTGGGGCCAGGATGTGGGGAGCTGCCTCCCCTTGGTCCCGGTTGTGTGCTCTGCTGGGCCAGGGGCATCTCAGCAGCTGGGGAGAAGCAAACACCTTCTGTTTACTGCATGAACATGCCAAGCTCTCTGTCCTGCCTCATGACCTTTGCACTCACTGTCCCCTGCATCTGGTGTGTCCTTCCAAGACCCTTTGCAGGGCTGGAATCTCATTCAATTGTCACCTCCTTGGAGAGAGGTATCTAACTGACCTATCAATCCCACCCGCCCCTTACTCAGTCACTCTCTGCCTTGCTTCGTTTTCTCCATGGCACTTGCCAACACTTTAAGTCATCCTCTGTGTGGATTTACTGAGTCCTTCCTGCTGAAGTGCAATATTCCCAAGGTCAGGCCCATAGTTCCTTGTTTGCTGCTCTATCTCCAATGCCTAACACACACCAATATCCAATAAGTAGCTACTGAATAATGACTGAATACTTTGAAGAAATCCATCAATAAAAGAAGCCAGGGGGAAGTCCCAGCCTTTGGGAACAGGAGATGAAGATGGCAAAAACGGAAACTGAGTAGCAATTCAGGGACCCAAGGGCACTCAAGCCAACCTGGAGATCTCACTTGGGTAACAAGTCTCACTCCAGCACCCCCCACCCCCACCCTGGGATTCCCTAATCCCATCCCACCTGTCAGATAGGAAGTGTGGTAAGTCAGCTGAGAGGAGCAGGGCTCTGTCTCAGTGTCTCCTTCCTCCAGGCTCAGATACTGGCTGGTAGTTTGCTGCTTCTCAAACTGCCCCGAGGCTTCCCTCCCACTTCCTTTTCCTAGCCCCTTTTCAGCCTGGTGTGTCCATCAGCTCAGGGGGAGGGCTGGGAAAACAGCCTGGTTTCCTAAGGAATGACTGACAACCCTGCATATCGACTTTGGGAGGACAACATTCCATCCCTCAGCCTCAGAGGCAAGAGAGTGGTAACACGCCTTCAGCCTGGTGTGACACAGGAAGCACCAAGCCAGCTGACCCTTCCATACACCTGTGTTCACCGTGGTATTATTTACAACAACCTAAAGCTGGAAGCAGAGGGTAAAAGGAAAAGCTAAATGTGAGATAGATAGATAGAGACATACATACATACACAGATGGATGCATACATACATATATACAAACCTAGATGAATAGATACATACATACATAGATGAGTAGATTGATATATACATAGATACATAGATCCATCCATACATATATGGATACATACATATATACATACATAGATGGATACATACATAAATGGATAGATACATACATACACAGATGATACATACATACAAATACACATACATAGATGGATACATAAATGGATACATACACAGATGATACATACATAGATACATACATACATACATAGATGGATACATACATACACAGATGGACAGATACATAGATACATACATATATACATACATAGATGGATAGATACATAATACACAGATGGATACATACATATATATATACATAGATGGATAGATATACATACCTAGGCAGATAGGTACATAGATACATACATACATAGATGGATGTATACATACATACACACACAGATGGATAGATACATAATACACACATACATATATACATATATATACATATAGATGGACAAATATACATACATAGGCAGATAGGTACATAGATACATACGTACATATATACACAGATGGATAGATACCTTCATACTTAGATAGATGGATAGATACATAGATGGATAGATATAGATAGATCAATCAATCAATACAATGGGATACAATTCAGCCTTAGAAAGAAAGGAGGTTCTGACACACATTATCACATGGATCTACCTTGAGGACATGATGCTAAGTGAAATAAGTCAGTCACAAAAGGACCACTATTCTGTGATCCCAACTGTATGAGACAGCAAGAGTAGTCACATTTATAGAGACAAAAAGTAGAGCTTTCAGGGAGGAGAACAGGGAGTTAGCTGTGTAAAATGAAAAGAGTTCCAGGGCTACGTAGTGCCAATGACTCCACAGTCGTGTGCAGGTACTTAATGCTGAACTCTACGCTGAAAAATGGTTTCGATGCCAAAGCCGGAACTCCCACGTGGGTAGAAAGGTCCAAGTCCTTGGGCCTTCTGCTGCTGCTTTCCCAGGTGCATTAGCAAGAAGCTGGATCAGAAGCAGAGTAGCTGTGTTCCAAAATGGGATGCCAGCATTGCAAGCAGCAGCTTAACCCACTGTGCCATGGCATGCTCCCCAATGTTTGTTTGTTTTTTTTTTTTCAGTTAAAAATAGAAACACAGGCCCTGGAATCTGACCAAAATGGTATTGACTCCCAGCTGCACTTGTTTATAGTCTTAGGCAGGTTTTGGGTCTTCCATGTCAACCATGATGCAGTCCAAGACACAGAAAGCACTCCAGGCCAGTGTGGCGGCTCTCTTGGCTAATCCTCCACCTGTGGCGCCGGCACCCCAGGTCCTAGTCCCGGTTGGGGCTCCGGATTCTGTCCCGGTTGCCCCTCTTCCAGTCCAGCTCTCTGCTGTGGCCTGGGAAGGCAGTGGAGGATGGCCCAAGGGCTTGGGCCCTGCACCCCATGGGAGACCAGGAGGAAGCACCTGGCTCCTGGCTTCAGATTGGTGCAGTGCGCCGGCCATAGCAGCCATTTGGGGGGTGAACCAATGGAAAAAGGAAGACCTTTCTCTCTGTCTCTCTCTGTCTCTCTGTCTCTCTGTCTCTCTCTCTCTCTCTAACTCTGCCTATAAAATAAAATAAAATAAAATAAAATAGCACTCCAGGCACCTCTCACTGAAAGGGGCTTCATTTAGGGCCCCAGATGCTTACAAAACTTCCGGAACAGTTGGAGGAGCAAGAACCCGGGTTTGTCCTAGCGTCCAGGTCTGCGGTCATAGTTGGAGTTCAGACACTCAGCTGTTTCTTCCTGGTGCAGAGGTCAGGGGCTCCAGGAATCCACTTCTGGCTGTTGCACGGCCCCTCGTTGCAGGCCAGGAGCAGGCAGTAGGCAGGACTCACAGATGCTCACAGTTTCAGAATGGCTTCTGGTCACCCCCTGCCCTGGGAAGCTTGCATGAGTCTATCTGGCTGGCAAAACACGAATCCTATGTGGGACTCCAGAGGTCAGGGCACCTTGCCAGAATGCACTGCCCCAACGTCAAGTCCCTGAGATTCAGGGGAGAGCAGAGAAGAGGAAAAGAAATGTGGAACTTCAAAAACATATATCTGGTATACCTCCCTGACCCTACCTTTTCTCTTCTCTTCCATGAGGGCACAAGCATCCATCTCCTAGAGTTTTATTGGGATTATCAAATGGAATAATGCATGGAAAGAGCTTAGCAGGACTCTCAAGTGTCCCTGACTCTTTCCTGCCACAGGGTCGGTCCCCATGTGGGACACTCAGCCTCCAGTCCTGACTGCTTCTCCTTATCCTTCAGAGAGCTGTCACTTTCCTTGGGGATTTCTTCAAAATTCAGGCTTGGTCTACACTGTCTCCCTCTCCTGATGGGTCACAGCATGGTGTGTTTCCTTCACAGCACTGAGCACAAATCAAACTTGCACAGCTGTGGGTGCAATCATGCATGTAAGACCTGTTTGACTGTCAAGGGTCTCAGGGCATCCTCCCCTTCTCACCCTGAGGTTGGTCCCACCTGAGGGGAGCAGGTTCAGGCTGGGAGAACAGGACTGCAGGACCACTCAGTACATTTCTTCCCTCTGCAGCTGGAAGGACTGATGTCCAGGGAGGGAAGGGACATATTTAGAGTCACACATGCCCTGCATGGCACCCCTCAGACACCCAGAGAACTTCCATTCAGGGCAGCCCCATGACCCTAGGGAGGGAAGAATTTCCATTTTATAGCCACGGCTGCATTTTAGAGATGCTGAGACAGGGGCTTGAAATGACTCAAACAGGAGTGGAACTTAGCACCTGTTTTCTCTTCTTCCCAGCTGACCCCTGTACATATGTCTGTAAGACTTGCACAGGGCGAGGGGAGGGAGGGAGAAAGGAAGACAGGTAGCTGAGGACCCTCGCCTCCCAGAGGAATCATTTGTGAAACCATGCACTACGGTTCCCTCCTGTCCTTCCCTCCTTCCCTCCCTCCTTCCTCCCTCTCTGCCCACCTTCTCCACCCTCCCTCTCACCCTTGTTTCCTTCCTTCACGATTTCTCTGTGCCACCCTCTGCCCCATAAGTCCCCGTCTCTCTGATTCCATCAGTCCATGCGTCTCCTTTTCCTCCTGCGGGTTGGCTGGCAGTCAGCCTCTGGCCCCTAGAAGCCATGTCAAATCCCAGAGAGTGGTGATTTCTGGCCCAAAGCATCAGCTTGGTCATCATCAGCCTCTGCTCTCAGGAAACAACCATCCCATTTTGGAAGGAAACCAGGCTTTCACTTGTATTTAGGCCAAAGCAGACCAGAACCTCCATCTGCATCCAGAAGGATCCAGAACACACCCTTTGCTCAAGCTTGCAGGAACAGCTAGTGTTGGCCAGACAAGTTGGGATATCAGTAAGTGAGGTGTCACCATTCAGAGCAGAAAATCAGTGGGGTGGGGCAGGAGAGAAAGCAAGAGGTGGATGCTCAGACCTAATGGTGTCATTAATGCCAATTAAGGAAATGGCTCATTATCACCATCTAGTCATTGCCATTACAGGTGTGCCCCCAGACGCCCACCAGGACGCAGCCATTAAGTGCCCACCCTCTCCCCTCCTCCTACTCTCGCCACATCCCCTGGGGTTAAGGCTGTTCCTCTGCCTGCACCTGTCCTCAGGTACAGCTCCCTGAATCAGATGCCTGAGTACAGCCTGAGAAAGACCTGCCTTCAGAGGTGGGATATCATGGGAGATATTCAAGAGGCTGATAAATTCCCAAGTCTAGAGTAGACAGGAGCATCACTGGACTATCTTCTAAAAGTAAGGTCCAAGAATCTTCAGGAAGGACACACACATTTGTTAATGCTTCTACATGTAACCACGATTCTTACCTTGGGGAGGTGGGTACCATGATTCAGACAGATTAAAAGGCATAGGCACAGGGCTCAAGGTTTCAAAGTCATGTCACTGTGACTCCAAAGATTCCTGAGCCTGTCCTTCCAAATTTCACTCAAAAGAGGCAGGGGGCTGATTGGAGTTTAAAAGCCCAGGCTCAGGAGCCAGACAGGACTAGGTTCAGATCTACCCTTCGCACCTGTGCCAGTCACGTCACACCTGTCAGCCCCAGTCTCCAAATGCAGAGAAGAGCCTATCTTAGGGTGGCAGAGAACCAAGCAGGTTCCTGTCACCTAATGAATACTCAATAAATGGTCTTCTGTGTGGAAAAAACAGGGTTTGGCCCCAGAGAAGAATCCAGGGGTGGCCATGGTGGTGGATGACAGTCCCACAGCTACATGACCCAGATAGGGTAAGAGTCTTGGCTTCAGCCCCGGGGAGGCACTGCCAGAGCCTTGGTCTCTGCCCTGCCCTTCTATGACACAATGTCCCTTCTTTGCTCTGAGTCCCCGGTTTCTCCACCCTGCCCTGTGCCAACAACCCCCCAGTCTCCCACTCCACTCCAGACTTGACGTGAGTCCTATAACCATTAAGCACTTAACATCATGTTTCCCACCTTCAGAGGTTTCTAAACAGTAATTAGGCAGTGGAACACCCCGCCAGGGTGGCAAGAATAAATATCATTAGTGTAGGAGGCATTGTGGAGTAAGTGGAGGTGCTTGGAGGCTTGGCACACAGCACGGACAGAGCTGGCCTGAGGGTGGCCAAAGCCCAGCACGCCAGTTCCATCACCAGACCCCCAGCTGCCCAGCCCTGTCTCTTGGGGGACCTGCAAGGGCAGGTGGTGATGTAGGAAGAACAACTGGTTTGGATATCATAAAGTCTGACTTCAGGATCTGTCCCTGCCACAGTGGATTTGGACAAGACGTCTGACCACTCTGCTCATTTTCTCATCTTCAGAATGGGAATTATTCTATCATTCTCACAGGGTAGTGGTAGTATTTTTTTTTTTTTTTTGGACAGGCAGAGTTAGACAGTGAGAGACAGAGAGAAAGGTCTTCCTTCCATTGGTTCACCCCACAAATGACCGCTACAGCTGGTATGCTGTGCTGATCTGAAGCCAGGAGCCAGGCACTTCCTCCTGGTCTCCCACGCGGGTGCAGGCGCCCAAGCACTTGGGCCATCCTCCACTGCCTGCCCGGGCCACAGCAGAGAGCCAGACTGGAAGAGGAGCAACTGGGATTAGAACCCGGCGCCCATATGGGATGCTGGCACCGGAGGTGGAGGATTAGCTAAGTGAGCCACGGCGTCAGCCCAAATTTTTTTTTTTTTTTTTTTTTTTTTTTTTTGAGACATAGCATGTGAAGTAGCAAGCATTGTACTTTAGACAGAAAGAAGATGTTCGCTTGGGCAGCACATGTACTAAAACTGGAAAGATACAGACAAGATGAACAGGGCCCCTGCACAAGAATGCTATGAAGTTCCTGATGCATTCTGTATTTAAAAAACAGAATTTGGCTGGTGCTGCGGCTCACTAGGCTAATCCTCCACCTGCGGCGCTGGAAACCCAAGTTCTAGTCCCAGTTGGGGCACTGGATTCTGTCCCAATTGCTCCTCTTCCAGTCCAGCTCTCTGCTGTGGCCCAGGAAGGCAGTGGAGGATGACCCACATGCTTGGGCCCTGCACCCACATGGGAGACCAGGAGGAAGCACCTGGCTCCCGGCTTTGGATCAGCACAGTGCGCCAGCCGCAACATGCCGGCCGTAGCGACCACTTGGGGAGTGAACCAACGGAAAAAGGAAGACCTTTCTCTCTCTCTCTCTCTTTCACTGTATAACTCTGCTTGTCAAAAAAAAAAAAAAAAAAAAAAAAAAAAAAACAGAATAAGATTCTGTAAGTGGGAACCCTGCTACTGCTTTGGTGCAGTCACAGAAATGCAAATTCCAAAGTCATAGGGTAAGTGCCAATCATGTGTACCCCAAACTCCCCTTTAAAAATCTCTGTATTGGGGCACACATCTGACCTAATGGTTAAGATGCCCAGAGCCTACATCAGAGTGCCAGGATTTGAACCCCGCCTCCAGCTTCTAAATCCAGCTTTCTGCTACTGCAGGTTCTTGGAGGTAACAATGATGGCTCAGATGATTGGGTTAGGAGCATCCATCCTTGGCCTGGCCCAGCCCTGGCCATTCTGAGAATCTGGGGAGTGAACCACCACATGGGCATTCTGGATGTATATGTGCACACATGTGGGTGCATGTGCGCACATTTCTGCCTCTCCAAAAAAAAAAGAATAACAAAATAATAAAGTTTTTAAATCTCTGTATCATGGTGGGTGGGGTCATACTATTGTGGCAAATAAAACCAAAATCTCAGCTAAGACCACGAAGATTTCTCTCACACTCAGTGCCACATGTTTCCCATCACATAGGCAGGGTGGCTTGGTTTCCCACAGTCACTCAAGATCCCCGGCCTACAAAGCAGTTACCAATGGTTACCATGCCAGAGAGAAAGACAGCTTGAAGGGCTCATGCACTAGCAATTGTGTACTTTTTTTTTTTTTTTTGACAGGCAGAGTGGACAGTGAGAGAGAGAGACAGAAAGAAAGGTCTTCCTTTGCCGTTGGTTCACCCTCCAATGGCCGCTGCGGCCGGCACGCTACAGCCGGCGCGCCACGCTGATCTGATGGCAGGAGCCAGGTACTTATCCTGGTCTCCCATGGGGTGCAGGGCCCAAGTACCTGGGCCATCCTCCACCGCACTCCCTGGCCACAGCAGAGAGCTGGCCTGGAAGAGGGGCAACCAGGACAGAATCCGGCGCCCGGTGTGCCGGAGTCGCAAGGCGGAGGATTAGCTTGTTGAGCTGTGGCGCCGGCCGCAATTGTGTGCTTTAACCCATGCTGGTGCCCATCAGTTCTACTCACAACTCATTGGCTAGAACTTGTCATATGGCCCACCCGAGCTTAAGATTGTTCAATCTGGGGCTGCTATTATAGTGCAAAGGGTTGAACCACCACCTGGGACACCAGCATCCCATGTTGGAGTGCTGATTTGAGACCTGGCTGCTTCACTTTCAACCCAGATCCCTGCTAATGTACCTGGGAAAGCAGCAGAAGAGGGTCCAAGTACTTGGGCCCCTGACACCCATGTGAGAGATGCAGAATGAGCTCCCGCCTCCCGGCTTGGGCCTAGCCCGGCCCTGCCTATAGTGGCCATTTGGGCAGTGAACCAGCAAATGGAAGATCTCTCTATCTCTCACTCTCTGTCACTATGCGTTTCAAATAAATAATCTTTTTTTAAAAAATCGTTCAGTCTTCTCTGTCCTCAGAAGGAGCAAAAGGACCAGGGACTAGGGAGCATCATGAATCACTATCAGAGGAAACTCGCGCCTCCTCTCAGCTTGTCGACAGATTTTCACTCCACTGCTGGAACAAATCCCCACTTCTTCACCTGAGCACAAGAGACAGAATAGAAGCACACCTGGGGTAATGTTGCCTAGAAATACCCAAACTGTTAACTCCCAGAATCACACTCAGTGCTGCAAGGCCCACATGCGTGACATCAGAAAATTCCCTTCTCCCCTACACACCCATGCTGTACCTGAGCTCACTGAGAAAAATAGCACTCAGAATCGTCTGTGCATCTCAATGTTTGCTTTCCTCTCATTTTTTTGGTCTCAAAGCTGAATCGTGTAAGTTAAATGCCTGTGAGATATAAAGCACTGTACTAACACAGCCTTCTGGATCTCAGCGGACTCTCATGGTGGAAAGAAGAGAGCCTTCCAAGGCTGTGCACATTAAGTCCCCAGCCTGAGAGCTGTTCTCCTAAGGCTTCCTGTGTCTCTCTCAGAGCCTAGAATACGGTCCCTTTCTTCTCCTCCTCTCTCTCTCCTTCTACACTGCAGTTGCTGCAGAGAGGTTTGGCCAAAGCTTCATGGAAGACCATGATGATCTCATGGAAGACCATGATGATAAGACCATCATAATATCTGTTATGGATCAGGTTCCTGTTGAGGGTACCATTTGGCCAATCACTCTGGCTGAGATGACGGAAGATGGTCTTGATGCCCAAAGAGTCAGACTTTCTCTGGAAGACCTTAAAATCCGTCTTCCCAGCTCCTTGGTCAACTAAAGCACTATGTGTCATGAACTAAAGTACCATGTACTTGAGAACCTTGGTTCTGAAAGTCCTCTGGAGTCCGCAGTTGCAACCCAACTTGAAGTGGTGCAAGTCTCAGGTTCCAGGTAAAAGGAGGGCAGAGTTCTGGGTCTAAGCCAGTGTCAGCTGTAGGCTACCACCTGTGGGAGCCAGAGTCCTCACCTAACAGTGATCAGTTACTTCTCCTAAGCAATGACCTGGGCTTACGTCAGAAGTCAAAATTCAATGGAAGGATATGAATCTTGATTGGGCACCTACTCTGTGCCAAGCATAAGACTGGGGCTTTACCTGGGCTATCCCAGGACCATTTAAGGACGGTCTTCTTTTCCATTTTACAGACGAGGAAACTGAAGCTCTGAAAGGCGAAGAGGCTTGCTCAGCCCATGGAGTTTAGACTTCAGTATGGTGCGTCTGCCTCAGGAGGTCTTAAGTCTTGGTCTCCACTCTCCTGGATCCACCTTGGGAAAGAAATTCTCATTGTCTCCACCTAGATTTCAAACTAGGCAGGGAGGAACAATGGGTTGAGAAAGAGAGCAATACTGCCAGGCTGGGCCTTGGAGATAAGAGGCTATGTGGTAAGCAGCCAGGAAAGCTGGAAATGCGGATAAGCCCCACCCACCCAGATGCTTGTTCTAAGTCTACTGGTCCATGTCTTCCAAAAGAGGCTTCCAAGTCTGGACTTGTGATTAATCACAGATGCAATTACCCTCCTGCACACACAGATTGAGTGCTAAGACACAGACTCTCCGTGTGTGCCTTCTTTCACGACCACCTTGACACTGGTGAGCCTGTGAAGCCATTTCCCCTGCTTGTTCCACCTCGAAACCATTCCGACATCCATCCCCCTCCTTCTCATCTCCATGGCTGCAATAATCCAGGTCCCATTTTCCAGGATTTTGCAACAGTTTCCTAACTGGTTTTCTGGCTCCCAGCCTCTCCCATCATCCAACTCAATCTTCCTGTAAGCTATCAGAGCCATCTTCTTAAAATGCTGATCTGACACCGTCGTATCCAAATTGAAAGCAAGCAAACAGAAAACTGTCAATGGATCCCATTACTCTCAGGATTGAGTCCAGATTCCTGGTCATTGGCCTCAATATTGCTTCATAATCCAGTTCCATTCGCCTCACCCACCTAGCTCCCTCCACTTCACGTGCTTCCCCTGCTCTACTCATCCCTCACTGCTTTCTCATGCACATCGTTTTCTTTCATGGTTCCAAGCCTTTGCCAGGGAGGCCTTTCTCCAAATTCTCATCTTCATGCAACTCCACTTGGCTGCAAATACATAGTAACAGTCACTAAAATGTGGATATTCAGGATCTTTTTCTCTCATACTTCCCCAGGCAGAATCAACGTCCAATGTCCCTCACCAGGAAATCTAAGGAGTGCAGTCAGACTGAGTTACCTACTTAGCAAAGAGATGTATGTGGGCAGAACACAATTTTTAAAAAATGCAAGAGAATTAAGAGTAGGGGAGGCATATAGCATTGACAGTTGATGGGAAGTGGAGGAAACTTAAGGGAGCTTCCATGTAGAGGATATTGAGGGGGAGACTATGAGGAGAGTATCTTTAGAGTAATCCTCCCCTATTTCACACTTTCTACAGAAGCCGTATGAAGGCTTGAACCTCTTTCAAACATCACGTTTACCTGTTTTACTCTCTTATGCTACAATATAAAAATGAGACCGAGCCATATGAGATGTCAAGATTTATTTGGGTAACACGTTCTTTGGAGTTTAAATCAAAGCTCTTGAGTTTCCTGACCACCTCCCTGATTCAGCAGAATCGGTTACTCCTCCCTGTGTTACCACAGCACTTTATATTAGCCCTGGCTTTAGGTCTTCACATTGGCATATTTCATTTGACTAAATATTCCCTTCATCATCATTCCTTGAGGTCCTAAGAGATCAAGGATGACTTTATCTTCATCATCTCCGAATCTCCAGTTCCCAGAACGTGTCTCAGCACAGAAAAGTAGCAATCCATTGTTGACGAATATATGACTAAATAAATACCAGGCTGTCTTAAGGATTCTCCACCAAACTGAACCAGAACCCGGGTCTCATCTTGGCCAGTCCAAGACAGGAGATTCCACTTAAGGGAGCCAGCCTCACGCCCAGATGCCACCACCTTCAGTTTGGGTCCTACTTCTAATTGAAGAGAGAAAACTGACATAGGAAATTCGAAAAAGGTCTGAACATGCAGAACCACAAAGTGGAAGAGTTGTATAATTTGATTCCAAAAAGGTGCCCCATGCTTCTCCTCCTCATTGTTAGGGATAAATTTGCTCAAACTTCACCCTGCCTGGAAGATGCCAGTCATCATGCATGCATGCATCACTGAAAGGTTGGGAAAGAAAATAACTTCCAACAAATGCCTTTATCCATTTTCAGTTGCTAATAACAATACCACAGGCTGGGTAAGTTTTAAAGAAAATGGGTTTATTTTAGCTCACAGGTATGGGTCAAGGTCAAGGCACTGCATCTAGAGATGACCTTCTTGCTGGTAGAGTCCTGAGGCAGTGCAGAGCATCATGTGGGAAGAGATGGGGAGCCTAGTCCAACCGGCTTTTATCTGAGAGAACCCATTTATCCATTAACCACAGGATTAGTTAATCCACTAATCACCTCTTAAAGGTCCCACCCGGCAACACTGCTTAATATCTCACCCTGGGGGTTACATTTCAACATGAGTTTCTGAAGGAACAAACCTTATTTAAGCCATAGCAAATACCAAGTACCCTTCTAGTGGGCAGGATTCATGCTATCCCTAAGTTCTGGGAGATTTTAATGATGAATCCATTCCTTCTTCCACATGGGCTTCAGGCTTTATCTAAGTATTGGAAGGCTCTCAGAAATCTGCTTCCTTTTCATGGACTCACTGACTTGAGGGGTTGACCCCTGGAGTATTCCACAAAGGCCAAGGTGGTCAAACGGAGAGTTGGAAAACAAGCAACTTCTTTCAGCCCTCCATCTCCAAAGGAATAACTCTCAGGCACCTCCAGAACCTTGGTTAATGCCAAATATAAAGGAAAGTTGGAAACATATCCATGGGAGACTTAACTCCATGGGTGCTATGAGCTTCCTGGGGGAAGTGTGTGCTCAGGAAGGTTGAATGAATCCAGAGAGAAGGTATCCCTGGAGGAAAGAGACAACAAGGCCACCACCCAAGGGGAGAGGTGGAAACAGTCCTCTCTTAACTTACATCCTTCTTGTACTTCAGTTCCTTTTGCCTACTTTTCCAAGGTCTGCATGCCACATCTTATGAAATCCTGTGTATGCCCTTGAAAAAGAGTACAGACAGAGGCCAGGGCTGCTCCTTGGTCACACCCAGATTGCCAGTCTCTAAACAGGATAAGCTGAAGCCCAGGGTTCCATGTGTCCATGCCCTGTATATCTCTGAGGTCTTGTACACAAGGCAGACACCAACACTTGATGGCAAAGTGACCATAGCATTCATTACTTTACCTCCCAGAGTCACAACTCCTTTAAAATACCTATTGGATGGCTTGCTCTAGAAAGTTGATGAGATCATGTATGCAAAATGCTGGCAGTGAGCCTTCAGTAATTGTTAGTGGCTTATTATTGCTATTATTATTATTATTATTATTATCAATAACACCAACATGCTCCATTTTGGAAACTGCACCAGAGTGTGCTGTATTTCCTTGTATCCATCCATTCTCACTTCAGCAGCACATATACTAAAATCCTTGTATCCACTCCTCTTGCACCCTGAATATCTCCCTTTGTAGCTTTCTCCATATTTATACTTTTCACTAGTGTCTGTCTTCCCTCAAGTTCTGTAAGTTCTATGAGTCAGATTTTTTACTATCCCAAATGCCTAGAATGTTAGTAAATACAAAAAAAATTAATCTGATTTATTCACATTCTACTTTTCCCTCCTTGGTATATTTTCTCTGAATTTTATGTTTACTTCCATGTTAGCCTCATAAGCTACCACCCCTCGAAATTTCTGCATAGTTGTTCCACTTTGTTCAACTCTTCCCACCCCTCCTTTTGACCTATAGCCTGTTCCAGGGCTCTGCTCAGTGTCCTGGGGTTAAAGGAAGAAAAACCCAGACTCTGCATTATGCCTTATAATCTTCATTGTTATTCTGGGTTTGAAGATTTCTGGAATTGTCGTCCTGATTTGAATGCCATCAAACAACAAAGGATGCTACTTTCTGTGCCTGTCTATCGACTGAATAATACATGTCTGTCAACCCAGCAAGTATACAAACTTGAGGACCTTGAGGGCCTCTACCTGCCATGCCCTGCACATTCTCTGATTTACTCCTGACGCTGATTTTACTGTTGAGGTTGACGTTATTGTCTGCCTATTACACAGCGGAAGCTCGGAGAGGTTAAGTCAAAGATACCCAGTTCATAGGTATCAGAGCTGGGGTTGAAATGAGGTTTGCCTGACTGGATCCACACTTTTTATTCCAGGCAATTCTTCTCTCAAAGACAAACAAGTGTGGGTGCCAGAAAAGGGGAAACTGATCTTAACAGCATCCCCCTGCCCTCCTCACCCAATCAAGGCTTGTAGAGAAGGGGGCCCCTATCTCTCTGCCAGGCTTAAATCTGAAGAAGGCTGACCTCCTTGGGAGTGGGTGTGTTGGACTCTACATGTGCACATGGTGACAGACGACCCCAGAGGGAAGGGTTTAGGATCCAGAGATCCTTCCGGCCCCAGGCAGATGCTTGGAGAGGAGGGGGAATAGGGGCAGATGGGCTTCTTGGAAAACTTAGACACACAGAAGGGAAGCAAGTGTGGACATCAGTTCTATGCGATATCGGCAGGGTAGGGAGAAGAGGGAACCAGGTACTCAGTCCTCCCAGTGAGATGTGAGAGCCAAGGGTCATTATGCCCCATTTGGAAGATGAAGACACTGAAGCTAGGGAACTGAAGTCACTCGCCCAGGGCAGTTACAGCTCCCAGGGCACTGACTGAGATGCATCTGGAAGAAGCACCAGGTGGGCAGGCACCTGAGCTCAGCAACACACACCCTACCCCCAGCCCCACCTTGGCCCAGTCCCTGATGGCGCTGGGAAGTGTTTTGTAAACCCCTGGGGTGTGGTTCACCTGGCACAATCTAGTGACATCAAATGACAGACTGAACAACTCAGAACCCCTCCAGCTTTGAACTGAACCCCTTTATTCTGACATCACCACATCCTGCTGCTCAGTGGCAGCCAAGTAGGAGGACAGCACTTATCTGTAGAAGGAGCCCTTCCTTCCCTGTGACCCCAGAGGAAAGGCGAGGCTCAGACACCTGGTAGCCCTGTCTTGCACGTCCCATGCCTGGAGCCGTGAGCAGGTTTCCACCTGCATTAGTGGGCAAGTGGAAGCCTGAGGTACCCCAGGGTCTCCTCCCTGAGATCAGTCAGGGACCAGATAGACCCTCCCCCTGGAATCTCTCCCTCCATAGCCCATGTCCCTTCTGACCACTCCAGGCTCGCTCACTCGCTCTCTCTCTCTCTCTCCTTCTCCCCAGTTCTCTCCCCCTTTCATTTCCAGAGCCAGCAGCATCAAACCTATGTCACTTGGCTACCTAGCCTGGGTGTGCATTTAAGACTTAACTCAAAAAAATCTCATTATACAGATGAGAAAACTGAGAGAGGCACAAAGAGCTTACAATCACCAAGGTCACTAGTGGGTGACACCCCCAGAGTCTTTCCTGATAACTGCCCTTCAGCAGTGCCAGGGAGAGTAGAGGGAGCCCCTCAACAGCCCTGTCCTCTGCCTTCAGGATGCCCACCCCCACCAGGTGTAGAAGCCAGGTGAAAGCAGGTGAAAACCAGGGTGATGCAGGTCAAAGCAGACTCAGGTGTGTGGATATCAGCCCTCATCACAAACTAGGCCTCCTTGCCTGCCAGTGGTTTGTGGGGGTGGAGCTACTGCCAGGGCAGGTGAGGGCAGCTCTGAGCCCTGCCCTGTCCTTACTTGACCTGGTAAGGGCCAGACCTCCCTTACAGTAGGGGGCGGGCGGCAGGGTTAGGGGATGCCTAAGCTGGCTACATAGACTCCTCTACTCGAGAGTGAGAGTCTGCCATGCTGAGGGTACACATGCACACACACATACACCCACAGACACACAAATACATGCATACACTGATGTGCACATACATACATATACCCACGCATGGAAGCACACAAACACAAAGTTATGCATATAGATACATACACCCACATAACACATACAGACACACACAATGCTCTGAGAGACTGGGGAAACTGAGCAGTCAAAGGAAGATGGACATCAGAAAGGAAGGAGAGACCTTTTTAACCACTGGGGAGTGAGCGTTTGTGCTGTGCCATCCTCGCTTTCTGTCATTCAGCCCTCACAACATCCCCTTGAAGCACATACATTCTTATCCACATCTTTCAGATGGGGAAACAGAGGCTCAGAGAGATGACGTCAACTCAGAAAGACTCTGAATAATCATCTGAGAGATAACCCACTTTATCCTACAAAAACACTTGAGAATGTAACTGCCGGGGTCTTACTCAGATGAAGTCCAGCCCACTCTGAGACTCATCCCGTCGGAAGCCGGCCACTGTGACTTGTGTAGACACACAGGCCAGCAAGAACATCACTGCCTGGGTGAACAAGGGTCCATTGGGCTGTACAAGACTGGTGTTCAACAGCAACCCCACGTGGACAAGATCAAAAGGCTCCCTAGTGGAAGAGGTTCTGGAACCCTTATCCGACGTGCAGAACAGAACTGTAGAACAGAACATCAAGTGGGACTTGATGTCTCATTCCAGGTACTGGAATTCATGATAATAATGTAAGCGGGGGTTCAAATAATGGTGAGAAAAAGACAAAGGAGCAATGACCCTACTATCTTTCAATGAGCTTCTGAGATGTTCTGTAGTGCTTTCCAAAGATAATTTGCCCCCTTCTTAACCTCTTAGGATGGCTAGCCCCCTCCCACCCAGTCTGCTCTCAGTGTCCTCATCCATAGAACGGAAAGAGAAGGAGTTTGGCGTCAGACAACCTGGTTTTGAATCCCCAGCCCAGCACTTGTTAGGAAGATAATCACAGGTACTTTGCTTAGCCCCCATGAGAATTGATTTTCTTCTAAAAATATCTCCACCATAGGCTGTCATGGAAGGTATGTTAGTTCCCAGGAGTTGTTGTAAGAAACTACTACAGGGGCCGGCGCTGTGGTACAGCAGATTATAGCCCTGGCCTGAAGCGTCAGCATCCCATATGGGTGCCGGTTCTAGTCCCAGCTGCTCCTCTTCTGATCCAGCTCTCTGCTATGGCCTGGGATAGCAGTAGAAGATGGTCCAAGTGCTTGGGCCCCTGCACCCACGTGAGAGACCCAGAGGAAGCTCCTGGCTTCAGATCAGCCCAGCTCTGGCTGTTGTGGCCATTTGGGGAGTGGACCAATGGATGGAAGACCTTTCTCTCTGTCTCTCCCTGTCACTGTCTATAACTCCACCTCTCAAATAAATACATAGAAGAGAGGTACAGTCAAAGCCCCTGTGAGATCTGGGGCCAGTTCAGGCCATTGAGGAGAGTGGAAGCTGAATGACTAAGGACACCCACATTTTCCTCCTACATCTTCCACCCCTTGAAAACTGTAACAAACCTCTTAACCCCTCCATACCTCAAGATGCCCACTGGGCATTGTGAACTAACACACTGTGTGCCCAGAAGGGCTGGGCATGTCAAGAGGTGTCACAGCCATGCAGCTACTTGTACATTAGGTATCTGGTTTCCATTTTACAGCTGGGCACACTGAGGCCCAGGGAAACTGAGTGACTTTCCCTCTTCACCACCGCTAGTATGTAGCAGAGCTAGGATTCAGACCAGCCCTCAAGCCCTAGCTTTTACCTCCTGACTCACTGTTTCATTCGAATAAACCTTTATTGAGCATCTACTGTTTGCTTGGCACAGTTCCAGACTCAGTAGTGACTAAAACAAGCAAAATTGGTGGCAGTTACCTTTCCACGACCATGCTGCCACTCCAAAACTGATGACACAGAGTGACGAGGGAGATAAGCATGCAGTGGCCAGGGAAGCCTGCTCATACACACCAACTGCAGAATCTGGGCAGCTATAGAGTAGCCAACGCTGACCCCCACCCACTGTGGAGATGGAGTCCCCAAGGGAGGCCACTTCCTGCTGAAGTTCTTTTCTTCAGCACCTGCAGCAGGACAGGACAGAGAGGGGAGAGGCAAGCTGGCAATCACAGGCCACAAATCTCCTCCCCGCCCCACGGTGCCTCCTTCCCATCCTGACTTCAGCCAGGCACCAGAGCCATCGCTCATGTTTACGATGCGCTGTGTGCAGGTTGCAGACCTACCATCATCGTAATGGGCTGTTGTTTTTATTTTCCATTTATAGGAGAGCCTGAGTTACTACCTATGGTCACCACAGCCATTAAACAGCTCCAGGCCTGAGATTTACATATCGGCCCCACGACCTGCCACAAGCTGGGGGGGGGGGGGGGGGTAGCAGGGAGGGATAAAAAGGACATTTACAGTCTAATTAGAGCTGGTGATTGATACCCAGAGACAGGAGAGAGCAGCTTTGTCAAGCCCAAAATCTTGGGGAGCCCTGCCGGCCCATGCAGGCCCTAGTGATGAGAGTGGGGAAGCCAGGCCTTGCGGGAGATAAGGGCAAGGGTTCAGAACAAGTGAGTTCATGTCCCCACCCTGGCACCCAGGAAGACAGGGCCAGAGAGAGGGGAGGAATCAGGGAGGGGAGATTCTCCACTCCTTACACCACTATATCAAATTACTGTCATAATTGCTTCTATTACCTGAACAAAGGTCCCTGACAACCAGTTAATAACCTGCTGTAGCCTCCACAGCTTTCATCCTAGTATCTCAAAACACATCATAAATAATTAAATGCTATTAGTTGGTGATTTGTGTAATCAAACAACTTTATAACTATCTTTTTTTTCCCCTTTCGCTGTGCCTAGAACATGACTCAGCACTATGTTCTCAAATGAGGAAACTGAGGCACAGAGAGGCCTCGTGAACTGGCCGAGGTCAGCTGATCCTCACCACAGCTCTGTGTTCCCACCATACTCCCAGTCGCAGTTATCTGAATATTCCCTGTGGAAAGCATCCTCAGGCCCACTGGGGCAGGTGCAAGGATCCAGCAAAACAAACCAGCCACCTGCCTTCCTGGCCTCTACCTTGGTCCCCTCGTACCATCTGGGTCCCCCACCTTGAACTCACTCACAAAGTGTCCCCCTTTTTCATGTGGTTTGGCCAAGGGACAGGTTTTGATGCTTACAAGCATAGTACTTGTCAGCACCAAGTGTGCAAAGCCCATTCTCTCTGCATCTGTCATTTAGCTGAAAGCTATCATTTTCCATTTCCTGTGACTAACGCCCACTGGAAGTTAAATTCACATGTGGGTGCAGGACCCTCCATCCAAACAGACATTTCATCATCATGTGCTGACAGAGCTCCAGAGCCCTAGCCAGGATGCGTGCAGGCCAAGGGCTGTGGGGAGCCCAGAACAACGCACTTACGCGTGTGTGGGCAGGATCCCTGGCAGCCCCTCTGCCCTGCACAGGCCAAGGCACAGGGTGAGCACTCGGAGAATGAAACTGGCGCAGTGGGCCCAGGACTGACCTTTACCAGGGTACAGGTATGGTGGAGCAATTTCTGGTGAACTATCTGTCTCCCCCATCAGCCTGAGCTCCCTGTCTCTGGATCTTTCCCTAATTCCTTTATATTCTGGACTATGCTATGTGGTAAATATGCTTATTCTTGTTGCACAGGTGTGGAAACTGAACTTAGAAATTTATTCCAAGTTACATAGATAGCAAATGCCTTAATATGGAACTCAATTTTTTTGGCCCCCAAGTTCCATGTTCTTATAATTCCTCAGTTAACTCACTATCCAGTCCAAATAAAGAATAGATGCACCATTTGACTCATTTAAACTCTCAAATGCATTTCTGCACCCATACTCTGGACAATCAAGGTCATATCCACAGAGCAGAAAAGGAAAGTAGAATTGGCCAATATCCGTTATCTTAGACTCCAAGCCACAGTATTTTGGGGGTGAAGGAGAATTCTTGCTATGAGCATTGGTTATTAGAATTGCCAACACAAATAAACTTAACTGGATCATGCCAAATTTCTTCACTGCCTTGAGAATATTTGACTGTATCTGCACCTAAGTGAAATTATAGCAGTCATACCCACCATCTTGTCTATAAAATGAAGTAACTATGTCTGGTCTGTGATCTGTGCCTCATTTTCATCCATCAGATATTTATTGGGTACCAATGTTATACCCAGTCCTAGGCTGGATGTCAGGATGATACAATGACTGAGAGTGCCCTAGAGAAGCACCCAGTCCAAAGAAGCCATAGAGAGCAGCTCCCAGGCGGAGGGCACTAGGGCAGGAGAAGGCTGGAAATTCATGTGTGCCTAAGGCAGATCAGTTGCAACTGCAATGGGAAAACAGCTAACTACTGACTCTGCAGCCACAGAGAGAATAAAGGGGACTACGAGGGTTTAGTGCTCCCTTTCCCCTGACCGGGATCTGGGGCGACCACCACTTGGATCATCCTATGACGACCAGGTGTTTCTGTCAGCTCAGGTTGTTATAACAATTCACCATAGGCTGTAACCCCAGGATCGGGGTCCCTAGCTGACCCAGGGTCTGATGAAGACCCTCCTCCTGGTTTACAGGTGGCTGACTTCCAATTGTATCCTCATGTGACCAGAGCAGAGAGAAGGCTTTCTTGTGTCTTTTTTTTTTTTTTTTTTTTGACAGGCAGAGTGGACAGTGAGAGAGAGAGAGAGCGAGAGAAAGGTCTTCCTTTGCCGTTGGTTCACCCTCCAATGGCTGCCGCGGCCGGCGCGCTGCAGCCAGCGCACCACACTTATCCGATGGCAGGAGCCAGGTACTTATCCCGGTCTCCCATGGGGTGCAGGGCCCAAGTACTTGGCCATCCTCCACTGCACTCCCTGGCCACAGCAGAGAGCTGGCCTGGAAGAGGGGCAACCCTCGTGTCCTTTTTATAAATACAGTAATCCCACCACAAGGGCTCCTAAAGGCTCCACCCCCTAGTGCCATCACTCACACTGGGGGTTAGGAGTTCAGTACACACACTAGAGGAAGACACAAACATTCAGACCAGAGCACTCACAGTCTTCGCAGGCAAGAGGCTAATCATGATACTGGCCTTTAAAGTGCCTGCTCTATTGACCCTGCTCCCAGCCAGAGTGGTTTACACTGGGCCCTTTAATCCATTCCCTTGTTTTCCCTGGGCTGGGGAAGACACCTTCCCAGGAAGAAGTGACATTATGAATTCCCCTTCAAACAAGAGGATGTTCTTCACTTAGGGCAAAATCTAAGTAGAATCTTGGAGACTTAGGTAAGGATCTTAGGAAGCTACATGAGCTAACAACCAAGTGGTAGCAGACATTGTCACCTCCCACTAACACTTAGCCCATGCCTCTGGAACTTGCCTACCTTGGGATGAGTCTGTTGACTTATTTTCCAGTCTACAGAAATCTGAGTATACAGGGTAGACAAAAGCATGTGATGCATACATCTAAGAACATTAGTCCTAGTGCACGAGGCCACTGTTTGCCTGTTAATCTTGGAAGGCACCTCAAAGTCTCATACAAATTAGAGTCCTTGCAGCCACCCCAATGATGACAGAGAGTAGCAGATGGGCACAACAATGAATGCCATGCCATGTGATGTTTGGACCCTCCCAAATAATTCCTTGCATTGAGACAGCAGGGGAATAGAGCTGAGCTACAATGGGGAGTGGAGAGTAGAGGCAATCACATGGTCCCTACACACAGGAAAATACCTACTGCTGACTCTTTGTTAACTAGGTGAGCACTTCTGCTCACAGGGTGCTCTTGGTCATCATCACTTCTCTGCAATGACAATTGAGAGGATTCGAAATCAGCAGCCAGTTTTACGGTAGGAATGCATTGGTATGGACTGAGAAACAGTGATTGAAGGTTTCCAGCCCCACTAGTCATTACTTGGGCCTTAGGAGGAACAATAAGCCAATCCTTTGCAATAAGCCTTAATACTTATCTCCTACTAGTTGTTTCTCTGGTTGAACCCTGACATATACAGAACCTAAGTGGACTTAATATAAAAAAAAAAAAAAGTAGCTATCCAAACAGATGGAAACTCTGCCATGTGTGACAACTTGGATAGGTCTGGATGATATGTTCAGTGCATGACCCATGAAGTATCTAAAATGGTCAAATTTGTGGAAACAGAGTAGTGAACAGTGGTTGCTGCGAGGCTGGGGGCAAGGAGAGTCGGGAGTTGGTGCTCAATGGGTATGACGTTTCATTGTGCTAAATGAATACATAGTAGAGTTCTGTGTACGACATCCACATATAGCTAACTGTGATATAGCACGGTGCTCTTACACTTTTGTCTTGAGGCAAGTCTCATTTCAAGTGTGCTTACCACAAAAATAGAGGGAAGGTCACAGGGAAACTTTTGGAGGTGATGGACATGTTGTTGACTTCATTGTGGTGACGTTGTCACAGGTGCATACGCCCAAAGCATATGCTCAAAGCGTAGACATTCAATGTATGTATTTTAAATATCAATTATACCTTCACAGGGCTGATTCTTTCAATGTGAGGGGTAAAGAAACCACATCAGTTCCTACAGAGCCTTCACAAAGCCTTGGACATAGGGGTTCCTGCATCATCCTTGTGCCAAAGTCCATAAAAATCTCCCTTTTATGCGCTGCCGTTTCTGGACAAGGCAACATTCCTGCCTCAGTTGGCAACTCTGTAGAGCGGATCGCAGACATGTGGACATATCGACTCTGACATATGGATCACGCTCCCGGCTTGGTTTAGTTTGGTTCCTCATATATACAGTTTTATAAGGCTTCTTTTATGTTAGGCTAACTCTTTGATCTCCCCAGGAAAAACTCCGCCTACCCCCACCCCACTCCGGAGCTTCTTTTAATCTACAAAAATCACTGACCACAGCTGCCGGCCGGAAAGGATTCTGAAGAGACAAGCTGAGCAGTGTGAGCGAGTGTGTTGGACACAGGCGGCAGTAACTGGAACAACCGTGAGCGTCTGCGGTGTGAATGCTGAGTGTGAGCCCTGCACAGGCATCCCAAGCCTTGGAACGGGAAGGGGAGATCCAGCCCAGTGGTAGGCTTTCTCAAATAGTAGCTACTTTAATCTGGTGAAGTAGAGACCATGATCTCTGTTTAGCAACTAAGGAATCTGAGGCTTAGGGAGAGTCCTAGGTTGGGTTTGCTGGAAGCAGCCTCTGAAGCAAAAATTCTCTTTATTCTGATACAAATTCAAACTTACAGAGAAGCTGCAGAAATAGCACAAGGAGTTCCAATATGCTCTTCATCCAGACCTCCGAACATTCTACCCACCCCTTGCCTTATCTTCTCTTTCTCTCTCTCTCTCCCTTCCTCCCTTAAATGCACCATTTGAAAGTAAGTTGGAGACGTCATTGTCCTTTGCCACTAAATATGTCAGGATTGAGGACATTCTTGAACATAACCATGGTACCATGATCAAAATCACAAAATTTAATAAGGTTACAATGTTATTATCCTTGCATAGACCATATTCAAATTTCATCAGTTGTCCCAATAATATTCTTTATAAGCCTTTTGTTTTTCATAGTTCAAAATATAGTCCAGGGCCGGGCATTGCATTTAGTGATTGCATTTCTTCAATATCCATTAAACTAAGATATTTTCTCAGTCTTTCTTTGCCTTCCTTGGCCTCGACATTTCTGAAAGTTGTTGGCCAGAATTTTGCAGAATGTTCATCAGTTTTGGTTTGTCTGAGACAGAGATTCTGGAAAGCATTCCCAGGAATAGGTGGTGAGGTAGGGAGAAGTGGAACCTTTAAAGAAACAGGGCCAGGAGGGTGCACCAGCAAGCAAAGTCCCTTAGAGGGGAGTCTGGCTTCCCACCACGGGGAAGTTCTGCATAGTGTGGATTTTATCTCAGAGTGAAGTTGGAGAACTTATACGCCCTGCCCCCAGCATTCACTTCCAGATTCTGCTCCCCAGGCTCCCAGGCTAAGGGGATTTCTACAGCTGCAGGGCACACTTGCTGGCTGCTGTATAGCATGAACAAAAACAGTAGAAGGGGGAATAAATTTGGGACATGACAGTGCATGCTACAAAGACTGACTTACACAGAATCACACAGCTTGTAAGTGACAGAGCAAGAATTCTCACAACCTTTGTGTCATGGGCCCACTCTTCATCACCTCCCTAGAGAACTAGAACCAACCAGAACCCTGGGTAATCTGGCTCTGTCTAGTAAATTCTTTCTAAACTGACCTCTCACTTGAACATCCACTGTGTGGCCATAGGATTGACTGCAGACCCAGTGTAGCTGGGCTTTCCTGTGCCTGGGGCCACCCAGAGGAGTGAAAGACTCACAGATTTTCAGAGATAAGTTAAAAGCAACAACATCAAGACTGGAAATAGCAGGGTTTAGGTTTTTTGGGAAGTTTGGGCCAGAGGGAGCAAAGTTGAGTGTCCAGGTCAGAGGCCAACGAGCCCAGGGTGAGCTGCCGGAGTTCAGAGTCCCTGAGTCACATGAGGACAAAGCTAGGGGTTGAGAGTTGGAGACAGTCAGCTGAGAGACCCCACTCATCCAATCAACCCCGCTGATTTCACTGGGAACCTACTGCATATCAGGTACTGTTCGGGGCCAGGAATAGATCATACAAAAACCTTTGTCCTTGTGAATTTACACTGTGGTAAGGACAGAGAGGCAGACAATTAAAATGAATAAGCACATTACGAAGCAGAAGGTGTTAAGGTCTATGCAGAAATAAAGCAATAAAGGAGGAGAGAGGGAGGCCTGGGTGGGAGGGGAGATGTGGACATGTTTAGTGGGAAGATTATCTCACGTGGAAAATGGACAGCAGTTAGTCTGATGCCTAGCTTCCATGCAATATAAATGGGAATGTTACAGCTCACACTGTGAGAAGGGGGAGAAAGTCTTAATTAGTCCTGAAGTTGGTTCAGACAGCTTTCATGGGAAGGAAGCAGTCCCCTCATGTTTAATATCAGGATTCCGTGAATCATGCTCATGGCTACTGACCTGGAAGTGTTCCACAGAAGACAGATTTCTAAGCGACATGGGAACTCTGGTAGGATATGGGTCTTCTCTATGGGTACAAAGGCCAGGGAGCAGTAGCTATAAAGTTCAGAGTTCCAACTGACTTCCAAAGCAGCAGCTGGAACTAGATGTGAAGGCAGATCCAGAACCCAAGCTCTGAGGCATCCAACAGGCAAGGAGCTGGACAACGTCAGGGGCAGAAGCTGAGATGTGCAGATGGACACACGGGCTGAGAAGAGGAATTTCAAGGGTATCCTGACCAGAGTTATTTGTGGTGTTGATGGGCTCAGCATCCAGTGCTTTTAGCCTGAGATCATGTCACGGGTAAGTCTAGAGCTTAACGGGAGCTATTTATCCATCCCAGCCAACACCATTGAACAATGAGGTATGGCTCCCGAGGCAGCCACAGACTGCCAGGCTTGTCTCAGAAGCACTCTTCCCACTGTTGACCCTTCTGTTCTTTCAGACTCCTAAATGAACGCCTACTAAGAGCTGTGTATGGCGGATACACAGTCCTCCGAGCACCTTTACCCAGGAAGTACATTATCCATTTCACAGATGTGGCAAGTGGGGCTTCAAGACAGTAAGTGTACTACTGAAGGAAGTAGGCACCCAGAATTCCCACCAGGTCCATGTGGCCCCAGCCCATGCTCCTCCCACAAGCCCATGCAGCCTACAGGTCATGGTTTTCATCTGTAAAATGGGCTCAAAATTGCCAACCTCATGTGGTCACTGTGACACCTCAGTGAGAATCCATAAACCCTTCAGCACCTGGAACACTCAAATCCTACCTAATATGTAGTAACAGAAGTAGCTTCATCCTTCAGCTCTCCCATGAAAATCTGTTCATTGCTCTGAGAAAAAACAGAATGGAACAAAATGGGTATCCTAAGAAATCCTTAGATCCTTCTCTCCAAAGAGGAAGCCGTTCCCCAGTTCCTGGTCCTCGTAATTCTAACCAGGCAGGTGCTCACCGGGTAGGAATCAGGGCCACACACAGGCCAGGGGCATTTGTTCAAGTATTAAAAGTCAGCCTGGATGGCTCTCCCATTAAACTCCCTGTGGGTGAGCTAGGTTAACGGTGAGGCCCCACGTGACAAGTCATTAATCTCTACGTGTAATGCAAGAGCCGTACAACTTACTCCAGCCCTAATCTCTCTTGAGTTACAGCCTCTTCTGTGATTCATAAAACAAATCAATCACACCTCCCAGGCTCTCATCTATTTATGAGTGTCTTTTAAACGCTAGGAGAGGGAAAGCCTGGTGGATGTTTTCATCCCTTGTTTCACTGGGTCAACCTCCACAGGCTGCAGAAAAATGGACTCTTGCCCCAACTCAGCTCACAGATCAAGAATAGAATGCAGAAGTGTGCCAGGAGCCAATGATTTTGCATCCATAGGGTCTGGAAGGCACCTCCCTATTGCTCAGAGTGGGGATGAGGTGGGGGAGGGCTGCTCATCACCACCTTACATCTGCAAGGCTCTTGGGTGCAATGGCTTTAAAGCACAGCCACCCATTCATTAACATGACCCTCTCCTTGAATCTGGGTGGCTGTGTGGCTGCTTCCATAGGATGCAGCTGACAAAACGCAAGGTGGCTTCTGAGGTTTGTCATGACACACCACAAAGTTTCCACGTCTTCCTCTGGGCCTCTGTGCTGCCACAAATGGAGTCACACCAAGGTGGAACTGTGAGGCCACAGCTGAGTCCAGCTTCTGGCCACCCCCACCCTTGCTCAGACACCAGGTGTGTGGGATCAGACGCCCCAGTCCCCAGCCATCCATGTCACCTCCAGTCCTTTGAGTCTTCCTCGATGAGGCCTCAGAAAGCTCTCTGGACAGAATTGACCTGTTTGTATGGATCTTCTCTGAATTTCCAAACCACAGACTCCCTGAGCATAATAAAATGGATATTTCCTTTTTAAATTAATTTATATTATTGATTTTGAAAGGCAGATAGAGAGAAAGACAGACAGATGTCTCTTTGGTTGGTTCATTCCCCAAATGCCTGCAATAGCAGAGGTTGGCTAGGCCTGAGCCAGGACCCAAGAACTCAATCTGGGTCTCCTGTGTTGGGGACAGAGACCCAAGGACTTGAACCTACTGCCTCCCAGGGTGTGCATTAGCTGGAAGCTGGAATCAGGAGCAGAGGTAGAATACAAACCTGGACACTCATATGGGATGCAGGTGTCCCAAGCAGTGTCTTAATCATTGCCCCAAATACCCACCCCAAAATGGTAGTTTTCTTTTTTTAAAAAAGATTTTTATTTATTTATTTGAGAGGTATAGTTATAGACAGTGAGTAGGAGAGACAAAGGTCTTCCAACTGCTGGTTCACTCCCCAAATGGTCGCAACGGCCAGAGCTGGGCTGATCCGAAGCCAGGAGCTTCCTCTGGGTCTCCCACATGGGTGCAGGGGCGCAAGCACTTGGGCCATCTTCTACTGCTTTCCTAGGTCATAGCAGAGAGCTGGATCTGAGGAGGAGCAGCTGGGACTAGAAGCGGCTCCCATGTGGGAAGCTGGCACCACAGGTGGAGGATTAACCTACTGTGGCCCCAGAATGGTAGTTTTCTATACCGCCAAGCTTGGAGTGCTGTGTTGCCTACTAGCAGGAGCTGGCATGGACAAGAAGGCAGAGCAGCACAGTGCAGTGGTAACAACTGGGAAAGCGCTCACCAGGTGCTTGCTCCTAGCCAGTCACTTTGCATATTTTAATATTGCAATCAGTTCTTTGCAAAACCCTACCAACTGAATACTGTTGTCCCTACTTCAAAGAGGAAACAGTGGTTCTGAAAGACTAAATGTCTTTTCCACGACAACAAACCATATGTACAGGCAGAAAATCATTCCCAACTCCACCTCACCCTGTTCCGCACTCTGACTAATCAGCCACACTGACTACCCATCTTGCCTTAATTCTCTGAGGGTTTCAGCTATTTTGCCCAACTTTCTTGTTTCTTTAATAATGTCTACCTAAATAATCTGTTGAAATGGTTCCATTAACGGTAGTGGTGAGAGTGGTAAGACCATGGGACTGTAGCTTCTTGATCACAACTTTAGGAGCTAGAGAGGGGGTGAATACCCCACAGCAGCTCCTGAACTTGGGGTCTCACGGCTGGCCTGATGGTGGGAAGAACCTGGGTTGGAAGGCCCCTCAGCTACCCACTCCCAAGACAGACCACATATAAGAGCAATAAGAAGGTGAGAAAAGGCAGCTAGGCCCTCCCTCTGAGCCCCATGAAGCTTGGAAGGCACAGTTCCATCTTCCCCCTTCCAATAATGTCAGTTCCAAGACTTTGTGGGTTCCATCTCCTAGTCTTCCCACAGGAAGCTGCTCAAGCACAGCTCTGTGCAATTCCATAGTCCAGCCTCTTAGCGCTGTGCCATGTGACCCCTGCAAGTAGAAGCCCAGGGGTGGGACTTTGAGTGGGCAAAGTTCACTCACACTGGAAGGCGAGGCAGACAGCAGATGAAGAGCACACGAACCCCAGCTATTAAGTGATAATATGGGCCTGACTTGGCTAAGAGCTTAGACTCTAGGTTCTCACAATCCATCTGCCTTCCTTCCAGAGGGATCTTCGGAAATAAATAAATCAGATCACAGTCCACCCCTGACTTAAACTCTCTAAAGAAAGGTTCTCCCGCAGAAGAATACCCAAACTCTGTACCTAGTCTAACAGAGGTTCGCAGCTCATCTACAGGCCTTGTTAAGGAACACCTTGCTGGGCCCCTGCACCACAGTTTCCAACTCAGCGGATCTGGAGTAGGGCCCAAGCATGCATATTTCCTACAAGTTCCCAGGGGATGGCTGGTGCTGCAGTCCAGATGCCACTCCTGAGAACCACTGGCCTACAACAGCCAGAATATTTTGTCACCTGATGCTCTCTTAAGCCTCACTTTTTTCCAACCTGTTCACCAAGCCACAAAACCCCCATTGGGGTCCAGAGACCCATCTGACTGCTGCCTGCTTTCAGGGCCTCCGTGCTCAGGAGGCCCTGCTGTGCAACCACTGCCTCCCAGTCCTGCATCTCCTCATCTTCTAGGGTTCTGGTTGGTGCCATCTTCCAAAAAGTCTCTTCTCTGCCTACCCCTTTAAGGATGCCCTCATCCCAATGCTTTCAAGCATTGCTTCCTATCCATGTGCATCTTAGCAACATCCAATATGTGTTTATCTGTTGGGGTTTGTTGGTGTATGTGTGTGAGTTTTCTGTCCCCACCCTCAGCTGTAGGATCCATCAAAAGACTTGGCCTTCAGCACCACTGTAAGCCCAGCACCCAACTCAGTGCCTGTCACATCATAAAAGCTCAGAAAACATGTGCTGGATGGGCACATGGCATTATTTCATTCTCATTACAATGCTGGAAAAAGGGATTATTAAGCACATTTTACAGATGAGGAAAACAGAGCTCCAAACAGGGAAATCACATATCCAAGATCAAACAGCCAGCAGTGAGTCCACATCTGTGCACTGCCAAGGTCTTGACTAACACTTTCCACGCCTGGTAGTACAAGAATAGAGGAGCAAGGCTAGTGCAGGAAAACAATGCTGATGCAGGAGGCTGGGAGGAAAGGAGGCAGGCCAGAGGGTGGGTTGGCATACATACTGGGCACACTCTAGACACTCCTGGGCCTTAAAGGGACAGAGAAACAAATATTCCCCATGTAGTTCAGGAAAGGGCTGCCTGGAACATGGTGGAATTGTTGTATCTGTGTCCTTATGCCTGGAGGTTTTGCACCCCCATCTCTCTGTCAGACCTTCTCCTCTGGTCCCTCATTGGTCCCAGGAGTAGGTGGAGCAGACCAGAGACATTGGGAAAGGACAGGGTTCAGGGCAAATGCTGATGTAGGGCATAAAGGGGGTGGAGCAGGGGGAGGAGCTGAGGCAGGCTGGGAACAGGGACACAAGACAACACCACCACTAGCCTAATCCACTTCCAGATCCCAGGTTCCACGGTCAAAGGTCCTACACTCAGTGGCATGGATTTCATGGATTTTGCCGCTTCTTGTGCAATGACTGCCCTGGGGTTGCTCCAGAGGGCTGTGGGTCAGGGTCAGGCCACCTTTAGGACTGTGCCCTGACTTCAGACCTGTGGCTGTGTGCTGTCTGGGCAACATGAACACTGTAACCCATTCATTGTAGATGGAGAATCCAACAATAGTCAGTAGGAGCAAAGACTAGCTCATACCATTAATCACTCCATTGATAGTTACTGAACTGTACTATGTGCCAAGCACTGTTTGGGACACACGGGGAAATAACAGACATTTGGCCCTGCCTCCTTGAAGTTTATACTGTGGTGGGAAATGCAGGCAACGGATTTTCATACTGCTGGGTATAATAAGGTGAATACAGGGAAGGGACAGGGTACTGTGGGAAATGCATGCTGGAGGATTTACCCATCTGGGGAAGCAGGGGGCCCTCCCCGCCTCCAAGAAAGCAATATTTAAGAGAACAATAAAAAATGGTAGAAATTAAGTAGATAAAGTGGTAGGGATAGAGGACAGAGGGGCAAAATTTTTCTCATGAACAGCAAGGAGTAAGAGAACATTAGATAGCCTGAGATGGAGCCAAGACACATTAGAAAGCATCGCGAAGAAATAAAAGAAGTAATTATTACTTTAAAGCACACACTCAAACTAGTTTAACAAAATGTTGTGTTAATTATATCTACCTTAATGAACAGATAAAAAGAGTTTGCAATTAGTTCTGTAATTGGTTATGTGAAAAGAGACGCTTCTTTGAGTTCTAAAGCATATGTCCCATAGACAATTTGTAAGAAAAAAGATGTCGCTCCCAGTCCTAAAGCATGCTGCCCTAAAGAGCTGTCACATTCCAGCATCTTGTAGACATCTTCCCTCCAGGGCTCTGCAAAGTTAAACTTCATCCTAGTCGTCCCTGGATCAGAGACCAAAGCAACCACAAAGCGTCCTTACTCTAGGTGTGACTGACACTACATTCAGTGTAACTGCCACAGAGGAAGCTCTGTGACCTTGGGAATGTCCTCACCCTTCCAAGATTGGACCTTTAAAATGGGAATATTGGTAGTGCCAGTTTCATGGAGTTGCTGTGAACATTAAGCAAGGACCCTGCTTAGTGCATAGCAAACAGGAAAATGTTTGATAAATACATGCAAAATAACATGTATGGGCCTATATGTGTCATATTAATTTTCTATTGCTGGCATAACAAATTACTATCACTTAGGGGCTTACACAATGCACTTACACTCTCATTATCTGAGAGTTCTCTGGGTTAGAGGTCAACATGGGTCCATGGGTCTCTTCCAGTGGCTCTGGGGGAGAGCCTACTTTCTTGATTTTCCCAGCACATGCCATGGCTCTGGACCTCTGCCTTCATCTTCAAAGCCAGCATCATCGCACCTCTCAGACCATTCTGTCCTAGTCCCTCCTACCTATGGCCACAGCTAGAAAAGGCTCTCCAGTGTCAAGGACTGATGTGATTAGATTGGGCCCAACTGTATAATGCAAGATAATCTCTCCATCTAAGGTCCCTAACCTTAACTACACCTGCAAAGGACTTTGGCATTGTAAGGTTATGTACTCACAGGGTTGGGGTATGGACTTCTCTAAGGACTTTTTTTTTTTTTTTGCCTCCTACAAATGTTTATATGTACCTGCATGCAATCAAACACAATGAGTGTTTCATAGAAAGTGAGTGAGGTATGTTAGTCTTCATACCTGTAAATCCTTCTACACCTTATCCCACTTCAGTTCCCCACAAAAGAAAGCATGAATCCACTGTATAGTTGTTTTAAGACCTTGGGAATACCTTGTCCTTACTTTTCGAGTCCTCCCCTCCACAGTCATCATTTGGCTACATTAAAATGTGCCCAGAAGTAGGCGTCTGGCCTAGCCGTTAAGACACTGCTTGGATACTCACATTCTTTATGGGGTGGCTGGGTTCTAGTCCAGCTTCCTGCTAATACAGACCTTGGGAGGCAGCAGACAATGGCTCAAGTACTTGGGTCTCTGTCACCCATGTAGGAGATCTGGATTAAGTTTCTGGCTCCTGGCTTCAACCTAGCCCAGTTCCAATTGTTGCTGTAATTTGGAGAGTGAACCAGTGGCTGGGAAATGCCTTTCTCTCACTTTTGCTCTCACTCTCTTTTTTCAGATAAACAAATGAAAATTTTTAAATACAAGCACACACACACACATATACAGCCATGTCTTACTTTGAATATAATTCCTATACAACTTTAGAAGTTGAAATGAATTAAATTTGTTAACAGGGACCAGCATTGTGGCACACAGCACATTAAGCTGCTGCCCAGAACACTGGCTTCCCATGTGGGTGTCAGTCCAAGTCCCAGATCCCTGATCCAGATCCCTGCTAATGTGCCTGGGAAAGCAGCAGACAATGGTCCAAGTTCTTGACCCCTGTGGCCATGTGGGAGACTTGTATGAAGTTCCTGGCTTCTGGCTTCATCCTGACCCAGCCCTAGCCATTGCAGCCATTTGGGGGAATGAACCAGCAGATGGAAAATTCATTCTCTCTCTCTCTCTCTCTCTCTCTCTCTATCTCTATCTCTATCTCTCTCTAACTCTGCAATTCAAATAAATAAGTAAATCTTTTAAACAATCATTAACCAAGTGTTCTGTTTCATGCACGTGTCAATACAAGTCATTCTTGAATTTGTGGTTTCCTTTGCTTCTTCAGAACTGAGCTGTCTACACAGGTCTCTGAAAACCTTGTAGGTCTACAGACACAGTGACTCAAGAACTCAGCGACTCCAAAGGTCCCAAATCAACAGCTATTTCACCGAGGTGAGGGGTGCAGAGAAGACATGGAAGGAAAAGCTAGGAGGAAGTGGAAGGAAGTGAACAAAAGAAACAAGACGGAGGGAAGAAGGAAGAGAGAAATAATAGTAGATAAGGAAGAAAACAAGGGAGGAGGAAGGAAACTGGACTGCTCCTTAAGGATCTCTGGCGTGAAATCTCAGCAACACACCTTCTCTCCCGGGTCAGGACCATGCTCAGACTGCCCACGCGTAATCCAGTGCAGAGTCATTCATTTGTTCACTTATACAGCAAATAGTTGCCTTGCACCCTGACACAGGAACAGTGCAATGAACAAGACCTTGTCCCTGTCCTCAAGAATCTCCCTGAGAATCCTGAGAAAACAAGGTTGGCCCGTCATCAGGGAACACACCACGAACAAGGATGGCTATATGTCCCCAGGTCTTTCAATACCTTGAGAAAAATTCAGCTCCTTAGCTAGATTCCTGTGGGGAGCAACTGGGACTAAACTAAGTTACTCGAATTAAGACTTATTCTATGCATCTGCTCTCCCACAATATGGCGCTGGGAGAGGAGGAAACAGCTTCTACACAGCTGCCTCCAGTTCAACCAATAAACAGCAGGACCTGCTCCTGATTGGAGGAGAGCAGCATACTCGGCGTGTGGGCAGCAGAGGTGGGATTGGTGGAAGAGGACTATAAAGGAGGAGAGAGACAACATGCACCAGGAACATCTGAAGGAACACCTGAGCAGCCCCCGAGAGAGCCGGCCGGCGGTGTGCCGCTCCCCCGCGGAAGTGGGGAAAGTGGCCAGGGGGAACCGCCCTTCCACGGAGGTGGAAGGGACGGTAGCCAACCCGGGAAGAACCAGCATCAAACCCGGGAAGGGCCGAGCAGACGAAAGAACAGCGCAGGGTCCTGTGTCGTTCCTCCACGAAGAGGGGGAGCGACATAATGGTGCCGTGATTCGGATATGAAGCCTAGGCAGGGTTTAGTGTCACTCCTCCACGAAGAGGGGGAGCGACAGATTCCTTCCTATTTTTTAGACACAAAGTGAAATATGCAGTTGTTAGGAGCTAGTCTTTGACTGGAACCCATGGAATTTTCCCAACAGCCTAGAAAATTCCCTGTGCCTTTTCCCAGGAAATATCCCCTCCTCAACAGCAGTCATTGCGCGGTTTCTCACCGCGAGCTAGTTGTGCCCGTTCTGGAACATCGCATGTGTAGAATCGCACAGATGAATTCTTTTGTGTCTGGTTTCTTTTGCTCAGCATGATTTTATTTTAGATTCACTCATGTTGTGGGTATCACTAATCTATTTATTTGTACTGCTTGCTTGTATTCCACTGTATAAATAGACCGTAGATTTTCATCCCTTCTCCTGTGATGGATATTTTAAGCTATTCCTGGGTTTAGGCTATTGTGATTAAAGCTGATATGAATGTTTTTGTAGAGGAGTTTTTGTAGATCTGTGTTTTCTTTTCTTTCAGATAAATACCAACAAATGGAATTACTGTTATAGGCTAAATGCACATTTAAGGTTTTAGAAGCTGTTTTGCAAGGCAGCCATCCTGTGTACTCTCCCACACAAACGGCCTGGTTCCTCCACGGCCTATCCAGCATTTGGGCTTGCTTTTCTCATCCTTTTTGCTCTAGACACTCTGGGGCAAAGTTTACATGAAAACACTTAACCCAGAGTGCAAAGAACGCTTCAGGGAGCCTCAGAAGAATTGTACTTAAAAGTGTACATACAAGCTGCTGTCTGCTTCTTCCGAGAGAAAGGAACACAACTTTCAAAACTACAGGAGCACTGCTCCCAGAAAGACTGATGTTGGAAAAACACCAGGCCCATCAGAATGGAAGAGGGCTCCAGACCCAAAATGCAGTCTGCACACACCACCCCTCCAGTGGGAAAGGTAGTCACAGTCTCCTAGCTGAAGCTTCTTAGGGCTTATTGCAGCTTGTTCCTTTAAGGGAAGGCTGGCAAAGACAGCAGTCTGATGATATCCTTCTCTGAGAGTAAGAAAAAGCCCGTCCCTGGCCAAATTCATGGAAGTTCTCTAGCAATCACCAAAACCAGCTGTTCCCCAAATGACCCAGAGCCCCCATCCGATATCTTCAGACAGCCTGGGTGTCTCTTCAGAGACAACTGGCGACCTTGAAACTCACAGATATGCCTTCATCTGTAAGGACCCCTCCAAAATGGACTTGAAGAGATCTTGGAAGCCCTGTCTAGCTAAAGACCCCCTTCCCTCACTGTGAAAGTGCCAAGCTCTACACCATCTGATACTGAGCCACGAGTTACATGTGGCCATGGGGCACCGGAAATGTGGCTGGTCCACACTGAGATGTGCTGACAGCACAAAATACATACCAGATGTGAAACTTAGAATGAAGAAGGAAAGTTGTGAAAGATCTCATTAATAATTTTATATTGATCACATGTTGAAAGGATAACATTGTGAGTTAATTGGATTACATAGACTATACAAGGGTACTTCAAAAAGCTTGTGTGAAACAGAGCTAAAAGATATGTATCTGGGGGCTGGTGCTGTGGCATGGTGGATAAAGCCGCTACCTCCAGTGCCGGCATCCCATATGGGCACCAGTTCGAGTTCCGGCTGCTCCACTTCTGATCCAGCTCTCTGCCATAACTTGGGAAAGCAGTAGAAGATGACTCAAGTCCTTGGGCCCCTGCACCCATGTGGGAGACCCAGGGGAAGCTCCTGACTCCTGGCTTAGGATTGGCACAGCTCCAGCCTTTGTGGCCATCTGGGGAGTAAACCAGCAGATGGACGACCTCTCTCTTTCTCTCTCTCTCTCTGCCTCTGCCTCTCTGTAACTCTGCCTTTCAAATAAATAAATAAATCTTTAAAAATATTTTTAAAAAGGTGAGTATTTTTGGTGAAAATTTATTTAAATCCATGCATAGTTTTATATGCATCCTCATGGACTTTTTTTAAAAACCCTGTGTATCATTAAAATTTATTTCACTTATTTCTTTCCTTACTATAACAACTTACAACTTTTTAATTGCTCGGGTGCCTTGCTTCATATTTCTGTCATAGTCTCCAGTCTAGCTTATTCTGCTCCTTACCGACATATCACATGAAAGTAGTCACCATCGTAGCCCAGCAGGTCAGACCCCTGGATCCCTCAACAGCAGAAACCTCTTAGGACTTCCATGGTCTTTAACACTGAATCTAAAGGGGCCAACACCAGCAACTGTGGCCTGGTAAGACTCACAGTCCTGTCCTGGCTACTGCCTGTGCCCCAACCCAACCACGAGCCTCAGAAGAAGCCAGAAGCATTGTGCTGAAACGATGCAGAGCTGGCCAGCAGCCAGAGAGGCAGCACCTGGTAAAAGGGACCCAAGTGGGACGACCAACAATCCTGCTTGCCTTCAACGCAGCAGTTTCTTGGAAGTGGGACTTTGAGTTTATAAAAACAAGACAGACTCAGAATGAGCAGCCCATCCTGGACCCAGGTATGTGCAAGAGACCTGAAAGCTCACCCTCCCCACCTCCCCAGCACCAGTTGTGCTCAGGGGATGTGCTCAGAAGATAGGAAAACTCCAACCACCTTGGGTTTCACCTGCCACTGAGCTGGGTGAGAACTGAAATTCTATAGCCACACCCATGGAGGCAGTAGGAGAAAGAACAGGAGAGCCCACTGGCTATGACTAGGGAGCAAACTCTTCCAATAAGTGTGCTCTCCCTCCCTCCCTCTCTCTCTGTGTTTGTGGATGTGTGTGTATCTGTCTGCTCAGCTCACTTCCCTCACTCCCTGGGGTAGAGTCAGGGTGGGGAGTCTGACTCACTGCCCAGGCCACAGGCCTGTCTGCTCGGCTCCAGACAGGGCATCTGCCCGTCCCCCTCTCCATTGGCTGTGTTGTCAGCCACAGGCAGTGCCCCCAAGAGGGTGCATAAGGGGAATGAGACTGAGCAGTTTCTTTGGCTGAGGCTGAGGAAGGTGCTTTCTGCCCCAAGGGCTGCTGGCAGGACAGACTTCCCAGGCGTGCGCTCACTGATCTCTCCTGGTCTCCTTCGGCATATGCCAGTGTCTCCAGCCATCCATCATCCAGGGAGCAGGGCACAGGGACAGAAGCTCTCTGCTTTCCTGCCTCTCTGTAGAGGAGCCAAGCAAGGCTGAGATCAAGCAGAGTTCCAACAACCCCTTCAACTATTCACTGTCCAGCCACCATGTACCAGGCCCCCAGGAAAGTGCTAGAAACGCCACAGTGAACAAAGGCCCTGCCATTGTGATGCTTACAGTATAGTGTGGGAAACAAATGACAAATGAGGCGTTATACAAAAAAAGAAAATGTAGTAAGAGCTATGAAACGAGAATACTTGGATATCGTGAGAACACACATCTGGGCTCTATCCTAGTCTGGGCAATCATGGAGGACTTGCCTGAGGAAGCAACACCTATGTCAAGATCCAACAATGAAGAAGAGTTTAGTTGCACTTAACTCTGTGTCCTGAACTCTCAAAGGTGGGAACTGAGAGCCTCTGTAGCAGTTTCCACACAACACGGCTAGGTTATCACACCACACTTATCTCTTGGCCGACAGACTCGGGCCTCTGAGCGGGTACCAGGCTGTCCCCAGTTAGGACAGATTCTAGGGCCTGGGGTGGAATCCTCGCAGGAAGAACTCAGGGGGCCCAGGTATGAGTGAGTAGGAAGCAGCAGAGTTTAGATGAAGGCTTTGGGCCAGAGACTCCAACCAACCTGAATATCACTTCAGGACCACTCACTCACTATTTCTCCATCTCATCTCTGAAGCTGTTTCCTCCTCTGCATAATGGGAGTAAAATGGTACCCAGTTCATAAAGTTACTGTGAGGATCTTGAGAGACAGCTTAGGAGAGAGCTTAGAGTGGTGTCTGGCACATAGTACGTGCTGGATGAAAAGTGAGACTTTCTTCTTTAAATTATTCGTGCTGCAATGAAGAAACTCACCCAGTGCTGTGGGAATCTCCTATCACTTATCTTCCAGTAACAATTATTTAAAATAAGCTGTACAGCTGGCAAAACGCCACGCTGTGTCTCAAGGAAGAAATATTAGAAATGAGTTTCAAAGGGTGGGTGTCTGACTTGCAGAGAAAGACATGAGGCTGAGCAGAATGGGTGGGGTGCGTGCAGGAGCAGCCCGGAGCACTGCAGGAGATGGCAGAGCACTGAGCTGAAGGGCGGGCGGGCTGGGCAAGGCCACGCCGCGAGCTCTGACTTCCTCCGACAGGCGAGAGCCAGGCAATCGCAGATGCTGGAGCTGTCAGGGATGCATCAGGGTCTGTGTAGGGCAGGACGGAGGTTGCCTGGGAAAGAAAACCAGGAGTCCAAGGACAAAAACGAGGCTGCCATGGGTTCAGGAAGGGCCGCCCAGACATCTATCATCAGAACTCTCGGCGCTGTTCCCTGGCCCCACGTCTTCACACACACTCTTCCTTTTGCTTGTAATTCAAACGAATGGACCTACCAAAAATTAGTGAAGGGACTCACTTACTCAATGGATTTTCTTTATTTGAGAGGGGGAGAGACCGAGAAAAGAGCTCCTGTTGATCTACTCCACAAATGCCCACAACAACTAGGGCTGAACGGGGCCAAAGCTAGGAGCCAGGAACACAATCGAGGTTTCCCATGAGGAAGAACTTGAAGCATCACTCAGACCTCTCAGGAGCTGGAGACAGGGCCAGAGCTAGAGTATAGCGAAACCCAGGCACTACATACAGGATGCTGCTGTTCCAAGTGGTGCCGTAACTACTCACCACACAGCCACCCCCGTCAAAGAATAATCACTATGCACTTATTCTCTGTGAATCCCATAATCTTCATTCTCAATGAAGTTGATAATCTAGTGCAAAGGTCAGCAAATTTTTTTCTGTAAAATACCAGTGGGTAAACATTGTAGATCTCTGGTGCAAATCTGCCACTGCAAGGCAAAATGACCCATAGACTATGCAAACGAATGAGCTTGGCTGTCTTTCAATAAAACTTTATTTACAAAAATAGACTGTGAGCCAGATTTGGCCCAAAGGCTGGTTAATGCTAATTAAAACACGATGTGAAGGGCTGGTGTTGTGGTGCAGTGAGTAAAGCTGTCACCCGCAGCACCAGCATCCCATATTGGTGCTGGTTCGAGTCCCAGCTGCTCCGCTATCAAAGCACTCTGCTATGGCCTGGGAAATCAGCAGAAGATGGCCCAGGTCCTTGGGCCCCTGCACCTGCGTGGGAGACCTGGAGGAAGCTCCTGGCTCCTGGCTCCAGATCGGTCTAGCTCTGGTCATTGCAGCCATCTGGGGAGTGAACCAGAGGATGAAAGACCTCTCTCTCTCTTCTCTCTTTTTCTCTCTCTCTCTCTGTAATTTTGCCTTTCAAATAAATAAATAAATCTTTAAAAATATAATTTAATGGTCAGTGCCATGGCTCACTAGGCTAATCCTCCTCCTGCAGCGCCAGTACACTGGGTTCTAGTCCTGGTTGAGGCACCGGATTCTGTCCCGGTTGCTCCTCTTCCAGTCCAGCTCTCTGCTGTGGCCAGGGAGTGCAGTGGAGGATGGCCCAAGTGCTTGGACCCTGTGCTGTCCAGAATGGTATTTTTTACCCACATGAGAGACCAGGAGAAGCACCTGGCTCCTGGCTCCGGATCAGCGCGATGCACTGGCCATAGCACACCGGCCGTAGAGGCCACTGGGGGGTGAACCAACGGAAAAAGGAAGACCTTTCTCTCTGTCTCTCTCTCTCACGGTCCACTCTGTCAAAAAAAAAATTATATATTTAAATAATTTAAAATTTTCCAGTAGCCACATTTTTAAAAAGCAAAATTAAGTGGATGAAATTAATTTTTATAACATTGTAATCCAATATATTTAAAATATTTAATGGACAATCAATATAAAAATTGAGACATTGCACTGTTTATACTAAGTCTTTGAAATCCAGTTTATTTTACATTTACAGCATATCTCAATGCAGATTAGCCTTGTTCCAAGTGCTCCGTATCCACCATTCTGGACAGCACAGGCAGATGGAAATCCGCGTGGGTGCTGAGCAAGGAATGAGGACATGGAGCAGCCTGGCATCACCTGAGGCACAAACTATGGTCCAAATCCAGCCTCTCACCTGCTGGGCAATTTTGAACATAGTTCTTAACCAATCTGTGTCTCTTGAAGGCCCAAGTAGCAAATGAAGAGTTGGCTAGGTTCCTAACAGCTCTATAACACGGAGCTTCCAGATTCAGGGGTTGGTGGATGGGGTCATCAAATTGAACATGCTTTGCTAAAAAATACCTTGGATAATACAATCATCTTCTGGAAATGAGGGTGAGCCATCTCCACTGCCCACTGCTCCAGGGACCTTGAGGATAACTGTCTAAGTGATAGGAGAAATGTATAAGTTGAGGAAGAATAGGAGAGCCATCAACCCCACCTCCCTGGGGGCAGTAGGCTCACACACATGCAAGAAGCCACATAACTGTGCTATAGGCACACATACACACACAAGCACACATAGGCATGTAATACAGGCACATACATGTACAGAGGGGAGAGCTGTGATCTCCAGCCCACAAGGAGCAGGACGTGGGAACAGAAATAGACTCCACCTGAGTCAGAGGGTGAGTCAGAATATTCTGGAGAGCTTCAGAAGGGAGCAGCAGGAGGGGCCAGGGGTGGGGAAAGGAGCCAGGCCCCCAGGGAGAGTGAGGGAGATTGGCAGGTTTCCCAGGCACGGAGGCAGGGAAGAGCAAAGAATGGACGTCCTGGGAGGAGCGGGGTCCACCGCCTCACCCACTGTGTCCTGAAGGGGTGCACACTGGAGGGGCATCGGAAAGAGGAAGCGGCCCTTTGGGGCCCCGAGCTGGGCAGGATTGAGACGAGGGTGTGCACTGCCTGCTCTGTGAGCACATGAGGCACACACACCCTGGTGCCCTCTGTGAAAGCTCCATCCCAGACCCTCTCCCTGCAGTCGCCCTGCCTGCTGAGTGCGTGGGATGCGGCTGCTCACCCTGTCTCTCTGGGAAACTGAGGAAGAGGCAGTGCTGAGTGTCCTAATTAGCCCAGGCTGGGACAGGTGAGGCTAACTCCCCATGGCAGTCCCTGAGGGAGCTGCAGAGTCTAGGTCTGTGTGGCCCACCCACTTCCAGCACGTGGCCAGCCCCGCCACCCGAAGGGACTCTCGGAGCTCAAGAGAGTCCAGGAAACCATCAGATCCAGACAGCAGACTTTCAGAAAACTGGGAGGGAGGGCAGGAGAGGGACACCCTCAGGAGGAGACAGGCCAACAGGAGGAGGGGGCAGGATGGGGCAACACTGTGACGCCAGTTTCAGTTTTCCTCTTGGTTGCTGTACTCAAGCCTCGGAGCAGTGCTAGGCTGTCCCTGGTCAGGACTGATTCCGGGATCCCAGAGTAGAGTGGGAGCCAGACACAGCCTGAGGGACCTCCATGGGTAGAAGTGACCACTCCAAACCATCCCCATCTGCCAGTCCTGCACTCACTGTGTCCACATCACCCCGACAGACCCCCACCTTAGTGTATGTTCCCCCAAAAGCTGAGCCTGAGACAAGACCTTTGGTGCAGGTAGTTGATCTGGGAGTGATCCCAGGAAGAATGAATGAAGGAGCAGGCAAAGGGAGCTCAAGTGTGCCAGGACTGCTTGGGAGTGGACAGGGCTTCCCACCTGATAAACAGGACCAGAGCATTTATCCAAGGCCGTATGGTTGAAGGTTGCCCCCAAGATAGTTACTGTCCAGCCACCTTGTGGCCTTGTTCTTTTAGAGAAAGCTGTGGAGCAGAATGAAGAAAGGAGCAGAGTGTGTGGAAGTGGTGGGTCTGGCAGTAGCGTCTCCCTCAGCTGTGTACCACTGCTGGAGCTGCAGCTCACACCAGGCTCCTGAGAAACCCACCATGCCTTCCCATGGCTCTCAGCTACCCTTCACGTAAAATGCAAACTCCTTCCCATAGCCCAAACATCATGTATGGTCTGGCCCCACCTGCTTTGCCAGCCACATCTCCCTCTTCTCACCCCCTTCCTCATCACCCCATAGCTCCATGGACTCATGGGATGCCCTATTGGTCTCCTCCCCATTCCAAGAAGTGACCACACCTCAGAGTGTCTGCCATTGCTCCTCCCTCTTCCGTGTCCCTGACTACGTGGCCAACTCCTTCTCACCCTCAGGGCTCAGCAAAAGGACCCTCCTTTGAGTTCTCCCTGCCTAATCTTCCTGAGGTCAAACCTCTGTACTCATCTCATATCCCAAAGGAAATCAAAGGACCTCAAAGGAAAACCAAGGCCCTCATCTGATGTGCTTGCCAGTTCTCCAGGTACAAATACTCCTATCATGGTCAATGTCAGGTGAACAATGTAAGGGCACTGACTGTGGAGTTAGAAAAAAAAGCAGTCCAGTAACTTCCTGTTAGATGGTACAGTATTTCTACCATATGCACACAAGAGACATAAATAACCTCAAAAGAATAGAGGTTGGTAAAATGAGAAGTGACTTGTTGTCTTCTTTATTTTAATATTTAACTGCAAATTTACACAATCTAATTTTTTATGGTGATGTGCCTCACCACCAATTCATAGAATTCCTAACAATTTGACAGTTGGTTCTCATGAGATGATACGAGACAGCTCCAATTCCTATAGCCACTTTATTTCCCCATGTGCATGTTTGAAAATACGTAAATACTTTTCCTCCTTGTTTTACTAGACTTATGTTAGCCCTCCAGAATGTGGGTCTCTTGATGGTGGAAACTATGACTGACTTATTTTTAGTGGTATCTTTAGAGCCCAGCACAATGCCTAGATCAAAAAAGGAATTCAACAAATATTTGTTGAATGAATGTATCCTTGTGTGAATGCATGAATGAGTGTGTAAATGAGGTCGATGGATGTCATAGGGTTGGGCATCTCCGCTGAGAACCGGAGAGGGAACATCCACCCTAAGTGACCCACATTGCATCCTACATGGCTTGTTGGGAGTGCTGATGACAGTGTGGAGACAAGGTACAAGAATGCCAAGAGCCCCAGAGGTTCCAGGCCAGAGAAGCCAGGCAGTGCCAGGACAGTGGATCTGAAGTTATGGCTAAAAGTTCTGGGACTCCTAAAGGTGGCTTCTGCTGGGGCTTTATCCACTCTGCACCCTTAGGAGGCCCACTGGTGGACAGGGCTCTCAGGCACACCCAACGCCAGCAGATCCTCTGCCACTGCCCTCCATCTGGGCCTTACAGGCCACCCCTTCACAAAGGCTGGCTTGGTCTGCTCTGGTACATCTGGGGCCCCACTCGCGGCACACTCCATGGAGCAAGCTCCCCAGGAAGAGAAAGGTTAGCAAGTCTATGGTCATCACCTCTCAGGTGTGTGCCCCTCCTTATGCCAGCCCCTCCACTCTGGACGCCTGCTTCCTGATGCACAGGCAATGCCTGACTTCACCTGTCTGTCTGCAGCACTTAGCATGAAGCTCATGTAGGAGGCGTAAGCATGAACGAGTCAATGAGTAAAGCAGCTTCCCGGCAGAGCAAATGTGAATCAGCGGCTTTTCCCACTCAGGCCAATCCCGGGCCTGGCACGAGGGCAGAGCAGAGAGAGGCCAAGCCAGCCCTGCCCCTAACTGCAATCCAGGACAGTGGCCAAGAGCACAGCCCAGCTCTGCCACACTCTAACTTGGGCCTTCCTTTCCCTATCTATAAAATGGGAATAAATCATCATAGCACTATCTTATCAGGTGATGGGGAGGATTAAATGAAAGGATATAAGCAAGGGGCCTACAAATATCCTGGAACAGCGAAAGAGCTCAAAAGTTTACTTTTTAATTTGCAAAACTTACATAGCAATTTCTTTGTAACAGGACCTGATCTAAGCATTTTATGAATAGTCAATCATTTAATACCCTACTTGTATTGAGGGCTTAACACTTCATGACACCACCTCTCACTGTGGTTTTCTTCTTGTTTGTTTCATCAGTTTTACTTGCTTAGGATGTTTGCTGTTACTATCACTGTTACAGAATCAGTTTCTGCCCCTCTCTCAGCCTCAGCACCCTTTTCTGTAAAATGACGCATTGGGTTAAGTGGCCTCTAATGTAGTTCCCACCAACTATTCAGGTTTTTCTACACTATGTCTGCAGAGCGGATTTTTGCTGCAGGGACCGGATCAAGGAGAATAGGCTTGAGGGGCCCATCCCTGGCCACCAGCCCTCCACTGCCTCTGATGTCAAGGGAAATATAGGAATGGCGACCACCTTGCTCAGCGGCAGGGCTGTGGACCCATGTGACCATTCTCAACCCCTCACCTACAGTAGATGATGCCAACTCTGCCTGCAAGTCCCAGAGCACCAGCATTTGAAACGAAAATGCCAGCACTGCCAATTCCATTCACTGTGCAGGTAATAAATATTTACTAAGCACCTCCTATGTGCCTAGAGTGTGCCATGCTTTGGGAACAAGACAGGAAGATCACTGCCCTTATCAAGTTTAAGATATTGCAGGAAACAGGGACCACGCTGTGGCGTACCAGGTAAAGCCGCCGTCTGCAGTGCCGGCATCCCATATGGGCATTGGTTCGAGTCCTGGCTGCTCCACCTCCAATCCAGCTCTCTTCTATGGCCTAGGAAAGCAGTAGAAGATGGCCCAAGTCCTTGGGGCCCTGAACCCACATGAGAGACCCAGAAGAAGCTCCTGGCTCCTGGCTTCAGATCAGTGCAGCTCTGGCCGTAGCAGCCAATTAGGGAGATGAAAGACCTCTCTCTCGCTTTCTCCCTCTCCCTCTTCTTCTCTCTCTGTATAACTTTTTCAAATAAATAAATAAATCTTTTTAAAAAAGATAATGCAGGAAACAGAAAATAAGCAAGTTAACAAATAAGCAAACAAGCCCCTTTCAGAAACCTTAGGGGCTGTGAAGAGAGCTAAGAAAGCAGAGTAGCCTGGGAGGGTGGGCAGCAGAGCCTCGCTGTACAGGTGATCTAGAAACTAACACAGCAATGAGGACAAAGCCCACACTGGGATGGGCTTTGGTGGGAGAAGAGGGCTCAGCCTGTTAAATAAATAGGCCTGGGTGGCTGGAAGCCAGGGGGATTACAGTCAGAGATCAGCAAAGCAGACTGGAGCAGGTCAGATAGCACCTGGTTAGTCACATAAGGAGCCTGGATTGTCTTCTAAGCATAATGAGAAGTCAATGGAGAATTACAAGTAGGAAATTATGGCCCTTCTCACACTCAACAAACATTTTTCTATCTGCTGGTTCCCTCCTCTGATGGCCACAATGGCCAGGGCCGGGCTAGGCCAACTCCAGGAGCCAGGAGTTTCTTCTGGGTTTCCCACATGGGTGTCAGGGGCCCAGGCACTTGGGTCATCTTCTGCTGCTTTTTCCAGGCCATTAGAATGGAGTTGGATCAGAAGTAGAGCAGCCAGGACATGAACCAGTGACCATATAGGATGCCAGTGTTGCAGGAGGCACCTTTACCTGCCACTCCACAATGTCAGCCCCCTCAACCAACATTTATTTGCCTGCACACAAGACCCTTTATGTGGGGCCGGCACTGTGGCATAAAAGGTTAAGCCTCTGCCTGCAGTACTAGCATCCCATATGGGCACTGGTTCGAGTCCCAGCTGCTCTGCTTCTGATCCAGCCCCCTGCTGACGCACCTGGGAGATCATCAGAAGATGGCTCAAGTGTTTGAGCCCCTGCACACATGTGGGAGACCTGAAGGAAGCTCCTGGCTCCTAGCTTCAGCCTGGTCCAGCCCTGGCTTTTGTGCCCATTTAGGAAGTTAACCAGTTGATGGAAGATATTCATATTCTCTCTCTCTCTCTCTCTAACTCTCTCTCTAAAATAAATCTTTTAAAAAAAGACCCTTTATGTTATTTGTGGAGTTCCATGCAAAATGAAAATGAAGGGTCCTTGTTTGAAGTTTCTTAAGTTTAAGATGGCACAAGGCCCTTCTAAGCATGGGGTTCTGCCCATGGAGCCCGTCCAGCCCACACAAAACTCCGCTGGTGTTAACAAAGCTTTGTCTTAATTTGAAAAATATATACTGAGAGCCTGACATAAGCTGAGCACTGGGAGTATGAAAAAGTAAGTGACCAAATCAAGAAAGTCAAGACAGGCATTGTGGTGCAGCAGGTTAAACCACCACTTAGGATGCCCATATCCCATATCAAGGTGTCTGAAACCAAGTTCCACTTCCACTTGATCCAACTCTGTAAATGTGTCTGGAAGGTCACAGATGATGGTCCAAGTACTTGAGTCCTTGCTACCCATATGAGAGACCCAGATGGAGTTCTAGGCTCCTGACTTTGATTTAGCCATCCCTGGCTCTTGTAGGCATTTGAGGAACAAACCAGCAGGTGGAAGATTTGGGGTTCTTTCTATCTCTCCTTCTCTCTATGTCACTCTCCCTTTCAAATAAATACATACACAAACAAAATCAAGCAAGTCATTTTTAACTTAGCTTTTCTTTTTGATTTTCTCCACACACATACTCATACAAGGCCAGAGGACTGGTCCACCTTCACATATTTGGTGGTGCTCTGACTCCCACAGGTTCAGAGCAACTGCCAAATGGATTTAATTTGATTCCCTAGTAATAATGGGAATGTTACTGAACACCCACCATGTGCCTGGCACATACATACACTATTTCACTAATCCCTCCATAACCAGCCCTCAATAAGAACCATGTAAGGCAAGCATGAGATGAGAAGTCACGCTTAAAGAAAGAAAAATTAAGTTTTCCAAGCTCACTGGTAATTCCAACCTTACTGGTAATTAGTAGAGCTAGAATTCGAAGCTTGTTCCCATTGAATCCAGAGTCCATTCACTGTAGGTAGGCAATCCTCATATCCAGTATGTGTTCCGACGACTGATCAAAGTAAGGATTCAGATACAGTTTTCAATAACCTTGAGAGCAACTGGTATCTATGGAGTACTTACCACAAGACCCTTTAAAAAGGTCATGGAAATTGCATGTTACATGTTAATTTCACTTGTCCCAGAACTTTTACAGCCCTGCTATATGTGTCAAAGCCTACACTAAGCTCTCCTCATAGGTGGTCCCATTTTTCTTCTATAAGCAGTCCCTTGTGCATACACCATTATTTTCTCACTTCTCCAGTGGAGAGACCAGGAGGTTAAGTATCTTGTCTGAGGCCTTCCAAATAATAACTTATAGATCTAGGCGTCAAGGTGGCCCCAGAATTGGGGTTCCTGCCTCCTGATGTTTCTCCCTCTCCTCTAAGGTCACCCAAGGTTCTTGCTTGCTGTGGTTACTTGGCCATTTTCCTGTTGGAAAGGTCAGAGCTCAGAAGTCCAGAGAGTCTGACCCAAGGAGAAGGTCTGAAGGTTTGACCTGATGTCAACATCAGGACAGAAAGTTGCTTCATGCCCAGCCCAAGAGGAACAGGAAAGTCTGACTTCTCCCCCTGACCATGGGAAAGAGTTCCTTTTCTAAAATAAGCAAGGCCAGAACCATGAGAGTGGCATGTCAGACCCTTTCTGTCACAGCCTTTCCCTTTATCTTGTCCTTCTGGCTAACGGGGAGAGCTGTCTTGAAAGAGGAAGATTTGCTCACTCTTGGTTTTCTAACCAAGGATCTGAGGGACTTCCCTAAAGTAAAGCACCAAGCAGGAAGGTTCTGGACCCCTGCTCTGTAGTGCAACCTTACAGCAACCACAGAGTCGGGACTCATAGCCTCACTTGGGTACTGCCCAGAAAGAGGCAGCGAAGAAAGCAGAGGTTATGAATACCTCAGTTAGCAGAAAATCCAAGCAGTCAAGGAGAATAGCAGCATCAGTTTGGGGCCCTAGGTCAGCCCCAGTTCTCTGTGTTGTGGACTCTGGTGTGAGGCAGCTGTGTCTGGTCAAACACAGCAGGAATCCCACAACACCACCCAATAGTTGTGGGACCTCTGCAAGTCCACTAACCACTTAGGGTTACTAATCCCTATGGTCTTGAATTAAACAATGTGACTTGTATAAAAAGAACAGATAAAAATAGAGAAATATATTTCTTGGTCTCAGTGAAGTTGCAGAATACCAGCTGAGGCAAGTCATAAGAACTAAGCGCAAGTGTGCAGAATTACCAAGCAGCACAGCCTCCAGCTGGATTTCCAAGTTTGGGGTCCATGTCTCACAAAAGAACTACATGTCTGTTTGTACAGAATTCCTGCATTTTCATATGTCCAATGTTGATTTGTCTTATAGCTCCAGAGTGAGTCTATTTTGAGTCCTTAGATCTCTAAGAATGTCTACATATTGCTTTTTACCATGAAATATTCAAAATTCTTGCATTCCCAACCCTCTCCCTTCAAAACTCAGTAAAAGGCTCCATCACTTAAAAAGGTAAAGGAAAAATTGACAGGCAATTTAATTTTTAAATTCTTCATAAGGACTCTTTTTTTCCTTCTTTGGTGCTTACAATATAAAAGAAATTATCATTGTAATTGAAAGTTTTAAGTGAAATTCCTTTTTTAATTTTTTGCTTTGGGATGTTGTGAGTCTTTTCACTGAACATGTTTGATAAAGTTTCCTTTAAGCATAGAAAAATACCATGACTTAGAGAGTATTTATGGTCTTGCACTAGAAATCCTTTTTCATTAACTCATGTAACCTTAGGAAACTCCTTATTGGAAAGGAAATAATGAGTACCACGACCGAAAGGAAAGGACATGAAGTGAGGCTGCTGAGTTTCCAGCCAGACTCAGAGCTTCCCCAATCAGGTTACTTTGGGTGTATTACCCAAATACTCTGATGTTCAGCTTCCTCCTCTCTAAGATGAGGGTGATAACAATGCCTACCTCATTGGATGGCTATGAAGATTAGATGAAATAACACAGGTAAAACATTTTAATTTCCTAAAGAACAAATCCAGCACACTTACAACACACAAGGTCAACACAAAAAAATCAACTGCACTAATAATTAATGAAAAGAAATTAAGAAAACAATTCCATTTATAATGTCATTAAAAAGAATAAAATATCTAGGAATAAACTTAAGCAAGAAAGTGAAAGATTGTACAGTAAAAACCACAAAACATTGGTTAAGAAGTTAGAGAGGACATAATTAAATGAAAAGGCATCCCATGTTCATGGACTGGAAGACTTCACATTGTTAATGATACTATCAAAAGTGATTGGCCGGCACCACGGCTCAATAGGCTAATCCTCCACCTGTGGCGCCAGCACCCCGGGTTCTAGTCCCGGTTGGGGCGCCGGATTCTGTCCCGGTTGCTCCTCTTCCAGGCCAGCTCTCTGCTGTGGCCTGGGAGTGCAGTGGAGGATGACCCAAGTGCTTGGACCCTGCACCTGCATGGGAGACCAGGAGAAGCACCTGGCTCTTGGCTTCGGATCAGTGCAGTGCGCAGGCCACAGCGCCCCAGCCACAGTGACTACTGAGGGATGAACCAAGGGAAAAGGAAGACCTTTCTCTCTTTCTCTCTCTCTGTCCACTCTGCCTGTCCAGAAAAAAAAAAAAAGTGATCCAGAGATTCAATGTAAAATCCAGTGACATTATATTTTGTAGAAACAGTAATACACAATCTAGAGTTCATAATAACCATAATAATACTGACAAAGAACAAAGTCAATCGTCACACTACCTGATATCAAAACTTATATTACAAAGCCAAAGTAATCAAAACTGTGTGTTGCTGACAGACAGATAAACAAACCAAATAAAATAAAGAGCCCAAAAGTAGCCACCCCATGTGTGATCGCATGATCTTAGACGAAGGTGTCAAGATCACTCGGTGAGGAAAGCACAGTCTCTTTGACAGTGTTGTTAGGAAAGCTGAATACCCATATGGAAAAACGAAGCTGGGCTCTTCATACCTTATTTATAAAAATTAAATCAAAATGGATTAAAGATCTAGACATAGGATTTTCTTCTAGAAGAATACAGGGAGAAAACTTTATGATACTGGATTTGACAATAATTTCATAGCTAGGACACTGAAAACATGGACAACAAAAGGAAACATAAATAAATAAGGCTACATAAAACTTAAAAACATTTGTGCTTCTAAAGTCACAGTAAACATTTATGGTAGGGGACAAGCTTTACCTTTATGTGATCATTACACAGTGTGAACATGAATCAAAGTATTGTGAGGCCGGCGCCGCAGCTCACTAGGCTAATCCTCCGCCTAGCGGCGCCGGCACACCGGGTTCTAGTCCCGGTCGGGGCGCCGGATTCTGTCCCGGTTGCCCCTCTTCCAGGCCAGCCCTCTGCTGTGGCCAGGGAGTGCAGTGGAGGATGGCCCAGGTGCTTGGGCCCTGCACCCCATGGGAGACCAGGAAAAGCACCTGGCTCCTGGCTCCTGCCATCGGACCAGCGCGGTGCGCCGGCCGCAGCGCGCCGGCCGCGGCGGCCATTGGAGGGTGAACCAACGGCAAAGGAAGACCTTTCTCTCTGTCTCTCTCTCTCACTGTCCACTCTGCCTGTCAAAAAAAAAAAAAAAGTATTGTGAATATGTACAATTATTTTATGTACCTCAGAGTAATTCTGAAAGGCTCCTGTTATTGAAGTATAATAAAAAAAATTTAACACATAGCTTTAAAAAGACACAATGAACGGCATGAAAAGCAACCTATAGGATTGGAGATAATATTTGAAAATCACATATGAGATAAAAGGTTAATATTGAGAACATTGAGAACATATAAAGAACTCCTAACCCTCAAGAAAAACAAATAAACCAATTTTTTAAATGAACAAAAGACTTAAACATTTATCCAAAGAGGATTTTACATAAATGGCCAACAAGTATATGAAAATACATTCAGCATCACTAATGATAAGGGGAATGAAAATTAAAACCACGTGAGGTATCACCTCACCCTCGTTAGGATGGTTACAATTTTTAAAAATAAATTAGTGAGGGGCTGGCACCATGGCACAGTAGGATAATCCTCTGCCTGTGGCACTGGCATCCCATATGGGCACCAGTTCTAGTCCCAGCTGCCCCTCTTCCAATCCAGCTCTCTGCTGTGGCCTGGGAAAGCAGTAGAAGATGGCCCAAGTCCTCGGGCCCCTGCAGCCACATGGGAGACAGGGAAGAAGTACCTGGCTCCTGGCTTCAGATTGGCGCTACTCCGGTCTTTGCAGCCATTTAGAGAGTGAGCCAATGGAAGGAATACCTTTCTTTCTGTGTCTTCCTCTCACTGTCTGTAACTCTATCTCTTAAATAAATAAATAAAATCTTTTAAATAAATAAATAAAATGAATTAGTGAGTGCTGGTGTAGATGTGAACATGCTGGAATGCTTCTACACTGTTGGCTGGAATGCAAGAAGGCATACTGCTATAGAAAACATCATGGCTATTTCTCAAAAGATTAAAATTCAGTGGCCATAACTTGTCCGGCCCTGCAAAAGATACTTAAAGATGTGCTACACTCAGAAACACAGAAACACGGCCATCAATATGAAAGAAGGGAAAGGAAGAACACCTACCAGTAAAAGAGCATGGGAAGCTCAAAGCATATACTAGAAAATATTTCCGGGAAAATGGCAGGGCAAAGTCACTACGTATCAATAGTCACATTGAACATTAATGGTCTGAATTCTTCAGTTAAAAGACACCGTTTGGCTGACTGGCTCAAAGAACACAACCCAACTATTTGTTGCCTACAAGAAACACATCTCTCTAACAAAGAGGCATGCAGACTGAAAGTGAAAGGTTGGAAAAAGATATTCCATGCCAACAGAAACCAAAAAAAAGCAGGTGTAGCCATATTAATATCAGACAAAATAAACTTTAATACAAAAACTGTTAAGAGAGACAAAGAGGGACACTATATAATGATTAAGGGTTCAATTCAACAGGAAGATGTAACTATTATAAATGTATATGCACCTAATTACAGGGCACCGGTCTATTTAAAAGATATGTTAAGGGACTTAAAGGGAGATTTAGATTCCAATACAATAGTACTGGGGGACTTCAATACTCCACTCCCAGAAATAGACAGATCATCCAGACAGAAGATCAACAAGGAAACAGCAGATTTAATTGACACTATTGCCCAAATGGATCTAACAGATATCTACAGAACTTTCAACCCTACATCTACAGACTTCACATTCTTCTCAGCAGTGCATGGAACCTTCTCTAGGATTGATCACATATTAGGCCATAAAGCAAGTCTCAGCAAATTTAAAAGAATTAGAATCATACCATGCAGCTTCTCAGACCACAGCAGAATGAAGCTGGAAATTAGCAACTCAGGAAACCCCAGAAAGTATGCAAACACATGGAGACTGAACAACATGCTCCTGAATGAACACTGGGTCATTCAAGAAATCAAAAGAGAAATCAAAAACTTTCTGGAAGTAAATGAAGACAACAACACAACATATCAAAATTTATGGGATACAGCAAAAGCAGTATTGAGAGGCAAATTTATAGCAATAGGTGCCTATATCAAGAAATTGGAAAGGTACCAAATAAATGAGCTTTCAGCGCATCTCAAGGACCTAGAAAAACTGCAGCAAACCAAACCCAAATCTAGTAGGAGAAGAGAAATAATTAAAACCAGAGAAGAAATTAACAGGATTGAATCCAAAAAAACACTACAAAAAGTCAGCCAAGCGAGAAGCTGGTTTTTTGAAAAAATAAACAAAATTGACACCCCATTGGCCCAACTAACTAAAAAAAGAAGAGAAAAGACCCAAATCAATAAAATCAGAGATGATAAAGGAAATGTAACAACAGACACCACAGAAATAAAAAGAATCATCAGAAATTACTACAAGGACCTATATGCCAGCAAACAGGAAAACCTATCAGAAATGGATAGATTCCTGGACACATTCAATCTACCAAAATTGAACCATGAAGACATAGAAAAACTAAATAGACCCATAACTGAAACAGAAATTGAAACAGTAATAAAGGCCCTCCCAACAAAGAAAAGCCCAGGACCAGATGGATTCACTGCTGAATTCTACCAGACATTTAAAGAAGAACTAATCCCATTTCTTCTCAAACTATTCAGAACAATCGAAAAAGAGGGAATCCTCCCAAATTCTTTCTATGAAGCCAGCATCACCTTAATCCCTAAGCCAGAGAAAGATGCAGCACTGAAAGAAAATTACAGACCAATAGCCCTGATGAACATAGACGCAAAAATCCTCAATAAAATTCTGGCCAATAGAATACAACAACACATCAGGAAAATCATCCACCCAGACCAAGTGGGATTCATCCCTGGTGTGCAGGGATGGTTCAACATTCGCAAATCAATCAATGTGATTCACCACATTAACAGACTGCAAAAGAAAAACCATATGATTATCTCAATTGATGCAGATAAAGCATTTGATAAAATTCAACACCCTTCCATGATGAAAACTCTAAGCAAATTGGGTATAGAAGGAACATTCCTCAATATAATCAAAGCAATTTATAAAAAACCCACAGCCAGCATCCTATTGAATGGGGAAAAGTTGGAAGCATTTCCACTGAAATCTGGCACCAGACAGGGATGCCCACTCTCACCACTGCTATTTAACATAGTTCTGGAAGTTTTAGCCAGAGCCATCAGACAAGAAAAAGAAATCAAAGGAATACAAATTGAGAAGGAAGAAGTCAAACTATCCCTCTTTGCAGACGATATGATTCTTTACTTAGAGGATCCAAAGAACTCTACTAAGAGACTATTGGAACTCATAGAGGAGTTTGGCAAAGTGGCAGGATATAAAATCAATGCACAAAAATCAACAGCCTTTGTATACACAGACAATGCCATGGCTGAGAAAGAACTGCTAAGATCAATCCCATTCACAATAGCTACAAAAACAATCAAATACCTTGGAATAAACTTAACCAAGGACGTTAAAGATCTCTACGATGAGAATTACAAAATCTTAAAGAAAGAAATAGAAGAGGATACCAAAAAATGGAAAAATCTTCCATGCTCATGGATTGGAAGAATCAACATCATCAAAATGTCCATTCTCCCAAAAGCAATTTATAGATTCAATGCAATCCCAATCAATATACCAAAGACATTCTTCTCAGATCTAGAAAAAATGATGCTGAAATTCATATGGAGGCACAGGAGACTTCAAATAGCTAAAGCAATCTTGTAGAACAAAAACAAAGCCGGAGGCATCACAATACCAGATTTCAGGACATACTACAGGGCAGTTGTAATCAAAACAGCATGGTACTGGTACAGAAACAGATGGATAGACCAATGGAACAGAATTGAAACACCAGAAATCAACCCAAACATCTACAGCCAACTTATATTTGACCAAGGATCTAAAACCAATTCCTGGAGCAAGGACAGTCTATTCAATAAATGGTGCTGGGAAAACTGGATTTCCACGTGCAGAAGCATGAAGCAAGACCCCTACCTTACACCTTACACAAAAATCCACTCAACGTGGATTAAAGACCTAAATCTGCGTCCTGACACCATTAAGTTATTAGAGAACATTGGAGAAACCCTTCAAGATATTGGCACAGGCAAAGAATTTCTGGAAAAGACCTGGGAGGCACAGGCAGTCAAAGCCAAAATCAACTATTGGGATTGCATCAAATTGAGAAGTTTCTGTACTGCAAAAGAAACAGTCAGGAGAGTGAAGAGACAACCGACAGAATGGGAAAAAATATTTGCAAACTATGCAACAGATAAAGGGTTAATAACCAGAATCTACAAAGAGATCAAGAAACTCCACAAAAACAAAACCAACAACCCACTTAAGAGATGGGCCAAGGACCTCAATAGACATTTTTCAAAAGAGGAAATCCAAATGGCCAACAGGCACATGAAAAAATGTTCAAGGTCGCTAGCAATCAGGGAAATGCAAATCAAAACCACAATGAGGTTTCACCTCAGCCCGGTTATAATGGCTCACATACAGAAATCTACCAACAACAGATGCTGGCGAGGATGTGGGGAAAAAGGGACACTAACCCACTGTTGGTGGGAATGCAAACTGGTCAAGCCACTATGGAAGTCAGTCTGGAGATTCCTCAGAAACCTGAATATAACCCTACCGTTCGACCCAGCCATCCCACTCCTTGGAATTTACCCAAAGGAGTTTAAATTGACAAACAAAAAAGCGGTCTGCACCCTAATGTTTATTGCAGCACAATTCACAATAGCCAAGACCTGGAACCAACCTAAATGCCCATCAACGGTAGACTGGATAAAGAAATTATGGGATATGTATTCTTTAGAATACTATACCTCAGTAAGAAATAATGAAATCCAGTCATTTGCAACAAAATGGAGGAATCTGGAACACATCATGCTGAGTGAAGTAAGCCAGTCCCAAAGGGACAAATACCATATGTTCTCCCTGATCGGTGACAACTGACTGAACACCAAAAAGGAAACCTCCTGAAGTGAAGTGGACACTATGAGAAATGGTGACTTGATCAGCATAGCCCTGACTGTTAATGAACAACTTAATACATTATCCCTCTTAGTATTTTTTTTGTCTGTTCTACTTAATATGACTGGTTTAATTCTGTAATTATCACACAGTTATTCTTAAGTGTTGAAAATTAACTGAAATGTGATCCCTGTTAAACATAAGAGTGGGAATAAGAGAGGGAAGAGATGTATAATTTGGGACATGCTCAAGCTGACTTGCCCCAAATGGTAGAGTTAGAAACATACCAGGGGATTCCAATTCAATCCCATCAAGGTGGCATGTACCAATGCCATCTCACTATTCCAAGTGATCAATTTCAGTTCACAATTGATCATAATGAAAGGACTAAGAGTCAAAGGGAGCACATAAACAAGTCTAGTACCTGCTAACACTAACCGATAGAATAAATAAAGGGGAGAGTGATCCAACATGGGAAGTGAGATACTCAGCAGACTCATAGAATGGCAGATGTCCTAAATAGCACTCTGGCCTCAGAGTCAGCCCTAAAGGCATTCGGATCTGGCTGAAAAGCCCATGAGAGTATTTCAGGCATGGAAAGCCAAGACACTCTGGCAAAAGATCTCTGCGAGTGAGATCTCAGTGGAAAGAACAGGTCTTCAAAGAAGGAGGTACCTTTCTCTGAAGGGAGGAGAGAACCTCCACTTTGACTATGACCTTGTCTAAACAAGATAAGAGTCGGAGAACTCAAGGGGCTTCCATAGCCTTGGAAACTCATGACTGGTGCATAGGGAGATTACTGATGCCATAAACAGGAGTGTCAATTTGTTAAGTCAACAACAGGAGTCACTGTGCACTTACTCCTCATGTAGGATCTCTGTCCTTAATGTGCTGTACATTGAGGCTTAATGCTATAATGAGTACTCAAACAGTATATTTCACTTTGTGTTTCTATGGGGGTGCAAACTGTTGAAATCGTTACTTAATGTATACTAAACTGATCTTCTGTAAAAAAAAAAAAAAAAGAAAGAAAAAGAAAGAAATTATCAATTCCCAACTTGACTCTCACTGGGATTAAACATGACAATAGGTCTGATCTGATTTCATCATCATTTTAAAAAAATCATCTATTATTTTTCACTTTATGTTTCTGTGTGGGAGCAAACTGTTGAAATCCTTACTTAATGTATACTAAGCTGATCTTCTGTATATTAAGATAATCGAAAATGAATCTTGATGTGAATGGAAGGGGAGAGGGAGTGTGAAAGGGGAGGGTTGTGGGTGGGAGGGACGGTATGGGGGGGAAGCCATTGTAATCCATAAGTCGTACTTTGGAAATTTATATTCATTAAATAAAAGTTAAAAAAAAATTCAGTGGCCATATAATCCCACAATCCCACTTTGGGTATTTATCAAAATAATTGAAAGCAGGATCTCAAAAGAAAAAAATTGTGCATCCATGTCCAACATGGCATTGTTCACAACAGCCAAGATGTGTAAGCAACACGTGTCCAAAGACAGATCAGATGGACAAGCAATTTGTGGTCTATGTGTGCAATGGGCTATTATTCAGTCTTAAAAAGGAAGGAAATACAGATACTAAGGATGAACCTTGGGGACAGTGTGCTAAGTGAAATAAGTAGTCATAACAAAACAACACTGCATACCCAACTTACATGAAGTAATAATCTGAGACACATTCAGAGACAGAAAGTAGAAGGGTGGGAGAAAGGGAAAGGGAGTTTAATGAATATGGAGTTTCAGTTTTACAAAATGGAAATGTTTTGGAGATCTGTCTCACACAATGTGGATGTCTTATTGCTAATGAATAGCGTACTTAAAAATGGTTAAGATGGCAAAACTTGTTAGGTCTATTTGCAACTATCAAAAAAATTGTTTCAGTTAGTGCACGTCATTTAACGAGGCTCCACAGAAGCTGAATCTCCTCTATATTTTTAAAGACTTATTTATTTATTTGAAAGAGTTACAGAGAGAGAGAGAGAGAGAGGTCTTCCATCCAATGGTTCACTCCCCAATTGCTGCAACAGCTGGAGCTGCACCAATCCAAAGCCAGGAACCAGGAGCTTCCTCTGGGTCTCCCACATGAGTGCAGGGGCCCAAGGACTTGAGCCATCCTCCACTGCTTTCCCAGGCCATAGCAGAGAGCTAGATCGGAAGTGGAACAGCCGGGACTCGAACCGGCGCCCATATGGGATGCTGGTGCTTCAGGCTAAGGCATCAACCTGCTGCGCCACAGCATGGGCCCCTGAATCTCCTTTATAATTAAGGAAAATGGAGTTTTGAGAGCTTGTGTAACTTGTCCACCTCATACAGCTAACAAGTGATGGATTTGGGATTCCAACCCAATCTTTCTCAATCCAAAATCCACACCTTTAACCATCAAGGTACCGTGCCTCGTGTCCAGAATCTGTGTGGCACAGAGCACACTGTGAATAAAGAGAATTTCCTTTTATGTGAACCTTGTAGCACAGAGACCAGACCGAGGCTGGAGGTCAGCTTTGGTCCCCTTCTCCACCCAAAACCTTGAAGTCAATAAGCTTCAGCCCCACTGAAATGGCCAGGCTTCAAATTCCAGAAGACACACACACACACACACACACACACACGATCTTCCTTTTATTAGTGACATCATGTTCTTTAGACTCGCTGCTGCTGAGGCAATGAGACAGCTCCGTCTGACAGACAGGAATCAGACAACTTAAAGATGGAAATTACACTCAGAATCTAGCTCAACACTGTTCCCAGCAGCAACAACAGGCACAAGGAAAGTGTAAAATGAAGTCTACTTGCCATCCCTGGAAGCAACAAATAAGAAAAAGACACATAAGATACATGAAGTCTTGACTCTTGTGTGCACAAGCTATGGAAGCATGGAGGAAGAAGTGAACAACCCACCTAGGCTAGGAGAGTCAGAGAAGACTCCCGGGGGAGTTAGCATGGCCATTGGATCTTGAGGGATAATAGGAGTTAGCCATGTTTTAGAGAAGAGAAAAAAGAGGAGAGGAGAGGAGAGAAGAGGGGAGAGGAGGAGAGGGGAGGGGAGGGGAGGGGACATTCACCAGCAGAGACAGGGTGGTCTAAAGCACATGGTGGGCCACAATTAAAGAATATCCTGGTGCTGGCACCATGGCGCAGTAGGTTAATCCTCTGCCTGTGGTGCCGGCATCCCATATGGGCACCAATTCTAGTCCCAGCTGCCCCTCTTCCAATTCAGCTCTCTGCTGTGGCCTGGGAAAGCAGTGGAAGATGGCCCAAGTCCTCGGGACCCTGCACCCACATGGGAGACAGGGAAGAAGCCCCTGGCTCCTGGCTTCAGATCGGCGTAGCTCTGGCCATGGTGGCCATTTAGCGGGGTGACCCAACGGAAGGAATACCTTTCTTTCTGTCTCTCCCTCTCACTGTCTGTAACTCTACCTCTCAAATAAATAAAATCTTTTAAAAATATAAACTATCATTTACACCATTACACCTTATCCATCCATGAAAGCTAATAGCTACTGAGAAAGTAAAGCTTGGTACAACCTTGCATCACTCCCTGTAGGGACAGACCAGTGTGGGAGATGGGGCAAAAGTGTTTCTGATGGGTAGAGGTGAGGAGAAGGGATTAACTCTACATGGCAGATAAAAGAAGATGGATTTTGAGTTCCATTTTTGGAGACAGAATATGTAAGATTCTGAGACTCGTTATTTCTCAGGGATGCAGGAAAGGGAGAAGTCTGGGAGATGGTCAGTCTCCAGCCTAGCAGACTACTGACAGGATGAGAGACGATAAGAAAGTTGGGAAGTGAAACATTAATTGAGCCTCAGAATACGCTTTTTCAAAGTCTTGTCTAGAAGCCTTCAGAGACTCCACAAGGGCAAGAAGCAGAAATGGCGCCCCTCCTGGAGGACCCAACAGCGCTCTGGGTACACACAGGGAATTAAGGCACCGTTGGCAAGTTGACTCATCTCATACACACTGTGCTCAGCCCAATCTTACTTAGCAGCTGCCCTGCAGAACACCCGCAGTGGGGAAAGCCAGGTTAGCACCCCCGCCTTCATCCATACCAGACCTGAGCCATTCCTCCATCCTGGTGGCACCAGAAGCTTCTCGGGGATCCAGGAATAACGCAAAACCATTTGTCTTTTCGAAAACTGAAATGCTCCCAAGAGCAAGCGTGCGGAATGCTTGTGCAGCTATAATCTCGGCAAACATCTGCCACCTTTGTGTGGCAAACGCGGTCTCTTCAGAGCGCTGCCTTTGATTTCAGGGAAAGACAAATCAGACCACACGTTTTGTTTTGAATGTGTCTCATCACAGGAGGAAATTTTCAGCAGCTTAGAATTCTGAATGTATGAAAAATGATTCTTTTAAACAAAGAGTTCACAATAAAGCAGCAACAAGGTTCATGAAAAAGAAGAAACCCGTTCCCGATTCCTGCCCCCTTCCCCTCGTGTGTCTCATCTTTTTTGGGATACTCCAAGGTCTGCCTCTGGAGCCGAGTCTCCCCTGCCTTGCAGGTGGCAGCTCTCCTGGCCTCAGGGGATCAGATCAGAGATGCCAGCGGCCTGGGTCACCTCTCTGTATACAGCGAGCTGCAGAATGCGCCATGGGTTCTGAGACCTCTTAGTTCAGCTGACGCTGGGTGTGTTTATGGACCATCAGAATGGAGGGTGTATGGAGCAGAGTTCAGGGATGTAGTCCTGCCCTTTCTGGTCCAGTAATTAACAAGGAGCTGCTCTAGCTTCCCCGGAAGCAGGCAGTGTGAAGGAACAGGGTCAGCCGTGAGCATCGGGCTGACCTTTGTCCAGCTCCTTTCTTCTCTGCCTTCAGCTGATGATCCTAGGTGGGGGCTTGGAACCTCTGGCTCTCAGATTTACTGTAGAAAACAGGCAACAGCTAAGCCTTCCTCACTGTCAGAAGCCAGAGGGTGAATGCAGGCACAGCTGACGTGCAGACAGCAAAGTGAAACGGTGTGCAGTGCCCGGCCATCCCAGCTTGCCCAAGACTGAAGGGCTTCTGCAACTGAGGGGTTTCCAAGAGAATCCCAAGAGCCAGTCACCTGCACAACCGCATATGACAATGACAAGAACTGAAGCCACCAAATAGCAAAAATTCATTTTCTGGGAAAATGTACACTAACACATTAAACAACATATTCTGAAACTTCATGAGCTGGTTAATCAAGAGGCTTTCTTGTTCTAATTCAGTCCTCCATGGATACCACAGTGTTCAGTAAGGTTTATCTAACAGAATGGTGGTACACACCTCCTTGATTGATTTTAGCTCTATATGTATCTCCCAAATATCAGTGTCTTTTCTCCATCTAACAAGACACCCACAAGCTTAAAACTACAGACTTCAGTTTTGCTCACCACTCTGTAGATGAGCAGTTTGGACTGGGCCCACATATGGGTGTTCAGTCAGCTTGGGCTGAGTTGGCCTAGGATCACCTCAGATGGAAAAGCTTGTTCTAGCTCCATGGGTCTCTCGTAGTACCACAAGATACCCTGGGTCATATCACAGCTGGGCAGGATCCAAAGACATCTCTTGAGTTCTAGACTCTTTACCTTAAATACCATCATTTCCATCCCACTTGGTTGACCAAAGAAAGTCACAAGATCAGTCCTAATTCAAGGAGTTGGGAAATAGACTCTCTCTTTTGATACCAAGAGCTGCAAAGTTACATCTTAAAAGGGCAAAGATACAGGAGGGGGTGGAGAACTGAGTAATTTTTACAATGTAAATATCTCTTGGCCTGTGACCTACTTTGTAAAGCATAGAAACAAAGTACTTCAGTAGCTCTAACAATCTACTTCTATTATCACCATCCTTCCAGTCTAGCAAGCCAGAAAGCTTGGAGTCTCCCAACTTGTCTTTGCCCCTTTGCTGCCCCCCCACCTACATCCAGCAGCCACCAGCTTCTTCCACCTTGTCTAACTATCCATCACATTCTTCCCTTTCTCTCCATCCTCAGGTCCGGCCTGAATCCAGGGCCCAAGCATCACTCCTGGGATCCTGGTGGGAGCCTCCCTATCATGCGCCCTGTCTCCAGCCCCACCTCCCTAGTCCATTCTCCTAGCAGCAGGGTTAACTTTCTAAGGGATACGTGTAAGCAATGTCATTCTGTTGCTCTAAAGCCTTCATTAGCTCTTAGATGTTGCCAAATTTTATCTAGCAAAGACTTTTTTTTTCCTAGCAAAGACTTCCCACTCTCACATCCTAACATCCCCCCTCCCAAATCACTACTCCAAGAAGTAAGCTATGTTCTACACACAATTAATTACTTGGCTTTCCTAAACAAATCATGCTTTTCTATGCCTTCAAAAGTACAGTTGAACCTTTCAGGAATGTCTCCCAAAGCCGATTTCTGTGACCAGCTAGGCCTAGATTGCCAACTTACCTTTGTGCCCAGAGTGGGGTCCATTTGTACACATTTCTATCTCTGCAACTGGATCTCCCCAAAGATAACTTAAATCATTCATAGTTGTTTTTTAAAAACCTACAACAATGGAGCCTGCGCTGTGGCGCAGCAGATTAAAGCCCCAGCCTGCGGCTCCAGCATCCTATGTATGCTCCAGTTCGAGTTGCAGCTACTCTGCTTCTGATCCAGCTCCCTGCTGGTGTGCCTGGGAGGGCAGTGGAAGATGGTCCAAGTCCCTGAGCCCCTGCACCCAAGTGGGAGATATGAAGGAAGCTCCTAGCTCCTGGCTTCAGATTGGCTCAGCTCTATTGCAGCCATTTAGGGAGTGAGCCAGTGGATAGAAGATATCTCCCTCTTTCTTTCTCTCTCCCTCTCTCCTTCTCTCCCTCTCTCCCTCTCTCCCTCTCTCCCTCTCTCCCTCTTTCTCTCCTCTTTCTCTCCCTCTTTCTCTCCCTCTTTCTCTCCCTCTTTCTCTCTCTCCCTCCCTCTCTCTTTCTCTCTCTCTCTCTTTCTCTCTCTCCCCCTCCCTCCTCTACAACTTTTTCAAATGGATAAGATAAATCTTTTAAAAAAAAAAAACTAAAACTATGCTAAAAGGCAAGAAAAGTCAAGCTTATAGATTGCTTAATGGAGATAGATACACTGGTCACTCCTCTTGGTTTTGGAAAATAGCTGTAGTGCTAGTTAGGGTAATCAATGGATGAAAGAAATAATTATAGAATCCTTCATGGCAGGAAACACTTGTCATTCACCTAAGCTCACAGAAAACTAGTACTGAGGGCCAATGAACACTATTATCATCTTGGTCCAGAGCTTAGCACCTCTCCCATGGGCAACTGGAATATCTTCCTCACTGGGCTCCTTCTACTCTTCTCCTTCAAAAAACCCATACTCTGCACCACAGCTAGAGTGACTTTTTTAGGTAACAAATCAAGGTCAGTCACTACAATGCCTTAGAAACTCCACTACCTTCCCAAAGTATGTAGAGCAAAGTCATCCATAACCCACAAAGCCCTACTTGAACTCATCTGCCAACACTCTTCCCCTTGCTTTCTGAGCCAGCACTCTGGCCTTCTCTCTGTTCCTAAACCATCCCTAAACATGCACCCTTGAGACTAACATGTGGCTGATTTCACAGCTGCCCCAATTATCATCCAGCTCTTCTCATGACTGGCTGGCTCACCCATTAGGTACCGTCAAATGTCACCTCTTAGAGAGAACTTCCTTAATGTCATTGAAAGTCACCTTGCTTGCAAGTTGGTTTCCTTGACCACTGCCTATACCTCCAACTGGAGTACAATCTAAAAGCTGAGACTCCATCTGTCTTAGTCTTTGTGTATCTTCAACATCCAAAACAGCATGCTCAATAAAAGTTGGCTGAGTGAATTGATAAGCAGATGAATGACACCACTGAAAACTCTCAGAGAAAGAGATATGTCGATTTGATCATTTTTACAAAAAAAGTTAGATGATACCCTCTGACTCAATAGAACCCTTCCTCTTCCCACTATGTGGTTGAGATAAACCTCTCCCAGTCCCAGGCTCAGGGACCTCTTTCTAAAAGGATACAGTGACTCAGGACTCATGTAAAGCCCTTTTAAGCTGCTGTCTCATTCTTTTAGTTTTTTAAATATTTAAGTATGGGTGTATGTATTTGAAAGGTAGAATGGGACACACAGAGAGAGAGAATGTTCCATCTGCTGGTTCACTCCCCAAATGGTGGCAACAGCCAAACTGGGCTGAGCTGAAGCCAGAATCCAAGAACTCTACCCTGGTCTCCCACATGAATGGCAGGGACTCAAGTACTTGAGCCATTATCTGCTGTTTCCTGGGTGCATTAGAAGGGAGCTGAGTGGAAAGTGAAGTAGCCAGAACTAGAACCAACACTCCAATAAGGGATATGGATGTCCCAAGGAGTGGCTTAACCTACTGCACCACAATGCCCACCCTCTGATGTCTCATTCCATAACCTTATCAGTGGTGGTAAATATAAATAGCTTTACTTCTTATTGGAAGGAACTCATATTTTCACTCAAAAAACCTTACTATGAAAGAAAAGGAACTACATACAGTCCCTTCACCATAATCTGATCAAACTTGACAACATCAGATAAATTAAAATTGGCTTAAATGAGTTCCAGAATTGGTTCTCTAGAGATCTCAGAGTTGGAGGGGCATACACATAAATCTAACTGCCTACTAGCATCCACACTCAGATGTCCCACAGGCCCTGAAGCTCATTGAGCCCAAGGCTGGGTTTATCATCTGTCTTATTCCGCTGGTGCAACCTCCCCTTCATCTGTATCCTCAGTGGCTCTAGCCACCATCCTTCCCATTTCCAAACCAGAATCCGGAAGTTTCCATTGGCAACGCCTTTTGACTCAATCCTCATATCTTCCTCCTAATGCTGCCCCTTGAGACCATGTTTTGGCTCCTACCTCCACTACCCTCATTGAGTCCAAATAATCCTTAATTCTCCCTGTGGCAGCGAGCATGATCTTTAAAAAGATGAACTAGGGGAGAGAGTTGTGGTAAGCAGGCTAAGTCACCACTTGTAACACCCACACCCCATATTGAAGGGCTACTTCTGGACTGGCTTCCTGCTAATGCATCCTGGCAGGCAGCAGATGAGGGTTCAATTGCTTGGGCCTCCATCACCCCCATGGGAGACTTGGATGAAATTCCCAGTTCCTTGGCTTTGGCTTGTCCCCGCCCTGACTGAATGCCCTGGACATTCAGGGAATGAACCAGTAGGTGGAAGATTTCTCTTCTCCTTCCTCTCTTTCTGTTTCTATGACTATCACGTGGATGGAATCAATAAATAAATATTTTAAAACTAAGTATTATGCCATGGATTCCTAAGCCCCTGCAATGCCCTTCACTTTTCTTAAAATAGAAGCCAAGTCCTCACCAAGGCATCCAAAGCCCCGTACAGTCTGCTTCTGCAAGTCTGCTCATCTTGTCTCATACCCTATGTGCTCTAATGTTCATGTGCTCATCCAAATGGCCTTGAGTTTCTACTCTCTACAGAGACTTCGCGCATGCTCTCCCACCACCAACCACCTGTTACCTCATACCCATTCTTCAGCTCCCTGCTCAGTTTTACTTCCTCAGAGAAGTCTTCTCTAACCTTCAGCGTGGGTCAAGTCCTCAAAGAATGAGGTATTTTTTCTCCTCTCGAGAACCAATATCTATTTATAGTCATGGATTCATTGATGTTGCTACAGGACTTTGTCCCACAAAACTGTAAATTCTAAAGGTCAGGGACTTGTTTCCCATTGTACTGCCTTTTATGTCAGTACTTAGCACAGTACCTGGCACAGAACAAGTGTTCCAAACCTTGAATGTGTGAATCTATCAATCAATGAGGAACAGCTATTCTATGGAGTTAAGTTCACCCTTCAGCAGCTGCCCAAAGACCTACACTCAGTATTCTTCACGAGACATGGGAGAACTGAATGAGGCTAGGAAACAAAATTAGAAGAAATAAAATGAGTCATTGAAAAACTTAAAACCCTTTAGTGAAATCAGCTATTGTTTTCCAGTAACTTGCAGGGACCCCTTGTAATTTACAAATTTCCGCATCAAGGATGTGTGTAACTGACTCTGATCACTTCTGGAAGGATGGCACATTTGCCTTCTCTCTTTGGGAATCTTGGATTGTGTCCTGGATTCCTTCAAAATTGGTGGAGAGGGACAGACAGAAAGGAAAGTGAAAATAGGCTGGGTTTGACACAGATGATATGCCTAAGGGAAGAAACCTGGTCAGATTTAAAGGATATCCCTAACCACTGACTTTACTCACCTAAGAAAGCACACATACACAAACACATTTTCCCTATGAAAAATGAGGCCGGCGCCGCAGCTCACTAGGCTAATCCTCCGCCTAGCGGCGCCGGCACACCGGGTTCTAGTCCCGGTCGGGGCGCCGGATTCTGTCCCGGTTGCCCCTCTTCCAGGCCAGCCCTCTGCTGTGGCCAGGGAGTGCAGTGGAGGATGGCCCAGGTGCTTGGGCCCTGCACCCCATGGGAGACCAGGAAAAGCACCTGGATCCTGGCTCCTGCCATTGGATCAGCGCAGTGCGCCGGCCGCAGCGCGCCGACCGCGGCGGCCATTGGAGGGTGAACCAACGGCAAAAGGAAGACCTTTCTCTCTGTCTCTCTCTCTCACTGTCCACTCTGCCTGTCCAAAAAAAAAAAAAAAAATGAACAAAACCATTCAAAACAGTGGCTTAAATGATCTCTTACTACCTATCAGTCATCCAGTGCAAAGCACTGCTGGGTGCTAGCAAAGAACAATCCCGTGGGCCCAGGGCCTCTGTTCACGGACCTTCAGGGTGCGGGGTCTGTGAACAGGCACTTAGAACAGGCACTCCGACACATTTCAATCAAAGCTGAGAGGGGAAGTGCAGGGGCCGGGGGCAGCACAAAGAAGGGGCACTTGACCTGGCCTTGGAGGTCAGTGGAGACTTGCTGGAGGAACTGAGAGCAGAGCTGCATCACAATAACCCCCTGGGCTTCCTCATCTATGGCATGAAGACAATGAGTCTTACCTCCCAGTGTTGTTGAGCATAGTGTGTTAAATTTGAAACAGTAATAGTGTTTGCTAGTTTAATAAGTCCTTGTTTGTGCCAGGGGCTGGACTAAGCACATCTTGCACATTTGCTCATTAAATCTTCATCACAATCTAAAAAGGTGGTATAAATATTCCACTTTAGGAAGGTTAGATCACAAACCGAAGTTTCTGGTGTCCCCAGTCTGCCAAACACCGTGTTTTGAGGCAGGGCCCTCCACCACCTCCCTAATGTGACCGTGAAAAACTCTCAACTCAAAACAAACCATCTATGAATTGAAGCTCCCTTTCTCTGGTTGTCCCTACCTCCCTTTTCCCTCCACAGAGGAAAAAACAACAAACTGTTCCCAGAGTTGTGTGACTTACGCTGTTTCTTTGGATTCCATGAAGCCATTCCATCTATATCAATATAGTCTTTCAAAGAGTCTAAAAAGGGGACAGCGGAATATTAAGGATTACTTCTGCCTCAAGAACAATAAACCGAATTCCTGAGTCCATTCATGGAAGGTCCTGGGGAAGAAGGCTCCAGGCTCCCGCTCTCCCTGGAGCTAGCAGTCACTGAGTTTAAAGTTTTATTGCCAAAGCATTCCAAAGATACTATTCAAAAGTTAGTCAAGCCCCCAGGCCCCCAAGGTTCTTGGAGCCTAACCTCCCTGCAGTCCCCTGTGGCTTGTATTCCATGAGATGAGGCACCAGCTGCAGCTCTCCTGGCTCCTCTTGAGAACTTGGCACCACCCCATCCACTGAGGCACCACCCTTTTGGCCGAGCTCTGCCTTCCCCTCTTTGACCCATACCCAACCTTTTCACAGCGTTCCAAAGTTTGACCTCATAGAAGATGTATTTATTCACCCATTTGATTTATTCATTTACTCCTTATTGGGAGCCTACTGTGTGCCAGCCCTGTGTCCATGCATTTGTCAACTCCCCATTGTGTTGATAATCTCAGCATGTTGCAGATAAAATCAGAGGAGGAGACCTGACTTCCAGCCAGTTGCTGCATTACGCACTTGACTGTGAACATGTGCCTCCAGCTGTCAGCTCGCCGCCTCCCTGCCTGCATTCGATTCCAAAGCTGCAAAGGTCAGAGTCAGAGAACTGTGATGATAGAGTCATTGAGATGGTCTCCCTGCCTTCCCCAGCTTAGCTCAGCTAAGAATAATCAAGGTCTGCCCCTAAGTCAATCCACAGATCCCAGGAGACCCTGTGTCTAGCATGTAGGAATGAAGCTTGCTGGCTCTCTTACAGCGGTGGCAAGACTTGGTGGTTCCTGAGCCTTAGGGAGCCCTGGACTCCTCGGGTCTTCTGTCCATTCTCCTTTCCCTGACCTACACTGCACACTGATCTTTCAGTGTCCAGCAAAGGATCAAGTGCAAAAGCTTGGGGTCAGCCAAACTTGGAAGCAAAGCTTAGCTCTGTCATTTCTAGCTTGGTGAACTTGGACGAATTGCTTCACGCATCTAATTTCCAATTTCCTCACCTATAAAACTGATATAATAATAATAATTGTTTCACAGGATTGTTTTGATGATTAATGAAATATCACACAAAGAGAGTTTGATCTGAAATTACTGACATTTCAGTGCCTGTGATATTTTTTTGTTGTGTCCTGCGCATTGCAGACATTCAGCAGGATCTCTGGCCTGCACGCTCTGGAGCCCAGTAACACACTTTCTCTTGAGTTGTGATAACTAAGTATCTCTAGACATTTCTAAATGTCTCTTGATATCATTCCCACCTGAGGTCTCTGGTTTAGCCCAACTCCAGGAAAACACTAAGTGTTCAGTTAATAATTTTGATGAGTTATTTTTAGTTTGCATTATACTCAGAGGTTTAATGGTTCTACTAAAGAGTTCAACAAATTAAAAGCTTTTTTTTTAAAAAAAGACCCTATTTCAGCAAGAAAACAGACAACAATCACATGAAAAGTTGTTCATATTCAGTGCATACTAACCACTATAATTATTGGTCACTTGGATCTTACCAGCTGCATCCTCTAAGGTTTATTCCTGATTCCAATATCCTGTGTAGTAAGAAGAAAACTAATTCAAGATAGCAGACCTATAATATAGCCAATAGCCTAACAGTGCCTGGTAATGTATCTGCTATGCCATACTGAACAGATAAGATCTGTCCCCCTGGAAATATCATAAGGGAAGGAATTGGAGGGACACAGAATCAGGAAGAGGAAATTTGGACCTCACAAATAGAAAGAAAATTGGTAGTAAGAGGACCTGAGTTTCCTAGGAAGAAGATAATATTCAAACAATGCAATAATACATAAAAAATCAAAATGGCAATATATTATAGGTACTACCAACATGAGACTCAGAGTTCCCGGACTGTAGACATGTTCTGAAGATCAATTATGTTTATTAATGTAAAATGCCTACCCCAGGGCCGGCGCACTGTAGGCCCTCAATAAAGCTCATCTCAAACCATCATTTGACTTATTTTTTGTCAGGGAAAATACTGAGCCAGACTGAGTTGGTTCCAGGATGTCAAAATTGGAAGAAATCATAAAGACAACCTAATCCAGGTCCTCAGTTTACAGCAAAAGACATGTATATGGAAAACGATTATACAAAGTTACATGATGTTTTCACAGCAAAAACTAGAAACAAAACTTGGTTTTTTAGACTCTCCAAATGACTGAAATGTTCGTAGACATACAAACCTGAACTGAATCCATCTTGAGCCCAGCACACTTAGATGACCTAGAAGTCAGATTCAGAAGTTTCTAAAATCATAGACAGGTGCATCTAAGTTAAAGTGGCCTTGCTTTCTGGTGTTTAAATACTCCAAACTGGGGCTGGTGCTGTGGGTAGTGAGTTAAGCCTCCACCTGTGGTGCTGCATCCCATATGGGCATTGGTTCAAGACCCTGCTGGTCCATTTCTAATCCAGCTCCCTGCTAATAGCCTGGGAAAACAGCAGAGGATGGCCCAAGTGCTTGGTCCCTGCACCCGCGTGGGAGACCAGAAGAAGCTTCTGGCTCCTAGCTTCGGATCCTCTCAGTTCTGACCACTGTAGCCATTTGGGGAAGTGAACAAGTGGTGGAAGACCTCTCTGTCTCTCCGTCTGTGACTCTGCCTCTCAAATAAACAATCTTTAAAAAAAAAAATCCTAATTGTCATCCCACTCCCCCTTGATCCTGCTCCTCGTGCTCCTGAATTCACTTCCACTTTTTTTATGTCTCTATCTCCTCCCTCACTTGCTGCCCACAGAGCCAGGCATGCTTTATCTGGACCCTCAGATCCCTAAGGATAACTGACTCCTCACCAATTGGTTTAGAATCCCTTTTCTGACAACTAACCTGTACTGTGCTAAGAATTTTATATGAACAACCTATCTGTATAATACTGGCAATTACTATTATCTCCACCTTACAGATACTGAAACTGAAGCTCAGTTTCCTGTATGGGAAAGGAGAGCTATGCTGTTAATGAGATAGAATTAAAAGAAATCAATCAAAACACTAGTACAGGGTTGTCCTAGAGTAATAGGTAGACATGGTGAATATCTGGGGATAGTGGACTAGTTTAGTGTGAAGACCAGAAAAGGTGGTGACTAGCAATGGCTTTCTGGGAAGAGAGGCAATCTTACAGAATTGTTTTTCCTTCACATGTTTTAAATACGGAGTCATTGAATAGATGGGAATGGTGCAGTAATGGTGCTGGACTTCCTGGTCAGTGGGGGATTCATAACCAAGCAATCTCTCTCTATCTCTGTCTCCCTCCCTCCATCTCTGTCTCTCTCTCCTGCTGCTGCTAATGCTGCCTATAGCCCACCAGGGGCCTTATCTCTCTCAGAGCCCAGGCTCATACTATGGCCAAGGTCTCACTTGTTCTCACCTGTTCCCTAAATCACAGGTGGGGTAGGAATTATGGGCTCCACCTACTTTTATGCCTGACCTCCAGTCCTGACCCATTTCTGACTAACCCATCTGTGGAGTCATTCAAGACTATGACCCACTTCCCACAGGGCTCCTCCCCAGACATGCTTCCCTGGGGACCTTCTTGTGCCCTGGTGTTCCTGCAGCCTGCAGGCACCAGCACCACCCATTCTGGACAGCTCCACCCTGCCCAGCCCTCACCTGGGTGTTGGCCTGGACTCCACCCTCTCCTTTCCCTTCTCAGCCCAAGTCTTCTGGCTCTGTCTGCCCTGGCCCAGAAATGTGCCCCTTGCTCCTGAGCCTTTGTAACAACTATTCGCCCTGATCTGATTTCTTCCTCTCTGATAATACTGACCTCTCAAAAATGCCAATTTGGATCAGGTTTCTGCTTAAATGGGTGCTCTAGGTCTCCATTATCCCTAGTATAAAGCCCAAGCTCCATAAAGTTGGGTGTCCCATTGTGCAGCTGAACCTATCAGCCTGGAGTTTCTTCTGCAAAGTGAATCTAGGGAAGATAAGGTCTCTGAAAGTTAAATGCTAATGTTCCTTAACATTTTGCCCTACACTAAATAATTAGAATCTTACATCTAAAATGGATCTTAATCAACTTTTCCCCTACAAAACCAGCTCTTTTCCTGACAGTTACCACTGATGGGGAAAATAATAACCCGATTAAGTCTTTTGAAATATCCACACATTGTTGCAATTGTTTTTTTTTTATTTTTTTAAAGATTTATTTATTTATTTGAAAGTCAGAATTACAGAGAGAGAGAGAGAGAGAGAGAGAGAGAGAGAGAGAGAAGGAGAGGCAGAGAGAGAGTTCTTCCATCTGCTAGTTCACTGCACCAATCCAAAGACAGGAGCTTCTTCCAGGTCTCCCACGCAGGTGCAGGAGCCCAAGGACTTGGACCATCTTCTACTGCTTTCCTAGGCCATAGCAGAGAGCTGGACAGGAAGTGGAGCAGCTGGGACTTGAACTGGTGCCCATATGGGATGCCAGCACTGATGGCGATGGCTTTACCCACTACACCACAGTGCTGGCCCCGCAATTGTGGTTTACAATCAAACTGCAGGCTTTTGGTTCTTTCCCAAATAAGTATCATTCATTGTACAAAATACATGTAGTTTCTCAACTGAACCACTACAGTGATACTCCAGTTAGCTCTTTCTAATCAAAAGTTTGCTCCACTTGCTTGAGAATGCAGACTGTAGAACTGAACTGTGGAAGTTAAAATGCCACCTCTGCCACTTACAAGCTGTGGGACCTTAATTGACTTACTTAAATTATCTGAACCCCAGTGTACTCATCTACAAGGATGATATCAATTTCTTATAGTTAGGAAGAAGACTAACTAAGATTAAATATATATGAACTACAAGACAGAGTGCCTGACATACATAAGCACTCAATAAATACCCTCCTTATAATTAATTCCCTTATCTATGAAGTCATTGATGGTTTACAAACATTCCTTAGGGTTGAGCATTTGGCACAGCAATTAGGACACTGTTTGGGACACCCACATCTGATATCAGAGTGCCAGAGTTTGAGTCCCAGCTCCACTTCCCATTCCAGCTTCCTGCTAGTGCTCGTCCTGAGAGGCAGCAGGTGATGACCAACTGCTGGATCCTTGCCACCCACTTTTTTTTTTTTGACAGGCAGAGTGGACAGTGAGAGAGAGAGACAGAGAGAAAGGTCTTCCTTTTGCCGTTGGTTCACCCTCCAATGGCCACCAAGGCTGGCACGCTGTGGCCGGCGCACGCGCTGATCCGAAGGCAGGAGCCAGGTACTTCTGGTCTCCCATGGGGTGCAGGGCCCAAGCACTTGGGCCATCCTCCACTGCACTCCCTGGCCACAGCAGAGAGCTGGCCTGGAAGAGGGGCAATCGGGACAGAATCTGGTGCCACGACCGGAACTAGAACCCGGTGTGCCGGCGACGCAAGGCGGAGGATTAGCCTAGTGAGCCGTGGCACCGGCCACCACCCACTTCTAATACACCACATTCAGAGTGTAGAACAAGTCAAATGGTCTAGGACCTGGATTCAGTTACAGGTTCCTGGTTTCAGCCTTGCCCAGCCCCAGCTATTGCACTTCTTTGGAGAATGAACTGGTAGACTGATAATCTCTTTCTGCCTTTCTGTCTCCCCATCTCTGCCTTTCCAACAAACAAATCAAATGATGAAAGTACAGCTAGCTATTTAAACCCCTTTTTTCTTAGCTCTCATTTAACATGAATAAAAGCAGCATGATTCTGATCTAATCAAAGGTGGGCGCTACATTGTGTCTGTCTTTCCCTTCCTCACACTTCCCCTTTTTGGAACCCTGGACACTCCATTGGAACCTCAGGACTCTACCATGTTCTGTGAAGAAGGATCAATTGCAAAAGACATGGAGCTTATGGCTTAAAACATACAAAAGTATTATCATATACGTCTGTAACCAGGGGCTCAACAGATCTCCCTAGGTGATCCTAGGTGTCAGCATGGCTGTGTTCATTCTAGAGCCTTTAGTAGACAATATGTTTCCCTGCTTCACCCAGCTCTCAGAGCCCAGCCACATTCCTTGCCCCATGGCCCTTTTCTCCACCTATAGCCTCCCATGGACCTGTCTCCATCATTGAATCTCCTTCTCTGATTCTCTCCCAGCCTCCCTCTTCTACTCACAAGAGTCATGTAATTACACTGGCCCCACCCAGATAACCAAAAAATAGCTTCCTATTTTAAGGGCAGGTGGTTGGCAACTTTAATTCCATCTGCAACATTAATTCCCCCCTTATCATGTAACCTAACGTCCACAATTTCAGGGCATCAGAACATGGACAGCTGTGGAGTAGCTTGCCACATAATTCACTAGAGACCACTCTACATTTGGGGATGTAGCCATCCTATCCACCTCACTCCAATACCTTAAAGCCAAGTTTTCCATCTTGTTCTTAATTTTGACATAGGAAATCCTTGACAAATACCTGCCACAATCAGGATATACTGTCTCTGGCATTACCCAAACTCACAAGATATGGCTGCATTTCAGGGTTATTTGTTGCAAGCAACAGAAAATTACTCTGGCTAATTTATGCCTAGAAGGCATTTGTTTAAAGCTTAATTTGAAGTTCACAAGGCCCCGGGGGAAGAGGAACTTGTCAGAAATCATGCAACCAAGGACAAGTCCCAGAATCTTACAGCAGAACTGATCTGAATGGAAGTTGTTATTACCACCCTCCCGTCCCGTCCAATTGTCAAGGATGCCAGATTCTATTCTGAGTGTTGTTACCACCCCTGGAAACTCGATCAACAGAGTTGCTCCTTCACCCACCATCTCTGTTCCTTGGCTTTTCTGAAACCCAACTTCATGTCATGGGTGGCTGCCTCTGATTGGCCAAACCACAGACACCTGCCAATGCCCTACTCCAAGGAAGGCTGGGAAGTCACACATGTGGCATTTTCAGTTTTATGGTGAAAGAGAGGCTCTGCATCTCACCAAGATCCATAAAGCTGAAAATTCCCTCAAATTAGTTCAAATTATGAGGAAATAAAAAAAATAACAAACATCCTCAACACTAGTCTGGGAAGATTATGTTTTGTTTTGTTTTGTTTTGTTTTGACAGGCAGAGCAGACAGTGAGAGAGAGAGAGACAGAGAGAAAGGTCTTCCTTTGCCATTGGTTCACCCTCCAATGGCTGCCGCGGCCAGCATGCTGCAGCCAGTGCACTGCGCTGATCTGAAGCCAGGAGCCAGGTACTTCTCCTGGTCTCCCATGGGGTGCAGGGCCCAAGCACTTGGGCCATCCTCCACTGCACTTCCCTGGCCACAGCAGAGAGCTGGCCTGGAAGAGGGGCAACCGGGACAGAATCCAGCACCCCAACCGGGACTAGAACCCGGTGTGCCAGTGCCGCAAGGTGGAGGATTAGCCTAGTGAGCCACGGCGCCAGCCAAAGATTATGTTTTAAAAGAGAAATAAGAATATTTTGGAATTATTCATTCTTAGTGAACATACTATGGCTCAAAACTAATTTCTTCCCTCCTAAGTGCACATAATGTCAATACCATTCAAAGGATCATTTCTAGCTAACTGACAAAAACTGGCCTTCAGGCCGGCACTGTGGTGCAACTGGTAAAAGCCACCACCTGTAGGGCCAGCATCCTGTATTGGGCACCAGTTTGTGTCCCAGCTACTTTATTTCCCATCCAGCTCTCTGCTTTGGCCTGGGAAAGCAGTAGAAGATGGCCCTAAGTCCTTGGGCTCCTGCACCTGCATGGAAGACCTGGAAGAAGCTTCTGGCTCCTGGTTTCGGATCGGCACAGCTCGGGCCATTGCGGCCAATTGCAGAGTCAACCAGCAAATGGAAATCCTCCCTCTCTCTCTCTCTCCCTCCCTCTGTCCCTCTCTCTCTGCCTCTCCTTCTCTCTGTGTAACTCGGAATTTCAAGTAAATGAACAAATAAATCTTAAAAAAAGAAAAAAAAGAAAACTGGCCTTGAGCCCACGATTTCTAGAACCCAGGTTTGAAAATCAAGATAAGATGTGCCCATCCCCAGTTCTTTGGTGTCCCACCCCTGTCAGTTTCTCAAATAAGACTGGAGGATCCCACAAACACTTGTGCAAGTCCTTTCAAGACTATGGACTATAATTCATGTGAGATTGGGACTTGAATTCATTAAGAGCAATGAGGTGTGCCTCCTGCTCTCTCCTATCTCCTATCTGAAGTTGCAATCTTTCCAGAATAAAGTCCTCTCACCTTGATGAATTGAGCAACTTGGCACTCTCTCCAGTAACTGTCAACACTGTACCCTTGTCCTAACGCCGTGGAATTCCCATCTTTCCCCATCATCTATCACCAAGCAGCACAATAAAAATCCCCATTTGTATTTTTGGTGGTTTTTTTCCAAAAACCTTCTCTCCTCTTGAGTTTAGCCTTTCTGACACAGTTCTCACATGGGTCATTTCTCCAGATTTCTTAATATTTCTACTTTAAAATCCATGCCCATCAGATAGGATGCAAAAGAGCCACATTGCTTTCTAGTTCACCAATATCAAGATTATACAATGAAAGGAACATGCATTTTGGGATCAAGTTCACAGAGACATTTCTCAGTATCTGCATGAGATTTGCCTCTAAAATTGGGGTAATGGTATCTAGTTACTGTCATAGAACTGTAAATCCAAGTAGGCAGGCCCTTGTAGGCATACTTTTATTGGATCTCTTGGGCAGTTTCCCTGCAGTGAATATAGAACAGTGCCTATTTCTCTCTGAACTCGAGATCTCACATACTTTAAAACAGATGAGCACATACCCACCAAATTTAGATTTAGTTCTTTGTGGTGGCCCAACATAAAATGTAGATTATGAAGCAAATATAATATTCTCTTTGAAAACCCAGGGGCCTTTTCAAAATATATATAAGTTGCCTTCCAGAGTAGAGATACCCTTAGGGTGTGTGGAGCCATAATTAAATTGTGTTGATGTGGCTTTATCAAATAATCAATTTAATTTTAAAACATAATACAAAATTCATTGGCCCACATGAGATAGAGACTTACCAATGAAGACTTAGGATAATGGGTGGGGAAGAGGTTAATAGCGTACTTGTTTATTTTCCAATCGATGCACATGAACCTTCTTCATAATGTCCAGGCGCTGTCTCTTCTTACTTACATCCAGGAGCTTTCCAGTGTTGGTTTCAGTGTGTCATGAGGTGCCCTGACATCTGATTAAACACTACTTCATGGTATGTCAGAGTGTTTCTAGACAGTTTAACATTTGAATAGGTGGATTCAGGAAAGCAGATGGCCATTCCCAACACGAGTGGGCATTGTCCAGTCCTTTTGAGGGTATGATTCAAAAAAAAAAAAAAAAGGTGTAGGCAAGAGGAACTCAGCCCTTTTTCTTTCTGCCTTCTTGGTTGACATGGGGCATGGGACTTCTCCTGCCCTTGGACTGGGATTTATACCAACAGCTCCCTGGTTCTCAAGCCTTTGGACTCAGACTGGGATTATATACCTGGTTTTCTTGGTCTCCATCTTGCAGACAGCAGATCAAGGTACCTCTTAGCTTCCATAATCATGTGAACCAATTCCTCATAACATGGAGATTCTTTATAAAGTTCATGGAAAATGGAATTAAAAGATAGGCTTATGGGGGCCAGCAATGTGGCACAATGGGTTAAGCTACTACCTGTGGGGAGCAACTGGGAGCAACTCGGACTAGACTAAGTTACTGGAATTAAGACTTATTCTATGCATCTGCTCTCCCACAATATGGTGCTGGGAGAGGAGGAAACAGCTTCTACACAGCTGCCTCCAGTTCAACCAATAAATAGCAGGACCTGCTCCCGATTGGAGGAGAGCAGCGTACTCGGCGTGTGGGTAGCAGAGTTGGGATTGGTGGAAGAGGACTATAAAGGAGGAGAGAGACAACATGCACGAGGAACATCTAAAGGGAACATCTATCTGAAGGAACACCTGTGCAGCCCCCGAGAGAGCTGGCCGGCGGTGTGCCGCTCCCCCGCGGAAGTGGGGAAAGTGGCTAGGGGGAACCGCCCTTCCACGGAGGTGGAAGGGACAGTAGCCAACCCGGGAAGAACCAGCAGCAAACCCGGGAAGGGCCGAGCAGACGAAAGAACAGCGCAGGGTCCTGTGTCGTTCCTCCACGAAGAGGGGGAGCGACATAATGGTGCCGTGACTCGGATATGAAGCCTAGGCAGGGTTTAGTGTCGTTCCTCCACGAAGACGGGGAGCGACAACTACCTGCAATGCTAGCATCCCCTTTGAGCATGGTTTCAAGTCCTGGTTGCTCCACTTATGATCCAGCTTCCTGTTAATGCACCTGGGAAAGCAGCAGATTATCACCCAAGTGCTTAGCCCCTGTTACCCATGTGGGAGACCAGGCTGGAGTTCCAGGCTCCTACCTTCAATCTGACTCAGCCCTAGCAGTTGTCGCCATTTGGGGAGTGAAACAGCAGATGGGAGATCTCTTTCTCTCTTTGTATCTCCCTCTCTTTCTGTAAGTCTTCCTTTCATATAAATAAAATAAATCTTAAAAACATTGTTTAAAACTTTTTTAAAAGTTTTAGTGAAAAAAACTTGAAATTCATGCATATTTTCTCATAATACATTTTTATGAACTTTCTGAAAATCCCTATGTATATACATTTGGATATGTTTACATACACCCAGAGAGAGAGAGGGAGAGGAAAGAGAGAGGGAGGGAGAGGGAGAGAAAGAAAGAGAGAATGCTTAATAGTTATATTTCTCTGGAGAATCCTAACCACTACACTTTGTGTATTTTATTTTCAAATACACTGTTTCTGGCTAGTTCTATATCTCCCATGAGATACAAATGCAGTAACTGTTTGCTCACAATGCCACAGCATTTCAGACCCTGCTTGTTTGGAAAGAACATAGATCTCTGTGCCTATGCGGCTTCCTATAGCATTTGTAGTGCTAGTGGCCTCATTACTCATGAATCTGCATCCTCTGTCATGTCACCTATGAATACCAGCTCCCAGTGACTCAAAGGTTGTTAACATGCTCGTTGATGAAGACTATGAATGCACGTCTTACTCAGGATATGCAGGGAAATGTGAATAATTGATTTTTCATCTCTGCCAAACTTGCCACCCAGACGTTTATAACCTACACATAGAAAATTCTTTCAACCAGTCATGCCTAGAACTTTTCATCTGTTATCACTGCCTTTCTAGAAAGTGATCTTTTCACTGTTAACCACATTACTGTGTTCCACTCATAGGCATTGGTAGAAAGGATAGGTGAAGGGCCTATGGTAAAAGAAGGGTGGCCCCATTTATGAATGCCTGCCCCTCTTCCACCTAGCTGAAGACCAACACCAGAAAGCACATCACACAACCATCTGTGCACATCAGTGCAAAAGGCCCGTTAGCCATCTCAAAAGCATGCAGAACAGAAAATCATGGCCACCTCTAGAGGACATTGGAGGACATCCTGACATGTGGTGAGGAGTCTGTCTGGGAGGTAAAGTGACCACCCTGGGTGTCAGCAGTGAGGGCTGCGTAAAGGCAAAGCAACAGTGGTAAGAGATGGAGTTTGGTAAGTCACCAGGGGTCATAGGTCAGCAGACCCAAGGAGAAAAATGCTGGGAAGATGGGAAAACTAAGCAGCAGGAACAATACACAGAGAGGCATGGAGCAAGCACCATATGGTCTCTGTGACTGAAATCACATATATGTGTGGAAGGGTAGGACAGGAGGCCGAGCCCAAGAGCAAAGCCAGAGCTTATTGGCTTTGCAAGGCAAGGTAGAGACTCCAAACTATAAGCCATGAAGACCTCATATACTACCTCAAGTGGAAGGATGACATGAATGGATTAGAATTTTAGGAAAACCATTGTAGCAGCACAAGGACAGTCAAACCAGCAGAGGGAAGACTGGTAATTGAGAAACCAAATAGAAGAAGATTATTTTAATGATCCAGCAGGATATGAAAAAAGATGGAACTAATTCGGATAAGGAGTTGTTGGGCTGGGGAGAACAGGGTAGATTATAGACATGTTTCCGAGACAAACAGGGTGTTGTGATTAATGGACATAAGAGTGAGGGTCAGGGAGGAGACCAGGATGATTCCCAGGTTCTACCCATGGTGACTGAATGAGTAATGATGTCATTCCTGAAACAGGGAACAGAGGAGGAGGAGCAAGTCTGGCAGGAAAGAGTATCAATTCAGGCTGGGACTTGCTGAGGGAAAGAGCAGCAAGACACAGAAGAGAAGATCCCCCAAGACAGAGAGCGCATGCATAACTCACGTGAAGTTTGAGTTGGAAAGGATCATAGAGCCTGTAGAGAGAATTCTGGAAAAAGAAGAGAATTCTAGAAAATCTGGAAACTATGAAATTAATTTTTTGTGGCAGTTAAAAGTCAGAAGACCGAGGGACGAGCATGTATCTTCCAAGTACTGGAAACCACACCCAGATCCTCGGCCAAGTTTTCATAATCAACTATCCACACACACCCTATTCCTTCTTTTCTTTTCCAATGATGACAACAAATGCAACCTGCATCAGGACGGCATTTACAAAGCCCCTGTATGAAACTTCTCTTGAGCCTAACATGGGTGCCCTCTTGAGTCAGCGAAAATGAACCCAGCACTGGGTTTATAGAAGGCTGACCTGAGGAATATAGCATAAGTTGTCATAGAATATTGCCAAGGGATTGGTCCTGGGGGAAAATCAGTCACAGCTGCTAGCCCAGAAGAGGGTGATTCCAGGAGCCTGGAACTTAGACCTAAATAGGTAAACAAGAGCTGGCGCTGCGGCTCACTAGGCTAATCCTCCACCTTGCGGTGCTGGCACACAGGGTTCCAGTTCCGGTCGGGGCACCGGATTCTGTCCCAGTTGCCCCTCTTCCAGGCCAGCTCTCTGCTGTGGCCAGGGAAGTGCAGTGGAGGATGGCCCAAGTGCTTGGGCCCTGCACCCCATGGGAGACCAGGAGAAGCACCTGGCTCCTGCCATCGGATCAGCGCGGTGCGCCAGCCGTAGAGCGCCAGCCGCGGCGGCCATTGGAGGGTGAACCAATGGCAAAGGAAGACCTTTCTCTCTGTCTCTCTCTCTCACTGTCCACTCTGCCTGTCAAAAAAAAAAAAAGTAAATTCATATATAATTGTTTAAAAAAAATAGGTAAACAAGAGTACAAAGCCTTTAGCTTTCCTTTTGTCTTCCCTATTTTCAAATGGAGAAACAGGCCAAGTGATTGGAAGGACCTTATTCAAGGAGAAACTCTATTCAATGAAACCAGCTGGCCATATTAGTGTGACTGTATTTTCTGAATGTGGTTAAAATATCTTACTGGGCAGAACATTCCCAAAGCTTCTCTGCTAATTCAACCGGGTGCCTCGTTCAGTCCACAGTGCCTTCAGCTCATCTGGAAGTCCTAGAATAGCATGGGAAGTAGAGAAGAGATAGAAGTCATCACCCGTCACAGGGATCTGTGGACTGTGATCGCCACATATCCCCTCCTCCCTGAGGCCACCAGGATTTATCAGTGTCCTGGAAGGGAGGTTTGGGGTCATTTAATGATCATGATAAGGGAACCCAGGGGGAGAATCCAAACGTGTCTTACAAAGAAGCTTTTTCTTGAAACTCGCTTGTTTGAGGATTCTCCCCCCCATGAAAACAGCTGCTTTGAGGCGGGCAGCTTCGTAGCTTCTTCCCTGACATCTCTGCCTCGAGTCTCAGACCTTGTCTCAGACCTTCCCTGTGACAGCTACAGGAAGAATCTTGCTAAGGCAACCTCTGGACCACACCACTGTCTGCTGTGGTGCACCCAGGACACTGTCATCTGCACACAGCTTTGCAGGGTGGACAAGACCCCCGCCACAGCCTGACCCTTCAGCCCTTCCAGCCCCTGCTTCCCCAAGGCTCCCCCATGGTTCTGTCACCTCGGGTATCTTCTAGTTCCCTGAACACACCAGATATTTTCATGCTCCATTGTCTTTGCAATACTTCCTGGAATGTCATTCTCTCTGATACTGATTTAAAACAATACCTGTCTATTCTTATTTGCTTAAATATTTTGTGCCTAGATTTTGAATTCCTCATGAACCACAGGTGGTGTCTCACCTTGCTGTCCCCAGCAGGTACTGCAGAATTCATACATGTGGTGGATGAATGCCCGTGCACTGATCAGACCGCTTGTCACAGGGAGGAGGGGGAGGAAGAGGGAGAGTGGCTGTGAGTAATGCGAGATGAGCCTCCTGGCTAGAGTGCAGGAGAGGCACACTTGACTGTGACAGTGAAGTTCTGTAGGGGTTATGCTTCCACCCAGTGAAGCAATCCATCTTCAGCTCAAACCAAACTCTTCCTACCAGGCTAAGACCCATCCCCTTCATGCAGGGAGTTTAGAAGGCTAGGTCACAGATGGTAGGTATAGGAGGAAGTCCATTAACTAAACAGCCAGGACAACCACTTTCCAGAACTCATTAGGAGGAAGTAAAGCTCCTTACTTAGGACTATCACTGATGGCCCATAAAATAAAATTGGGGCACAAACTTAAGCAGAACCTGGGAATTTTCTGCAAATAGTGCTGTAAATCCAAGCATAGGTGAGAAGAAGAACAAGGCATCTTCACACTGAAGTCAGAACAAGTGTCCCCAGGGAGAAAAAGAACACAGCCCATTCTCTTGCCCGTTCCTAGCCTTGAGTTTTCACCAGGTACTTAGTGAGGGTGAAATGGAAGCTTATGCAAAAAACTCACACTCTAGCATGGGTAATTTTTCTATACAATTATCTATGAGTTACCAATAGAGGTTTATCATTCTAGAACATGAGCTCAGTATTCTCCACAAACACTTTTGTTGACTACATAAGGTCGTAAGTTGTGGAGTATCTCCAGTTACTACTTCAAGATACCCAAGTTGAGTGTCTTCTACCTGACACATGAAAACAGGATTTGGATGCCCACATGGGACATTCATTTAACAACTATTTGTTGAGCACCTACATGCACTTGATACTAGGAGTATAACAACAAATGAGTGGGGTCCGACATTGTGGCATAGCAAGTAAAAGCTGTGACACTGGCATCCTATCTGGGCACTGCTTCATGAACTGGCTGCTCCACTTCCAATCCAGCTCCCTGTCAATGGCCTGAGGAAAGCAGTGGAAGATGGTATTTGGGCCCCTGCCACCCATGTGGGAGGCCCAGAAGAAGCTCCTGGCTCCTGGTTTCAGCCTGGCTCATCTCTCACCATTGTGGCCATCTGGTGAGTAAACAAGAAGCTGGAGGAGCATGCTCACTCGCTCACTCACTCGCTCTCTCTCTCTCCTTGTCTCTCTGTCTCTCCCTCCATCTCCCTCTCCTCCCTCATCCTCACACTTCTGGCTTTCAAATAAATTAATTAAATATTTAAAAATAATAGTAATAATAAATGAGAGCTCCTATTTTCTGGGAGTTGATTGCCTAAGAAGGAAAGAAGACACTAACAAGCAGTCAAACCTGCAATACAGCACACTCAGTATTGTAGTGGGGAGTTAGAGGAGCTCCAGAGACACAGGGAAGAGGCCAGACCAACAGGGCAACAGCTTTCCTGGAGGACTGATGTCCATGCTGAGACATCCCATTAGATAATGTGGAGGGAAGTGGAAGACGGAAGAGTGTCCCTGGCAGAATGCACACTGGATAACTACACATGCTAAGATCTAGAAATGAGAGCAGGATGGCCTCGTTTCAGGGAACCTGAAAAAGACAAGGAAAATCCATTTTTCAGACCAGCAAACTGAGGCCCAGGGAGGAATAAGAAGTTTGCTCAAAATACACTGGATAAATAACAGGGAATTTAAGTCCTGGTCCCCTGCTTCCTCTCACTCTCATCTCCAAGAGCCCTGGTAAGGTTGGCAATATTAATAGTTTCTGGTAAGAAAGCAAACCTCAGAGAGGTGGTAGAAGGTACTGGAAACACGTTTGGGGTTGACAAGATTGGACAGGTCAGCACATTTTCTGAGGCAGCTCCCCCTGCTGAGCACCACCTCCCACAACCTCATTCCAAACTTTTAATGAAAAATAAACGTCCCCAGCCCCTGCCCTGTTCACCCGGCCAGACCAGGCAATTACACAGTGTTTGTGTGGCAAGTGGGCTGATGCTGAAAGGCCGGGGCGGCAGTGAGGAATGATGGCAATGAGAGCAGCCAGCTGGCCTGGCAGGGTCTTCCCAGGCCCCCTCCGTCCCCTCTCCCACCGCCCTGTCCACTCCCAAACCAGCCCGCCCAGTGCAGAACTGGACTGCACTGCCCAGGGAAGGCTAAGCCACCAGCAGGCCCCTGGGCTTTGCAAGCAAGGATTGTGAATGCTTTCCAGTGGAATTCCAGCACAAGGCCATAGTGCACAAGGCATAGGGCACCGACCCTCACTACTCACTGTCCTTGGACAGTGACTCCATCTCTTGGAACTCAGACGTGATCTGTGAAACGGAGGTGACTGCAGCACCCAGCTCAAGGGGCTCCATGAAATCACCCATGTAAAGCGAGTTTACCAGAGCCAGTTACATGACAAATGCTTAAAAACCATAAACATTGGCCTCAATTTTTGCTTTTTATTGAAGTGTAATGAATATACAAAAAAAAAAAGCACATATATCATAAGTGCATAGCTCGTTGGTTTTTTACCAGCTGGGCACATCTGTATAGCAGCATCCAATTCAAGAAACAAAATACTCCCCAGCATCCTGGGGATTCCCCACCACCACTGCACCACTGCCGCCTCCACCACACACACACACACACACACCCCACACACACACCCCCCACACACACACACAACCACACACACACACCCCACACACACATATACCCACCTCCAGCACACACACCACACACATACCCCCCACACACATACCCCACACACACACACACCCACCTCTACCACACACACACAGACACACAACCACACACAACCACACACACCCGCCTCCACCACACACACCACACACACCCCACACACATACACACACAACCACACACACACCCCACACACACACACCCGCCTCCACCACACACACACCACACGCACACACCCCACACACACACACCCACCTCCACCAAACACACACCACACACATACCCCACACACACACACACCCGCCTCCACCACACACACAACACACACACACCCCACACAACCACAACCACACACACCACACAACCACACACAAACACCACACAACCACACACATACACACACCCCACACACATACCCCCCACACCCCAAACAACCACACACACATGCCCCACACACATACACACACATACCCGCCACAACCACACACACACCCCACAACCACACACACATACACACACCACACATAACCACACACATACTACACACAACCACACACACACACCACACAACCACACACCCCATACACACACACCCGCCTCCACCACACACACACCACACACACCCCACACACACACACACCTGCCTCCACCACACACGCAACACACACACCACACACAACCACACACACACAACCACACACACACATCCCACACACACACCCGCCTCCACCACACACACCACACACACACACCCCACACCTGCCTCTACCACACACACCACACACACACACACACCCCACACAACCACACACACCACACACACACATACCCCACACAACCACACACACACACCCCCCACACACACCCCCCACACACACACCTGCCTCCACCACACACACACCACACACACCACACACGTACACCACACACACCACACACACACACATACCACACACATGTACACCACACACCACACACACACACCCGCCTCCATCACACACACACACTCCACACACACACACACCCGCCTCCACCACACACACACCACACACACACCCCACACACACACACACGTACACCACACACACCACACACATACACACACACACCCCACACACACACCCGTCTCCACCACACACACACACTCCACACACACACACCCGCCTCCACCACACACACACCACACACATACCCCACACACACACCCGCCTCCACCACACACACAACACACACATACCCCACACAACCACACACACACAACCACACACCACACAACCACACACACACCACACAACCACACACATACACACACCCCACACACATACCCCACACAACCACACACACACAACCACACACACCCGACAACTACACACACCCCACACACATACACACCCCACACACACATATACCCCACACAACCACACACACCCCACACAACCACACACACATGCCCCACACATACACACACCCCACACACATACCCCACACAACCACACACACACACACACGACAACCACACACACCCGACAACTACACACACCCCACACACATACACACACACAACCACACACACATACACACCCCACACACACATATACCCCACACAACCACACACACATATACCCCACACAACCACACACACACCCCACACAACCACACACACACGCCCCACACACATACACACACACCACAACCACACACACACACATACATACACACACCTTTCTGGTTAAGACTGCCTTCCAAAAGTAACCCCAATCCTCACTGCTAGCAACATAGATAAATTTGCTCTGCCTATGTTAAAGATGGTACTATTCGTTCTGTTACAAGCATTTAGGATGTGCCAAGATGCTGCATACGTTCCCTTACTTGTATTATCTTACTTGGTCTTCACAGCAGCCCTCTGAAGTAGGTGTCCCAGATGAAGATCTAGAGAAGAGCTTACGGAATTCCCAAAAATGACAGTAAAACTAAGTCAACTTAGCAAGGTCATTACCAACAAGATCAAAATACAAAAATTGATTACATTTCTAAAAAGACCATTTGAAACTGAAATTTAAATATCATCTATAAAATACCTACGGATACATTTTAAAAATATAAAATACTAAGAGATAGGGGCTGGTATTGAGGCACATCAGGTTAAGCTACCATCTGCAATGCCAGAATCCTATACGGGCACCAGTTCGAGTTTTGGTTACTCCACTTCGAATTCAGCTCCCCACTAATGTACCTGGGAAACCAATGGAAGATGTCCCAAGTCTTTAGGCCCCTGCCATCCATGTAAGTGACTAATATGAAGCTCCTGGCTCCTGGCTTCAGCCTGGCCCAGCCCTGGCCCTGGTAGCCATCTGGGGTGTGAATCAACAAATAAAAATCTCTCACTCTCTATCTCTACCTCTAATTCTGCCCTTCAAATAAGTAAATAATTTTAAAAATATACTTTGAGATAAACTTAACAAAATACCAAGAACTATGCAATCCAAATTACAAAGCATTGTTGAAAGTAAATAAAGATTTAAATAAATGGGAAGATACACTGTATTCATAGATTGGAGGAGTCAACATTGTTAAACTATAAATTTACTTCTTAACTGACCTATGCTTTTATTGGAATCCCAATCAAAACACCAGCAGTTTCATTAAGAAATTGAAAAACAGATTCTAAAATATACACGAAAATGCAAAAGATCTAGAAATGCTAAAACAATTTTTGCAAAAGGAGAACATTTTGAAAACTTACAGTAGCTGATTACAAGACTTACAATAAAGTTATCAGAATCCGGACAGTGTGGTACTGGCATAAGAACAGCCCAACAGAACACAATAGAGAGTCTAGAAATAAGCCCCTACATCGAAGGTCAGGTGTTCTTAGACAATATGGCAAGGTAATTCAATAGGACAAGGATAGCCTTTTTCACAAATGGTGCTGGAATAATTGGACATGCATATGAAAAAATTAATATATATAAACAAGAAGAATCTTGGCCTTTGCCTCCACCACATGTAAAAATTAATTGAAGTATTGAGCACAGACCTCACTTTAAAGCTAAAACTATGGGGTTGGCATTGTGACGTATCAGGTTAAGTAGCCACTTGCAATGTGGGCATCTCATGTGGGAGCTGGTTCAAGACCCAGCTGCTCCACTTCCAATCTAGCTCCCTGCTAATGCATGTGGGAAAGCAACAGAAGATGACCCAAGTGGTTGGGCACCTGCGCTTGTGTGAGAGACCAGGAAGAAGCTCCAGGCTCCTGACTCCAGCCTGGCACAGCCCTGGCTATTGCGGCCATTTGGGGTATGAATGAGCAGATGGAAGATCTCAATCTTTTGCTCTCTGTCTCTGTCTCTCTTCCTCTCTTTGTAACTCCGCCTTTCAAATAAACAAAAAAATAAATATTTTTTAAAAAAGTTAATTCATCATAGTTCTCTAAGAAACAAGATCTTTTTAACTCTGGGATCTGGAATAGGCAAACATTTCTTACACAGAATCTAAAAAAAGACTCATTTTTTTAAATGATAAATTGGGCTTCATCCAAATTATGAATATCTTTCTTTTTACCATCATTAATATAACAAAAAAGCTGCATACTGGAAAAAATGTTCATAATACTTGGTCTGCAGCAAAAGACATATCCAGAATATTTAAAGACTCTTTCAGCTCAATAATAATGAAATAGCCCAGATTTTTTGAAATGGGTAAAGCACTTCTAAAGAAAAGATATTCAAATAGCTAATATGCACATGAAAAAAAAAACAATAGTCATCAGGAAATGCAAGTTAAAAGTAAAATAAGATAACATGGCACACCAATTAGAATGGCTAAAATTAAAAAGACTGACAACACCAAGTGTTGACAAGGAGGTGAAGCAACTGGAATTTTTGCACACTGTTGGGAGTGTGAAAGAGTGCAATGCTTTGGAAAACAGTCTGGCAGTCTCTTAGAAAGTTAAAAGCACATCATACAACCCCACAATCTCACTTCTTGATATATATACCAGGAACAATGAAGACAGATGTGCAGACAACAACTTGTGCATAAATGTTTACACCAACTTTATTCATAGTAACCAAGAACTGGAAAGAACTCCAATTCCCACCACCCAGGGAACAGATAACATGAGTTGTGGTCTAACCCATACAATGGCATCATATTCAGCAATAAAAAGGAACACTGACATACACCACACCCACCTTGCTGAACAGAATGAACCAGAACACAAAACAGTCAAGACTGCATGGTGTTAGTTATAAGCTCTAGAAGGGACCACTTTAATCTAAAATGTTGGAAAGCAGATCAGTGGCAGCCTGGGGCGAGGGGCAAGAATGACTGAGAAGAGTCATGAAGACATTTTGGGTGATAAGAAAATTTCATATATGATTATGGTGGTAATTGATGGGTGAATGGATGCATTAATTGGTCATTTAAAATGAGAATATCATGCTATATAATTATGCCTTAATTATTAATAATTTTTTAAAAACAAGCAAATAATGAAACTGTAGGTTTTATCATTGTTATTTCCCAAGAGCAGTGCTGAACTCTTCATGTGTATCATTTTGTTTAATCTTCTCAACTTCCCTCTGATGTGCACACACTAACATGATCCCCATTTCACAGAGGAGAAAACAGAGGCTCTTGAAGAATGTGGCCAAAGTTCTACCACTGATAGGTGATCCAGGATTAACGTGTGTTGCCTTCACCAGTGTGTATCCTGCCTCCAACACACAGAAGGCCTCTGTGCACACTGAAGTAGTTTTCATTCAATAAATGGTTGCTACTGATGTGTTCTTGTGTTGTTGTTTGCAGAGGTGGTGTTTAAAATCCATTCCTGGGAGTATCAAGTCTTCGGCATGTGGGGAGAGTGTCGGGCACCAGCTGGATGAGACAGATTTCACCAGACAGCTGGGCAGGGAAACTGAGGCAGCAGCCGTGTTGAAGGAAAAGGTGCACACTCAGACTAAAGCATGGAGAGTGTGAGCATCTCACAAATACACACACTAGGCATGGAGCCAGAGGTAACAGAGACAACTCGAAACTCCACCCAGAGTGGGGCTGAGGTTTTCAATGCACTTCCTGTGCTGGTCACTACGGATCACAGATTGGGCAGGGCTGAGTGGGTGGAACAGCCCAGACAGCCTGGCTTGGCCGGTGTGGCTGTCCACACCCCAGTCACTCTAAGACAGGTCACTTTGGGCAGAATAGGAAGCTTGTACATCGTTGCTTCTCCCCTTTTTAATACCAGGAAGGGTTCTCTTTGGAAATTTACCTGCTTCTGTGACTCTGCAGTCATAGAAGGTGAGCTCACACCCTGTAATCATGACTTTGGTCCTGAAACAATTATTCATCCAGTGTACTTAAGATTGGTGGCCCATGCTCACTGGGTGACGAGCTTTCCCCCCAGTCCCTCTCCCCACCAGTTCTCTCCTGGCTCACTACTTTGCTGGTTTTGTCAGGCACAGTTGCATCCCAGTTAGAGGGGCAAGTGAGAGAGAAGGAAACCAAAGGGTGAGAGACCCAGAAACACTCCTTTCTCCAAAGTCTCAGACAAGAGAGGCTTTTTTCAATGCATTGCCATTTCAAGAGTTGTACACAGAATTGCCAGACCCAAAAACAGGGGGCCCTGGTGATGAAGCTTCTGGGCCACTGCAGGAAATATTTAAAGGCTGTCACTTGAATCGGCCCCCAGTCACCACAGGAGTGCCCTGACATGCCCTCCATCAACAGCGTCTTCCCAGCCTCTATCTGGACTCCAAGTAGCCACGGGTACAAGGGAGAAGTCCCCATGTTGTCCTCTGAGGCTCACCGAGAAGGCATCGTCCGTGGGCTGTCTTGACTTTCCTCTCTTCGTGTTCTCTGGAAGAACGTCAGGAAGAGAGAGGCAGCAAGTGTGGTGGCAGAGGATGAAGCTTAAGACCTACGCGGATTTTGAAGGACTTCACTGGCTAGCTCAAGTGTTAGGACAATATGGCACCACGGAAGAACCCCAGACAGCCATGTCAGAGCTATGCTGTAGATAACGGTCTAGCAGCAGAGTGGGAACTGGGCCCAGCTCAGACCAGGATGAGATGATGAGATGGGCCTGAGACATCATCAGTCCTGAAGAAGAGTATGAGATGGGGTCCATGGGAGAAATTAGTCTTTTTTATATGAAGCTGTCCATCACCTTCTCAACAGCCTTGTGCAATTTGGTGAATGTATGTTACAATGAGTCCCAATCTCCAAAGCAGAAGTCAAAACTCAAATGATTTCCAGATGCCTAAGCCACTATGCCACCAAGGCATGATCAGTTAGACACTCCATGTGGCACGTGGACCATGGGAGGAACTGGCTCTGTTTGGGGCTCAGTTGCAGTTTGGCTCCCAGGTTTAGGGTGGTCCAGGTACCGTGTCAAGTTGTCAACCCAGAAGCAGCATCAGTACTGCTAGCAGCAATGGTTTGCAATAAAGTCAGGTCTCTGGTGTCTGTGCTCAGTGACCATTCAGCAACAGCAATCACGGTTTGACCATTGAGCCAGCTCTGCAGTACGGTTTGGGTTGTTCTCAGAAGCTTGGCCTCGAGTCAATTTCTCTATCTCATCCATCAGTTCTGGGGTTACCCAATAAATCTTGCTGAATTTCCAGATATGTGTTCTGTCATTTGCAACCAAAAAGCTGGGCTGCTACAATTTTTAGCCATGTAGCAGTATTATTAAGAGAATGCAATGACCAAGTGCACCACCAAGTAGACAGGGACACACAGCAGACACTGGGTAAATACTTGAAATGCTTGGTGAACGGCTGCAGGGGAGAAGGAAAGAAAGAAGGGAGGCAAGGAGGAGGAGAGAGAGTGTATGTAGTATAAGACAGGAAGGGGTGCGGAAGGAAACAGATTTCAGACATGACATCTGCGTGGATGGTGGTGCTATCGCTGAGACATGAAGACAGAAGATGGAGTGGGTTTGAGAAGATAATGATTCACGTTTAGGAGTGCTGAATTCCGGCACATCCAAGTACAAGTTTTCAGTTGAAAACTGGATATGCAGATTCAGAAATCAAGAGCCAGCCAGGGCAGCAGATGAAGATTTGGGGGTGACCAAGGTAGAAAAGGAAGTGAGCTTAGCAAGGGAAGAAACTTCCTGGTGCGATGAGGAAATCACAAAGAATTGGAATTCTGAAAGAAAAAACAATGACAGTACTTGAACGATGGCTTTGGAAGAGTCACTAACGTAAGAGCCGGAGAGAAACCAGCACCTCTCGAGAGAGTGGAGCCTGGTGAACAGATGCCTTTCTGCTCTGCCTGCACCGTGCATGCGCCAAAGCCCTCACATTCCCAGCCTCCCGTGCTGTGGGTGGCGGATGGTGCATGGCGGTGACCCAGCTGCTCGCACCCACCGACGGCCCGGTGCAGAGCGGGCAACTCCTGTTTGTCATCTTTTTTCTCCTCTCAGCGGCTCCAAGTGAACCATTAGCTTTGCCCCATTCATGTGCCGAAGACACTGAGGTTCAAAGACGTGAGGTCACGTGCACGACTTCCCACAGAGACAGGTGACCCTGAGACTAGCTCAACAAGAGAGGCTGAGGTTCTGAACCGGGCGGCAGGGAGGAAGCTCCGAGGAGAGCAGCCAGTGAGCTCCATGTGTCACCAAAGCCCAGAGCTGCTGCTTGCCCGATGTCACCCAGCTGTGACGATTTCTAAGCCCAGGCCGGTCTGCTCTCAGGATCTGATGAGGATGACAGTCACAATGCTGGCAACAACACTAGCAACCATGACAACAACCACTGCTGGCCACACACGCGGGGTACTCACCGTGGGCCAAAACCAATGTGCTCCATGCATTATCTCACTTAATCGCCAAGGGGGCATCACAGACTTCCCTTCCACCAAGAGAAGGGAGCTCAGCCACCATGTGCAGTGTTAACTCTGCTGGCGCTCGGATCTGGCAGTGAGCGTGCAGGACAGGACACAGGATGGGCTGCCCAGCCTGGCAGCTCCCGGGTCTGCCGACCCCAGGGCGGCCCCAGGGAACAGACAGCCCTGCCCAGCAAGAGAGACATTCTTCCCAGACAAACCGCAGAAGCGTCTGGGAGCTGCCGTCTCCTGCCCTCTGTGACTTGTAGCAGCTTGTGCAGATCTCTGGGGGTGAGGTGATCCAGCTCTGGCCGTGCTGTCCCCAGTGCTAGCGAGGAAGCTGCCCTGGGTGCTGTGGAGTTCATCTCTCCAGGCCTGCCCAGACCCAAGACAGGCACTGATGTACAAGATAGCAGGGTGGGCAGAAAGAGCAAGTGAACAGCAGACTCGGGAGGAAACTTCAAGACCACTGTGGTCCTCTGTCCTAGGCTTTTCTCAGTCTCTCTTCCTGCTGGGTAGTTTACTGCCTTGCCTTTTATGTCATATTTGAAACAAGATTTCAGTAATCATCTCTGCAGAAGGTACTTGGCTTGGTGGGAATTCCCAGTGCCTACAGGGGTGCTTGCTACAAAGGGGAATACGTATCAAATGTTTATCAAACCCTTACTATGTATATGGACCTTACATTCATCATCTCCATTAACATTCACTGTAACTCTATGAAGGACGTCATGTTATTATCTCCATTTTACAGACGAGCAAACTGAGGTTCAGAAAGACAAAGTGATGCAGTAAATGTCACACAAATAAAAGGTGGCAGGCACAGAATTGGACTGGGGCACATGCTCTTAACTATCCCACTATGATGCCGTGTGGAGAGAGAGAGCGAGAGTTGCCTAACTGGTGGAGACGTTTGGGAACCTTGGCCTTGAAACTTCCTTCTATTGTATGAACAAGGTGTGATTTTGATGAAGGAACTTCAAGTCTCTGAGCCTCAGTTTCCCAATGACAAAAGGTAGCTTTGCAATAACAAACAGAACGCTGTGGACATGCAATGCATACGAACGCTGTCTGCCGGGTGTCTGCGAAGGGGGAGCTCCCTGGGCAGCTTCGTGCATGTGTGTGCACAGGCTCTTGCACATGCACGTGCCTAGTGGAACTCACGTCTGCCTTGTCTCGAGAGCCCTTGAGTGTGCCCAGGGGAGCAGGAGAGCTACCCAGCGCGTTCACTGCCTCCACCTGCCTGCCAAACCTGAAGCCCTTGTCTTCCGCGGCTGTCAGTCTGTGTCACCAGAGCAGAGCTCAAGGCTGCTTCCAAGCCCGAATGCATGTTCAGCCCCGCCCCCTGCCCACTGACCCCAAACAGCCACCTCAGAGATTTGCTGGGGACCAGAGATGGCCTCTTGAGAAAACACAGCTTCAGACAGGGTGGGGACAGGAGGGAGGGCTTCTGCTCAGCACCATATCCTACTCTCTCAAGACCCTACACAGGGCAGGGCCTTGGCTTGGCCCTGGATAATGGGTGCTCCATAAGCACGTGTTAAAGACATCGACAACCCTCCCGGGCCACTTTCACAGGCTTCATTTCACAAACGGGGAGACTGAGATTCCTAAAGCTTAAGTGACTTACACCAGGGTACACAGCACATAAGACAACCAAGACAAGATCCTGATCCAGTTCCATCCTACACCAACACCTGCCTTTACTCCCTGTGCCCAAGAAGGCAGCACTCTTGAGGCACCAGGCCAGGTCATGACGGGGAGACCAGCCTCCCTCTTGGTGGGAGAGACCGGGTAAGAAGGCACTGTCTCAGCCCAAGATCACGCTAGAGAGGAGACCGACTCGGAGGCCAGCTTAGCAACGCTCTGAGGAGTGTCGTTCTGTCTGCATGCTCAGCTTATCAGTAAGCTGGCCTAGCAGGCCCCTCTCTCGGGCTGGCGTTCCAGGTGGGGAGCTCCGCACCTGCAGGTGTGTGGATGGCAGATGAGGGTTTGCTGACCAGCAGGCGGTAGGGCTGGAGAGGAGGGCGGCCACTGAGTCCCAAAAGTTTGGTGAAGCCGCCTGTGCATTTCTCACCCAGACTTGAGGGCTGAAAACAGCAGAAGTGTATTCTGTTGTATTTCTCATGGCCAAAAGCCCCAAATCAGTTTCACCGGGCTGATGTCAAAGTGTCACAGGGCCACACTCCCTCTGTTCCTCACCTCTCCCAGCCACTGGAGGATGCCAGCTCCCCCTTCTTCCCCCACATCCCTCCTGCCTCTGCCTCCGTGGTTCTGTTGCTTCATTCTCTGTGTGTGGTCAGGTCCCCCTCTGCCTCCCTCTTATAAGGAGACATGTGATGGTATTTAGAGCCCACCCAGATAATCCAAGATAATCCACTCATCTCCAAATCCTTCACTTAATCACATCTGCAAAAACTCTTTTTCCAAAAGGGGGAAAAAAAAATGTAACGCTTACAGGTTTCAGGGATTAGGACCAGATACCTCTGGGGGCCATTTTCAGCCTCCAACTTCTTCTAGATAAGCCTGTACTTTACCCAGGCGGAGAGGGGAGCCCTTGGAAGTTTCACATGGCACCATGCCACAGTGAGATTTATTTTCTAAAGCAAACGTGGATTTTCTTGTACATCCCATGGCAAGTCCACTCCCTGAAGAGTCCCAGACATTTAGAAGTTTTGGTCTCTTGTGGCTCCCTGTTCCCAGTACCCCCTTCCTGCCTGATGATGATCTTTAACACCTCTACTTAAATCCATCTTCCTTGATCTTCACTCTCTCTAAAGAAATTCACTCAGAGCATCTGTGTGCATTGATGTCTTTCCTGAAGTTGTGCTGTGCCAGAGGGAGTGGACATCGCAGAACACAACCCACTGTCAGTGCTAACACCTGGCGCTTATGCATCCTTGGGCCACTCCGGCCACCAGGCCTCTCTTGCTGGCTTCGTTCTTCTTGGCCTTTATCCTCCTGCCATGGTCTCTGGTTGTCTCTATTCCCTGGTGCCACTTCCTTTCTCTCTGCTCTACCCTATGCCCAAAATTCCTGTCATTTCTAAGACTGGGTGGTTGAGAGAGGTCTTGCCCTCTCCAAGTGAACTATTATTTTTCTAAGCAAGAGTAACTACCCTCCAAAAAGAATCCTTGAAACTAGTAGTTAAAATAAGAATTTTTTGACTCATTTCATGTATGTGTGGGCACATGTTTTAGTTAAATACATTTAGAGGGACATCATATATGCAAAAACACACATGCACACACACATACACACACACACACACCCCAGAGGTCACAGCTCAGCTCAGTTCCAACTTGAAGAGAGCATGTTCTAAAGTCATCACCAAGACCAACCAACCCATCTGGTTTCAGCTGTGGTTGGCAGTGGGTAATTAGCATTCAACCGAATGCCCAGGCCCAGTGTTCTACTGTGCATCCCAACAGACTGCCTCACAGCAAGAGGTTCTGCTTTGGTGTAATTACCTACTCCTCGCACACCAGTTGCCCTGGTGTGATGTCAGCCCCTCCACATTGTTTATTTTAATTAAAAAAGAAATTGCAGGTCTTAGGTGCTTGTAATTACAGCCCATGAACTAAATTGACTGAGGCCCCTAATTAACCTGAAACATGTCTACCTGGCTGGAGGTGTAAGTTTGGACTTGACTGGTGCAAGGCACTGTGTCGGCACTGAGAACCGCTGGGGAAGACCAGGTCGAGATCAGGATGGAGTGCTCCCCCTCCAAAAACAGCCACACCACAGACTGCATCCCCCAGACCACATGTGGACTTGGTGTCATTTATAAACATAACCCATTCCCACAGAACACATTCAGCAAAGAGGTATTGGTACCATCTCAAAAGCAACTAATGAACCCATACAAGAAAAATAAAAAGACAATACAACACAAGAGAAAAACTCAGCTCAATAGGTGCAAAAACCACATTGACAAAATCTAACTGGATAAAAACTCTCGACCTGATAAAGGTCTCTGTGAAAAACTCCCAGCTAGCATGACGCACAACAGTGCAGCCATGGATGTTTCCCCCCAAGATTGGGAGTGTGACAAGGATGTCTATGCTCGCCACTGCTATTCAACACTGTCCTGGAGGTTCTAACAAAGGCAATTAGAAAGGAAAGGGGGTATACACATCTAGATTGGGAAGGAAGCGATAAAACTATCTCTGTTTTCATATATCATGTAGTCTTAAGTGCAGAAAATATGAATGAATTCACTTTTTAAAAAATATACCTAATAAGTGAGTTCAGCAAGACCGCAGGATGCAAGAGCAATAGAAATCAGTTGTATCTCTATACACGTGCAAAGAACAATCCAAAAATAAAATTAAGAATTCGTAGCAGCATCAAAAACAGTAAAATAGGAATAATTTTACAACTGAAAAAACTTGTGCTCTAACACTATAAAACATTGTTGAAAGAAAGAAAACCCATAAAATCCAAAAACATTCCATGTTCATGGATTGAAGAATTATTGTCACTACAACAACAGTGTTTCTCAGATTAGTTTGTAGATTCAATCCCTATCAGAACACCAGCTGGCTTCTTCACAGAAATGGACAAACTGATCCTGAAATTTATACATAATTGCAAATGCCTTAGTATAGCCAATTCAATCTGGACAAAAACAAAGGTGGAGTCTTCCTGAGTCCCAAATTCAAAACTTACTATAAAGTAAGCCATCAAGGCAGTGTGGTACTGTCACCAGAATAATTTAATGTACAGATTGAAGGAGCTGAATTGAGAGTCCAGAAACAAAGGCAAATGGGGTCAACTGAGTCTGACAAGGGTAGGAAAACCATCCAGCTGGGAAAGACCCATCCAACCAATGGTGCTGGGACAACTCACAGTCTCAGACAAAAAAATGAAGGTGGACCTGCCTCATGCCGCATACAAAAATTAAAATAAATACCTAAATGTAAGGGCTAAAACCATAACAAAAAAAATTAGAGGTAATTTTTAGATTTTAAGCTTATAGAATATTATGTCAATTTTTTTAATATCACTATGTGGATGTTTTAAAATTTAATAGACATTAAAATTGTACATACTTACGGGGTACTATGTGATGTTTCATTACATGTCAGCACCGTGTAATGCCTAATCTGAGTAAATATATTTATCTTTTCCATTATTTCACATTTCTTTATAATCAAGGCATCCAAAATCCTGCCCTCTAAGTTTTATTTTTAGATATAAGTACACAGTACATTATCTATACTCACACACAGAACTCCAGCACTTCTTACTCCTATTACCTGATACCCAGAAATCAAACTTTCTCCACTCCTCCCTCTCACGTCCTTCCTCAACCTATTGTAAACACCATTACATTTTTTTTTTGACAGGCAGAGGGGACAGTGAGAGAGAGAGAGAGACAGAGAAAAGTCTTCCTTTGCCGTTGGTTCACCCTCCAATGGCCGCCGTGGCCGGCGCTCTGCAGCCGGTGCACCGCACTGATCCGAAGGCAGGAGTCAGGTACTTATCCTGGTCTCCCATGGGGTGCAGGGCCCAAGCACTTGGGCCATCCTCCACTGTACTCCCTGGCCACAGCAGAGAGCTGGCCTGGAAGAGGGGCAACCGGGACAGAATCTGGCGCCCTGACTGGGACTAGAACCCGGTGTGCCGGCGCCGCAAGGCGGAGGATTAGCCTAGTGAGCCGCAGCGCTGGCCAATTATATTACATTTTTAACCTCTATAAAATCAGCTATTTTTTAGACTCCACATATGAATGAGATCATTTGATATCTGTCTTTCACTTAACATAATGACCTCCAGTTCTATCCAAGTAGTTGCAAATGACAAAATTTCAGCCTTTTTACAGCTGAGTAATATTCCATTGTCCATATGTTCCACATTTGTTTTATCCATTCATTGGTCAATGGACGCTGGGGTTGTTTCCATTTCTTGGCTAGTGTTAGTAATGCTGCAATAAACACAGGAGTTTAAATGTCTCTTTGCCAGTGGATTTCATCTCTCATGGATACACACCCAGGAGTAGGATTTCTAGGACATACGGTAGTTCTGCCTTTAGCTTATTGAGGAAACCCCACGCTGCTTCCACAATGGCTACTAATTAACATTCTCACCAAGAGTGTGCCAAGGTTCCCTTTGTTCCACATCCTCACCAGCGCATGCTATCTTGGCCTTTTGATATTGATAACAGCCAACCTTACTGGAGTGAAATATCTCATGGTGGTTTAATTTGCATTTCCCTCATGATTAGTGACATTGATCAGTTTTTCACGTTGGTCATGTGTGTTTTCCTTTGAGAAATATGTCTAAAGCTACTGACCATCTTTTAATTGGAGCATTTATTTTGCTTTGAGTTGTCTGAGTTCCTTTCATATCCGGGATATTAACCCTTTGTCAGATGAATGCCTTGCAAACATTTTCTCCCATTCTGTAGGTTGATCATTTCCTTTGCTGTGCAAAAGCTCTTTAGTTTAATAAAATTCCACTTGTCGCTGATCTTCTGTATATTAAGATAATCGAAAATGAATCTTGATGTGAATGGAAGGGGAGAGGGAGTGGGAAAAGGGAGGGTTGCGGGTGGGAGGGACGGTATGGGGGGGAAGCCATTGTAATCCATAAGTCGTACTTTATATTTATTAAATTTATATTCATTAAATAAAAGTTTAAAAAAAATCCCACTTGCCTACCTTTACCTTTATTTTCTGTGCGTTTAGGGTCTCAGGTTGAAAATTCTTGCCCATTCTAATATCCTGAAGTGTCCTCCCTGTGTTTTCTTCAATAACTTCAAAGTTTCAGGTCTAACATTTAGGTCTTGGATCTGCTTTGAGTTTATTTTCATACATGGTGAGTGACAGGGGTCCAGTTTCATATTTTTCATTCAAAAAGCTTCTAATGTACTAAGTACCATTTTAAACATCTTAAAAGCTATAGCATGATAAACCATCATGAGCTTACCAGCCAACTTAAAGAAGGAAGCATAATCAATACAATGAAGCATGATCAATGCTTCGAACTATCCTGAGAAACACTCAGAGATGATCAAAGTAAGAATACACAGCTGGCCGGTGCCGCGGCTCACTTGGCCAATCCTCCACCTGTGGTGCCGGCACCCGGGGTTCTAGTCCCAGTTGGGATGCTGGATTCTGTCCCGATTGCTCCTCTTCCAGTCCAGCTCTCTGCTGTGTCCCAGGAGTACAGTGGAGGATGGCCCAAGTGCCTGGGCCCTGCACCAGCATGGGAGACCAGGAGGAAGCACCTGGCTCCTGGCTTTGGATCAGCACAGCGCACCCGCCGTAGCGGCCATTAGGGGAGTGAACCAACGGAAAAAGGAAGACCTTTCTGTCTAACTCTGCCTGTTTAAAAAAAAAAAAATACACAGCACCCTTAACAGGAAAACACAAATTTAACAAAATCATCTCAGTGAAGTTTTGTTTTTATCTTGGTGAATATAAAAATAAAGTTGTATCTGTCATTTCTGATGCAAATTTTTCAATAATTACAGATTTCAGCAAATTACATGTACAAGTCTTATGGCCAGTTTTCCTTTGCTTTGCTTTTAGATGGGGGGAGATTGATTTAAAACATTTCTGTGTCTATTAATAGTACTAACTCTTATGCTGAATTTGCTTGAAATATGTTTCCAATTTTTATGTTTTCTTTTACTGCTTATGATAACATTTTAAGACACAGAAATTCTCTTTTTTCAGTGCCAAATATATTATTTGTATCCTTTAGACTTTTTCCATTGCTTTTAGGCTTAGAATGCCTTTCATCATCTGAAAATCAGCTAAAGATTTATTAAACATTATCCTGGTTTTTAATGCAGGTGATCTTAACTTCCTACAACTCTGTATTAAGTAACATTTGTATATTTGTATATAGCATAGCCACCCAAAGAACTGCCTGTATTTTTAAAACTTAAGCTTTTAATCCATTTATAATTTAATCTGGGAGATAAGTGAAGTTCAAATGTGACTTTTTTCCAACATTCATTGCAAAATACATCCCTTTTGGGGCCGGCACTGTGGTGCAGCAGGTTAACACCCTGGCCTGAAGCACTGGCATCCCATATGGGCACCAGTTCAAGACCTCGCTGCTCCACTTCCAATCCAACTCTCTGCTATGGCCTGGGAAAGCAGTAGAAGATGGCCCAAGTCCTCACACCCCTGCACCATGTGGGAGACCACGGAAGAAGCTCCTGGCTCCTGGTTTCAGATCGGCACAGCTCCAGCCATTGCGGCCAATTGGGGAGTGAACCATCGGATGGAAGATCTCGCTCTCTGTCTGCCTCTCCTCTGTGTAACTCTTTCAAATAAATAAATAAATCTAAAAAAAAAAAAGGAAAAGAAAAATCCATCCCTTTCTAAATGACTTTTTTTTTATATTCTATTAAGTGCACAGGTACTCTAGCATGTATTCAAAACCACCTCTTTATTCCATGGCATCCTATTTTAAACTGTGGCATGCCACATTGCTTTAACTAGAATACATGTGAAATACATTTTAAATACATTCTCACTTTATTTTCTTGGGACAGGAGTCAGAGCCTAATGAAATTCAGAATTACTTTGAAAATCAAAAGTCAAAGTTATGCTAAATGTATGAATTAATGATATAGGACTAACATTTTTGAAAAATACCATCTTTCCAATCAGATATGTGGTTGTCTTCCCATGCATTCTTCCTTTTTTATGCTCCTCAAAATATGCAGGTATTTTAATTACTTTACATTTTATAATAGAAAGTTTTGAATATGCAAAAATGTCAAAAGAACTTTATAGTAAACATATATATAGATTCCACTATTAAAACTTTACTTGCTGGGGCCAGCATTATGGTATAGAGGGTAAAGCCACCACTTGCAATACCAGCATCCCCTGTGGGCACTGGTTTGAGTCCCGGCTGCTCCACCTCTGATCCAACTCCCTGCTAAAGCACCTGGGAAATCAGCAGAGGATGGCCCAGGGCTTGGGAACCTATACCCACGTGGGAGATCCAGAGGAAGCTCCTGGCTGCTGACTTCAGCCTGGCCCAGTCCTGACCTTTGCAGCGATTTGGGGAGTGAACCAGTATATGGAAAACTTTCTCTCTGCCTCTCTGTAACTCTGTAACTCTGCCTTTCAAATAAATAATTAAATCTTTTAAAAAACAAAAAGATTGCTTTGCTTGCTTCCTCCTCATTTACCTGTCCATTTATCCACTCATCGATTCATCTTGATTTTGGGGGTGCACTTAAACTTGATTTCATATACATCAGTACACATCCCCCATAAATATTTCAGAATACATATCATTAACTAGAGTTCCATATTTGTTTACAGCTTTTTTTTTCAGTGATAAAATTTACATAGGGTGAAAGACACAAATCCTTTTTTATTCCCAGATTTATTTATTTATTTGAAAGGCAGAGTTACAGAGAGGCAGAATTAGAGGCAGAAATAGAGGTCTTTCATCTGCTGGTTCACTCTCCAGATGGCCACAATGACCATAGCTGCACCAATCCAAAGCCAGGAACCAGGAGCTTCCTCCGGGTCTCCCATGCAGGTACAGGGGCCCAACAACTTGGGCCATCTTCCACTGCCTTCCCAGGTCACAGCAGAGAGATGGATTAGAAGTGGAACAGCCGGGACTTGAACCAGCACCCATCTGGGATGCTGACACTGCAGGCAGAGGCTTTACTGGCTATGCTACAGCACTGGCCCCAAGGCACAAATCTTAACTGAGTTTGTTGAGTTTTTACAAATGCATACATCGATGTTCCCAAACCTCTACTGGGAGACAAACATTGCATCATTGCAGAAAATTTCTCATACCTCTTCCCTGTCAATGCTCATCACCTTCTCAATCACTATTCTGATTTTATTCACCATGATTAATTTTTCCTGTTTTAGATATATACAAATGGAGTAGGTTCTCTTGTGAATGGCTTCTTGCACATGCCAAAATATTTTCAGATTCATCCATGTTTCCTCGTGGTCAGTAATTTGTTCCTTTTTATTCTAGAGTAGTGCTCCATTGCTTAGATGTACTATAATTAGTTTGTTTGTCTTCCTGTGGATGGACACACAGGCAGTTTCCTGTTTTTTGCTATTACTAGTGATGTCCTACTAGGGCCAGTCTTGTACACACACTTTTGTAAACACATAGTTCCAGTTTTCTTGGATGAGCACTTGAGAGTGAAACTGCACAGTCAGAGGTTATATATGTCTTCAGATTTAGGTAAAATTGCCAAACTCTTATCAAATTCTTACCACAAAGGATGAGAGTTCCAGTTGCTCCACATTTTAATAACATTTGGGATTCATAGTCATTGTAATTTTAGATATCTTGAAGGGTGTTGAAGGATATTGGATTGCAGTTTGAATCACACTGATACTTGATAATATTAATTAAGCATTTTAGTTGAAGGATTGTAGTTTGAATCAGACTGATACTTGATATTAAGCATTTTTGTATGTGTTCATTGTCCAGTTATATATTGCCTTTTGTGAAATGCCTGTCCAATTCTTTTGCCCATTTTATTGGGTTTTTACCTTTTTATTGTTACATTGTAGGAGTCTTCCTATACTCTGAATGTGATACATTGTCAGATAATTGTTTTACTATTATTATTCACCCAGTTTGTGGATGTTCTACTCATTTTCTTAATGGTACCTGTCTTTGAACAGAAATCTTCACAGTATGATGAAGTCTAATTTATCACTTTTTTTCTTTATGTGTTATATCTGAGAAACTTTGCTTTTCCCTACATCATGAAAATAGTCTCCCATGTTTTCTGCCGACAGCATTATGGCTTGTGTATTATATGAAACAGGAGTTAAACTCCTTTCCCAGGATGATTCTAGCATGATTAACTCAAAGACTTTCCTTTCTGCCTTGAGTTGCTTTGTTGCCTGTCAAAACTTAGTTGATTGGTTGAGTCTATTTTGAGCTTTCTGTTCCATTCCCTTAATCAGTTTGATTTTTATGCCAGTACCAAAACTTTCTTTGTTATTGTTTCCAAGTGAGTCTTGAAGTCATTTGAAGCTCCAACTTCCCTCTTCTTTATCAAGATTGCTTTTGATATTTCAGTTGCTTTGCATTTCTATATGAATGTTACAGTCACTTCTTCAATTTCTACAAAAGGCCTCTTGGAATTTTTATTGCAATTATATTGAATCTATTTGTCAATTGTGGGAGATTTAACTTCTTAACAACACTCTATCTTCATGCCTGTAAATGCTTATTGATTTTGGTCTTCTTTAATTACTCTCAGCAAGGTTGCATTGTTTTTCATTATAGGGGTCTTACACATTCTATTAGTTTTAATCAATATCTTTTGTTTTTCTTTTTGGGGTTCCACAAAGAGATTTTTAATTTTTATTATTTATTTTATTTGAAAGGCAGAAAGAGAGCTCTCATTCACTGGTTTACTCCTCAAATGCTCACAATGGCCACAGCAGAGTCAGGCCAAGATCAGGAGCCAGCAACTCAATCTAGGCCTCATGTGGGTGGCAGGGACTCAGCTACTTAAGCCATTACCTGCTATGTCCCAGCATGCTCATTAGCAGCCAACTGGAATTGGGAGTGCATCCAGGACCCAAATCCAGGCACTTCAACATGGGATGCAGGTGACACAAGCAGCATTTTTTTTTTTAAGATTTATTTATTCACTTTGAAAGACAGAATTACACAGAGAGAGAAGGAGAAGCAGGGAGGGAGGGAGGGAGGGAGGAAGGGAGGTTGGTCTTCCATTGGCTGGTTCACTCCCTAGTTGGCCTCAACGGCCGGAGCTGCACTGATCTGAAGCCAGGAGCCAGGAGTCAGGAGCTTCCTCTGGGTCTTCCACGCGGGTGCAGGGGCCCAAGGGCTTGGACCATCTTCCACTGCTTTCCCAGGCGATAGCAGAGAGCTGGATGGGAATTGGAGCAGCCGGGTCTCGAACCAGCACCCGTATGGGATGCTGGCAGCGGTTTTACCTGCTATGCCACAGTGCCGGCCCCCACTAGCAGCATCTTAACTACTAGGTCAAACACTCATCTTAGCAGATGAATTTTTAAATGTTACTTTGCAAACATTTGTCACAAGTATATAAAGTTTATTTTTCACATTAACTCTGAGTCCTAAGAGTATGCTAGGTCCACTTATTCGTTTTAGTAGTTGTTTGGTAGATTACCTAGGAGTCTCCACATTAGCAATTATGACACCCACAAAGACATGCAAATTAACTTTTGTTTTCCCTGTAAGTATGCATTTTGTTTAATTTTTATTTTTGTTTTGTCCTTTTTTGCAGTGGCTCTGACCCCATTGAAATGCTGGCCAGGATGGTGAGGAGGACATTCTAACATTGCTTCCAACCTCATTAAGAAAGTGTTTAATATTCCAGCATTATTGATACGCTGCTCACTATAGCTTCTCACAAAATTGCCTGTATCAGATTGAGAAATCTGTCAATCAATCAATCAATCAATGCCATGAAATGAGTGAAAAAGCTTCCACTGCCTCTACTTTATGCAAAAAATTGTATAAGAACAATGTTAGGGGCCGGCTCCATGGCGCAGCAGGTAGGGCTGCCACCCGCAGTGCCGGCATCCCATGTGGGCACCAGTTCAAGTCCTGACTGCTGCATCTCTGATCTGGCTCTCTGCTGCGGCCTGGGAAGGCAGTGGACAATGGCCCAAGTCCTTGGGCCCCTGCACCTGCGTGGGAAGACACAGAGGAAGCTCCTGGCTCCTGGCTTTGGATCAGCACAGCTCTGGCCATTGCAGCCATCTGGGGACTGAACCAGTGGATAGAAGACCTCTCTCTCTGCCTCTGCTTCTCTCTCTATGTAACTCTACTTTCAAATAAATAAATAAATATTTTTTTAAAAAAAAGGAACAATGTTATTCCTTCCTTCCTTCAATACAGAGAGATCTGAGGCTTGCTTTGCGGTGTAGCAAGTAAAGCTGCCACCTGCAATACCAGCATCCTATATGGGCTCCAGTTGAAGCCTCAGTTCCTCCACTTCTAATCTAGCTCCCTCCTAACTGCTTGAAAAGTACTAGAAGATGGCCCATGTGCTGGAGCCCCTGCCACCTGTGTGAGAGACCTGAAGAAGCTCCTGACTCCTGGCTTCAGCCCAGCCCAGTGCTGGCTTGCTTTAACAATCTGGGAAGTGAACCAGCAGTGGAAGATCTCTCCCTCTCTCTATGTAACTCTGACTTTCAAATAAAATAAATAAACCTAGGGGCCGGTGCTGTAGTATAGTGAGTAAAGCCTCCAACTGCAATGCCAGCATCCCATACAGCGCCAGTTCATATCCCAGCTGCTCCTCTTCTGCTCCAGCTCTCTGCTTATGGCCTTGGAAAGCAGTGGAAGATGGCCCAGTGCTTGGGGCCCTGCACCTACAGGGAGACCTGGAAGAAGCTCCTGGCTCCTGGCTTCAGATTGGCTCAGCTCCAGCTGTTGCAGCCATTTGGGGAGTGAAACAGAGGACGGAAGACCCCTCTCTCCATATCTCCCTCTCACTGTCTGTAATTCTACATCTCAACTAAATAAATCTTTTTAAAAAAATATTTAAAATAATAATGATAATAATATGGAGAGATTCACCAGTGAAAATATCTGGGCCTGAAACTTTGAGGGAACATTTTAACTTTTCCTTTGACCCTACATGTACACAGAGAATTTGATATTTACTTGTATTTTGGGGCAAAAAATTTATTTTAAACTCCATTTTGTTTTCAGTGACTTATCCAACAGAGCCCTTCCCTGCTGAGGTGGAATCTCCTCCACATCCTGCATTCAAAACCAACAAAATATGAGGAAAGCTGCAGTCTCCACCCAGCCCTGTTACTCACTCTGTCCTTCCTTCTGTCAGTTACACAACTTTGGGATCATTCTTCCCAGGATCAGGGTGTTTTGGCCCCAACTTTCTAATATTTAATGTGATCTCCAGGGGCCAGTGCTGTTTGTGCAGTGAGTAAAGTCACCTCCTGTGGCACCAGCATCCCAAACGGGCACTGGTTCAAGTCCCGGCTGCTCCTCTTGAGATCCAGCTCCCTACTAATGCACCTCAAAAAGCAGCAGAGAATGGTCCAGGTCCTTGGGTCCCTGCACCCACATGGGAGACCCAGAAGAAGCTCCTGGCTCTTGGCTTTAATCAGCCCAGCTCTGGCCATTGCGGCTATTTGGGGAATGAACCAGCAGATGGAAGATTCTTTCTCTCTAACTCTGCCTTCCAAATAAGTAAATACATCTTTTTAAAAATGTAATCTCCAAAGACTATATTGAAGATGGCAAGACTTGGCTGCTGTGAAAAGCAGTTCTCACAGACTTGAGAGACAGCCATCCAATTTTTACCTGCTGCAAATGCTTATCTCCACGCCAGCAGAGAGAGAGGGAGAGGGAGAGCAAGCTCCACTTTCATGATGGTGGATGTACCATTTCTATGTCTTCATTAGAGAGGTTAATTGAAAATTGAGAGAGACTGTGTCAGGGGCAGCTACAGTTAGCCATTTTTTTTTTATTTTTTATTTTTTTTTTATTTTTTGACAGGCAGAGTGGACAGTGAGAGAGAGAGACAGAGAGAAAGGTCTTCCTTTGCCATTGGTTCACCCTCCAATGGCCACCACCGCGCTGATCCGATGCCAGGAGCCAGGTACTTATCCTGGTCTCCCATGGGGTGCAGGGCCCAAGGACTTGGGCCATCCTCCACTGCACTCCCAGGCCACAGCAGAGAGTTGGCCTGGAAGAGGGGCAACCGGGACAGAATCCAGTGCCCCGACCGGGACTAGAACCCGGTGTGCTGGCGCCGCAAGGCGGAGGATTAGCCTAGTGAGCCGCAGCGCCGGCCTACAGTTAGCCATTTTGAACTAGAATTTATCCAGCTGATTTCATTGAAAAGCTACAATGCTTTACCCTTCAGACACACCGCTGTCTAGCACCAAGGCAGGACTGGAACATGGCACACACTCAGCACATAGTGGTTCATTTTTGCCTTCTGCTGACAGTCTCCCTCAGTGATTTCCTACGTATACTCACCTGCCTGACGGCTCTCTTGAGGAAAAACTGCCTATGTGTCCACCATACACATGGAAACCAGATGATGCTGTCCTCACCTGGGTTCAGAAAGGAAACGGTCCCTTCAGAAGCCAGAAAGAGTTGACAGCGGCACTCCTGGTTACCACAAACTTTTCATAAGATCCTGGAAATACCATTCCACCTGAACCCACTAGGCTCCTCCTGGCTCAGGTGCCTCATCCAGCAGCAAATTAAATCTTGAATGTGAAATGTCATTGAAGGATAGAAAAGCTTTGTCCCTTAACTGCAGCAAATAATGCACACAGAGCTATAAACTTACTTACAGACAGTATGGTTTTAAAGGGTGGTTTCCAGGAAGCTGGAATCAGAAGGCAGAGTGGGCATCAAATCCAGGCCTTCTGAAACAGGATATGGGGTCCCAAATGGAGTCTTAACTGCCACACCAAATATCTGTCCCTGCAACCATTTATTAAGAGTCACATCACACCTGAGAGACATACATTTCATAGTTATCAAAATGCCAGCAAATTCCTTCCGTTTCCAGGATACATAGAAAACACTGACAAATGGAATTCTGCAAGGGGACAGCCTACTTGGTTTAATTCATTTTTGGCCCCAGAATCTTCTCTAAATTAATTAGGCCCAACCAATATAGGTATTCAAACGCCGTGGTGCAAGCTGAATCAGAGCAAAATTTGCCACAATTGATCAGATCCAGGAAACGATCAACTTCTCCAGGGCCAGGGATATTTCCTAAAACAGTGTTTTCTTACGGGAAAAGTAAGACAACAGTGGGGCTCCAAGAACCCTTGGTTTACGTCCTTTTGGGAAACCACACCAATGAGTATGATCTCTGTGAGAGCAAAAGAACTACTTTTCTAAGCTTATTTAGTTTTTCAATTTTATTTATTTGAAAGGCAAAGTGAGAGGGAAAAGTAGAAAGGGAGAGAGAGAGAAATCTATCGGCTGGCTCACTCCTCAAATGCCCACAACCACTGGGTCTAGACCAGGCTGAAGCCAAGGAGCCAGCAACTCCACCTGGGGTGACAGGGACCCAATTACTTGGGCCATTAGCTGCTGCTTCCCAGGGTGCTCACTAGCGGGAGGCTGTGTCCAAAGCAGAGTAGCCAGGACTCAAACCAGGCACTCTGATATGGGATGTGGGCATCCCAAATGGCAGCTTAACCCTCTGTGATCTAATGCCTGCCCCACAAGTAAACTATTATTTCCCCAGTGCAAAAAAAAAAAAATCTAACAAGTAAATGAACCAAGAAGGGAGTGAATGACAGATATAAGCAAGTCCAAGACACAAGTCCAATAGTTCCCTTAGTGATCTATAACTTTGAGCCACTCTCCATAGATCCCAGTTCTTGACCTCAGAGTCTAAGTGGTTTCCAAGTCCTACTTCCATTTTTTTCTCTCTCCCCAGGCTGTACAATTTCTTTCTTTTTACCAGGTCTGAAAGTCCATTTACCTTGCTGACCACAACACGATCATCTTTCTCATCAAGCTGTATTTATCTAGTTCTTTTATCTCACTTAACTGTTTCTCTCTTTTTTGTTGTTGTTTTATTTTACCTTCATTGAGCCCGTTTTGGTTTGCTCTTTTTCCTTAAAAATTTATTTATTTATTTATTTGAAAGGCAGAGTTAGAGAGAGAGAATCTGAGATCTTCTGTCTGCTGGTTCACTCCCCAAATGACCACAACAGCTGAAGCTGGACCTATCCGAAGCCAGGAGCTTTCTCCAGGTCCTCAACATGGATGCAAGGGCTCAAAGACTTGGGCCATCCTTTGCTACTTTCCCAGGCACATTAGCAGAGAGCTGGATTGGAAGTATAGTATCCAGGATTCCAACCGGTGCCCATATGGGATCCCTGCTCCACAGGCAGCAGCTTTACCCACTATGTCACAGTGTCAACCCTGGTTCCTTCTAACTAAATGCAACATAAAACTAGTCCTACACATGCATGCCCACTTACAGATCTCTTCTTTTAGAGTATTTCCCATGCCTGTATCTTTGCCTAATAATTTCTCCCTAGTGATATATAATAATATCTCTTTCTAGGGGGCTGGCGCCGTGGCTCACTTGGTTAATCCTCCGCCTGTGGTGCTGGCATCCCATATAGGCGCTAGGTTTTAGTCTGGGTTGCTCCTCTTCCAGTCCAGCTCTCTGCTGTGACCCAGGAGGGTAGTGAAGGATGGCCTGAGTGCTTGGGCCGCTGCACCCACATGAGAGACCAGGAGGAAGCATCTGGTTCCTGGCTTCGGATCAGCACAGTGCCGACCGTGGCGGCCATTTGGGGAGTGAACCAACGGAAGGAAGACCTTTCTGTCTCTCTCTCTGTCTATAACTCTGTCAAATAAATTTTTTAAAAAAATCCCTTCCTATGTGGGGAAAAAGGGACACTAACCCACTGTTGGTGGGAATGCAAACTGGTCAAGCCACTATGGAAATCAGTCTGGAGATTCCTCAGAAACCTGAATATAACCCTACCGTTCGACCCAGCCATCCCACTCCTTGGAATTTACCCAAAGGAGTTTAAATTGATAAACAAAAAAGCGGTCTGCACCCTAATGTTTATTGCAGCACAATTCACAATAGCCAAGACCTGGAACCAACCTAAATGCCCATCAATGGTAGACTGGATAAAGAAATTATGGGATATGTATTCTTTAGAGTACTATACCGCAGTAAGAAACAACGAAATCCAGTCATTTGCAACAAAATGGAGGAATCTGGAACACATCATGCTGAGTGAAGTAAGCCAGTCCCAAAGGGACAAATACCATATGTTCTCCCTGATCGGTGACAACTGACTGAACACCAAAAAGGAAACCTCCTGAAGTGAAATGGACACTATGAGAAATGGTGACTTGATCAGCATAGCCCTGACTGCTAATGGACAACTTAATACATTATCCCTCATAGTATTTTGTCTGTTCTACTTAATATGACTGGTTTAATTCTGTAATTATCACACAGTTATTCTTAAGTGTTGAAAATTAACTGAAATGTGATCCCTGTTAAACATAAGAGTGGGAATAAGAGAGGGAAGAGATGTATAATTTGGGGCATGCTCGGGCTGACTTGCCCCAATTGGTAGAGTTGGAAACATACCAGGGGATTCCAATTCAATCCCATCAAGGTGGCATGTGCCAATGCCATCTCACTATCCCAAGTGATCAATTTCAGTTCACAATTGATCATAATGAAAGGACTAAGAGTCAAAGGGAGCACATAAACAAGTCTAGTATCTGCTAACACTAACCGATAGAATAAATAAAGGGGAGAGTGATCCAACATGGGAAGTGAGATACTCAGCAGACTCATAGAATGGCGGATGTCCTAAATAGCACTCTGGCCTCAGAATCAGCCCTAAAGGCACTCGGATCTGGCTGAAAAGCCCATGAGAGTATTTCAGGCATGGAAAGCCAAGACACTCTGGCAAAAAGATCTCTGTGAGTGAGATCCCAGTGGAAAGAACAGGTCTTCAAAGAGGGAGGTGCCTTTCTCTGAAGGGAGGAGAGAACCTCCACTTTGACTATGACCGTGTCTAAACAAGATAAGAGTCGGAGAACTCAAGGGGCTTCCATAGCCTTGGAAACTCATAACTGGTGCATAGGGAGATTACTGATGCCATAAACAGGAGTGTCAATTTGTAAAGTCAACAACAGGAGTCACTGTGCACTTACTCTTCATGTAGGATCTCTGTCCTTAACGTGCTGTACACTGAGGCTTAATGCTATAACAAGTACTCAAACAGTATATTTTACTTTGTGTTTCTATGGGGGTGCAAACGATTGAAATCTTTACTTAATGTACACTAAACTGATCTTCTGTAAAAAAAAAAAAAAAAAAGAAAGAAAAAAAAAGAAATTATCAATTCCCAACTTGACTCTCACTGGGATTAAACATGACAATAGGTCTGATCTGATTTCATCATCATTTAAAAAAATCATCTATTATTTTTCACTTTATGTTTCTGTGTGGGAGCAAACTGTTGAAATACTTACTTAAGGTATACTAAGCTGATCTTCTGTATATTAAGATAATCGAAAATGAATCTTGATGTGAATGGAAGGGGAGAGGGAGTGGGAAAGGGGAGGGTTGTGGGTGGGAGGGACGGTATGGGGGGGGAAGCCATTGTAACACATGAGTCGTACTTTGGAAATTTATATTCATTAAATAAAAGATAAAAAAAAATCCCTTCCTGATTATATTGTCTACACATAAAACAGTAAAAGAAAAAGCCTTCTCCTCAGGTCTATAAATACTGCTTATAGATAATAACGAGACCACCCTAGAGTATGAGAGAAACACATGTTTCCCATAAGCCAAATCCAAGATACAGCCATTCTTGTTCTGTGTGATTCTTTCCCCTTGTTCACAGCTGTTGGAACCAATGCTGTCACATGACTCAAATCAGACCAGTTACATTTCTCCCAGGAAATGGAATGTGAACTTCTAGGGCACTCCAAGGGAGTGGGGCAGTGTTCCTCAAGATCCCCATACACCAGTTCCTATCCAGTTCCCAGCAAGTACTCGGACTCCTGCCACCCAAGTGGGAGACCAGGTAGCGTTCCAGACTCCTGGCTTTACCCTGGCCCTGCCCCATTTGGAGAGTGAACCAGCATAGAAGATCGATCTCTCTCTCTCTCTCATTCTTTCTTCCTCTCTAATTCCATCTTTCAAATAAATAAACTTTAAAAAAAATACTCACCTTTGGGCACAGAAACATTCTGAATCTGATGCTAACAGTCTAATGCCAGAGAGAAAAACTAATGGGCAAAAAGCCCAACTTTGAAAGCAACTAACCCAGTTATTAGAATTGCTAATGTCAAAGCAAAGACAAGATTTCCAGGAATGACATTCCCAAGCAGGCTTGAATGCTTTATATGTAATGATCAGGTAGTATCTGAATAAAACAGTGAAATTTTTTCTTAACTGCTGTGCAGAAAGGCAGGGATTATCTATACCTGCACTGTCCAACCTGGTGGCCACTAGCCACATGTAGCTACGAAGCTTTTGAAGTGTGGCTAATGCACGTTAATATGCACTGTAATTGCAAAATACAAACCAGATTCCAAAGACTTGATATGAAAAAGAGTGCAAGATATTTTACTAACAATATCTCATGTAGGTTACATGGTAAAATGATTCTATTTAGATTTATTGGATTAAAAATATTACTAAAATATTACTTTTTAAAATTATTTTAATGTGGCTTTAAGAAAATTTAAAACTATATGAGTGGCTTATAGGATATTTTTACTGGACAACTAGGCTCTAGACAATTAAAATGTGGTATAGTGGGGAAAGCACTTAAGCCACACACACACACAGAGAGAGAGAGAGAGAGAGAGGGAGGGAGGGAAGGAGAGGGAGAGAGGGGGAGAGAGAGAGATCAAAATCTCTGGGTAACCCAAATCCCTTAATATAAAACTACACAGTATTTGCACATAATCTACAAACCCCCTCCCATATACTTTAAATTCTGTCTAGATTATAACACCTACTACAATGCAAATCCCATGTAAATAGTTGTTATACAGCACTGTTTAGAGAATAACCACAAGAATAAAAACTTTGTCTGTACATGCTCAGGACAGATGCATTTTCTCCCAAGTGTTTTCCATCAGCAGTCAGTTGATTCTACAAATATGGGACCAGCAGGCACAGAAGGCTAGCTGTAGTTTGCTAGGTAGCACACATTGAGTGGCTTACACAGTAGGATTATTGTCAAATTCTGGAGGCTGTAAGTCTGAAATCAACACATCAGCAGTCAGTTCCTTCTGAGTCTCTCTCTGCTGGACTTGTAGGTAACCATCTTCTCCCTGGACGTCCCCTGTCCAGGGCTATGTCCCAGCTTTCTGCCTTTATAAGGACACAAGCTGTATCTCAAAAGGGCCCACCCCCATGATCTCATTTTAACTTGATCGTCTCTTTAAAGATCCTACCTCTCAGCCCATAACAGCCTGACAATATATCCTGGTTTTGAAACCTGTGCTCAGTGTTTGTAGCTACATGGACTCCAGCAAGAGACCACCCCTCTCTTTCCATGAGATTTCTTGCCTTCATAATAGGGATTATCTACTCATTTCATGAATATGTTCGAGTACCTTCTATGAATGAAGTTCCCTATGAAGTTCTGGAAACTTGAATCAACAAATTGGAATACACCAGACCTAAAGAGTCAAATAAGAAAAAAAAAATTCAAGGGACAATAGTCTGTGATCAGTGCCACCTGTTGTTGGGATCATTGGAGAGGGCTGTGAGAAAACCACCTGCTGCCTTAGGTTGGGGAGGGAGCAGAGAGGAGTGCACGTCCTACTGTGGTTACCACAAAAGCCCGCATCAGACTCTGCCTCCTTTGAGTCCCAGCTCCACGTGGCTCCATTTCTGATTCCAGCTTCCTGCTAGCATACATCCTGGGATTCAGCAGTGATGGATCAAGTACTTGGGTCCCTAAAATCCATGTGGGAGACTTAGACTGAGTGCTGGGCTCCTGGCTTCCATCTGGCCCTAGCTGGCCCAACCCCAGCTGTTGTGGGCATTTAATGAATGAACCAGCAAATGGAAAATCTGTTTATGTCTGTGTCTCTCATTCTCTTTGCCTGTTTTTCAAATAAATAAACATTTTTGTAAAAAAGAGATCTCTGTCTCTAGAAAGAGCGACACAAATAGGTCAATTCCAATGTCAGTCATTAAAATGAGCCCTGGCTGGGGCCGTGGCTCACTAGGCTAATCCTCTGCCTTGCGGCGCCAGCACACCGGGTTCTACTCCCGGTTGGGGCGCCAGATTCTGTCCTGGTTGCCCCTCTTCCAGGCCAGCTCTCTGCTGTGGCCCAGGAGTGCAGTGGAGGATGGCCCAGGTCCTTGGGCCCTACACCCCATGGGAGACCAGGATAAGTACCTGGCTCCTGCCATCGGATCAGCGCGGTGTGCCGGCCACAGCGTGCCGGCCGCAGCAGCCATTGGAGGGTGAACCAACGGCAAAGGAAGACCTTTCTCTCTGTCTCTCTCTCTCTCATTGTCCACGCTGCCTGTCAAAAAAAAAAAAAAAAAAATGAGCCCTGAACTGGCGCTGTAGCACAGCAGATTAAAGCCCTGGCCTGAAGCACCGGCATCCCGTATGGGCACTGGTTTGAGACTCAGCTGCTCCACTTTCCATCCAGCTCTCTGCTGTGGCCTGGGAAAGCAGAAGAAGATGGCCCAAGTCCTTGGGCCCCTGCACCCACGTGGGAGACTAGGAAGAAGCACCTGGCTCCTGGCTCCAGATCAGTGCAGCTCTGGCTGTTGCGGCCATTTGGGGAGTGAACCAGTGGATGGAAGCCCTCTCTCTCTCTCTGTCTCTCTCTCTCTCTCTCTGTAACTCTGTCTTTCAAATAAATAAAATAAATCTTAAAAATAAATAAAATAAAATAAAATAAAATGAGCCCTGAAGAGAAGTATGAGCCAACTGCTTGCCAGGGCAGAAAAAAGGAGTGCTCTGTTCTGCCTGGGAAAATCCAGGAGGGACAGAAATATAACATCCAGAAAAACAGCATTATGGTACACTAATAATCTGCCCACTTATCTCTAAGCACACTTTCTCCCCTACTTAGTCTTCATTCTTTCTGTTCCTTCACATGTCAATATCATCATAGGGTTTATAATATCAGTGGTTGATCAAAGTTTGCTTTTTTTTTTTTAAAGATAATTAACAAAATGTCTCTCTGCTTCCTAACTCTGTCAGTATCTTCTGTATTTTTAGGCTTGTCACCAAATTTCTCAATGCCACTGTAGGCTTTTTCATACCTGAGCCCTGGAACTTGGGAGAATTTTCCAGACTCCACACCTGACCCTGGTCATTTCAAACCTGGCTCACCTCCATACCTGGGGCCCCACAGGACATGCTCCAGTCATGACACCATCTCTGGTCCCAAATCTTCATGTTACAACCTTCTCACTTCTCAAGTGAGTCGGTGCAGCAGCAGACACCTTGTCTTTGGAAGTGATGTCCACACCAGGATGACTAGCGATGACCTAACTCTATGTGCAACTGACTACAAATCACAAGGTCACACACCTCACTAAGTGTGTCCCCAATACAACTGCAGATCCCCAAGGCCACTCTGACAGCCCAGAGAAATGGAGGGATAACATGAATGCCAAAGAAGAAGAGAGGGTGGCCTTGACACCTATATAACACCTATATAAATAAAATATATATAAATATTTATATTTATATAAACACCTATATATATTTGTTAGATTTTATTTATTTATTTGAGAGTGAGAGAGAAAGAGAGAAAGGTCTTCCACCCAAGGGTTCGGTCCCCAAATGGACACAACGGCTGAAGCTGCGCCCATCCAAAGCCAGGGGTCAGGAGCTTCTTCTGGGTCTCCCATGTGTGTACAGGGGCCCAAGTACTTGGGCCATCTTATGCTGCTTTCCCTGGCCATAGCAGAGAGCTGGATTGAAAAAGGAGCAGCCAGGACACAAAGGGTGCCCATATGGGATGCCAGTGCTATAGGCAGAGGCTTAGCCTGCTAAGCCATGACTTCAGCCCCAGTTTCAATATCTTATGGTTCCAAGTTTTGCGACCAACTGACCGACCCTGGGGACACACCGCTAAGACCTCTGCTAGTTATGGCTCTGAAGCTGGAAATCAGTGGCTGGGCAGTGCAGCTGCCTTGAGAAAGGGGCCCAGTAAGTTAACTCTGGGGGAATGGTGAGATCCAGACTAGGCAGGGCTTTGAAAGTGCAGTGATGAGGGTAGCCTTCCATGCACACAGAGGAGCCACTGCACCTCTGCCTTGCACAAGAGAACATTATGTGGCTTTCGGGGGCTGACTCTGACAGCAATGGAAAGTGTGTAGCGGTTTCCTGCTGTTTGTTTTCATTTATTCCTTTAGCTTACAGTATTTTTTTGATTTGTTCATTTTTTTAAAAGCTTTTAACAGACATAAAATTGTATATATTTATGGAACTATGTGATGTTTTGATACCTGTACACATTGTGTGATGTCCAATCACACCAAGTTAATATACCTCTTTCAGACCTTTGACACTTCTTTATGGTGACAATCCTGTCTTCTGATTTCTTTCTTAATGCGATTCTCACACTCAAGAAACAGATTAAACTTTTTAAAGTTTTTTTTCAACTGGAGACAATTTCACCAAAAAAAATTGTGGACTTTTGAAAAGAGATCAAAAAGTTCCCTTGTTCTACCACACTACCCTGTTTCAGACACTTTTAGTCCATGTTAGTCAATAAAATGATTTCAGAACATAAACTGCAAAGTAAACTTTCTGAGTTCAAACTTCAGCTTCCCCATGTCCTAACTCTGCGACCCTAGGAAAATTATTCAAGTTCCACAACCTCAGTTTCATCATCTATAAAATGGGAAAAACAGAAGCTCCAAGTAGAGCAACTGTGGGGACGGAATGGGCTAACTCACTTCCAGCATAGCATGGTTCCTGATTCGATCAGTGTTAGCCATGGGTGTTATTGTTGTCCGGTCCCTTCTCCAAGCAGATGCATTTTATTGAGTTCTCCCCTCTCTGCTGGATCTCTTTCATTCTTCCCCATCATTACGTCGATGCTGGGAAGTGCCGGGCTAAGCTTTCAACTTGAAGCAGCAAGTTGAATGCATGGCTGCTCAGTTCCCAAGAGGATGTGGGGGAGCTGGGAGGTGTCAGAGATGAGTCACTCGCGGGGACAGAGAAAGAAGGAAACCAGGAGAGACTGGGGTAGTCAGGACTCTCTGGGAGACAAAGAGCCCAACTCAAACACAGTTAAGAACAAAGACGCAATATGGGCTCCTACTCCCCAAGGGAAATGGGAGTGCATGCCTCAGGCACCTGTGGATCCCGAAGTTCAGATGGTGATCTCCCAGTGTCTCCACTTCTCTCCCGGCTTGGCCTGCCTTTCTGTGTTTCTCGCTTGGTCCTCTAACTAACATGAAGCAGAGGGAGATGGGCACTGCTCCAGAAAACTCCAAGCTGACTTCACTGCCGTACAGCAAACCGAGTAAAGAGGGAGGATCCATTTATCACAGCTGCAGGAAGAGCTTGCGTTGGCTTGGAGCATGTGGCCAGGGAAGGTGGGATTCTGTCTCAGGCAACCCCATCAGGAACAGGGGAAGACAGGATGATATTCCCAAGAAAAGGGATAGAGGGATTCAAAAGAGAAAACTAGAGGAAACTTCACTGGGGTTGGCAAAGTCAAGGTCAACCATTGTGTCTTCAACCCTCCCCACACCCCCGCAAGTTCTCAATTTCCCTCTCCAGGCTTGTCTCCCATGCATGGGATGTGGGCTTTGCAGACATCTCAAACCATGGGAGTCTCCCACACAGCCTTCACAGCAAGCTGCCACCTGCTTCCTCCCTCGGGGCAGCCTGGCTCAGGGGCCTGGTCTTTGGCTGCGGCACCGAGTCAGGCACTGGGCGTTCTTGGGCTGGGGAGGTTGCTGAGTCAAAGGGCCGCAGGCCAAGGCCTGGGCTGCTCAGTCCTGCTCCTCACATGGGCGGGACTGAAAGATCTCCAGGCAGTGCAGGGCTGCTGTGCGTGTCCACTAATTGGAGACGGGGATGATGAAATGTTCAGAGGAAATTCAGGTGCCAAATGCCTCTCCTAGAGGTGCATTAAAGTCTCTGGTAATTGCCCAACCCAGAAGCAGGCATCTCTGGGGAGTTTCCCGGCAGGGGCCTCCCTGGATCAACTCCCCAGACTCACGGAGGGAGGGTCCCTCTCCCAGACTCACTCTGCACTGCCTCCGCCCCTTCCACCTGCAGACCCTTGGGCAGCTCTCTCTACCTCTCTGAGCCTCAGTTTCCCTATTACTAAAATAAAAACTATACATTTGTTCTGGAATAAAGAAATAAGATGATGGCTATAGGTCTATATAGGCTTTTCCTGAAGTCAGTTTTGGTAAGTTTTATTTTTCTTAGATGAGTCCCCTTCAAAAATATTTTCAATATTTTGATATAAAATTATTCACATATTCTTTTCTTACTTGTAATATCTGTCCACTGTGTACACAATGAGTCATTTCTAGCTTTTTCAGAGAGTCCGTTCTTGGCTTCTTGATCCTCTCTAATATGTTTTATGTTTAGATTATTAACTTTGGCTCTTATTTTAGTATTCCCTTCCTGTGTTATTGAACCTTTTAAAGGTTAAGTTGGTTATTCTTTTCCTATCTTCTTAAGCTTGTTATAAACATTTAAGGCTATAAATATCACTCCAAGTACCACTTTGGGTGCATTCTATAAGTTTCATTATGTAGAATTTTCACTGCTGTCCAGTTGTAAAACTTTCCTGTAAGATATACTTCATGATTTTTCACTGGAACCATGCGTGATTGAGAAGTGGGTTTTATATTTTGAGGCTACATACACTTTTCAAAGCTGTTTTGCCCAACCACTGCCCTGAAGTCACATCCACTCCGCACCCTCCCTCTCACCTCTCCAGGGTCTACACTCTCCAGTCCCTTGTCCTCTGTCTTCCCTGTAGTTTCAACCAATGGGAAGCACTAGGGAATGCTGGAGGGGAGAAGTAGGGTGTGTCTCCCCCTTTCTGCTTCCTCTGGCATCACTTGCCATGGTGCCTTCTCCCACTGGGCACACACCACCACAATTCTGCCTTTTGAGAACTCTGCGGACTCCAGAGACCTGGCAACAGTGCCTGCTCCCATGCTGTCTGCATCACTAAGGGTTGTAGAAGCTTCTAGCTCTCCTTAAAATCTGAGTTCCATTTCAGTTTCTTCAACCAATCACTTGTATAACTAAACTCCCCTATTAAATTCTCTCTGCCAGAGAGACCTGGAGTGAGTTCCATTTCATCACCAGAACTCAACAAACACAAACCATTTTTATGTATTTTTATATATTATATGTTTTATATATAATTATGTATTTATATATTCATTTTCTATGTGCTCTAGGAGTGCCCTTCCTCCTCCACCTTCCCCTACTTCCCCAAAATGAACAACCCTAATCCACTCGTTCTCAAAATGTGAGCAGCATCAACCCCACTTAGGAAACTGTCAGAAATGCAAATCTTGGGCCCAATTCCAGACTTACCAAATCAGAAACTCTGGGAGAGGGTCACCTGTGTGCTAACGAATCCTACATGTAATTCTGACGCATGTTCAAGTTTGAGAACCACTGCCCTGTGTCATTCACAGCCCACGGGGCCAGGTGCATTTGTTTGTCCTTCACAAACAATTGCAGCATTTGCAGCTGGGTGCCAGCTTCTTTGCAGAAAGCAATTTTCTCAGTCTGTGAGAACCCAAGAAGTTTTAGATAGGCCAAGTACGTCAGCAAGATGCCAGCCACCGATTAATTTCTCAATTGATTAGCTCATTCAGTCACTCTTTCAGGATGTATTGAATTCACAGATAGCCAGTAAACGCATGTCCCTGTCTCGCATATTCAGAAAAGGGGAAGGTAAATTTTCCCCTAATGGGCTTGCTCAGGTGCACACAAAGTTGCCATTGTAAGTTCTGTCTGTATTAGACCATCACCTGGAGATGCACGCACGGATGTGATACCATACAGAAAAAATCTGGAAGATGGAAGCAGAGACAAGCTTGAATCCTGGGGCCACTCGTCTACACTGTGTGAGCCGTGGTGCTGGTCAAGCCCACCTAGAGGACTGTTAGTCCAGAGTGCAGTTGGTGGTTCTTCAAGGAAAGGTTGCCTGACAGTCTCATGCCAATGCTTCCCTGTGTCAAGAAAATAAGAGACTGGGGAAGGAATCACTGAACTCTCTTATCCTGCTTCACATTGAGAATCAGAGAAGGTGTCACTGCTGTCGTCTTCTGAATGAGGCCCTGGAAGGCAGGGCCGGGGAGCGGGGTGTGGTGTGATGAGGAGGCCACGGGGGAGAACATAAAATCACCTGTGGGTCCTCTCCATTCTCGACCCAGGAATGAAATGATGGACAGGTTGGGGCAACCGTTTCAAACTGGAGTGTGTATCAGCATCCTCTGGAGTTTGTTAACATGTCCATGGTTGGGGTCCCCTGCTGGAGTTTTCAGATTTAATAGATCTAGGATTGCCTAAGAGTGTGCATTTTTAACATGTTCCCAGGAGATGCAGATGATGCTGCACCAGGGGCCACACTTTGAGAACCTTTGGGTTAGGATCCTGCCAGATGCTTTAATAGATAAACTGCAAACTGTCAATGAGAGGTGAATTCCCACTCAGCTAACCATCCGATCCTGGTAGGCAAGAGGGAGGCTCTGCTCCTCCCAGTCACTCAGAGACCCAGGCCATGGTCAAGATGTGGCTTCCAGTACCTCACTGAGTGTTGACGTCCTCTCTGCTAGATGAGAGAACAAGTGGAGAAGCTCCACCTTGACCAGAAAGTGATGCATATCACTGACCTGGGAAACACAGTCCTTGGGTGGCCAGTTGACTCTCTAGAATAAGCTACTTCTTCCTAGGCTTGCAGGAGGAGCACAGAATCCTTAGCTTGAGTCAACTGCCACTGTCACATGTGACAAGTCCTCTTCCCTCCCCACATCCTGGGTCTGGCCTCTGGGAAGTGGTGAGACCAGAATCATGGAGCAAAGCACACTACGGAAGTAGTGGGAGAAAGGGGAACAGAATCTTTGGAGAGTTGGAGACCTCTTCCCAGCCCCTCCTTAGACCCCTTCTCAACAGCACAGGTGTGAGCTCACCGAAGTCTCCTCTCTCTTCCCTCACCTCTGCAGGTGCCATGGGATATAACCGAGCCACAGACTGTGGTCAGCTGCAAGAGCCATCCCTGTTCTGTGACCTTGGACCTCTCGTATTTGTTGAGCCCCTACTACGCTCCAGCCCCACGTCAGCTCCCAGTCACTATCAAGGTGGATGAACTGCTCCCATGTCCAGCTGTGCATTAGAATTACCTAGTGAGCTTTAAAAATACACAAAAGTATTTATTTAAAAATATGTTTGCCCTAAATTTCTAAATCACTTGGAGAGCAAAGGAGGCCGGCCTCCAGCACAGAATTCATGCTTAGGCAATTATTAGGAGAAAAGCAAAGTTCAAGAGTTCTGTTGTACAATCCGGTGACTTAGTTAATACCAAAGTATTATATTCTTGAAAATTGCTTACAGAGGAGATTTTAAGCGTTGTTACCATTAAAGCAAATAAAATGATAAATAAGCAAAGTAACGCATGCTAATTAGTTCAATTTAGCCAATCTAAAGTGCACTTTAAAACCACACATTACACTTGACACATGGGGTTTCTGTCAACTAAAATAAATAAATACTTAAGGATATTTTTAAAAGAAAAGAGAAGACACACATTTATAACATATTTCATAAATGATAAAATGGAAAAAAAAAAGATATTGGAAGCCAAAATATGGCTGGTGGGGGGTGTCATGGTGGAGGTGCTGTGAGTCAGTGAGGCTGAGCTAGAACTACATTTCCCAGAATTCCTGTCTCTGCATGGTTCTGACAGCCTGGCTGCCGGGAGTCATATTCTGGTTCCAAAGCTCACCCCTATCCAGCACCCTGGAGGCTCAAGGCCTTTGGAGCTGGTCTGCATGCCACCCTGGCTGAGCTGGGGCAGTGCCCAGGCTGCAGCTTGGCCACTTCCTGCCAGGCTTCCTCCTCCCCCTTCCCCAGCTCCTGGACCAGGGATGTATGAGCCCTGTGACAAAGGTCAGGCTCATCTCAGAAGGCGGGGACTGGGAGTGGACAAGAGACAGAGACACAGGTTCCACGTGTCCCCGCGTATATCCCAGCTCAGCTCTCCAATCTGAGTCTCTTTCATTTTTTTTTTTAATTTATTTGACAGATAGAGTTAGACAGTGAGAGAGAGAGAGACAGAGAGAAAGGTCTTCCTTCCATTGGTTCACCCCCCAAATGGCTGCTACAGCCGGCGCTGCACCGATCCGAAGCCAGGAGCCAGGAGCTTCCTCCTGGTCTCCCATGCCCGTGCAGGGCCCAAGCACTTGGGCCATCCTCCACTGCCCTCCCAGGCCACAGCAGAGAGCTGGACTGGAAGAGGAGCAACCAGGACTAGAACCCGGTGCCCATATGGGATGCCGGCACCACAGGTGGAGGATTAACCAAGAGAGCCACGGCGCTGGCCCCCTGAGTCTCTTTCCTTTCTAACCAAGCACTGATGCAACAGCACCCAGGACTGCCCTACCAGCTCATCCCACCAAACCCACGCAACAAAGCCCTTAATTACGTCACTCTGAGTGGGTTTCGTCTCTGGTTGCACCTTGGCTGATGCAGGCATTCTTCAAGCATTCTCATTTAATTTTCACAACAACCCCCCAAGAACGACCCCAAAAGTCTTATATTAGAGATGAGCAAAGTGAGACTCAAAGAGGCAAAGACCTTCATCCAAAACCCTACGGCCAGCGGGTGGCGTCGGGCCCAGAGGTGAAACCAGGCCCCTCAGACTCTGGAGCTCTCTTCATCACTCTGGTGCTTTGCAAACTTCTGGAGAAGAAACACGGAGTCCCTTTTTTGACAGGCAGAGTGGACAGTGAGAGAGAGAGAGAGAAAAGTCTTCCTTTGCCGTTGGTTCACCCTCCAATGGCCGCCGTGGCTGGCGCGCTGCGGCCGGCACACTGCGCTGATCCGATGGCAGGAGCCAGGTACTTATCCTGGTCTCCCATGGGGTGCAGGGCCCAAGCACTTGGGCCATCCTCCACTGCACTCCGTGGCCACAGCAGAGAGCTGGCCTGGAAGAGGGGCAGCCGGGACAGAATCCAGCGCCCCAACCGGGACTAGAACCCGGTGTGCTGGCACTGCAAGGCAGAGGATTAGCCTAGTGAGCCTCAGCGCCGGCCATGAAACAGGAGTCCCTTAAGATGGTCACCCAGGTTCCCAGCTGACAGACCCTGCCCCCAGGTCCCTGCACCCCAGGCTCACCCACCACTCCAGGGGGCAGGGCCTTCCTTGCACAGTGGCTGCCATCTTCCCTGCCCTTTTGCCCCTTCAGCTCTGGCCAGAGTGTCCCCGTGGGTTAGTGACCCTATTTTTATCCTGAATCAGTAGGAGGAGGAAAAAATACTTGATTGGGAAGATTCAAAACCTGATTAAAAGTCCTGGAAAAAGTTCCCCCCAAACTGCTCTGCTTGCATGGAGAGAAGCACAGTGACAGGAGTGAGGGGACAGGATACTGTAGCGAGGAGCAGAGGACTGTCCACGGGATGGGCAGAGAGAGGCCGGAGGGGGAACAGACAGGAAAGGGAAGAGACCAACACTGAGAAAGTGACAGAGAAAAGATGGGGGAGAGAGAGCAAGAGAAAAATAACCCAGAGACAGAAGAGGGAGAGAGGGACAGTGATAAACAGAAACAAAGACAACATGAATGGGAAAAGGAGGTTTAGAAAAAGCCACCCAGAAATAAAAGTGGTAGGAATAGGAGATAGGGGGAGAGAGAGGGAGAGGGAGAGAGAGAGAGAGAGAGAGAGAGAGAGAGAGAGAGAGAGACACCTATTTAACGCTTTTCCACCTGGTCCCAAATTCCTTAGGGGCAGCTAGAGTGGGACTCAAGATGGCAGTGCAGAAGGGAGGTGCCTCGGGCACTGGCCCTGGCAAGCTGGACAGTGGCCACATTCGACAGACGCCCGCCTGAGTCAGCTCCTTTCTCCACGGCCCCACCTGCCCCGCCTCTTGGGCAGCTGTTGCAGGGATAATTACAGAAAGCCTGCTGGACTGGGGGTTTATGAGACCAGGGAGAGCCTGAGCCTGGAGAAGGGTAGAGGCGGAGGGGAGAGGTGGGCACTCAGAGTTTCTACCATCTGGTACAGGCCCACAAGGCCACATCAAGAGCGGCCGAGGCCACCGAGGTAAAGGGCAGCCTGCTGGGGCTAACGCCCAGGTCACAAAGCAAGCTCTTCCTTCACTCACACATTCCCACTCTTCTACCAACCCTAGTGTCTTTCCACGCATACTCTGCCCATCTGCCATGTTTTCCATTCCCCTGCCAGCTGCTCTCCCCACTTGCCAATGCTTCCTCCTATCTGCATCTCCTCCATTTGTCCACCTACCTCCACTCACCCACCTATCGTCTAAAGTTCCGTGACCCAGCCCACTCCTTATCCATCCAACTTTTCTGCCAACTCCCAACCTCTCTTCCATTCACTCACCTTCCTGTATAGACCAAATTTCTCACCCTTCTACCAGCTTCTTCAGTCTCCATAAAACTTCAGTCACCACCATTTGCTCTAAGCATCTGCCAGCCCCTCCATCCATGAATGAGTCTCTGTATCGGCCAACCCCATCCTCATCTGATAGTCTCTGTCCATGCACCATTCTTGGTTTATCATCCAAACTCCTCCCTCCATTCATTGATCCTCCAGCCACCAGACAACTTCCCCAAACACTGGTCAGTCCCTTCCTCTTTCTCCAGTTTCTCCCCCACAGTCCCTCTATCCTTCTCCAAACCAACCATCCATTCACCAAAATCTCTGCTCCTCTGTATATTCTCTACACCCCTCCCTTGAATCCCTACACTCACAGACCAACTTTCTATTCCATGGGCCGTGCACCCCCCAACACACACCTGTACATCCAACTCTGTGTCCAATCCATCACTACTTCCCCAACCACCATCCCTACCAGCCAGCCATTCAGCAACTCTTCCAGTAACATGCCAACCTCTCCTACACTGCTAACCCCTCCTACCTTCTCTCCATCCACCAAGCCCTCAACGCTCTATCTCTTAATGCAGCCACTGACTTCACAAGGACCCAGCCTAGCCCTTGGGGGAGTTCAGTAAGAAGACGGATTTGCAGAGCTGAGACTTGGGGGCATAATCTTGGTTTGGAACATATTGACAATGTAGCTCATGCTAGTGCTCCCCAGCCTGCTCACAGCTTTGGGAGGCTCCTCAAGTCCATTAAGGAAGCTGGACAGAGTAGAAAGGGAAGTAGGGGAAAGGTCTTCTCACCTCTGCTAAGGACGCTGGTAAAGTTAATTACAACCAGCTCTGCACCCTCCCAGCTAACTGGACAGTACAGAGGAAGCCTCACCCCGCTGATTTCTGCCCTGGCCTGTCCTACCTGCCCTAATGGGAACATCCTGGCCACAGTCTCCTCCTCTGCCTGAACCCCCAGGTTATGAGCTGACTCCAAAGACCCTGAAGAGGCAAAGCCATGCAAGACCAAGCCCTGGCAGTCTTATCAGGCTGGGATTGTAGGAATGTCCCAGCACCACAACGACTCAGTCCTCCATGGTGCTAGTCTCTTAAATCCCAGCAAATCTCTTGACTACTTATGGACCAGCTTACATCTGGGCCAGGCAGATGGCCAGTAAAAGAGAGAAGTAGGACCAACATCAAAATCAGATCTGGGTTGTAGAATCAAAGCCTTCTTGTACTGCTTCCTAGTTGTGTCACTTAACATCTCTGAACTATGTTGTTCTCATGTCTGATCTACTCCAGAGGACTGCGATTTTAAAATAAACACACTTTAGGGTCTGGCCTGACCCACAGGAGGTCCCTGTAAAGAGATGTGCTCCCCTCATGTGGACTGGCATTGATGGCTAAGGCAAGGTCTATGTAAATCAGGGGAAACAGGACATATATCCTCCCTAGCCCAAACTGCCCAGGTTACAAAGCAAAGACTACCCCCTCTCCAAAGCTCCCTTTATAAACATTTCTACTGAAAGATCTCTGATTTCAGAGAATTATGAATGCCTGGGAAATTTTGCAATAGGGTGAAATCAGCGAGAGACAGGCACAAGTTTCTTCTACAAATCTCATCCCTCCCGTTCACATATGCCGGCCCCTGGCCAAAAAGGCAAGCTGACAGGTGAGTGCATGAGTTTCTGTGACTTGAGTTTCCAAAGTGGCGTTCGTTCGGCAAGTGATCCGTCTAATTGCTTTTGATATCTAGAAAGGCTAATTAAGGTAATAATAATACTTGGCACTTGTATAATAATAATAAAAATAATGACCCTTTATATGTAAGGAGTGTCTTTCATCCAAGGATCACAAAGCCTTTACAAACATTAATTAATCCTTACAACTCACCTGCCAGGTGGGTGTAATTAGTCCCATTTTATGGCTGGATGAATTGAGGCACGGATGAAGTGAGGGATGCAATGGAGATCACACGCCGCATCCACGGCCAAGACCAGGATGGCTCTGAAGGTTCTAGAACCACACTCAGATCTCTGGTAGGATCCTCGTTCCAGCCTCTGGACTGGCTCAGGGATTTCCCCCAGGAGTCCACTCCTCCTTGACCAGCAAGAGAACAAAGCAGAGCCAGGCCCACACCTGGCTGGGTGCCCTGGAGCCAATCCCTTCCCTCACTGAGCCTCCATGTCCTTCTCCATAAGCCAAGATGACTGGACCCTGGGTGTCTCCCACCCCAGGGCCCAGCCCCATAGCTTGTCATCTTGCCTTTGGCTTCCCCAGAAAGTTTTGGGGGGCCCCAAAGCCATCAACTAAGACCCACGTTCAGCCAGCATCCCTAAGCAGTTGGCTTGTCAGATTTAGCAAATAAAAAATACAAGTCATCCAGTTTAGAATTGAATTTTAGAAAAACAACAATCATTTTTAGGATAAGTATGTTCTAGGCAATCCTGGGGACATGTGAATACTGAAACACAATTAATTCGACTGAAATTCAAATTTAACCAGCTTTCCTGCATTTTATGGGGAAACCCTGCTTATTAGCAACTCTGCTCCCATCCCTGACCTCCCATAGCCCTTAGCCTGGCCCTGGGAGGCAGGCACTGTGATTCCCATTTTGCCACCAGGACTACCATCTAGAGAAGGGCAGCGGCCTCCACAGGGCCCTGCATTCTTCGTCTGCTTGGGCCTCCCCAGAGCCTCTGCTGACTCCAGCAATTTCCCAGCGTCCAGAGAACAAGCCCAACTCCTTGATGGCATTGCTCTGGGCCCTGCAAATCTGGCCCCAAGGGCCTCTCTGCTCCCCAACAGGTGTACACCAAGGCTTAGTGTAACCCACAGTGCCCAGCACCCGACCATCCTTCCTTGGGTTTCCATGTCTTCACCACCAGAAGACCCTCCTAACCCAAATGCCGTTCCTCCATCTTCTGGAAAAGGCGACACCCCTGCAGGACCACCCAATTGCAGCTCCTCAGGGACGCCTGCCCTGGCCAAGCACTGTCTCTGCTGTTTAGCCTCCACACACAGACCGCCCCCTCTGTGTGTGCTTGTGTGTGTGTGCGTGCATGGTGTGCATCTGTGTGTTAGTGTGTGATGTGGTGTGTGTATGTGTGTGGTATGTGTGTATGCATGTCTCTGTGTATATGGTGTGTGTCTGTAGTGTCTGTGTATGTGTGTCTATGTATGCAGCATATGCCTCTCTGTGTGTAATGTGGTAAGTGGTGTTTGTGTATGTCTGTGTCTATGTGTGCATGTGTGATCTGGGATGTGTGTGAGTGTGTACATGTGAGGTGTATGTGTATGAGGGGTGTGTGTGTGTGAGGGGTGTGTGTGGTATGGTATGTGGTGTCTGTGTGTGTTTATGTCTCTGTGTGAATATGTGATCTGGGATGTGTGTGCATGTGGGATGTGTGTGTATGAGGGATGTGTGTGTATGAGGGATGTGTGTGTATGAGGGATGTGTGTGTATGAGGGGTGTGTGTTCTCTGAGCTCTGTCCTTTATCACCAGCACACCCAGCACTTTCTTGGCCCCAAGTCTTAGAATGCCTCATTCCCTCTGCCAGGAATTCCAACAATATCATCCTCCAAAACTAACCAAGTCATTCATTTATTCCACTAACATCTACTAAGCCCTTGCTATGTGCCAGGCTTATCATCTCAGCCCTTGTGAAATGAGCATCTCACACAGGGGTCAGCAAGTGTATAAACGGACACACAGTAAATGTTTCAGGCCTTGTGGGCCATGCAGTTCCTATCCCAACTACTTAGCTGCCTTTGTAGCATGAAAGCAGCCATAGAAAATACATAAACAAATGAGCATGGCTGTGTTCCAATAAAGCTTTATTTACAGAAACGGGCAGCGGGCCCCAATTGGACCACAGGCCATCGTTTGCCAATTTCTGGTCTAGTGTTAGAAATAGTCATGGAACAAATATCGCACAAATGTCAAACAACGACAGATAATGAATGAACTTTCCTGAACGTTATGACGGGAGGTTCTGCTGGCACTCCTCTTCCCTGCAGGGCCTCCCGTCAGCAGCCACTGTCCCTGGACTGCTCTGAGCTCATTCAAGGTAGGGACTACCTTTCCCACCAGGGGCCTCCAGACTCACAGCGATGCCATACCTAATCCCGCTGAGACCAGACCCCACTGGGCTGCAGTGGCCCAGGGTCCCTCGCTAGCGGAGGGCTAGCTCTGTCCATCCTCGCCCATGAGGACCCTGTTGTCACTCCTTCCGGTTGCCCCCTCTGGTTAGTAACGTAGGCTGAGAAGGAGGAGTGGGAGTCTTGGCAGATACAGGGGCCCAGTGGTCACACGTGTGAGGGAGAAGAATCACAAAACCCTCTCTGGAGACCCAGGCTGTGTGACGAGCCAGCTGTGCCCAGCACTGTGGCTTGTCGCCCTCCTTTCAGTCGCTTCATCCTGCTGAGCGATACAGTTGTTTGCAAGGACGTTCCCTTCCGCACACACACATGCACACTCAGTGCAGTTGTGGCCCCTACTCTTTCCTTCGCATGTGTGCTCAGCCCACAGGCTCACACACCCCTCAGGCACCGCATGTTCACATGTATAATCACACGCATGTGCACATACAACTCCCCGCTTCTCATGTATACGGCAAGCATCCACATCCATGGACTCACCCACACACACACAGGTCCTGAATGCTTGCCTCATACCTATGTGTGCACACATATACTGTAGGCATGTACTCACATACTATACATGTGTGTGCACATGAGGACGATCTCACACTTTGCCCATGCATGTGTACATGTACACCCAAATGCACCATTATACATATATGTGATTATCCTGTGAATCCAGCCTCCTCCAACCCAACCTCCCCCACCCCGCAACCCACATGTCCTGCAGGAGGACCTGGCCATGAAAACCACATCTTTGGTGTTTCTGGACTACCAGCTCTGTCTGGGTTCCTGCTGCCAGGCTCAGCCCTGGGGAGGGCCACAGGAAGTCCCAGTCTCCCTGGCTGCCAAATTCCAGGCACCTCTGACCTCTAGCAAGACAGAAATTCCCGCAGCTTCCTGCAAGCCAGCCAAGTCTGGCGTGCCCAGCACTTGTAATGGGTGTGTGGTGTGCAGAGATAAACCAGCTTGGTGTCCAGCCACCCTGCCGTCAAGGCAGCTTCCTTGGCCTCCCCTGGGGTCAACGCCTGGCACACCGGGACATCCAGAGAAGGGCCTTGGGCTGGGCCCAAGGCTGAAGGTCCTCTTATCTAAAGGACACTGACGACTTCCCTGCCCGCCTTTCCTCTGCCTCTAATACTTCAACTCTTCCAGCAGCCTTGGCGAGCCCACCGCTCCACCCCCACCAGCAGCAGCCAATGCCCACTGCTGCTTTAACCCTTGCTGAGCCATCTGACTGCAGACCCTACTGCCTTCCTAGTAGGGAGTCAAAGGCACTGATGGAAGTGACAAGGGCAGGAATTAGAGAGTGATGAACCCCAGCTTCCAGCCTCTCCCCCATTAGGCTGTTTGCAGAATCTGGACCCCCTGTGCGTGTTCTCACATTAAACAATTCATTCATTCAAAACACACTGCTGAGGCTGGCGCTGGTGCTAGGTTGAGGAGTCACTGGCTCCACAGTGGGCATAAACACCTGGGTGCCAAGGGAACCCATCTGCATGGGCTTCTGTAGTCTAGAAGGCTCCAAAGAGGAAGTGATGTCAGACCTGGTCCAGAAGGCCAAAGAGAAACAGGTATGGAAGAGCAAGCTATACACAACCAAGGCAAATGCAAAGGGCCAAAGCTGAGCGGTGCAGATGTTTGCTCACTGAATGAGTGAGTGAGGATCCCCTAGAGACATTTGGGAAGGGCAGTTACCCAAGATTGGCTATAAATGACTCCTCCCACTGGCTGCTGGGGACTCCAGGGGTGCACTTCTGAAAGGCTGCACCCTGAGGGGCTCCTTTGCCCTGGATAGATGATGTGCTCCCAGGGCTCAGACCCCCAGTCCCTGTGTCCACCACACAGGTACACATGGACACAAGTGTATTGCAGAGGGGACCACTGAGGCTGCAGCAGATGCTGGCACGTGGAACTCACATACGTGTGAGCCAATGTGAATCCCGTGTGGTCCGTGTCCGCACATCTGAGAACAATGACAGTGCTGTTACTGCACTTTCCCGTGGGCCAGGCAGCTGGGCACACTCCTAAGTTCTCTGCGATCATTAACTCGGCTAATTTAGCCGCCTCAGGAAGGGACTGTTAGAACCCCTACTTTCACAGATAAGGCGTGAAGATGTGAGCCATTTATCCAAAGTCATATAATTAGTAAGTGGCAGGGCCAGGATGCCAGTGAGGCCATCTGATCCCAGAGACCACAGCCTCCTTCCCACTACCCTGCTTTCACACTTGACCCACTCACACTGTAGTCCAGTCATGCTGAGCCTGCAAACACACAACTCCCCGCCGCATTCATCTCTCTGGCACACGCCCTCCTGTCTCTTGGGGCAGTACACATCTCCCTAGGAGGTCTGTTTTATTACATGTTTACCAAACATTTGTTAAGCACGGGTTATGGTATGAGGCTTTGTGCGAAGCAGTTTATGTGCATCCTCTCAATCAGCCCCCATGGCAGTCTTCCCGAGGTTCTATTGTTATTAGCCTCATTTCACAGATGAGAAACTGAGGCCCAGAGTGGTTAGGTCACTCACCCAAGGCCACAGAGAGGCAGGGCTGGAATAGACTCAAACTGTCTGACTCATGAGCCTCAGCTCTTGACATCTTTGTGCCTTGCTGGGTTTTGGCTTCCGTGACTGAGAATCTTAGAGGGAGGAAGAAGAGGAGATGAGGAGCAAGAGGAGCAGCCTGAAAACCAAATCGGATGGGGCCGGCACTGTGGTGTAGTGGGTAAAGCCACTGCCTGCTATGCCAGCATTCCATATGGGTGCCGGTTCAAGTCCTGGCTGCTCTACTTCCAATCCAGCTCTCTGCTATGGCCTGGGATAGCAGTAGAAGACGGCTGAAGTCCTTGGGCCCCTGCATCCATGTGGGAGACCCAGAAGAAGCACCTGGCGCCTGGCTTCTGATAAGTGCAGCTCCTGCTGTTGTGGCCAATTGGGGAGTAAATCAGCAGATGGAGAACCTCTCTCTCTCTCTCTCTGCACCTCTCCTTCTATCTCTGTGTAACTCTTTCAAATAAATAAATCTTTAAAAAGAAAACCATACTCAGAGTCTATTGGTGACGATGAATCTGATATGTGGGCGAGGTGAGTTGTGGGGGCATAGGGTAGCATTGCAAATTCTATCTCCATTTTATTATGAATATTCTGGAAATATGGAGAAGTTGAAGGTGCTACGCCATGAGCTCTCACAAGCCCACCACCAAAACTTGGTGACTAGAATCCCACTGTCCTGGCATTACCACCTGTGCATTCATCCTCCCTGCCCTTGGCCTGCTTAAAATGCCAAACACCTTGCAGGTTTTGCAAATCTGAAGAGGTCGAAGCTGATTTGAGCTCTCTTGGGAAAAACCAGTGTATCTGACCCAGGTTATGGGGATGTTTCTGGGGCCAGAGAGCCTGTGCAAAGCTCACAGGTACACATGAAGACACAGACATGTACATACACATGTACACAGAGACACACACACACACGGGAACAAGGGACAAAGGAAGAGGGAAGCCCAGGAACTTGGAAGAGGGCCAGGGACTCACTCTGTTGGTCAGTGGGCCTGTTCCTCCCCAGCCTCCATCCCACAGCAGGAGGCAGGTCCTCCAGCCCCACCCTGGCCACCAGGAGCCCCTGGGCTGGGGCCAGGCCGGGGGTGGGGCACTTCCCTAATTGGCCTGCTTGTCCTTCACCCAGCCGAGGAAGCAGCCGCTGGTTTCAGCCTCCAAATGACAGGAAACGCATGGAGGGTTCCTTGGGCAGTAATTACTACTTTGAGAAAGGAGAGGGGGAGAAAGCTGAGGGGAAACAGTTCCAACTCAAATATCTGCTCATTGGGGGATGGGAGAATGTTTCAAGGAAAAGACGTTTTGAAAAGCCGTCAATCAATCTGACAAGCAATTATCTGCTTAGCCGCTGGTACAAATCCCCCAGGAGGGCCAGCGCCCCTCCCAGGAAAGCAGGAAGCCCGGCCTGACTGTAGCCCCCAAGTCCCTGCAAGCCACAAGAGGGGAACCTAGAGATTGCAATGCTGCCGGAGGAAACGCAGCTCTGTGGCAGCCCTGGTGAGAGGGGACTGCCTGGCTCTTTTCCTCCACTGTCACACTCAAGTGTGCACACACACACACACACTCCACCCCGTGTGAACCCATGCCCCGCTCCACGTGTTGCAGGACACGCCTGCTTCCGAAAGCCTCGCCTTTCCCAGGCAACCAGAGCAACCTCCTGTGTCCTAATTCACCCCACAGACATTTCTCCCGAAAAGAAAATTCCTCAAAACGCCAGGGACACAGGGGAGCGCCAGCTGTGGCCTTCTGAACACAGCAGTGGAAGGAGGCAAGAGTCACTGGCAGGTGGTCCCCGCCCCGGAGCCCTGAGCACTGGAGACAGACAGGCTGGGGAGAGCACGGAAGCATACTTCAGGCCCAAGTGTGGGCAGGCAGGCCCTGGGCGCCCAGAGCTCCAGGAAGCCAGGCTGGCTGTCCCCATCCCTGCCCTCCTCCTCTGGCCTGGGCCTGGCTCTTGCTTAGAGAATTCTGGAACTGCCTCTGATACAGGCCTGAGGGACGCAGAGCAAGCAGGCAGGTCTGGCCTTGCCTCTGCCCTGCAGTCCCAAACAGAGCCCAAGGATGAGCCTGCAGAAGCGCAGAGTGGGGGCGGGCTGATCCCCTTGGCCGTGGCCGTGCGCGAGTACCCGAAACAGGCCGACAGACCAACACCCGTATGGGCTGAATGCCACAGAGAGAAGCTCCTGTGTCTCGTGGGCACACACAGTGGCATCTGCTCAGGCACCACCGCAGATACATGGGCTCCTCCTCATGCCTGCCCAGACTCTCACACACTTGCACACAATGCACAGATGTCAGCCCTCACTCGGTATACTCACCCCATCACGCACCGTGAGTCTCGATGCAGGCAGCACACACGCCACCCCTCCTGGAGCCCTGCCTGCCACACACACACACACACACACACACACAGATACAAGCCTTCACAACCCAGGGCTCACGCTCCACCACACTCATACACCACACACCCGGATGTTGGATGCCAGCCACAGAGGCAGGCCGTGAGCTCGCCTGCATATGCAGGGTCCACTCGGGCTGCCTCCGTGGCTTCCCATGCAACACCTGCCAGCGCCAACCCGAGTCTCAACCATGAGCCCATCCAGGGAGAGTCACGGGTCCTCACCCACACGGAGCTGGTGCGCTCTCTCTCCCCCACACACTGCACCACACACATCACACTGCACACACATATATGCCACACACACACATACCACACACACGCACGCACACACACGTGCGCACGTACACATGGAAGAGAATGTGCAAGAAGAGAGACTCCTCAGGCCTGGCTTGGCAAAGGTCCCAAAAAGGAAATAAATGGCCACTGAAGTGCTGCCCCAGACAGTGGCCATGGAAAAGCTGCTATGGACAGAGCCCAGGTAGCACCAAGGAGAGAAGCCCAGGCCCAAGAAGCTGAGTGAGCCTGGAGACGCCGAAGTCCGAAGCACAAGGAGCAGAGGCAGCACGCGGGTCAGAAGGAGCCTGGGGCCACAGCTGAGTCTCAGAGGCCTCAGGGCACATGGGGTCAGCAGCCTGGCGGAAGCCAACACTGACCCCTCCCCAAGAAAACACCAACAATGGGCAGAGGCATGCATCCACGCAGAGGCAGGCCCGTGGGCATCCTGCAGCGAGCGGAGTGCCTGGGTGAAGGCTCGGCTCTGCCCCGACTCCGGCTTCCTTTCACGTGGATCCTGGAGGTAGCAGCCGTGGCTGCAGCAGTCGGGTCCATGCCGCCTGTGCGGAGACCCAGTTTCTGGCTCTCAGCTTCAGTCTCAGCCCAGCCCCAGCAGGCACAAGCATGGGGAGTGAACCAGCAGATGGGAAAAGATCTCTCTCTCTCCTCCTCCTCCCCGCTACCCCCTAGGCCCTCTACTCTCAATAGAAATCCAAAACAAGACAACACATACATGCTGGCTCTCTGTGGACCTGTGAGACACGAGGTTTGTACAAGACAGACCCTCAGACAGGTGAAGTGACTTGCCCAGGGTCACAGTTGTTAAAGCAGAGTGGTCAGGACATAAAGCAAGTCCTCCTGACTCTAAGATCCACGCAGTTAACCTCTTTGAGATATCAGCAACTTCAATGAAATGCTGCAGGCGAAGTGCTTAACACAGAGCAAATGCTGAGTAAATGCGACCCTTTCCCACTGTCCCTGTCATCTCTGAAGCCAAAGAAGGTCACTGTGGGAAAGCTGAGTGCTCGGATGGAGAGAGACGAGACATAAAGGAAGACTGTGCCCTGCATTCTGCATTTGGACCCTGAATGCAAACTGTTACGCTCCATCCAGGCAGCTGCGCCCCACATGCCAGGCGTAGGCACCAGGACTAAGTACAGCTCTGTCTCCAGCAGCCAGAGTCTGCTGGCCAGCCACTCAGGCCCTGCCCAGAATGGAGTAAAGAAGCCAACACTGACCCTGGCAGGCCCCAGCTGACACTGCAGCCCCGGGATAGATCCTGATCACCTCCAGGAAGATAGTGAGCCCACTCCACCCACACGCAGGGACCCTCGCAGCCCCCTTGGCATTCACGCTGCTGCTCCCCACACCCTGCGACCCACACAGCACACACTATCTCCCAAGGCCATCAGCAGGCAGAGGAGAGGAATGCATGTGTAGATGGAGCAAAGAGATCCTATTGCCTGGCGCAGGAGGGAGGTGGCTGTTTGCTCTCCCGGGACATTTCATTTTGCCCCATGTTTGGCAAGACATATCTGATGCACCAGCGGGCAGGCATGTCGCTCACTGTGTCCCCATGAGGACACACCTTGTGTTTTATGACCAGAACAACTTGGGCACAAGATCGGCCCCAAGTTAAACCCAACCCCCACGTCCTGACTGCACTGCACAAGAGCAGAAACTCCCCTCATTGCGACAGAGCTGGGGCTGACACCAGCCAGCCATCAGCTCAGCCATTCATCCATCCATTTCACCAGCATTTACCGATACACACCTGTGCCAGCCCTGGGCTTGGCAATGGACATTCAGGGACCAACAAGATGCTGCTCCTTCTCTTTAGACCTTGAGGTCCAGAGACAGAGGCTGAATACACGATGCTACAAGAAGAGGTAACACGGGAGAGTGGGAACTTGGACAACACACCCAGCTGGGGCCAGATTCCAGTCCTGTCTCCTCCCAGCAGCACAACCTTGGCAGCTTACCTGTCCGCAGCAGCCTCATCTTCCCTGCTCCCGCCCCAGTGGAATAAGGCTCATGATGGTACCAACCTCTGTCCCAGGGGAGATCACGTGGGACAATGGGCCTGGCACATTGAGACTCTGAGTATCATTATTGCCTTCTGGAAAACAGATGTGCCCATACCCAGCCTATCCACTTTTACCAGGAGGTTGTAGCAAATAAGTAGTGGTGTGGGGGACCATTTTGCAAATGTTAGAGAGTTGATTCTATCACCCGCTTACTCAGCAAATGTGCCTTGAAAGTCTGCCAAGTGCCAAGGCCGGTGCCAGGAATTGAGGGAGGGAGAAGTGAGGGAGACACCAAAGTGGCTGCAGAGCCCAGCTTTTGGGAAGGAGGACCAAGCTCTAAACAGACCAATTACAGGCCTGGGGTGATTAGATGGGCAATAAAAGCTTTCACAGAGAACAGAGCCTGCATGCTGACCAGAGATCAGGGAAGGCCTCTTGGTAGAAGAGGAGCTGGCACTGGTGCTGCGAGGATACATGGGCAGGGAGGCTTCCCTTTAAAGTCTAAGCAAGGGGCCAGCCTTGTGGCTTACAAGGTTAAGCTGCTGCCTGCAATGCCGGCATCCCACGTGAGTACTGGTTCAGGTCCTGGCTGCTCCACTTCTGATCCAGCTCCCTGCTAATGTGCCTGGGAAAGCAGCAAAGAAAAAAAAATGACCCAAATACTTGGGCCCCTGCCACCCATGTAGGAGACCTGGATGAAGCTTCTGTCTCCTGGCTTTGGCCTGGCTCAGCCATTGGGGAGTCATTTGGGGAGTGAATCAATGGATAGAAGATCTCTCTGTCTCTGTCTCTCCCTCTGTCTCTGTAATTCTGCCTTTCAGATAAATAAATAAATCTTTTAAAAATAAAGAAAAACTAAAATAAAGAAACAAAAGTCTGTACGTGTGGCCTGTGGCCTAGTTAGAGAGTCAGCTGGCCTTCAGGGACATGACAGGGGTGGACACAGGCAGGTTCTGGTTGTCACCCATCACGTGTGCAGACAAGTGTTCTCGTGGCTCTGAAGATGGAAATTTGAGAAGCGCGGAGGCAGCTGGACTCAAGGTCAGCCTTAGAACCGGAGGAGGAAAGGCATCCAAGACGGGAAGCTGTGTGAGAATAAGCAAGGAGACAGGGCTGTGCATGCCTAAGCCGGGACAGCCAGCCAAGGCCAGGAACAAAGGGCATGGGGCCTGTCGCCTGGTTTCCTGGCTGCCCCTCAACCCACAATGACATCTCCCACAGGTCTCGGCTGGGGAGCCAAGCCTAGAAGCCTTGTCAGACCCTCCGGGGGTGCTCATTCAGGGCTGGGTTCTGGACCTGGGTCTGAGATGGATAATCACCACGTGCTCCCACCCCTAACACTCTCAGTGTCTCCCATGCCCCCCTGCTAGCTCCTGGCTCTGCCCCTTTCCAAATCAGTCCTGTTGGGCCCACTGTAGAATCCAGACCCCGCCCACACACCCCAAACCATACCTCTCCAGTCACCCACCCCACTGTCACCAGGACCTCGTGCAAGTCCCAGGGGGATCCCTGGGCTGACATGCACCTGAGGAAGCCACAGCCGCGACCTCATTCATCAGGATCCAGTCTGAGCACCTATTGTCTGCTACAATCCTCTATTTCAGCCTCATGGCAGTCCCAGGTTATTGCACTCATTACCATCTGGCCTAGGACAGGAGACACTTGCCGTTCACAAGCACAGAGAGATGACGTTCCTGTACCTTGGAGCAGGACTCACCTTGTTCAATACCCACCAAAATACCAGGGGATGTTTTCAAAAAGTGAATCAACCTATCAACACATATACTACATGTGGTGAGCCCACAAGTAATCAAAATGAGTTAAAATAAAAAGTAACAGTTTATCTAGTGGCAAACAAAATAATGAACAATAATACCTAATGCGGGTAAAGTTGCCCAGAAATTGCTAAATGGGCAAGCTTTGCTGGAGGCAAAGAAAATTAGAGCAGCCGTTATGGAAAGTAAATTGGAAAATATGTATCACAAACCACAAAAATGTTCCTGCCCTGAGACCCACTGATGCTGCTTCTGGGAACGAATGCAAAGCAAGTGAGACAAAGACAGAGAAACATTTCATAGAAAAACAGAAGTGCTCCTGGGCGCACTCTTTAAAGCAAGAGAAAACTGAAAGTAAAATTCAACAGCGCCTGGCTCCAATTTGATGAAATAACAAGTCGCCCTTAATATGATCCTCGGCGAGGCTGGGCCAGCAGGCAGAGGCAGCCGAGACTGCTCCCACCTTTCAACTTTATTGTCCAGATCAGTTTGCACAAACTGTGCATTAACATAAAAGTCACTGCCCTCGCAACGCCGGGCTGGCAGCGTGATGGGGAAGGTCTTTTCTCTCCTTTTCTAAACTTTCGGTTGGGTTATAGATAGGTTTTATAGTTTCTTTTAACTGGTGCTAACAAATGATCATGCTTCACAAAAGAACTACAAACAGCACTTAATTAGACAGCGCAGCTTTCACAAACCCTCAGCCTGTCTGGGCCACATTTCCGTCTTCCTTAAGATCATCGGCCCCATAAATGTAGTGTGGGAAGTAGACAGACCTGGGAAGTTTTTTTTTTTTTTAAGCCTTTAAATCCAGTGCTGCAAGGATGAGTGGGTTTGTCAAAATATTGCCTAATGGTTGTTGATCACGGAAGACCCAGGCATTAAGTTGGGTCTGGCCAACAACCCTGCAAGGTAGATAGTAGCATCCCCATTTTCTGGATGGGAAAACTGAGGCTTTGATGAGATGGAAACTTATCCAAGAATAACACAGGTGGTAAGGAGTGGAACTAGGCATTAAATCACATCTCTCCAAACCCACAGTCTCGGTTTTGCTATTGTTATTGTTGTTTCTCAACCCAGGGGAGTTGTTGTCCTCAAACAAGTAATATGAAGCTGTGGCCTGTCTGGCACTCCAGCTAGGCACTCAGCCTGCCTGGGAGGTCACTCTGCCTGGGAAGGAAGTGCAGGACTTGGGGCTGGGCTTGCTTCATTTGGCTTTGTTTGGAAGAGGACCTGGCACAGCCCATGGCTGCAAAACCCACCAGGTATACACGTTCCAAAGGAAAGCATCCACTGTACTGAGAACATGCCTCGATGACACACAAACAGGCCCCAGAGAAGAAACAAGGGCTGGGGGAGCCCCTGATTGGCTGCTGGTGATGTCATGCCCCAGCCCAGAACGCCTTGAAGGGGCCTGCTCAGGGCGACTTTATGGAGGCCTTGGTGTCTGCACACCCCCTTGCTCCTTGTCGCCGCCGCCACTCCACCCACCACACTGTGCCAGCCTCTCCGCCCCAGGGCCTCGTCCGGCCTGTAATTACCCCCGTGCCCAACTTCACCGGCTCCAGAGGGGCCTGGCGGCAAGAGGACGTCTCCTGAAAGGGACCCAGGCAACCTCATGGGGCCTGCACCCTTCACTCTTCCTCCCATCTCTCTCAGCTCCTCCAAACGGGCTCCCAGGGCTCACACTCCCCTTCCAACATTGCTCCCTGGGATCCGGGGTCAGCCAAGCCTCCCAAAATTCTCCAGCCCACCCCACCCCACCATCCAGCCTCAAGGGCATCCCCACAGTTCACGCGGGTGCTACTTGCTCGCTAGCCTCAGGGCCTCCTCAACTGCTGGTGCCTGGCTGTAACACGTGTCCCTCCTCTCTCAGCTCCTCTCCTTTAGCCTACCAGCTACCCCGCTCCTACCCTGAGGTGTCAGTTTGGATTTCTCTTCCTTCAGGGCTCTTTCCTGGGCCCCAGCTCAGTGAGGTATCCCCTTTGCTGGGCTCAGAGGCCCCAGGTTGTCCTTGTGTCTCAGTCATTTGGGTCTCTTACAATGAAGAATCAAGTGCAGGCAGTTTTTTAGAAGGGGGTCCCAACATCCACCAGCAGGAGAAAGAAGGAGACCTATTAGCATGGATCAGGCAGGCTTCCCCACCCACAGCTGCAGTTCACTCTGCCTGGAGCTCTGGGGTTGAGCCAGTGTAGAACCCACACCCAGGGCTGGCCCTGGGGCATAGTGGGTAAACTGCCGCCTGCAGGGCCAGCATCCCATATGGACCCAGGTTCAAGTCCTGGCTGCTCCGCTTCCAATACAGCTCTCTATGGCCTGGGAAAGCAGTGGATGATGACCCAGGTGCTTGGGCAACTACATCCACAGGGGAGACCCGGAAGAAGCTCCTGGCTCCTGGCTTCGGATCGGCTAGCTCTGGCTGTTGTAGCCATCTGGGGTGTGAACCAGAGGATGGAAGACCTCTCTCTGTCAATTCTGCCTTTCAAATAAATAAATCTTTAAAAAAAAAAAAAAAAACCCACACCTGTGAGTCATTTCAGCCCAAGGAAGAAGCCGGGCTATGAGTCCACCCAGCGGTCATGAGTTCAAGGCTATTCCATGTCCAAGCCTACCCCAGGCAGAGGCAGAGAGTCCCCGGGCAGCTGGGAGTCAGGTGGTGAGCACTGCCACTTGAGGTCCGGGGGACACATCAGGGCAGCACCATCCGCTACTCTGCAAACCGGCCCCTCTTCCCTGCTGGCATTCCACAAGCCCACAGGCTTCCTGCTGCTGGTGGTAGCTGGCATTTCCAGGGCCTGGGACAGTACTTGGCACATGGGCACACTGGCAAATCAAAACTATATCCTGCTGGTGGTCAAATGCCCTCACTCTTTCAGCTGGCAGATCCAACAATCCAAGAGGCAGAGCAAGAAGAAACTTGGAGTGCACCCCATGCAAGATGCCCCGGACAACCATAAGCAGAGCCAGAGGCCTGGATTTGAATCCCGGTTACTGTGCAGTCTTGGGTGGGTTGCTCCTCCTCTCTCTATGCTTTAGTTGTCTCAACCACCCTAACCCTGTAAGGGATGCACGAGTAGTAGCATTACTATGAAGTTCAAGTGAAGCAAGGTATGTAAATGCTTGGTCACCATGAAAATAATTCTCACCTCTTTAGCATACAAGGAGCTGCCTGGATCCTAAAGTGATTTTGAGAGAGAAGCAGAAAAGTCCTAAGCCCAGACCTTGGGGGCATGGATCGAGCTAGATGCTTTAGACAGGCCTGCCTTCGATCGCTCTGCAAAATCACCGTGGCTTCCACACCTTCAGTGAGAGGACAGACACTACATCACAGGGGGACCCCATGGACTTCCAGACACTGTGCGGCCAGTAGCGCCGCAGGGCGAGCATGAAGCTCTTTCCCCGTGGCAGCCCTCCGGAGAGACGACGGAGTAGCCCTGTCCCGGCAGCCTCCCCTCTCCCGTGTCAGAAGAGCGTTCCTCCCCTCCCCCCACCATAAAACATGGCTTTGAGGTCCTCTGTCTCTTGCCCTCCCCTGGATGGACGCCAACGTCTCTGATTGAAGCGAGAACCTCCCCCTGGTGGTGACCTAACCAGCACAGAACAGTGTGTCTCCCTCCCCTGCTTGGAACACTCTGCTTCTGTGCGCAGCCTGGCGTTGCATTAGCATTTTGGCAGCTCTGGCATACTGGGTGGCTCTGGGCAAACCTCTTGGCTTCTCTGGGTCTCTGTGCCTGCCTACAAAGTGGAGACAATGCAGGCACCTACCTCATAAAGCTATAAGGGGACTAAATGGAACAGTACATGAAAAGCATTTAGCACAGTACTGGATATGCATGAGGTAGTATTGGGAGCCAGCTCAACTGAGTTTTTCCCCTCTTCTGTCCTTCTGAACAAAGACAGCAGCTGAATCAGTGATAAGCACATTGAGTAAGATCAGGCCAAAGGAGACCCCAAGGAACACCCCCGACACCTCCGTCAAGAATGCGTGCATCTGCTGTCACACTCCACAGCAATGCCCTGCACCCAGCCCCTGGCCCCGCCTCCCATGGCGCCCAATGTGGATGCTGCAAGGGCTGGCAGCTCTGTCATGTTCCCCATCTCCAGACCCTCGCTGAGCAACTCTCCCAAGAACACGTGTTGAAATCCTCATCCGTGGATGCCCTAAAGCCAGGACCACCGCGCGTGTGCAAGGCCTCTGCGCTTACTCTCACTCCACGTATCAGTGCAGTAATGGGCACAGGAGGCAGTCATCGCTGAGCACCCACCCTGCAGCGGAACCTCCTCTCTGAGCTCACCGGGTCCTCACCACGGCATCAGGCTACTGCGCTGTCTTCTCCATCGTTCAGAGAAGGAAACTAAAGGAGCTGTGGGACTTGCCCAGGATGCCATGGACACTAAGCAATAAAGGCAGGATTTGAACCCAGGCCTCTGAAGCTCCAAGCCTCTCTCCTCCTCTGCCTGGAAGATTTTAAAGTGTTTTCCCAGTGCTAAAAGATGAATGAGAGCCATACTTGCTTATCCAGTTCACCGTCTGCTCACTGCCCTGCCTGACCTCAGAGAGCTGCAATGTCATAAACCACCTATGACAGTTTTAAAACCTAGCAGTTGATAGTCCCTTGAGATATGGGATCGATGTTCCTTCCCCTTTAACCAGATGGACTTGTGACAGCCTTGACCAAGAGAATACAGAAGTGACGCCACATGACTTCCTAGGCTGTAGTGCAGCATGCCGTGTGGCTTCTTTGTATTTAATGGAACAATTGCACTTCAAATCCTGAGCCCCATGACCCTTTGAGACCGCACAACACCAGAAGCCATATGCAGCCCAGCCCAGCCCAGCCCAGCCCAGGCCAGCCCAGGCACCAAACCTGGGAGTTAAGAAGCATGTTGGAAGTAGCTTCCAGCTCCAAGCACTGGAGTCATGCAGCTGAGGGCACAGACATCGCAGGGCAGCGAAGAGCGCTCCCTGCTGTGTCCTTTCCTAGCCCACACTGAAAGGGATGCTGCCAACTGTGGGATGGGGAGATCACCAGGTCACAGCTCCTCGTTTCTCCATTCCCTGAACGTGGTGGTAGAAGTGCACGCTGCGCCCTGGGGACCACTGAAATGTCACGGGTGGCCCAGGTTTCTAAGAAGCCAGACTTGCTAGAAGCCAGGACTTGAGCATCCTGCAGATCCTGGCAGCCCAGTGCTTTATTCCTCAGAGACTGATGCATTGCTCCACAGTGCCTGGCTCTGTGCAGGGGGTGGGGCCAACGATAAACAAAGCAGACACAGGGCCTTGCCCTCAGGGGCTCTCGGTCCAGGAGGGGAGACAGAGAGACATCAGGAAAGTCATTTTCAGTTAAAAACAGAGAGGCCCAGCCTTAGGGTCACCCCACCGTGTCTGGTAAAGGGAGCGAGACAGACCTACAGAGGTGACCCCCAAAAGGATGACCAGCAGAGGCAGTGGACATGGAAGAAGCAGGAACTGAGGACTGGGGGCCCAGGTGACAAGTGTGTGGGGAAGCCCCAGCTGCGAGAGCACGTGGCACATTCAGGAGCACAACCAGTGGCCAGCATGGCCAGCAGGAGCAAAGGTCCTGGGGCCAAGTGGGAGAGGCCAGGCTAGGCAGGGCTGCAGGGCTTAGCGGCAGCAGGATCCCAGCCCAACAGCTGGACCGCTGACCACTCCCCTGCTCGCACCTCCCTTCCTTCCTCACCCCGACTCTCCCCTCCCCTCACCATTCCTTTGGTCTCTTCCTCCTTCTCTGGTCACTGCCACATGAGCCTTCCCTTCGCTCCTCACAAAGCACTAGTCCTTCTCAGTTGCCCGTGCACTTTTCCGGTAACCCCAAAGCATTAGGCTGAACCATGGCAAATGGTGACATTCCATCACGTTTGTCCTAAACAAGCAGCAAGTGCAATGGTCCAGCCTCAGTTTAAGCCACTGTGCTTTGCGCGACATCTGCAATATCCCAATCCACAAAGCCAGGCTCCACGTAACCTTCTGAAGTTTACCTTTTTAAAGTAATTTTCCAAACCTGAAACTATTTCATTATTTCAACTAAAATCACGGGTTATCACACTGCAGACTCCACCCTGTGCCTCCAATTGCACCTCCAGAACCCTTGGTGCCCCATACCCTGGCCTGAGACTCACTGCTCTGTTTTGCTTCCCAGAGTTCTCACCAGACTTCTCCATGTAACCCGGAAGGTCCCCAAGGAGGGTGGCATGTTAGGGAAGTGGCATCTCAGAAAACAAATGGGTTTGGAGGCAAGTGCACAGAAATGTATACAGGCCGACACTGTGGCATAGCGGGCTAAGCTTCTGACTCGCACCGGAATCCCATGTGGGTGCTGGTTTGTGTCCTGGCTGCTCCTCTTCCGATCCAGCTCACTGCTGGGAAAGCAGTGGAAGATGGCCCAGGTGCTTGAGCCCCTGCACCTGCGTGGGAGATCACGTAAAAGCTCCTGGTTCCTGGCTTTGGATCGACTCAGCTCCAGCCATTGTGGCCATCTGGGGAGTGAACCCCGTGGATGGAAGACCTTTCTGTCTCTCCCTCTCTGTAACTCTATCTCTCAAATAAATAAAATCTTTTAAAAAGAAAGAAAGGAAATGTGTGCAGAATCTAAGCCTGTCCTGCTCCAAATCCAAGAATTTCACAGAAAAATAAAGAAGCGAAAAAGGCTCTAAGCCTTGCTTCTCCAGCCAAATGGTCAGACCCTGATACAGACAGGGAAACTGAGGCCCAGGGCCAACAAGAGATGTACACCAGATCTCACCTTGAGGTTGGAGCTAAGGGTAGAGCCAGACGTCCAGATGCTCCATCTTCCCCCCACCCCACTGTAGAAAGGGGACAAGAGTCCAAAGGGCCCAGCTGTCTATGTCTAGGCCTGAGGCCAAATACTGCTCCCATGCAGTGCTGTTTGCTCAAAAGAGGGCCTGTGGCTGTCTGGTCACATGTCACGGGCATCGGGGCGTGAGTGGCCAGACAAAGGCACGGGGGGGTGGTCCTTTCATCTGCCCTGCGTCACTAGCCCCAGGGATTCTGAGAAATCGGGTGAGTGTGCCACCTCTGGGACCTCAGCCACTTCGGGTCACAGATTGGGCACATCTTGCCCCAGGACAACCCTGCACCCTCTCAGACCTGAGACTCCTGGGTTTTGCTGGCATTCTGGCTTGCCCCTAAACACTGGCCTACTGCACAGGGAAGGACAGCCGTGGACTTTGGAAGATGCCTGTGGTCTGGTGAGGCCACATCTGACCACGTGGGGCAGGCAAGAGGTGTGCGTGAGAGACACCAAGAGACAGGCCTAGAGGGTAGCTCAGACGTCCTTGGCACCAGCCAACTTTCACTGTCACCTCCTCTATGCCCAAGGTAAGAGAATGGAAATGGGAGCCCTCCCTGGTCCCGAAGAGGAGCTCAGAGCCCACCAAAGGAGCTGAGGTCTGGGCGAAACCTCTTGAGCACCTACTGTGCTCCACGCTCCTTAGTGTGACTCCTAACTCACCTGCCATCAGCCCCCATGGAAGGCGATATCACCCCTGTCACAGCTGAGCCGTGCAAATGTTCTCAGTCAGGCTTGGTCCGAGTTCCAGGAGAAGGAGGCTCCAATCTGCCTTTGCTTGCAATTTAATTCCCAGCGATTGGCACCTAACAGGTAGAGGCCTAATAAATCTTTGTTCAGGGAATAATTAAAGAATGAATGAATGAATGAATGAACAGATCTGCCTACTCCATAACCCTGCTCCCAAGGCCAGAGTGCCCCTTCCTTGCAGATGTGTGAAAAGTACACCAAAGGAAGTCAACACAACACAGTATGGAATCACAGACTGCAGCGCCAGTGCCCGCTGGGGAACAGCGTGGCACAAAGAGCAGAGAACACTGGGTTGAGGTTTTGGAGCTTAACTAGGAGTTTACTAGGCTGGTCATTCATTCTCCAACTGTTTAGCACACGTTCTTGGAATCCAATCCTTCAATGAAGGACACCAGATTTCCACCCTTGGGGAACTTACACGTAAGAGGACCAAGGGGAGAGGGTGTTCCAGGCCACGCCAACAGTCCGGGGAGGGCGGGGAAGTGCATCCTGGACACGAAGATCATGGGTTCCTTGGGTGAAGGGTGAATTAGGAAGCAGACACTGGGGCGGCAGTGTCAGGTCCAGAGGGTTCGAGTGCAGGGGAGTACTCAAGAATGAGGGAGAAGTTTCAGATTTGGCTGAAATGGGTGAAACAGGTGAAGGGGAAGAGGGGAGTCTCCAGTTTCAACTCATGGACCCAGCGTCTTTGACCGCATCAGCGGTTTTTTTCTTCTATATGCTTGCATTTGTGTTTTTCTCCTCTTTGAAGCCATAGATACAATTGCAGAAAATTCAGAGCTCCAGGAACAATTTTTCAGAGCCATTTAAGAGAAAATAAATTACTTTGGCTCATTATTCTTCTTTTCATATCTTAATATTGATTTGGGTATTGAAAAACATTCATTTCCACATTTAAAGCCAGAATCTTTATGTCAGGTAGGCAGGCTCCGGTACAAGTAGTTAAGTTGCTTATAAAATATGTGACATGTTTTAATTTCTTTAAAGCAATCAATCAATCATTCATGATGCTTTTGGCAGGGAAAAGATAGAAAACAGGCTTTTATTTTATTAGGGAGCTGATGTTGTCAACATTTCAAATGGGACCTGGGTTTCTGCAGATAGCTGGGAAGAAGTTAAAGTCGACAGCTCCAGGGCTGAATTTGGATGCGGCTCTGTGGAGGAGTGGGAAGCCGTGGGTCTAGTGTCCAAATGGAATCAAATGGGTCCTGGGGATGTGGGTAGCACAGAGGTTGATGGGACATCTCCTGCATCAAACAAGAGATGAGACAACAGCTGACCTCCACTGGTCAGTAGGGGTGCTGCCTGGCCAGGTGCAGAAGCAGGTTCCAAGAACCCAGTGACAAGGAAGGAAGTGGAGGGAAAAGAGGCCAGGAATGGGCAATGAGTGATGGGGATACAGGTAGGAATAAACTGGGGGCCAGGATCTGCAGAGACAGTGGAGCAGGCAAGGGCCAAACAATTAGGGTTCCCAGAAGAGCTTAGGCCGTAGCAGGTGCTCAGTAGATATCTATTAAGAGAACAGAATGCCAATGCCTTTATTTTTTGGTGGCTTCTTGATCACTTTGATAAGCTGGATCCATTCTACGTGCTAAGAAGGTAACTTTGCTAAAGGCTTCTAGTCATCCATTAGCCCATTAGCCCACTGTGCAGATGGGGGACTGAGGCTCTGGGAGGTGGAGTGGCTTAGGCAGAGGCACAATTCTGCTAAGGAGTAGAATCAGGGCTCGAGCCCTGGATCCAGCACCTAAGTTCTTTGTCTTGGGATTTTCTCCTGGAGAAGAAAGCACGTGGACTTTGCTTTTCTGGATCCCTTTGTCTCCAAAAACATATTTAAAATTCTAATTTATGGCTGTTGATATAAAGACAAATACAATGCAGGATGGAGGGTGTTCATTTTCCTTCTTCTGATTTTAGAAGAATTAAAACAGTCCCGGGGCCCCCTAAAAGCAGCGTGAGGCCCACCGTGTGTGATGGCGAGGTTGGCCCTAGCACAGTGGCTTTGGGGTGTGATCTTGGAACCTAATTGATCCCCTTCAAACTAAGCACAGCCGCTCTGAGGGGTAGCCTTGAGGACCACTCGGTGGGTCAGGGGTGACCCTGGCACCGGCAGGGATCTCTGCAGGAGGCCATTCCCCTGCAGGGCCATTTTCCTGGAGACATTTTCACCTCTTCAGTGGGCCAGGCAGAAAGGAAAGCTCCTGGCGCTCAGAGGCTGGGGCCAGGCCAATTTCGTGCACGCAGAGAAATGGCAGGAAAACTGCAGCTTCCCTCCCAGTCCTGGTGGACAGAGGCTTGAGCTGCTCTCAGCCCTCCCCCTGCAGACGTGGGTCCCACAGCTTCCTAGAGGGAGCTGGGCTCTGCAGGTGACCCTTGGAATGTACCCTCATTTCCCCCCCCCATCACTCCCCCCGCTCCTCAGGATAGCAGGCGCTCACACTCTCACCCCTGGCAGGGAGACTCTGCCACCTTAGCCTCCCTGGCCCCAATGTCTCTTCTGGCAACCAGAAAACCACTCCTCCTGGTGGTTCCCAGTCCACACCTCCGGCCAAGGGAGCCCCTGCTGTTAGTTCTCTGAAAGAACCTGAATCACTGGTAAGCCTTTCTGAGGGCCAGGTTCTCAATGTTTATAACAACTCATCAAGCAGCTGCAAGGATTGCCCGTTAGGGAGCACTATGGGGTCAAGAGGCTTGCTCAGGGTCATACAGAAGGAAGAGGATAAGTCAGGACTCAAACCCTTCCTGTCTGCGGAACCCAAACTCCAAGCACAAGGCGAGTGCTGCCCGTGAGGCCGCTGCTGCTTTCTACATTCAGTTCCCCAGTGCCTCCCAATTGGCCCCCCGATGAAGCCCAAACTCCCCATTCTGACTCTTCAGGCCTGTCCTAACCTGGCCTTTAGCAAACCTCATCACGGCCCTGCACACCCACACACTACCCTCATATACACTCACACACATACACACACACACAATAGATTCATAGACTCACACAACGTGCCCCCACACATATACTCACATGCATATGTTTTCTCTCTCTCTCTCTCTCTCTCTCTCTCTCACACACACACACACACACACACACACATGACCTCCCCATGATGGCTGGCACCAGACACCCTCCAGCCATCCTGAAGCCCACTTTTTCAGACAGCTGGTCCTGTCACCCCCCAGGCCTTCCTGCCTGCAGGACCCTTGCCGGAGGGATCTCTGCCAGGTTAGACGCAGGCTTTGAATCAGCTGTGCTGTGTCTGAATCCACCGCTGCCCAGGTCCATCTGTGGGACCTTGGAAAAGTCTTCGCCATGCCCCAAACACTGGAAATTGGAGCCACCATGGCCAGCTGTAGCCTGGGCCAGGAGTGAGGAAAAGCAAAGCCCCCGCACCTCCCCCCTCATTTCTCCCACCGCCTTGCCCCCCATACACACTCTTTTCTCTGTCTTCTGCAGCCCAGAGACCCTCCCCCAGTCCCTCCTCCTCCTCCCTTGGGTCTGGATCCCCTGCCAGAGAGCCTGGTAATAACAGCCTCCAAACCTGCCCAACAGGTCCAGGGACCCAGCCCAGCCCTGCCCCAGAGGCAGGTAAGGAGGTGGGGCCACCCCCAGCTGCTGGCTGTCTGAAAACACCAATTATCTCTGCAGTCCGCTGGGCTGCCCAGCCGGCCCAGCTTGGGCCCCAGGGGTAGGGGCGGGGACCACCTTCCCAGACCCTGCTCTAGTCTGTGAGGCCCCCTGCCCTGAGAGCTCACAGGTCTGAAGAATTCTGCCACTTGGACCCCTGCTGGGTTATAGATGAACAAACCTGGTGGAAACAAGCGAAGCCTCCTGAAAGGAAATGTGGAACCGAGGGGGAAATGGCCATCATTTTCTCGATGAACACATTGAGGCTTTGACACGACCCATCCCTAGAGACCCCTTTCGGAGGCAAGGTTTCCCAAATCCACTTTATCCACCAGGTCTTCCTATGCCCCTTGGTCAGGGATGGGGGCAGCAGGGGTGGGGGTGGGGGGTAGGGCAGAGGATGGGAGGCTGTTTGGAAGTGTGGAGTGTGTGCATTTAAGGTGTGACCATGAGTGTCTACGGGTATGAACGAATACATGCGACATTCCAGCCCTCACTCCACTCCTTAGCTATGTGGCCACAGGCGAGTTCTCCAGCCTCTCTGTGTCCTAGCTTCCCACTGGTAAAATGGGTAAAGGAAGCAACGCCTGTCTCCTGGGGACTGAGTGAAGGGTGAGGTTTCACAGATGCCAGTGGTGGGCACGGATGAGGTGTTTGCTGTCACTAGCACGAGTCTTAGCAGAATTCACGTTACTCGTATTTTTTTTTTTTTTGACAGGCAAAGTGGACAGTGAGAGAGAGAGAGAGAAAGGTCTTCCTTTTGCCGTTGGTTCACCCTCCAATGGCCGCCGTGACCGGCGCACCGCGCTGATCCGATGGCAGGAGCCAGGTACTTCTGGTCTCCCATGGGGTGCAGGACCCAAGTACTTGGACCATCCTCCACTGCACTCCCTGGCCACAGCAGAGAGCTGGCCTGGAAGAGGGGCAACCGGGACAGAATCCGGCGCCCCGACCGGGACTAGAACCCAGTGTGCCGGCGCCGCAGGCGGAGGATTAGCCTAGTGAGCCAAGGCGCTGGCTTATTTTCATTACTGCTGTTATCACTTAGAACTGGGCCTGCCCCGGAGCACCCACTCTGGGTTCCCAGCAGCTCTGGCCAAGGGTGTCCTGCACAGGGGCCCTGCAGGGAGCAGGTGGATCTGCCTGGATGAGTGGCAGTTCCAAGCTGCAGTCTTACAGTTCTAAAGTTTGGGAGTGGATTTCACAGGGCTAAAATCCAGGTGTTGGTTTCGAAGGTTCCAGGAAGAACCAGTTTCCTTGCCTTTCTGGAGCGGAAGCCCCTGGGTTTCTTGGCTCCGGCTCCCTCCCCTCCTTCCATTTCCAAAGTCAGCAATGCTTCCCTAGTCACACACCCCCCATGGACCATTGTGATGCCATTTGCCTCTCCCAGATAACCTAGGTAATTGTCCCATCTCAATGTCATTAACATTAGTAGTATCTGGAAAGTTCGTTTTGCCGCAATAGGGCATCATATTCACATGTTCTAGAAATTAGGACTTAGACACTTTGGGAGACTTTTATTCCATCCCTAGCCCATGGCAATGAGGGGAGAGGCCCACCTGGTTCCAAATGTATTGACTCACATTAGGAAGCATCTATCCTGGAACCCTTGGGTACTGGAAGAGACAAAGGCAACTGGGCTGGTGGTGGACAAACCACAGTCCCCATAGACAAGAGCAGCCCAGCTCAGGGCCCTAAGTCTCACCCCTGCCAGGTATAGGTAACTTCTCCCAGTTCCAAAAGGGCAGCCAGCTATGTACCTGTGGGGATCTGCTGTGTGTCTGTGGGGAGGACACTCCCTCTCTGCACCTCCAAGTTTCCTCGTGTGTAGAGGCTCCGGGGACCCACACAGTGACAAGTGAGGTACCGATCGATGACAGAGCTGGGTGTGCAGAGCGGGCTCTGCAGATGCCTCAACATGCCCACTCCACCATCTGGAAGCCAGGTTGAAACCTCTGACAGCAGCTGGGGCAGGCAAGGCTACCGGTGAGGGGTGGGTAGGGGTGTGTGTGTGTGTATGTGTGTGTACACAGGCACAGCAAAAAGTTTGAACCTGTGAGCAGAGTGGAAATCATGGAAATCAGCATGCAAGATACGGCTTCCTAGCACAGAGAGCCCAGCCCCAGGCTCCTTCCCACAGCCCAGAGCTTCTTGTCCGAGCTCCCCCAAGGCCAAAGCCAGCACTCACAGGCCCCTACGCTGCTGGGATCTGACCACAGTGGGGCCGCCTCAAGCAGGACATTTCTTTGAAGGCTCCTGCTGTGCACATCCTATGCCCAGGGTGCCTGCTGTGGCTGGCCAAAGGCAAGCCCTGGAACGCCACACAGCTGTTAAAATATACAGGGTCAGACGCTGCACAGATACCATGGCCAAGCTGCACCATCAGACACACTGGGTACAGGCTGGACCCGTCTTTGTTACACAAAGAAAAAACTCATCATGCCAAGTTTCAGGACACAAAAGCTTTCCAGACACACAGTGGGAAGAAGACACCAGGAGAAGTCAGGGCTGTGTCCACTGCACTGTGTAAGTGCCATGTGCAAACTGTCAGACCCCAGTGCCCAGTGCAGGCCGACAGCCTTCGGCCTCTGCAGCTTCCCAATGGAGTGTGGTGTGCTGTGTGAGCAGCAGGCAGTGTGACGTACATTGGAGGAATGGGTGATGTATGGGTGATGTATGGGTGATGTGTGTGTGTGTGTGTGTGTGTGTATAAAATCATGGTGGTTGGGGACTAAGTTGCGGTGTAGCAGGTCTAAAGCTACCACCTGTGACACCAGCATCCCATATGGACATAGGCACCCGTCCCAGCTGTTCCACTTACAATGCAGCTCCTTGCTAACACACTTGGGAAGGCAACGGAAAAGGGCCCAAGTGTTTGGGCCCCTGCACCCACAGGGGAGAGCCAGATGGAGTTCCAGGCTCTGGGCTTTGGCCTGGCCCACCCCTGGCTGTTGCAGCCATTTGGGGAGTGAACTGGTGTATGGAATATAGATAGATAGATAGATCCCTAACTCTGCCTTTCAAATAAATATTTTTTGTAAATAAATAAATGAATAAAATCATGATGATTTTGCAGTGGGAGAAAATTTCAGGGCCACTGACTCCTTTTAGTTTCTGTTTACCTTGCACATTTCCTTAATTTTCTTTAAAGACTTATCTGTGTATCTGAAAGGCAGAGTTAGAGAGAGACAAGGAGAGCAGAGAGAGATCTTCCATTCACTGGTTCACTCCCCAGATGGCCTCTGGGGCTGGGCTAGGCCAAAGCCAAGAGCTTCTTCCAGGTCTCCCACATGGGTGCAGGGACCCAAGGACTCGGGTCATCTTCCACTGCTTTCCCAGGCACATTAGCAGGGAGCTGGATCAGATGTGGAATAACCAGAACTCAAACAGGCACCCATAAGGGATGCTGACTGCAAACAGCAGCTTTACCTGCTATGCCACAGCACTGGCCCCTCCTTAGTTTGTTTTTTTTTTTTTTTTAAATAGATGATACAGGTATCCAAAAGGCTTAGTACAGTAGTAAGCTTAAAAGCTATCATTTCTCTAGTCTTAAAAATAAAGACAAAGAAGGAAATACATAACCAAATGTTTGTGCAAACACGGCACCCCAGGAATGTAGGCAATGTCTGGCTATTAATTTTTTTTTTTTTTTTGACAGGCAGAGTTAGACAGTGAAAGAGAGAGAGAGACAGAGAGAGACAGAGAGAAAGATCTTCCTTCCATTGGTTTACCCCCCAAATGGCTGCTACGGCTGGCACGCTGCACTGATCCGAAGCCAGGAGCCAGGTGCTTCCTCCTGGTCTCCCATGCGGGTGCAGGGCCCAAGGACTTGGGCCATCCTCCACTGAACTCCTGGGCCACAGCAGAGGGCTGGACTGGAAGAGGAACAACCAGGACAGAATCCGATGCCCCAACCAGGACTAGAACCCGGGGTGCCGGCACCACAGGCGCAGGATTAGCCTAGTGAGCCATGGCCCTGGCCTGGCTATTAGTTTTAATACCACTGGGTACAGCTGATATTGGCCAGGCCAAGGCTGGGCAGGGACCCCACAGGCCTGCGCAGGCCACAGAGAAAGCAGCATCTTAAGCCTAAACACAGGCTGCCTTTGGAGTCCTGCACACGTGCAGGAGCGCACAGAGTTCTGGGAAGACACCCGCTCTGGTGCGTGTTTTCCCTCACAGCAGGCACTTGCCTGGGCCAGGGCAGATCAGGCTTCCGTGGCTGATGCTGCCCCCGAGCGGCTGACTACCCTCATGTGGGCCGCTTTTACTCTCTTCTCTGACCCCTCATTTCTCTACCTGCAAAATGAGGCTGAGATAAGAGAGATGATGCATGCAAATGCCTAACATGGTACCGGGCAGGTTCATAAAGAGGAGGCCCCAGCCTGTCCCCAGTGCCTGGCCTCGGGCCAGGCGGGAGTCTCTGTCGTCAGAGGCACCCTGTCTGCCAGGAGAGAGCAGAGTCCACCAGCCTTATCAGCCAACCCCACTGTGCCCCATGCAGGGCTGGCCTCCGCTCTCTGACCACACCTGGACCTGGCTAGTCCCAGGACATGTGCCACTTGATCTAGTGGCCCCAAGGCCTAGAAGGAAGGACAATATTCCCAATAAGCAGGTGGAAAACTGAGTTCAGAGAGGTTATGCAATCTCTCCCTGCATCTGCTTGCATCCAGTCACTCATCTGACATTTCAATGAGATGCTGAAGAGGAGCAGGCACTGCGTGAGGCTTGAGGCAGGAGGAAGCGGCAGTCACCAGCCCTGTGATGTAGCTGCCACCACATCGGACCCTGCGATCAGGAAGGGCAGCACCTGATTCAGTGCTCAGCCATTGCCAGCTTGATTGTCTTGAGAATTTGATTACCACAGGGTCTTCATTTTCACTTTGCACTGGGCCCTACAAATTATGTGGAGAGTCGAGAGGGCTCTGAAACCACACACAGTTCCCAGCAGATGAAAAAATAGGAAGAGGGAATCTGAGAAGTAGGGTGAACTGTGAAGCAAGGGGAGATGCCGACCCAGTGTTGAGCTTTCAAGCAGTCTTCCTACCTGTGTATCACGTTGGCTGCTTAATGAGTACAAATTGGCACAGCGATAAAGCGAAAGAAGATGTGAAAATTCAGTTTCCTTAACTCTAAAATGGAGATCATGATCCTGACCCCACAGGACCAGTCATCCCAAAATTTCATTGAATCCATTCATTCATTCCACTCATTCACTCACTCGGCCAGTGAACGTGCAGCACCTACTCTGTAGCAGGTGCTAAGACGACCCTGGAGAGACCCACATAACAATAGAGGCCAAAACACCCAGAGCACCTGCGACACAGATGCCAGCTGGGACATGGAGGTTACCATAAATGACACACAAACTACCATCTCCATATTTCTGGGATGGGCATGGGGAAAAAGATATACATGATGCTAAGGGAGCCATGCTGGGGCCTGGGCTGACCTGGGGGAGGGGGAACAGGTCCACAAGAGGCCCTGGGAGAATGTGGCGGGCAGGTCAGCTGCGGACACAGTCCCAGCAGGGAGCCATGGGCCCTGCTGATTTCAGCGGGCACCCTGCCAGGAGCTGCCTGGCCGTGCCCTGGTCCCAGGGACAGAGGGAGGAGCTGGAGCAAGGCAGGAGAGGGCAAAAGAGCAATAAAAAGTTTAATTAAAGGGAGGTAGCTTTTGGAGGGAGGTAAGGAGGGAGGGAGGGAAGCAGGCTTGCCTTACTGACCAGCTACTGTGTGCCCGGCACTTCCCCTGCACCTGTCAGGCCACCTTCAGGGTTACTCTAAGGCAAGTGTCCATGTTGCCATGGAGGAAACCAGGATGCAGAGAGGTTAAGCAACTCCCAAGGTCATGCATGATACTTCCCATCTCCCAGAATAGACAACTGCCCCCCCACCTCCTTTCCCACCACAAAAATCTGCCTAGGTATTTGACAATCCACCAAAGAAATTTTTCTCCAGCCCCAAAACCAGCAAAACTTGTGTCGCTCCTTAAGCAATATGCTTGCTTTCCCTTGAGAAGCATTATGAGCCTTAAGATTGATCTTTTTTCCCCCTCCCCCCATTGGCCACTGGGGGGACCAGAGTCAACACACGGCCCATGTCAACATCAACCTCATGTCATAACATCACTTTTGGTTCAGTCTTCTGCTTTTTTTTTTTTTTTTTCAACTTTTAACTAACTTATACTATGGGTTGTCTGGCTCTATTATATCCAATTTCAACTAAACCACCTTAAACCTTTTCAGCATTCTCTGCGTGTCTGCTCCTTCTTCCTCTCCATGGAGAGCTTCTCTCTGGCTGCTCACACACAAGGACCAGGTGAATGTGAAGTCAAGACCGGCTCCACATTGAAATCCCAGCTCACACACAAGGACCAGGTGAGGCTGCCCCGGGTTTTCATTCTTGCCTTATACCTTTCAAGCTCCCACAATGCTGACCAGCATCTTGGAATCCAAACCTCAATTTCCCAGGAAGCAGATGGTTGTTGGCCCTGCTTGCTCCAAGCCATGGGCTGGGCCACACAGCAGAAATATGGCAATAGATCCATCGCTGCAGGGTTACCCCCAAACTCCACATCACGGCATTCAAGGCCCCTAAGGCCTGTGTGCAACCTCCTCCTCCTAATCCTATCTGTCCTTCTGCACCTCATTCTCCAGCCAAAAAGGATAACCTGCTGACCCCCTTGCTGGTCTGGAAGCTCTGTCCACGGCCACCTCCGAGCTCGCTCCCAGGCTAATCTCTCCCTCTCCTCCAGCACCAGCCCAAGTGTTGCCTCCTCTCCTGAGCCTGCTCCATCCCCTCCACTCACCTCCCTGGCTCCCATTCTTGCCACTTGTCCACCTTCCCGACCCTGCACCATGAGGTTGTCCAAGGCCCTAATCTCCCTCTCAAGGTGCTGGACTCCATGAAGGCAGACTCAGGAGCATGGAAACCAAGACCAGCTCCGTATTCAAATCCCAGCTCAGCCACTTAGAAAGAGGACTTAGAGACTCTCTGACTCTGGGAGCACCCTGTCGACCCACTCCATGCAGGGTTACAGGAGAATCTGCAAGGTGGGAGCAGCGGCTGAGTGGGTGTTGAGTGAATGAGTAGGTTCAGGCCAGACCATTAGCACGGTCGCATTAGTTCACATATGTTCCACTCTTGGCTACTGCAAGTGGCTCATATGTCTTTCCATGACCCTCAGTTTCCTGGACACCAGGAAGGGTGTGGTAGGGACATGTGCATGCCCTAGAGAGAGGGACAAGCCTTAACACCCTGGGCTCAGACCCAGCCCAGCTGCAGTCTTGGCCTCAAAGGAATCCACACTGTTTCTGCTTTTAGGGGAACAGGTCAGAAGCATGAGTCCCCTGTAAGCTTCTCACCATCTCCCCCTCCCCCACAGCGACCACCCCCAGGATAAGGAAGGCACTGGAGGGGATGGAGAGGGGAGCCACATTGGCTGAGGCACCCCCCACTCCAGCCACCCACAGGGCTTAGCACTTCCTGTGCATTTTCTTATTCCGTTCTCTTTTCTTATTTGCTGCCTTGCCACATTAATATGATCATAGCCCTGTTACAAATGGGGAAGATGAGGTCAGAATGGTGACTGGGTCTCTCCAGCCAACACAGGCAGTGGAGCCAGTTTCAGGTCAGGAATTTGCAGAAGCTGAGGTCTTCCCAGCGTGCCAGAGCAAGGACTCTACCTGCAACCTCTGTAAGAACCTCTGCCTGGGTCCGAAGAAGTTTGAAATAGAGACCCTTTGCAAGGAGGCAGGAGTGGGCAACAGTCAGCTGGAGAGGGCCCCGGAGGTTGGTCCCACCAAGCTCTTGCATCTGTGCTGGCAGGGGATGGAGCCTGGTGAGGCTACCAGGAGGCAGACTGGGAGGTGGAGGGCCAGCTCTCATGCACCATCCAGAGTACCTTGGGAAGGACAGGCTACAGCCGAGAGCACTTTGTGGACATAGAGACCAAGGCAGGAAGCAGAGGAACAGGACTTAAACTCGGGAGACCTGAACTTGACGCCAGGAGACTGCATCAGATCTGAGCATGGACAAAGTATCTGTTGGTGAAAGGTGATGACCAGGGGAGTGAAGATGTACAGGATGGTGGTGACCATGGTGTCAACAATGACACCCACACACAGCACCCAGCAGACACCTTGGAAGCGCTTGCTGACACCACAACCCTGTGAAGCAGGGGCAAGCATCATCTCCATCTTACAGATGAAGAAACTAAGGCATGGACAGTTAAGATCACATAGCTGCAAAACATCGCAGCCGGCACTCAGGTTTCAGAGTCTGCACAACACCTATGCTATCGTGACAACGCAGTGCAACCCACAATCACTGTTACCGGAGCATTGACTGAAGACCCAGAACTGTGCTAAGCACCTTGCATTACCTCATTTACTTCACACTAGAGCTGTAATCCCTGAGGTTGTTACAGTTCCGTTTAGAGGATACAAATTTGGAAACCCTCAGAGGGGAAGTAATCTGCCAAGGTGACCAAAGAACCCAGTCCCTCATCCTAACCACACTGTTTTCTGTGGCTCTGTACATACGTGCACACAGGCTCTCCAGGAGCCCACGTGCACACACGCGCGCGCGCGCATACCAGGACACACCCCACAGACTCATACACAGACACCGAAACTCGGCTCTGTTGTCAGCAAGTCAGGGACCCAGGCCCTCCATCTGCACACTCCGTGGCATTTCTGCAAAGCGGGTCCCCAGAGGGGAGGCAGTTTTGCACTGTGACCACGCACATACTCCTTCCCCAGAAAATGTAGACGAGCCCTGGCGGCCAAGGCTCCGGGAGCTCTGTGGACCTCAGAAAAACCCGTGGGGTGGAATATTTGCATTGGACGCTGACCATCCCGATTCCCACTGCAAATCCCACTTCCCAGGAGCTCCTGCTGGGGTCTGCACACCGCCTTCCAAGGCTTCTCTGACAACTTCAGGGCAAAGGAAGCCAGAGCTCTGGCCCGAGGAGGGAACCGGTTAGACCTGCTTGACCAACTCTGCCCCTTGCAGCTTTGGGCTAAGTCTGAGGCTTAATTCCTCCCCGCCTGCATCCCGGGTCCCTGCTGCTTCCTGCCCAGCCTGGCCTTGGACACTGCCAGGGACCAGAGCTGACTCAGACGCAACCCTCTCCCAAGCACTCCCTCCCTTCTGGGGAGACACCGCCGAGCACAGCCATGCCCGCGGCAACCACAGCTCCCTGTACCCACACTTCCCAGACCCACTGAGAACTCGACCTCAAGTGCTCCCTCCTGAAACCAGAAGTGGGCAAGATGGTCCCCATTTAACCAAGAGGCATTTGAGGCTCAGAGAAGCAAAGCCAATGGCCTGAGTCCCCACAGCAAACCCAGGTCTGCCCTACCTGGCTCCACGACCCAAGTGTCTCCTGGGTGCCATTCCAGCTGCAGTGAGGAAGGAGGAGGAATCAGGGCAGGCGGTGGTCCAAAGAGCCAAGGACGGGGGCCAGCGCCACCAAACTGGCAGCTTCTAGTCCCGGCTGCTCCTCTTCCGGTTCCGCTCCCTGCTAGCGCACCTGGGAAAGCAGAGGAGAGAGCGGGAAAAAGCTCCTGGCTTCGGCCTGGCCCCATCCTGGTTGTTGCAGCCATTTGGGGAGTGGACCAGCAGATGGAATATCTCTCTGTGTGTCTCTCCTTCGCTCCGTAACTCTGCTTTCAAATAAGAAAATTCTTCTTTAACAAAAAAAAAAAAAAAAAGAGAGAGAGAGAGAGAGCGCTCCAAGGGCTTGGAAGTGGCAGAGAAAAAATAACTTCACAGAGGGCAGCACAGGTGAAGGTGCGGAGGCCAGAGCACAGGATGAGGCGGGAGTTGGGAGGCGTGCGGCGTGGGGGGGGGGGAGGGGGCTGGCGTTGTGGCGCAGTGGGCTGAGCCGCCGCTCCATGGCTCCAGTCCCAGCCACTCTGCTTCCAAGCCAGTTCCCTGCTAATGCGCCTGGGAAAGCAGCAGAAGGTGGCCCTCGAAGCCGCGGACAGAGAGACCCCTGGCTGGGCGGACAGGGAGCAGGGCCCTTCCCTGCCCGCTGGGGGAACTGAGGAAGCCAAGCAACTGGCTTCTGCAAGGACGTTGTGATGGGGCTTTCTGTGCTGTTGTAACTGATCTACGTAGCCAGGATTCCACACGTCTTGGAAATTCCATGTGTTTTCTGTCGAGTCTCGATTGGCGTTATCATCCAATTAACCAATCAAAGCCACCTGTCTCCTGGACCAACCACGAGAAGGGCCCCTTTGACACCTGTGAAAACCTGGACGATCAGCCTTCAAATCAGCTCTCTGCTTCACAGCCCCTCCTGGCTTTGCCGGGAGCCGGCTCGCTCACTCGCTTTCAATTTTGCTCTAACTTCTCTGCTTTCTTTCCATAAACCACTTCTGCAGTACCACCTCTGTGCTCCTCATTCTTGTGGATACCAGACAAAAGCCCAGTGAAGAGAAAGAACTGTAGTAACCACAGACTCCCGCAACACTGCCACCCAAGTAGGAAACCCAGATAAAATTCCTGGGTTCTGGATTCTGGCCTTTGTCTGGCAAAGCCTTGGCTATTGTAGCCATCTGGGGAGTGAACCTGTAGATGGAAGATTCTCTCCCTCCCCCTCCCCCTTCCCCTCCCCCTCTCCCTTTCCCTCTCCCTCTCCCCCCTCAGCAGGGCCCTGAAGGCCAAGGTAAAGAGCCTGGGGACAGTGGGGCACTTGCCAATAGTCAGAAAATGGTGTCCCAGTGAAACACCTATGCCTTAGGAGGGAGCACAGTGGTCCGGGAAAAACGCTCATCTGAAAGTCAGGTCTCACCAAACAAAATCTCAGTTACAAAGTCACCTGCCTCACCTATCATCCAGCCCATGGCCTCAGAAAGTATGATGTCTGGAAACAGAGACTCTGGATTCAGACCACCTGGGTTTGAATCCCAGAGCTGCCACTCACCAGCTGTGCCTCCTTGAACAAGTTGCTCAACCTCTCTGATCCTGTTTCCTCAACCAGATGATAATATCCCCCTCCTGCACAGAGTTACCATGAGGGTCACATATACTAGTAGTTGTAGACCATAGAATGCTGCTGGGCACATGGGCAGGGTTCATCAAATAAAGATCTTGACATCCACAGCCCCTGATCCATCTACCACAGATGACAACTGAAGGAGTCTGACGTGATGTCTTCTTGTGGTGGATTCCAGGCCCCAGTATCACCAGTTCCTTTGCTACCTACAAACCATGACTTTAACAGCACGCCCTGGAACGTGCGGGCTCACGTGTCTGTGACCTGCAGAAAGAATCTATAAACATCAACAGTTCCATAAGGTGCTTCCTGAGGGCTGGACTTTGAGACCTGTTTTGCTCTTCTGCTGAGCTCTCCTCCCTTACGGAGCAGCGACAGGGAGGTAGGCACCCAGGAGCACACACAGGGCCGTTCCTTCCTGGGGGCCTCAAGCGAAAACAAAGCTTTTTAGATGTGCAATACCTACAACCCGAGTAGGGAACTTCCTTCCTAACAGAAGCACAAACCCCAAGGTCATTCTTGTTGACCTTGAAGGAGACAGAGTCTAGACAGGCCGACGGGCAATCAAATCTGAGACCCCTCTGTGAGGTCATCTGAGAACCAGGAGCCTCTGCACTTAGCTTCTGCCCTTTGACCCCCCCGAATCACCCCAGTCTGAACTCAGCACATTGGACTGCCTAAGCCACAGCCTAGGCAGAACTGCAAGTTTGAAACCTTGCTCTCCACCGGGGCAAAGTCAGACCAGTGACTTGTTGATCTTGCAAACAAGGCAGTGATGTGATCAGAGGTAAAGTTTTGAAAGAGGACCCGGTGAACTTGGAAGGGTAACGTGGAGTCTGGGTGATGTTATAAGACTCTGGGAACTGACCAAGTCCAGAGGGGGACATTCCAGACCAAGGCATCTGAGAGGGGCTAGGAAAGCAGCTTTGTCCCCAAGAAATCAGCGCATTTCTCAAGAGGGAACGACCAGAACTTCGAGGCCCTGGCCCAGTGACAAAGGCAGGCACCTGCAGACACGTTCTCTTCCGGCCCTGCTTGGAGATGAGGGTGCCTTGACTCTGTTTACCTAGCCGTGAAGTGGACCTGGAGACACTCCTGCCTGATCCCTTCCAGCACGGGGGTGAGAACCAAAAGGCTTCATTGGAACAGGCGGCGATGAGGAGGCTGCTCACCGGCCCGAGCTGATTTTTCAGCCATGACCGCGCACAAGCAAGTTCGCCCTGGCAGAGCCAGCCAGGCTCTCTGCACCCCACCTCCGCGTCGGCAGCGTCTTTCTGTGCCAGCGGAACTAGGAGCTGCGAGAGGGTTGACTTTGACTTGAAGACACTGCACATGGTCTTCGCTGGGTGTTTGCAATGTGGGTTTCCGCACTGCCTGAACTCCGAACCCTAGCAATTGCTTAAAACAAGAGAGCTGCTGATTTGTGGAGTGTTCCCTCTTTAAAAAAAAATCATCACAAATGTCAGATTTAGAGATATTCTTTTAAAAAATAACTTGTAAGGAGAAAAAGGTATTTAAGAGGCTTTCTTAGCACAGAAGCAACAGGGAAGCAGAGCGGTTTGGTTTTTTTGGGCAAGAGTGAAGTTCGAGTGGGGAGGATCCAGAGGGGCTCAGAGAGCAGGTGGGAGGCTCACTGGCTCTGAGCCCCCGGCCTCCACAGAACCTGGTTGCCCCCACCCTGCTGTGTACTCTCCGAGACCTGCAAGGAATCTAGGGGAAAAGTCTTGAGACCAAGCCCAGTTCCACTCCCACACACACTGGCCCTCCTCCCACGACACCCCCCACACTGTGTTCTCCCACCTGCCTCTCTTTTCTCCCACCAGAATGGGACCCCAAATCCATGGCTGATAGTATAAGAGATTTTGGAGAACAGTATACCAATATGCTTTTTAAAAAATTTTTAGTGATATGTACTTTTTAAAAAAGATTTTATTTATTTGAAAGGTAGAGTTACAGAGAGAGGGAGAGACAGAGAGAGGTCTTCATCTGCTGGGTCACTCCCCCAAATGGCCACAACAGCCAGAGCTGAGCCCATCCAAAGCCAGGAACCAGGAGCTTCCTTCAGGTCTCCCACGTGGATGCATCTTCTACTGCTTTCCCAGGCCACAGACAGGGAGCTGGATCAGAAGAGGAGCAGCCAGGACACGAACCAGCACCCATATGAGATGCTGGAGCCTCCGCCTGAGGCTCCGCCTACTACACCACAGCACCAGCCCTTGTGTGTTCTTTTTAAAGAGGACCAAAAAAATGGAGATATAGACAGATTATAGATAATAGATGATAGATGGATAGATAGGTGATGGGTAGATAAATAGGTAGATAGATGATTGATAGATGGATAGGTGGTAATAGATAGACGACACATAGCTGAATAGGTAGAGATTGGGATAAATTGGTAGAGAGAAAGAGCCAAGATCTCAACCCTACGCTTTCACAGACATTGCCTCTTTAGGAACATTTTACTCAATGACAAATCCATTCAACCATCGGGGCTTCTGAAATCCCACTAAGTCCCAGGCACCACTCACAGAGTGAGGAACACCAGCAAACCAAGCAGTCCTCGCATCCTGGCCTCACAGAGTGCATGTGCGGTGGGTCCGTGGAGGCAGAAAATCAGCAACAAACCAGCAAACAATCCAGTATTCCAAGGCCATTCATGCTGGGGGGCGGGGGGGAGGAAAGGAAAAGAACTAGCGGAAAGAATAAGGCAGGTGGGAGCGCCCGCCCGGGGGAAGAGGAGGAGGTGGGTGCCGGTTACACAGGTGGTCACGGAGGAGGTGAAATCTGAGCGAGGGCCGGGAGGAGGTGAGGGAGTTTCCAGCAGGTTCCCCCGGAGGAAGAACCGTTCCTCAAGGGCCCGGAGCAAGGACGGCGCCACTGTGTTCCAGAAACAGCAAGGCTGCCGCGTGACCACGGCAGAGTGAGGGAGGTGAGTAAACGGATCAACGAGGAGCCAGAGGTCCTGCTCACTTAGGTTAAAATTCCAGAGGGCCTGTGCTTCACCGAGCAGCTCACACGGGGGAGGGCACCTGTGTCCCAGGAGGAGCTGCGTGCCCAGCCCAGCTCTGGCTCCTGATCCCAGCTTCCTGTCACTGCAGACCCTGGAGGCGCTGATGACTCAAGTAGTTGGGTTCTTGCCGCTCCCATGAGACCTGTATTGAGGTCCCAGCTCCCAGTAGCCCTACCCAGCTCTGGCTGTTGCAGAAAAAAATGAAAACTAAATGAAACTTAAAACTCATAGTCTCAGCTACAGCAGCCATATTTCAAGGGCTAGTAGTTACTTTTTTTGAACAGCATAGAATTAGAAAATTTCCATCATCAAAGAAAGTCCTATTTGACCTACCATATATTCCCCATGTGACCCATTTGAATTGGATAACTTCTGCTCAGACTTTAGATCTCTGTTCAAACATCACTTCCTCCAGGAAGCCCTCCCAGACCACTCTTCCTCCTGCATGTCAGCTTCATTGTCACATGTACAGTCTCAGAGAGCCAGGTTGCTTTCCTCTGTAGCAATCATCTCGTTTAGAAATTTTATGCTCATTACTAGAACAGCTCACTGGTGTGTGTCTCTGCTGTTAGACTACAAAGTCCATGCAGGCTGGGATGGTTTCTGGTGTTACTCACTGTCGGATTCCACCTGGCCCTGTGTGTGGCACACGGAGAGCACACACACATACTTGCTCAACACCTGCGGAACAGTGCGAGGTGGCAGGACCGGAAGCAGTCTTCACTGAACACAGGGCCACGGCACCTGTGCAAAACTGCAGTTTAGCAGGGCTCCAGGGCCCCGAGCTCTGGAGTATAGGAGCAGCTCAGGTCCCTACCACACGAAGCCTGGACTCCGCCCAGGACCCCCACCCCATTCTCCCACCTGGCTGCCCCCCAAGGCCTCTGTGTACTGTCAGTTCCCTGGAGAAGCCTCACCTCCGATGCTCCCCGGGGTCCCTACCCTGGAGCTCCCCGTGGCGGCACTGAAGCGCTCCTTGGCGGCTCAGAGTCCTCCGAATGGAGACGCACCCTTGCGCATTTGCTGGGATGCTGGCAAGGCGTGCAGGGCGTCATGTGCTCTGGCACGTAGGTGGCCACCCTCACAGAGCACGTCCTGGGACTGCGCGGCCCCAGATCTGACAGGTAACACGCCGTGGCTGCGTGATTTACAGGGGCTTGTGGGAAGAGGTTTCCTCCCCACTCCAAGAGCTTGAGTGCTGCCTATAAATATTTATGGGAGTCTGGGACCTCCATTAACCCCACCGGTGCCATGTTTCACTAGTCACATGGTGCCCATGCGTGAATGAACCTGAAGGCCAGGGTTCAATTATGCATGCATGGACATGTATGTGCATGTCAGGATATACATGGACCCACATCCACTTTGTGAGAGCATTACACACATGTTATCAACTGAGTTTCAGTTTGAGTACAAAACCATCCAGCTGTGTGCAGACCTGTGAACATTGCATGTATACCGTGCAAATGTATTGTGTGAGCTTTTGGATATTCATGCATACAGACAGGGACACATACATGTAGGTATAGGCGTAATGCATGTGTATATATGTATGTGTTCACATGGACATGAGAATGTGTAGACAGCAAATGGGCATAGGTGGATTCTGTGCTTCAACACAGGTAGATATGCACAGCTGCCTGCATGTAAGTATGAGTGTGCACAGGTGCGTGCATGCATGGACCCAAGCTAAGAACACACGCATATCTGCGTGTAGGTCCAAAGTGTCAAAATCACCCCAGAAATGTCTTTCACTAAACCGTGGAAGACTCCGGCGCACCGCCTCACCTGGAGGCTGCCGCGGCTACGAACACTGGCTCCGGCAACGATGCTGCCCTTGTTGGAAAGCTCCACTGAGAACACGTGAGGGGTAAGAGGTCTGTTCTCGCGTGACAAACAGCACCAATGTCCCAAGACAGTGACGCCCGCGTGGCCTCCTCCACTACCACACACACACACACACACACATGCACACACACACGCGCGCGCGCGCTTCATCACTGACACCCTCTGTCGGAGACTGAAATAAACAACAGGGCTGCATTTCCCTGGGTTATCCGTGCCACCATTTGTCCTGCTGCACCTCCAAACCCCACTGCCCATCGCCTTACCTGGCCTGGAGCCTGGTAGCTGGAGAGCACGCAGTGCACCACACACACACACACACACACACACGCCACAGAAAATGACTGTCTGCAAAGAGGACTAGAAAGGAAGCTGTCCCCAGGAGGAAAAGATCTCACCCCTCCATGCTTCCTCCGCCCCAGTGTTTCAGATAAAGTTCAGATAAAGGGTGAGGACTAGCAGAGTCTGGGGGCGAAATTACCACTTTCAGCATCAGAGAGACAGGAATTCACGTTGTGGTCCTCCCGTGGGTGGCGGATAGGTACCGCGGGCCTTGTTAATCCATCCCTGGGGTGTGGAGAACAGTATAGGGCAAGGCCACATGGGATGAACCCCGTGGCTTGGCCTCGCTTCTGCTCTGGGACATGTGTGCCAGGCTCTGGCTTCTGGACACAGAGGGGGCAGGGGCCGAGCGGGCTGGGAAGGGCTGCCTTCCCCCAGGGCAGGGCTCAGCCCCGGCCTCTCCTGAGTGGGGCTCCTGGAGTCAGGGCAGTGAGGCCAACAGATCAGACGAAACAAGGGACTAGAGGAGTGGTGCCTCAGCCGCTGAATCTGCCAGAGTCCCTGGCAGGATGAATTCCAGTGGCCCTCCTGCTCCAAAGCGCTGAGGCCAGCACCCTGCTCTGCCTCCACCCCAGCCTGTCTACAGGGAGAAGTCCAAGCCCTGGTAAGATGCACAGAGCTGCAAAACAAGAAAACACAACATAAATACTGCACTTGTGGACTTCATCTCTCTTCTGCTAAAAGTGACTTCCCCCAGGGGCCAGCACTGTGGCGTAGCCAGTGAAGCTGCCGCCTGCAGTGCCAGTATCCCATCTGGGCGCCCATTTGAGTCCCAGCTGCTCCACTTTCATTCCAGCTCTCTGCTATGGCCTGGAAAAGCTGTGGAGGATGGCCCAAGTGTTTGGGCCCCTGCACCCACGTGGGAGACCCGGAAGAAGCTCCTGGCTCCTGGCTTTGGATCGGTGCAGCACTGGACATTGCAGCCATTTGGAGAGTGAACCAGCAGATGGAAGGCCTCTCTCTGTCTCTGCAAAAGTGGCTGCTTCCAGAAAGTTCCAGGCCTCTCCCACTGCCTCTGTGGATGTCCCTTTGGTCCAAAGACAACACCCTTTTTGATGCAAATAAAAAAGAATGTGTAACGATTGTGATCAGCTGCTGTTTCACATAGAAGTAAATTCAGAGACCAAAGATGCAGAGAAGTAGCTGAAACCAAGTTTTGCTTTAGAAAAAATAACCCCATTTTAGGCGGCTTTCCACATTGGAGCAGCAACTTACACATCTAACTTCTCCCAAATGAGATCAGCTAGCTTGCCTTTCTTAACTAAATGCCTCTTTCAAGATAATATGTGTAGGACAAGGAGAAAGGTACCGGAAGACTGACAAGTATAAGGCCTGGAAAATCCCTGCAGGGCATGGTAAAGGGGTTCAGAGACCAGGAGGAAGCCTATGAGGGGACCTCAGAAAGCTCATGGAAAATGGATTTCAAAAATAAGTTTATTGGGATGGGCATTGGTGTCGTGGTTAAAAGCCTGCCTGGGACACTCACATTGCAATTCAGAGTGCCTGGGTTCAAGTCTTGACTCTGCTTCCAGTGCCAGCTTCCTGCCGATACACACGTTGGGAGTACTTGGGTCACTGTTGCTTATATGGGAGACCCGGATGAACCTCCTGGCTCCCGGCTTTGCCTGGCCCAATCCTGGGTGTTGCAGGCATTTGGGCAGTGAACCAGTGCATGGGAAATCTGTGTCTGTCTTCCTTTTTTGTCTCTCCCGCCTTTCCAATGAAATGAAAATAAACAAAATCCTTTGCCCATGATTTGGGTCATTAAAAAAGAAAAGATAATGAAACTTTTTTTTTTTTAAAAAGTTTATTTTGGTGCCCAAAAATGCTAAGCCATGCATAGATGTTCAGAATACTGCTTTGCATTTGAAGACTCTCCCTTGGATGCGTGCATTTCAACATTTTTTTTTACACCAGAATAAAGTGAGACTTCAACTCCATTCTCCAAGAATTTTTTGAAGCGCTCCTGTAGAGTGAGGAGGAAGCCCGGGAGGGCGGGGAGAACGTGTGCTCCTAGCGGAAAGAACTGCTCTCACGGTGTGCACACTGCTTGCAGGAGCAGCAACTTCGCAAACAAGGCGATTTCGGCAGCGGCTGCTGCTACCGCGAGGCTTCCGTGCCAGGGGAGCCCCGTCCTGGGAAGCCTCCGCGGCGGCCGCTGCCGCAGACCAGGTAACCCCAGGGCACAGCTCTCTCCTTTCACCGCTGGACTCTCTGCCCAGGGTACCGTGCTGGGCACCAGCGTGCAGCAGCTCTTCCAAACACACTGACTTCTCTGGGCAGGGCTCACAGAATGCACCCGTCCAGGACTTTTATTTTGGTGGGGGGAGAGGAAGCGCAGAGCAAACCTCAACCCTCCCTTCCTTACATAACAAGTCCAAACACAGCTAACTGTCCCGGGGACGCTCCTCCCGGCCCTCGGACTGCGGACTGCCGGGGGGAAGCGTTGCGCAAGACGCCGGTTCAGGGTTTCCCCTCTGGAAAACACTCGAGCCCAGAAAGGAGGTTTTGCATCTGAAAGGCGGCGAAGGAGTCGCTAGAAACCCCCGGCGGCTCCTTCCAGGGCCCCGCCGAGGTCGCGCCCGGGGGACGGGAATGGCGCGTGAGGGAGTAGCGGGCTCGCCCGGGGCGGCAGGAGCTGCGACTCGGGGTCACCGAGCGGGCCGAGTGCCCGGCCGGGTGCACGGAGTGATTCCTGGCAGCTGCCCCTGGGAGCCCGGTCCGGGAGGCCCCTGGGCGCGCGCGAGCGTGTGCAGGAGTTGGGGACCGTCTGCCAGCCAGGGGCGTCCTTCTCTCCGCAGAAATGCCCGGAGCCCGGGGACCGGGGGAAGCCTGGCTGGGCCGGACCCAGGGCCAGCCTGCCCCGGGATCCTCTCGAGAGACCCTCCCGCCGCCGGGACACCGCTCCCTGGCAATCCACAGCCTCCTCCGTGGCCGCGGAAACACGGACGGGAAGGGAGGCGAGGTGAGCGCCGCCGACTGCTGGCCCCGGCGCCCGTGCCGCCCGACGGCTCGGCGCCTGCAGACCCTACCTCTCCGACCCTCGGGAGCCCTCAGGAGCCTTGCCCACCAGGCAACGCCGGGAGAAAAGCGCAAGAGAAAATAAACCGGGAGGAAAAAGGTTTTCTGAAATGAAAGCGGGTATGAAGAAAGGGCGAACGGAATGGGAAGTGGCGAGGAAGGGAGAGGCGGAGGGAGGAAGAGAAAAGGAAGGAGGGGGAGGGGGCGGGGAAGCAGGGACAGAAGAAGAAAAAAGAGAAGGAAAGGAAAGGGAAAGAAAAGAAAGCCAGAGGCAAGCACAGGGGACCGACGCCTCCACCCATCCCGCACGCCTGAGTGCCCAGGCTGCCGGGAAGCCGCGCCGAGCGCGTTCCGGAACCTGTCTCTCTGCCGGCGGCGGATCCAGCTCCCGCACACCCGGGATCTCCAGAAAAGAGCTTCGCACGGGACCGGACCGCTGCCGCCCAGACAGAGGCGCGCCAGGAATGGAGCCACACTCCCTGGGCCCGTCCGTGCCCCCTGCGTGCGTCCCGCTGTCTGTGCGTGTCTGTGTTCGCGTGCGTCTCTGAGTGCAGGCGCCAGCCTGTCTACGTGGGACCCGTGCTGGCTCGGAAGACTCCTGGCGCTGGGAGGATTTTCCCCTAGGGACGTGGACGATCCCGAGGTGCCCGCGAGCCGCGGGGAGCGGTGGGAACGGTGGAGGAGGGTGAAGGTTGCCGAGCGCCCCCAGAGTGGGATCAGCCAGAGGGACCCGGCACCCCGTCCGCTTTCCCTGAGCCGTAGGCGCCGCGTCTGGGGGCGTCCCGGCGGGTCAGGACAGCGGGCTGCCGGCAGAGACGTGGCCGGAGCTTGCCTGCTGCACGGGCCCGCCCTGGAGCCTTCCTCCAACGAGCTGCCGGCTCTGGCCCCAGCGCTCGCCCTTGTGCGCCTAGGGCGGGTTGGTGCAGGCACCGCGTGAGCATCCGTGCGGCTGCAGGGTGTGGGTGTCTGTGTATCTGCGTGTCAGTGTGCCACGAGGGCTGTGTCGTGGGATCGTCGTCTTCTCCACGATGCAGTTGGTCTCTCAGAACCGTCTAGAGCCCCCTTGTCGCTCTGCCGCCGGGGAGATGGCCATGGCTGGTGTGGGTGTCTCTGTGCACCGAGGAAGGAAAATCAACCCGCTGGAGACGGCAACCCTCCTGGTGCGGAGCCTTTCCAAAGTCCAGGTGGAGGGTGCCAGTCCACCTGGGAGGATTCCAGAAGGAGTCAGGCCGGGTCCGGGATGGGAGGGCCACGACCAGGACTCGGTCTCTCTCCCACTCTGAGCCACGCTCTGGGGACTTCTTCCAGTATTCCATGAGGCAGAGGTCTCTTTCGCCCCATCAGGGATGCATTGGCTCACGAGGGTACGTGCTATGCAATTGCCCAATTATCAGAGCCCCCTTCTCCTTCACCTGCGCACAAGTGGACAAGCAACCCTCAGCCGGGCTCGGCGGCCTCCTCCTCCCGCATTACAGCCGAAGCCTTCCTTGCCAGCCCCATTCTTTCTGTTGGTGAAGGGAACCGGGCCTTGGAACTGAATTCCAGCTACAACCAAACTTCCCTCCTACTGAACAATGTCAAAGCTCTGTGGAATTTGAAGTGTAAATTCGTGTTAATAGTATGTGCATCCTCACCCTGTAGCTCCCTCCTCCTCCTCTCTTCCCAGGACCCCACCAACAACCCCCAGGTGTCCAGGCACCCATGCTCTTCTTGCTAGTTTCACTCTCCCAGGCTCCATCCAGCGCAGGTCCCCTGCAAGGACTCCACTTGCTTGGGTCTTCCCAGTCCCGAAACACAGCCTCAGGAAACCCCAGGCTGCAAGACTGAGGAGATGGGAAGCCCCTAGGAGCCAGGGTGTGGGGGTCCTGTTCCACCTCCCAAAGGTGTCTGAGGCCTGAGTTACAGAAGGGATCCCACAGAGACTAGGAAGGAGACTGGAATCTTCAAAACTAGTATTGCTCTTCCAAGAACCAGGAAAAGATTCTGGGGCCACCTCCCAGTAGGGGACAGGGACACATCCAGGCTGCAGTCAAAATGGCTCCAAATGGAACAATGACCCCAACCTCTGCAACCCTGAATTTGAGAAGCCCCTGAAATCCAGGACGAGCCATGGGCAAGGTCCCTCTGCGTGACTGAGGGCTCCAAGGCTGAGACACTAAGTGCACCTTAGGCATATTTTTCAAGGAGGGGGGTGGCGGCATTGTGGCACAGCAGGTTAAACCACGGCATGCAACACCTGCACCCCATATGGCACCGGTTCAAGTCCCTGCTGCTTCACTTCAATCCGGCTCTCAGCTAATGTGTGTGGGAGAGCAGTGGAAGATGACTCAAAAGCTTGGGTTCCTGCATCCATGAAGGAGACCCAGATGAAGCTCCTGGTTCCTGTCTTAGGCCTGGCCCAGCCCTGGCCATTGCGGCCATTTAGGGAATGAACAAGCAGATGAAAGATTGATAACTCTCTCCCTCTCTCCCTGTAACTCTGCCTTTCAAATAAATAAGACAAATCTTATGGGGGAAAAAAAAGTCGGCACAAGGGGCTTCTTGTCTAGAGGATCCTGCACCCCAGGATCTGGCGCTGGGTTTCCCCTCCTTCTACCAGCCTCGGGCGGAGGACGATGGGCCTCCACTCAAAGCAGGTGAACAGGCACTGGGCAGCTGTGGTTGCTTCCAGAGAGAAGCCCCTGGGCAGGTGAAAGTCAGGAGACCTGAAGCCCAGGCAGGAGGGCAAGGGCGGCTACTCAGCTGCGCCTGAGCACCACAAAGACCCTGCCTGTCCATCCAGAGGGCAGCTCCCGAACAGGCGGCACAGCAGGTCAGTCCATGCAGCCACGCCTGAAAGCCAAGTGGTGCCAGCCCCGTGTGGCCAGGGACTCCAAGGCCTTTTGGACCCACAGCCTCTCGGCTTACAAACCGACTCAGGACCGGGGTCTGTACCTAGGGTGGAAGCAGAAAACACATTTGAGGCTCACGCGCACACACGCTCACTCACACACTCCAGGGAGAGCTCTGCCTGCCCTTGGTTTGCTTTTCCATTGGTCAGGGACGTGAGAGTTCCCCAAAGTTGGTGCAACTCTTGAAGAAACAAGAGAAGAAAGTCGAAGTCACGAGAACGCAGTCTTCTAAATAAACACCATTTCCATGGTTTTAATAAGCAAAATAGGAAACCATTTTAATAACCAAAAAACAGAAACCAGTCTGAATAAAACTACAATAGACTAGGTTTTAATATTTTCATATCATAAGCAGGGTTTGAAATTGATCCCTTATTTTACATGAAATAAAAACAATTTCTGTTGCAATAAATTTGATTTCAACACAGTTGAATCTGTAAAAACCGAAGCTCGTTTCTGATGCAGGACGAATATCCACAATATTTAAAACTGCAAGCACCATGCGGTTCATACAATCTTGTTATTACTGTTAATTTATCAACTAATACAAACTCAAAAATGCATCTGGCCAGCAGCGCCAGCAATTTCAAATGGGAACTTAAAAATACGTTTTCATTTTGGTATTTTTTTTTGTCAGTGCAACTTAAATCCTTTTTACTGACCTGCAGGAAAAAAAAAAAGTAATAATAAAGAAAAACACCCAAATCTTCCCTACAGCTACTATACAACCAAGGGGGGGGGGGGCACCACTCTTCCTCCTATCTCAAAGGCAGGGAAAGAAACACAGACCGTGTGGGTCTAAAGAACGCACTTGAAAGTTGCAAACTTACTTGCAGCGCTTGGGCTTCTGGTACATTCTGCGGGTGGCGGTTGGTTCTCTACAAGCTCTGGGCACTAGGAGCCAGTGTGGAGGATGGCAAAGCCACTCAGCCTAGGAGCTACCCCTGGGATTAGCACGGGCCTAGAGGTTCCCAAAGGGACCCTGGGGTGACTGTGCTCATCATAAAAACCGGAGAAGATCCATTTTCCTTCCCTTTCCTTATCAGGGGCTAGTCTGTTTGGCCGCGAGACAGGTGGGGAGCGGGGTGCAGAAACCCCGCAGAAGTGCGCGGCTGCCCTGGCTCTCCCGGGCTGAGACCTCCGCTCTCCCCTTCTCTCAACACCAACAAAGTTGAGGACAAAAGCAGAAAAGGGGCAAGAGCTCAAAAGGGCACAGAGGAAGGGGAGAAAACATGCAACTTCCAAGGGCGCCTCAAGACACCGCTGTGATGCAAATACAAGGAACTTTTTTTTCTTTTCCTTTTTTGTTTGTTTACAAATTTAAAAAAAAAAGCCATCATAATAAACCCAAACAAAGACACCCAGCTTGCTGCCGCGTTCCGTGCGCGGTTTGGTGGGACAGGTATTTACAAGCCGACCGCCGAGACTGGAACCCCGGCCCGCAGCTGCCACAGTTTCCGAGCTGGGATCCCTTCTCACCCAAAGAAACCAGGGGGTCATGATCCATGATCAACAACATGCTAAAGTTAAACAAGAAAAAATGGTACAAAATAGAAATTATTACCATACATGTCCAGCATGCAGGATTAATATTTTTAATGCAGATTTTCGTATTTTTTTTCTATATAATCAAGCAGGCAATAAAACTGATGAGATTTGCGCGCCGAACGTCCTAACAGAGGCCGGCGTCTCAGGGCTGAGAGCCAGTGTTCCCGGACTCCGGACACACGGATCCGTCCATCCTCCTCGCTTTCGCTGAGCCTCGCCCGGCGCCTGCTGGGACGCCAGGGTCCCTCTCTCCTCTCTGCTCGCCGCTGTCTTCCTGGGGCGGAGTGCGCTCCGGACCGCCAAGCGGCGGCTCAGGCTTAGTGCGCAAAGTTCAGGACGCCAGGCGTCTCCCGCGGCCTGGGCGACTCCTCCGCACTACGCCTTGCGGTCCTCCAGGATGGAGGAAAGTTGCTCCGGGACCTCCCACCCCCTTTGTCTCTCTGGCTCTGCCCGAGTCTAGGAGGCGGCGCTGGCGTGCGCTACTCTCGCCCTCGCCAAGGTCCCCTGCTCGCCCGCACTCCCGCCCGTCGCCCGCGCGCCCTTCCTCCCTCTCGCTCGAGTCAAACAGGTCAAGGCTGGGGCCGCGGCAGGGACAGGGTCCGGGGGAGTCCAGGGCCGGGGACACGGAACGGGGAGTCCGGGCCAGGGCAAGGGCGGGGGCCGGGACCGGCCACGACTCACAGAAAGAACTCGGGAGAGGAGGGGCTGTCGCTGGTGGAGCCCGCCTCCCTGAAGCCGGAGTTGGCGAGTTTCTCGCACTTGACCTTGTAGGCGTCTCTCTCGCGGGCCAGCCGGGACACCTCCTGCTTAAGCTGCTCCACCTGCTGAATGAGCTGTGTCTTCTCATTCTCCAGGTGGTGTTTCTGCTGGACGCGTTTATACCTGCACGACTGGGCGTAGCCCCGGTTCTTCAGGGTCCGCCGCTTCTGCTTCAGGCGGATCACCTCGTCCTTGGTGAAGCCTCGCAGGTGGCGGTTCAGCTCGCGCACGGACATGGACACGAGCTGGTCGTCGGAGAAGCGGTCCTCCACGCTGCCGCTGCTGCCAGCCGCCGTCGCCGCCGTCGCCGCGTGCGGCCCGGGCCCGGGGTGGCTGGTGGGCAGCTGTTGCGCGGGGCTGGTGGCGCTGGACGGCGGCGGCGACGCTTGGTGATGGTGGTGATGATGCGGGTGCGCGTGCGGGCCCAGGTCGTCGTGGGCCACGCCGGCGCCGGGGTACGCGTGGTGCGGGTGAGGGTGGTGGTGATGGTGGTGGTGGTGCGCGCCACGGAACCCGTCGAAGCTCTGCAGCGGCTGTGGCACTGGGTGCGAGCCGATCAGCGCCTCCACCGCGTCCTCGGGCGTCAGGTTGAGCGCCTCGGGGTTCATCTGCTGGTAGTTGCTCGCCATCCAGTACAGGTCCTCCAGGTGGGTCTTCTGTTCGGTGGGGCTGAAGCTGGGCGAGGAGGGCACCGAGCTGCACGGCGTGCTGAGCGGTGTGGACGACACCGAGCCGGCTGGCTGCAGGCGCGTGCAGGGCCGGCCCGGACGCTCCGCGCGCCCCAGCGGCTCCTTCTTCACGTCGAACTTAAGCAGGTCGAAGTCGTTGACGTACTCCATGGCCAGCGGGCTGGTGGGCAGCTCTGGCCCCATGCTCAGCTCCGCGGCCATCGCTGACGCGAGGCGCAGTCGCCGCTGCCGCCCGGGAAACTTTGCGGCCGGCCGGGGCGCGCCGAGCCAAGCGCGGGGGCGAAGCGCGGCGAGCCGGAGAGGCCGGGAGCCGAGGGCGCAGCGGGCTGGGGCCGCTGGCCAAGCCTTTGTCTGGGGACGCGGCGGCGAGCCGGAGAGTCCCAGAGCTGCCTGCGCTGCCCCAGAGCTCGAGGCTGTAGCTGCGCTGGGACCGAGCCGAGGCAGTCGTGCAGGGCGCAGAGGCAAGCGGGGCGCGTAATGGGGCGGAGGGGAGGCGCGGGGCGAGCGCCCGCCACTCGCTCCCTAGCTCTCTCGCTCTGGGGTCCTCTCGCTCGCAGCCGCTCGCAGCCCGGCTGTGCAGCTGTGCTGGATCCGGCGCCGCCGCCGCCTTTTATCGCCTCCCTGAGTCACCGGGGCGCGGGGGCCCGGGCGGCCCGGCGCGCTGGCCAATGGCTGCTCGGCCCCCGCGGCCCGCACTGGGCGGGGCGCGCCTGACAGCTCCCCCGCCCCCCGCGTCAGCTGACTGGCGGCCGGAGCAGCCCCGGAGCCGGCGAGGCCTGGCGGAGGGTTGGAGCCGAGCGGGACGGCTGGCCCGGCCCAACCCCCCACACCCGCCAGGTCCCGGCCCCGCACTCTCGTCTTCGGAGCGCGCCCTACCTCCTAGCCAAGACGACGCTTCCACTCCCCCGCGCGCTCTCCTCCCTCCACACCCTTTGCTCCACCCTCCAACCCCCCACCCCCAGCCCGTGTCACCCCCTAGGAGGCTCAGAATGAGCGCCGGGACGACGCCTCCCGGGCCCTTTGTTCCCAAGCGGCCCCCGCCCAGTGGGCGACGCTCCGTGTCCTCGCAGCCGCGGGGCCGAGCGACGGTGTGCGGTGCGCGCCTGTGTGTCTGGAGGTCGGCACGTATCTGTGTGTTGGAGGCAGGGTTGGGGCTCAGCGAGTTGAGTACAGACCCAACTCTTAGCCTCCTGGGATCGTTCGGAGACTAAGAGGGGGCCGATCCCCTCCCGCGGGGTGGCCGAGCCCTGACTCCGCTGGCCCCGCCGCTCCCCGCGCTCACCCCACCCGCAAATGCTCACCGAGAAGGCACCGGGGGAAAGAATCGGCCCGAAGGCCCTGAATCCCCGTCCCCAGCCAGACGCACGCAACCTTGAGCGCTCCGAGCCTGGGGCCGAGGCCAGCCCGGGACGGGGCTCCAGTGGCTCTCTCTCGGCTTCTGGGGAACCGGCCCTGTTTTTGTTTGAACGTTTTGTAACCATTAAGCAGATCACGGAGTCTGCCCGCCGCGGAGAGGCTCAAACAGGCATAAAGTGCGACCCCAAGTGGCCACTGTGCGCAAAAGCGACGCGAGGCGCTCCTGCCCACTGCCCGGAGGCTTGGACCGCGCCTCGGACCCGGCCAGGTCTCCGAACCCGGGCCAACTCTAGCCAGCCCGGAACACAGGCGTGTGTGCGTCGGGGCCTACCACAGGTTCCCCTTGAGCCATACGCAGGTCCTCCGGTCCTATCTTCAGACTCAGCCGCGAGTCCTGCGCCAGTCGCCCCGATGAAATTCCATGCCCGAGCCTTCGAGAGTGGCCGTCGTCCTGGGCTGGGGACGGGCGGGTGGCCGATATTGGAAACACCACGGTGAGGAGGACCAGGACTGTCCGGTGAGAAACCTCCCTGGAGCGCAGACTGGGAGACGGGAGCGCAGCGCTGTAGGCGTCCAAACGGGGCTCTCCCGCGAAGCGCACCCTCCCCACCCCAGGACGGGATGACCAGAAATCTGGGGTCTTTCCGGAGGCTCTGGCGGGGGCACCGAAACCGGATACGTGGCGAATTCGCTGGACCCGGAGACCCGACCCGCCTCCCGCGTCGCCTATTTCTCCAGCTTGGGGAGCACGAGGGAAAGGCCAGCGAAGCTTGCGCTGGGTGAGTGCGTGCGTCCCGACCGCTGGCTGCACCGGGCCAGCACGACCGACCGACGCCGCGCAGGGAGGTCTAGGGGCCCACCCTGATGCGGACGCGGCCAGATTTTTTTTTTTTTTTGAAGTGTTATAAGATAAAATATTTGCCTCCAATTAATCTGAAAACCCTCTATTCTCTGGCGCCCTCGGGAAGGCTGTACTTGGGCGTGCGCTTGGGTCGCTTATTTTTAATGAAATCAGTGCGCTCTAACTAAATCTTCAACTTTAAGGTCCCGATCAGCTATTGTAATGCTGGGAAAACCCGTCTGCAACCCTCTGGGAGAAGCGCGTTCCCGCAGAAAGGGGGAGAAAGCCCGGGGCGTGCAGCTGCCCTGCTCCTGTCCGCTGCTGGACCCTAGGGACTTGCATTGGCCCTGTAAGTGTCCCCGTCGCGTTTGCACGCGGTGACCGCGGCCCAGTGAGGGATCATTTTCGATGCCACCCCGGCCTGGTTCCCTTGGGTCTGGGCAAGCTTTGGCTTGGGCCTCCAGGGTCCGGGCCCGAACGAACACACTGCGGTCGGAGGCATCCACTGAGCCGGAGCCGCAGCTCCCTCCCTGCGGGCCGGACAGTAGAAGACCGCGCAGCTGGCAGACTGCGCCCAGCGCTGCGGCCCTCTGCGAGCGCCAAAGTGGGCAGGCCGGGCTGTGCACCCCACACTCCGCGTGCCCCCTTTGGATCTGCCTGACCCTCGCCGTCGCAAGAGGGTTTTGCCTTCGAGACTCCGCGGTTCCAAATCTCGCGTTCTTCTTCGCGTCTCTGCCGCCGTCGCAAGCAGGGTCTCCGGCATTCAGGCTTTGTCTGGGCAGTCTTCCTCCTCTTTGTCCCCGTACCTCTGCCTCGGTCGCAGTCACCCCCTTCCCATGGGCTTTGAGCTGAGATATCTGCACCCATCCCTAAATTCACCTCGCGCCAAAAGCCGCTCTGTTGCGGCTCTCCCAGCCTAAGTCCCTTCCTCCTCTCCCCACTCTCCAATTCCCCTCCAGAACAAAGTGGGAAACAGCCTGACCCCCTGCCAGTGGCCAAGACACGCAGGCTGCCCGGAGTGAAGGCCTTGAAGGCCGCAGCCAACCCCGCTTCGTGGCCGAGCGCCCCTTCCTCCGCGGCGTCGTGTAGCTCCAGGCCTGGTAGCCTCTGGCTTCCACTGCCACCGCGGGCTCTGGCTCTGTGTGCCTGGCTCCCGGCCTGGCCACGCGGCAGTACCTGGGGGCTGCTCCCCATCCTTAGAAGATAGGCGGGGCCGGAGATGCTGTGTGCCCATTACCTCGGAGTCCCGCGCCCTGCAAGAAAGGTAGGGACGGCAGGAGATTTGGGGGCGGCGGTGGGGAGGCAGGGTCTCAAGCCTCCTGGAAGGAAAGCCCTCCCCCCCCCCCCCCCCCCGCTACCGAGCAGCACGGTGTCGCTTGCCATCAAAACTCCAGTGTGAAGTTGTAACCCGAGAGCGACGCCCTCTCCCTACCCACCCGAGTTGGGCCGGAGCCTCTACGGTCCCAGACGCGCCACTTCGGGATTCTTTGGCGGTGATGAAGGAGGTCTGCGCGGGCAAGCCGCCATGTAGCCTTCTAGGCGCGGGGCCTTGGGATGCGGGGTTATTCCCTAAGGGAAGAAGCCCATTGCCCGCTGCAGAGCGCGAGGCTCTCCGCGCTGCCCCCGCCCGCCTCCGTCAGCCAACGGGAGAACTGGAGCGAGTCCGGGCGCCGCGCCCTCCCGTGCGCCTCCAGCCCGGTGCTGCGCTCCTGGCCTCGGCGTTCAGCCCGAAGGTGCGCGGGGTTCGCCCGTGGTTTTCCGGAGGGTTGCAGGTGTTTGGCGAGAGCGAAGGCGCTTCTGTGCGCCGGTGGATGCGACTGGAGGCATGCGGGAGTGGTGTGTGTGTATGTGGGTGTCCGCGCGCGCGCTTGTGTTGGGTGGGGAGCCGCAGCACGCGGGACGCGGGAGCCGGAAACTCAGGTTCTCGCCCTCCGAGGTCGCCAAGCAGAGACTGGCGGTCACGAAAGGTTCGGACGGCTCCCGCTTACTCGGAGCCTCCCGGAGGTATGAGGCTTCCAAGAAGAGGCAGGGGGTTTGTGCCCTTCCAATTTGCTCTTTCCTCAAAGCAGCTGTCACTTCTACATTCTCCTGTCCCACACAATGGCCATCAGGTTCCAACCCAGTGCTTCCAAAACTCTTCTTATAGTTCTGGGCCCTGGTAGCCTTTAGGCAGTCTGAGGATTCAGTGGCCCCAACAGGGAACCAGAGTCCCTGTGTTGCACAGCCCCCCACACGCAGACACACATACTGCAGTGGAAATGTAAGCTTAAAATCACCACACATTTCCTTCTGCTTTGCTTTATTGTGACTGCTAGAAAAAGCACCCATGTGGCCCACCCTGTCTTTCTGTTGAGCAGCACTCAGCAGATAACCACTGGGCAGCATTACCTTCCATACAGACAGACTGTCTGATGATGTGCAGAGCCTTGCAAAAGCCTTTGAGCGTTCACTTTTGCATTGAATTCTCACGACCCTGTGAGCTGGCAGTTTTTACTACTGTCTTGCAGAGATGGGTAGGCAGGCAGGTGCAAGATTGCTAGGCAGATCCAGATACATAGAGGTGGCCCAAGAGCATGAAGCACAGCTGCTCATGCACTCCTATGGCACAAATGGGTAGCATGATCCCCACTTAACACAAAGAACGAAGCTCTGAGACGGTAAGTGATTTCTTGCAAGTTCCACAGTGCTGATGAGCTGGAGCTTTCGGTTGCAAGCCCAGAGCACTGAGTTCTAGGAAGTGTGTGGGCTCCATCTTGAGTGGGCAGCATGCTGGGGGGGCCTGTTCTCCAGCTGCTCTCTGGGTTGGGACTTCTAGCTGTCCACAGGATTAGTGGCTCAGCTCAAGGCTGAGCTTCCAGGGGTGCCACGTCCCTGCCAAGAGGGCTCCCTTACATCAGGAGCATTTCCTGTGCTTTCTTGTGGATTGTGGATGGCAGCCTCACGTGCTTGGGCTCCCCCTTCCCTCTCCTCCTCCCTGACTCTGTGGGGCTGGGCTGGGGAGCCAGGCAGGAGTGCAAGACAAAGGACAGACATTTTTGGAAAGGCGTCTGCTCCTGTCCTTCACCTCTGATCCTTGGTCCTGCCTCTATCCTGAGTATGTTCTTCAGCTTCAATTAATCCAGCTCTTAAATATCAGGCCTGGGGAGGTGGGGGGAGGGAGTGAGGTAATGATGGGGAGTTCAGTGCCAACAGGAGCCACCATACATCGAGGGACAGATAACCAGGGCCTTCCCTTCCCATCACTATACCCACTCCCATGACTCAAGGCCAGCGTGAAGGATCCTGGGGCCTCATCAATGCTCCCAAGAGCTAAGGATGTCACCAGCCCAGCCATCCTCTGTCACCTCTCCTCCCACCTCTAGACCTCTCTGGTTCTCCATCCATGCCTCCTCCCTCATCCAAGCCACCTGCACCCTTTGCTTAGATGACTCCAGAGGCATTGGCTCTGGACTTTCTGTCCACAGGGCAGTGGAGCCGGTTTTCATTTTCTCTGAATCTGATCATTCTCACTTTCCCCTGTACCCCTGGCTTAAATTCCTTTGACACTTGGAAAAAGAACCTTTAGCATAGCTTTCAAGGAAGGTCTTGAATGGCCTTCCCTGGCAACTTCTCCTACCTGTCTCTTCACAATACTCCAGGCACAAGGATTTCTTGATGTTCTTCTGCAGCCTGAGCTGGGTTCTTCATGGGACTTTTGCACATGCCATCCCCCTAGAAACTGAATGAGCTCATCTTATCTCCGATGGCCTTGGAGAGACTTGGATATACCTCGGTGTGGGCTGGGGAGAAGTGTCTCTTAGCAAGGATGGAGTCCAGTCTGGTGGTAGGGCTTCTTCCTCTACCCCTCTCTTCTTCATGCTGGACCAGGCAGACCTTGATTTTTGGAAAGCCCTTAGGAAATAACTCCAGGAAGTTCAAGAAAGTGGTTGTTTAGCTAGTCCAAACACTTCTCACTTGAGAAAACGTGTTACTAACAGAGACTCCTGAGCCACAGTCTGATTTTATAGGGCTGAGTAGAGCTCAAGAATTTACATTAGTAAGTTCCCTCAGTGATCCTGGTGCACAGCGTCCACGAGACACACTCTGAGAAAGCAGCTGGAACACGTGAGTCCAGAAGCTCCTGGAGGGCGTGTCCGGGAGCTGCAGCTGTCGCCATGTGCTCAGAGCCAGTGCAATGTCCGCACCAGGAGGAACTCAGTTATAGGTGTGGAGTAAGTAAGTGAACGAATGAAGTTTACGACTGGACAAACTGATGCTTCCTCACAGTGTGAGGTCTCAGAACCCTCTGGCTCTTCCAGCAGATCCTGTGGCCCCCAAATTAACAAAGGAAAATCCTTCCTCCTTCCTCCTGAGACCAAGGACCAACCCAGGGAGCCTGAAAGATCCCACCCAGGTGGCCTCCCCACTCCCCTCCTCCCTTACCTGGAGGCTCTCCTGGGGCCCAGAGTCTCAGCTCCCCCCACCCAGACATGCTCAGCTCTGCTTGGCAAGTTTCTAGTTTCTAGGTAGAGGGGAAAGAGGTCGTGTTCACCCACTGTCTTGGGACCTGCTGCTGGGGGCTGATACAGCACTACAGGGCTACACTAAGCCTAGACTCAGTTTAGCCAGGAGCTGGGGTGGCCACTCAATCTTTTCTCTTTTCTGTTTATAAGTGAATTATTACAGGAGATGTGAAGGACCACTTTCTCACTGAAAAAAAAAAAAAAAGTGCAACAATGTTGTCCTTACCATCTAAGTCTACAGCTGCAGCTGACTTTTTATTTTTACTCAGCAACTTCTGTGTCAATACATTGGGATCTACTTCTTTCTTTTTATATCAATTTTTCTTTATTCTTATTTCTTGTTCTTTTCACAAAGATTCCATATTTTTTATTTTTTAAATTTTGTTTAAGGAATACAACTTCATGCCTTTAATACATACAGATTTGGGAGCATGATGATTCCTACCCACCCTCCCTCTTTCTCCCCCCTCCCTCTTCCTTTCCCATTCTTATTTTTTTACAGAGATCAATTTTCAGTTAATTTTTATACTCATCAGGTTAACCCTGCACTAAGTAGAGAGTTTTTTAACTAACATTTCCCCCAGCGGATGCCCCATAGGTTTTCTTCAGGTCCCATATTAATGAACATGCAAGCTATCGCTATTTCACTACTGCGAACAACCTTGCAACGTGGCTCCTTTGGGCTCCTTTTTGTGTTGTACAAGTATTTCTCTAGAAAGCAAGGGCATGAAAGGGTGTTTATTTTTCATGTTAATGCTATCATTATCTTTGATCAAGATTGTACCTATTTAATTTCCCATCACAGAGATAACCTGTCTCCCCAGTCACACCAAACAAGGGATTTTATCCAGGTCTCATGTTTTTTGGTGAAATTCTATTCCTAGTGCCAGGAGGTGAGAGTTCAGGGAGCAACGCGGCCACTTCTCCCTCTGCAGCTGCAAAGGTGTGGTGATGGCAGCAGCCTGGGTGCTAATGGATCCCAAGTACATGAGCTCTTGGTTCCCTCAGGGAAAGGAGCAGGTAGCCAACGAGGGTGCAGACAGGAGGCGGCAGTGACCACGGCTTTGAAGGCTGAGCAGAAGTAACAGAAATGCCCAAAGACCCGGTGGTAGGACCGGTCCAAGCAAAGGCCTGGAACAAAGGCATTGCCATGGGCTGCTGGGGCACTGTGTCTGAGAGGTGGCAGATAAGGCTAGTGACTTCTGCTTAAGCCAACATTTGAAAGGCTTTGAATGCCATACTGAAGAGTCGGAGTTCTATGGTAAGATCTGGAAGATTGCATTTGCATGGGCAGGCATCTCTTTTGGCTCACTCTCAGGCACATGGCAGGTGCTCAGTAAGTACCCAAAGGTATTTAAGTGATCTGCCGAATTCTGTTTTGTCTTGCTTGGAGACCAGGCACACTCCCAGGGACAGGAGCTAGGCTGCGTTCTGCACCCTGGAGAGACGACACAGACAAGCCGAGCACAGGCATCCCTCCCTGGGTTTCAGCCCCCACCCCGGCCCTGTGCCAGGTCTCTTTCACCTCTGCCCGTTAGAGATTGCTTTTGGTTTCTGTGTTGACAACCCCAGTTTCTGTGTTTGGAGCGGCTGTTCAGTGCCATTTCCTGATTTAATATCAGAGCCAGCACAGAGCAAGGATGCACAGTTAGCAGTTTTTGCTCCAAGTATTTTTCAAGTTCCCTTTTGATGTAAGAGTTGGGTTTGCAGCTTCCCTGATCTTGGTGAACAGGGAGGGAGAGAGATTGGGGGAAGAAGCCTGGAGCCAGAGGTGGGAGGCGAGGAGGAGAGGACCCAGAGAAGATCCATCCAGACCAGCGGAGCACCTTTCTAGGAAGGAGATGGCAGGAGGCTGGGCAGGCTGACGGGTCTGCTGGCTGGTGGCATCTGAGGCCAGACGGCCACCACCTTTCTGTGGAGGGTGTTAAGATGTACACTTTTGGCCAGCACCGCAGCTCACTAGGCTAATCCTCCTCCTGTGGCGCCAGCACCCCAGGTTCTAGTCCCCGTTGGGGTGCCGGATTCTGTCCCGGTTGCTCCTCTTCCAGTCTAGCTGTCTGCTGTGGCCCCGGAAGGCAGTGGTAGATGGCCCAAGTGCTTGGGCCCTGTACCAGCATGGGAGACCAGGAGGAAGCACCTGGCTCCTGGCTTCAGATCAGCGCAGCGCGCCGGCCATGGCAACCATTTGGGGGATGAACCAATGGAAGGAAGACCTTTGTCTGTCTGTCTGTCTCTCTCTCTCACTGTCTAATTCTGCCTGTCAAAAAAAAAAAAAAAAAAGATGTACACTTTTGTCCATGCATGCCCATCTCTGAAACAAAGAGCTATATCCTTACGTAAGCCACCATGATACAAAGGAACAGAAAAGGAAAATGTAGTTGATCCAAAGGAAAACTGGAGACAGATGCGGGCCCCACAGGCACTTGGTTTTTTGTTTTGCTTTGCCTGAGCATCTACTATGCCCATGGACTTCTACAGGGCTGCGAACAGAGACTGGGAGAAGTGCTCCTGTGCTTCTGGTGGGAACTGAGGTTTTCATTACGCTGTGTTTCATGCAGCAATAGGAACGTGCTGAGGTCGGGGAGCAATCCCAGGAGCACACGCGTGTACACACCTGAGGGCACCCACAGGGAGAGACTGGCTTTTCTCTCCCAGAGTCCTCAAAGACCTGAGCTCCACCTCCAGGAACCTGTGCTACCTGCTGCTGTCTTGTTTCTTTTCCCGTGGTCAGCCACCTGGGGAGTTCTTTCTTGCAAACCCTCTGTTCGATTTGGCTCTTCTGGGAGGCAGAAGCCCAAACAGGCTCAGGTGTGCCACAGGTTTACCAGGGAAAGGGGCAGGAAGAGGGGGAGGAGCTGGCAGGCGCCCAGGCAGGGCCCACCCCTGTGAAAGCAGAGGGGAGGGGAGAGGATTGGGAAGGAAAAGACTTAGCCTGCAGCCCTCCCTGGTAAGGTCGCACCCAGGCCACCCAGGCCACCCAGGCCACCCAGGCCTGTGGGGAATCCGTCAGCCCGTGTCCCCTGCTGGGAACCCCACAGGTTTAGGAACAGGGCAGTCCTAGTGCCACCCTTCTGCTCCTCTGCTCAGACACTGCCTGGGAGCAACTGAGGAAAGCACAGCCTGAACCCCAACCGGCAGGCGGATCCCAAGGGGTGGCAGCAGGGCTGTAGTCTGCTGTGCTCCCTGTCATGATTTCTCGTGGGGAAACAGCAATGTGCTTCCAGGCCACCCACTCTCCTGGCACCCAGTCCAGGCGGACTTCCATGGATCGTGGAGTTAACCACAGCAAGCACCGTACTGAGAATGCAGTGGGAGACTTGCTGCATTTCACTCACCTCGCCTTGGTCTTCCACAGCAACCTTCCAGTTAGCGTTATCGCCCCCACATTACAGGCAGTGAGGCTCAGACCCACGAAACAACTTACCGGAGGCCACGGCTAGCAAGTGGCTGAGAAAGGATACAACGCCTGCTGGACGCTAACCACTGCTCTAGTCTGCTTTGGCGAGGGGGAGGCTGGGAGAGGGTACTTGGGAGGCTCACTTCTCTCCCTGCAGCACAGCCGCCCAGAAAGGCCCCTCCAGTCTCTGACAACAGCTTCTTCCAGATTAGCCTGTCACTCAGCCCGGATGGCTGTCCTGAAGTCAAAACGCTCCAGCAGCCACACATCTGTCTTGTTCTTGGGCATCACCTTCTCCAGGAAGCCCCTCTGGCTGCTCTGTGTTTCTGTGGTGACTTATACACACTATGCCCAAAGCAGCTGTTATATCTGTACCAGGACCAAACTCGGTCTCTCTAGGACCAAAATCAGGTCTGGGTCACGCAGGCTCCCTAGCTCCCAGCATACAGGATTGGCACTGGAGGGATGGCAATACACGGGCAGGGTGCTCTTCTGAAGGACGGCTGGCCCAGGACACCAAGAAGACATCCTTTGGGGACACAGGGTCCCTGGAAAAGCCGTTGCGTTGGCTTTGGAAACGCAGCCTGCACTCCCCTGTCTGGCCACCAGGGGCCTCATGAACCCTGGAGCCACCTCAACACCCAGCTTCTCTCTGCAGCAAACCAGGCCCTCCCACCCTACTCCAAGTTCTCTGCAAGGGGCCAGGGCCAGGCTTGCACCCTTGCTTTCCAGGACTCAGCATCTGCTCAGCCGCCAGTGGCCCGGTGGGTAGCCCCAGCCGAGGAAGAGAGTTATTTTTATTTATTTCTTCTTAATCATGAACTTAATTTAGCTGCTAATCAGGTTACCATGGTGACGTGCACTGGATTTATAGCAGTTTCCTAAAGCGCCTTTTCCCCACTCTTTGGGTAAACGAATAAAATTTGGGTGATGCACAAGGCACATAAATATTGGCTGTCCTAGAAAAGGGTCCGGTACCTCTGTTTTGTGTTTGCCTTCTGCACTACCTAATGTGCTGAAGAAAGAGCCAGGAACCAGGGCAGACCCTAGGTTCCCCTCTTCTGCCCTCCCTTTGGAACCTCCAGTGGATCCCTATCGCCAGCCAGGTAAGGGCTGAGATCTCTGTCCCCCTAGTCTCAGCTCCCTGATGGTGGAGCTCCCTGTCCCACCGTGCTGTTTCTGGCTTGGCTGTGCTTCTGTGTCTTTGCTGGTACTGTGTCCTGGGCCTCAGAGCCCTTCCCAGGGCACAGGGGAGCCTCAGCTCTCAGCAAGTGACCAAAGGTTAACTCCTCTCTCTGCTGTCCTGGGAGCTGCCGTGGCCACCCCCTTCCCAAGGTGCTATTTGAGGACATCTCTGAGACTCTGAATGGCCCCACTACAGGCTGTTGAGGGTGGGGAGGGAATGACCCTGGCCAGCCCAGGGGAGCCGGGCAGGGAGGCAGCAGGAGAGGAAATGAGCAGGTGGCATTTTTCACAGCTGTCTCTTTCCCTAGGTGGCTAGGGGCCCTCAGTGTCTCCCTTCTGTGTCTCACTCCCTGGGCTGGCTCTAAAGCACTTCTGCCTTGAGCCAACCGGAAGCTCCCCTGTGGCTCCCAGGTTTTCCCTGAGGACCTTGGGGCGGGCTGCCAATCAGCCCTGGGATCGGCCACAGTCCATTAGTGACTGCCTAGGGCTCGAGGTGCCAACGGAGCCCCCAGGCAGCGGCGCCGGCTCAGCTCAGGGGACTCAGAGCCTCCTCCCATTATCACCTAGTCCTTTGCAATCAGACAAACTGGACTACAGGAGCTGCTTCCATAGCTCAGATGTCCCCACCCGGTGCTGGCTCCCTGGGCCTCCCAGGCACCCTCCGGGTCTGAGCGCAGGTGTAGACTCAACGACAGATGGAGAGGTCACCTCAGAACCTCCCTGGTGCTGAGAGGCGCAGCCCGGCCACTCTGCAGCAACCCCCACTGTAGGTGAGCCTGGGTGAGCTCGTTCCGGGGCCTCGCTGCCCGCGCGGCCCTCAAAGCAGGTGCACTGGCACCAGTGATCACAGCCTGATTCCACCCCCGGCCCTCCTGAAACCATGTTCGAGTCCTGGCTCTGCACTTTGATTTTTGCTTCAAAACTGAGACCGGAAGGGAGCACAGGGCAGTTCCCAGAATGCCTTTGGGAGGTGGGGGGAGGCAGGGCTTGGCAGTCACAGATGCTCATGGTAGTGGCTGAGAAGGGCGTGTCCATGAGATGCCAGGCGGACTCTGCCTGGCTGAGGCAACTTCCACCAGTGTGTTTGTCCATTTGTGCCCTCAGAGGCGTTTTCTGGCCAAACTGATTGCAATGCAGGGGGTCCTGAGGTGGGAGGCAGAAGGACAAGGACAGGCACAGGCACGTGGGCACAGAAGAACCCAGAAAGCCAGACACAGTCTCCCAAGGCTCGAAGAGTCTGAGATTCTAGTCCAGGCTCAATGGCACTCGTACTGTGTGATCTTGGGAAACTCACTTAACCTCTCTGGTCTTTAGGAGAGTTTTCCTGGGGAGATTAAATCCCGCCTAGGGGGCTAGCACTATGGCATAGTGGGGAAAGCCACTGTGGGCAATGCCGGCATCCCTATGGGTGCCAATTCATGTCCCGGCCACTCTACTTTCAATCTAGCTTCCTGCAGTCGGCCCAGGGAAGGCACTGGGGGCTGGCCCAAGTGCTTGGGCCCCTGCCACCCACAAGGGGGACCCAGATGGAGCTCCTGGCTTCAGCTTGGCCCGGCCCTAGCCATTGTGGCCATCTGGGGGAGTGAGCCAGTGGGTGGACCACATCTCTCCATCCTCCTCTCTAACTCTGACTGTCAAATAAATAAATGTATCTTTTCTTTAAAAAATTCCACCTAAATGACAGTAGGACCTTATGTTCCCCAGACCCCTCTCCAGCACATGAGCTGCTCATACTCAGGCCCATGTAAGAGCAGTGAGGGGAGAGATCATGATTTTGATAGCTCAGAGTAAAGCACGGTGACACCACACACACACACACACACACACACACACCACTCACAGTGAGGGCTGCCTCATTCTATTCCTGCTCATCCCTCAGGGTGGGAACTGGCAGGTGCCCACGGCCTGAAAGGTCTCCTCCAGCAGGACAGCAGGGAACTCCCTCTCACTTCACGTGTTTAAAGGCTGGGTCAGATCTGCCGTTTACGAACTGTGTGTCCTTGGGCAAGTCTCCTAGCCTTTCTGTGTCTCCTCTCCCTCATATGTGAGACGGGACCTACGGTAGCCTGTGCCTCCCTGGAGATCAGGAGGATTAAGTGAGTCAATACCCCGTAGGCACTTAGTGTTGTGTGTTCATGCCTGTGCCAAGCACTTCCGCTGGTGTTAGTCCTCAGAGCTACCTTCACCAGCAGTGTCTTACTCTCAGGAAACTGAGATGTGCAGAAGTGAAGCCTCTCACCTGGACCTGGTGCTCTCCGTCAGTGCACATGGCCTCAGACCTTACTACGCTCACTTCCACGCCATATGAGTCATGTTCCTCCCTGACTTGTTTTGCAAAACAAGTTCATAGAGCAATGGAAACAGACAGGAGCGGGGAGTTAACGAAGGGCAGGGTGAGCCACGGATCAGCGTTAATGCTGTTAGGGGAGAGACGACCAGACATTGGGAAGCGATACAATGGCGAGTGCACAGCACCAGCTACCGAGTTTCTGGCCACAAATCGAATGCGGTCCTGAGTTTCTGGGAAACACAGGGGATGGAGGAACATGTTAAACACCACCACAAGGAGGCACTCGGTGAATCCAGACCGTGAAACGCCTACAGGATAAATGACCCAGACTCACGGAGGAATAAATGGGATTTTAAAAAAGATAAATGGATGGCATTGTGAACAAAGAAATAAATGATGTTTCAAAATGAGAGGAGGAAAGGGGAGACAGTTAAAAAGAAGCTTAAGAAACATATTAATCAAATGCAATGTTTATAGCCTGCCTCAACCAACTAAATGCAAAATGACATTTTTGAGACAACTGGGAATATTCAAATGGTGACATGAGCTATTAAAGGAATTGGTTTAAAAATTGTTTTTGGAGCTAAATGTGATGTTTTGGTTATGCTAACAAACTCTTAGGGCCTTATCTATCAGCAATGCCCCCTAAAGTATTTATGTATGAAACGAGATGACTTCTGCAGTTTGTTTTTGTTTTAAATACTCTGACAGTTTGTTGTCATTCTCTCTTCTTTTGAATGTTTGAAAACATTCACAATAAAAAGCTTAAAAGAAAAACAAAAGGCCGAGGTGGGGGAAGATCACCAAGAAGGAAGAGCTGCAGCTGCAAGTGAGAGAAACAGGGGCACTGAGTGAGGCACAGCCCCCGAGGTGGGAGGGGCTGAGAGGGCTCCCCGGCTGCTCGGCCATCCAAGAGGTAGTGTGCCCCTCCCACCCATTCTCAGGCCACCTGAAGGAAAGGGAGGCTTTGTACACCACCACATATTCATTCACTCACTCCCTCACTCACTGTTCAACCCATTCATCCATCCATGCACCATTTGTTCAGTCAACTCTCCTATTTGTTGAAAACCCACAGTGAACCAGACCCTGAGAAAGGCACCAAGACACAAGGTGACCATCCTGTCCTCACAGTGCTGACCCCTGGGGTACAGGCTCAGTCTGTGACCATACAACTGTATCCTCACAAGCCAAAGTCTGAGTGAGGAGTTTGACAAGGGGGCACTGAGTGGAGCAGGTGAGAGACAGGGTCAGGGAAGGTTTGTCTACAACATTGAAGCTGAGACTTGAACCACGAGGAAACCACAGACCAAATGAAGAGTTCAGGGCAGGGCAATGGGACAAAGAGAACAGTCAGAGCAAATGCCCCTTGGCTGGCGCTGCGGCTCACTAGGCTAATCCTCCACCTGCGGCGCCGGCACCCTGGGTTCTAGTCTCGGTTGGGGTGCCGGATTCTGTCCCGATTGCCCCTCTTCCAGGCCAGCTCTCTGCTGTGGCCCGGGAGTGCAGTGGAGGATGGCCCAAGTGCTTGGGCCCTGCACCGGCATGGGAGACCAGTAGGAAGCACCTGGCTCCTGGATTCGGATCGGCACAGAGTGCCAGCCGTAGCGGCCATCTGGGGGAGTGAACCAATGGAAGGAAGACCTTTCTCTCTGTCTCTCTCTCACACTGTCTAACTCTGCCTGTCAAAAAAAAAAAAAAAAAAAAAAAAAAGCAAATGCCCCAGGGCCAGAAGGAGCCAGGGATTTTTTTTCTGGGATGTTCAGGGCACAGGAGTAGCTAGAGCAGAATGAGGGAGCAGGGAGGAGACCTACAGGCAGTGGGACACCGGGGGCTCCGAGCTGCTACTCTGGAATCGAGGGAAACCTCTGTGCCATACACAGAACAGGCCTTGTAGGGGACGTGGAATGAAAGTGCTCTGCGTAGGAATTCCCACTTGGGAGCAGAGTGGAAGGGAGGGAGGCTGCCCTGGGGCAGAGAGAAGGCCCTTACAGAGGGCGCCACTGGCGTAGCTGAGCAAGTCAGCCTCCCGGCTGGAGATTCAAAAGCCACCAGGAAAGCAGCCCGCGCTCTGCTCAGGCTCTCCCTCCCACAGCCAGGCCCAGTGAGGCGAAGGAAGTCCCAGCCAGCCAGGGGGACAGCCGCCCAGTGATTTATGGCCCTCAGACAAAGGCTCCCAAGGAAAGCGCCCTGGAACCCCAGACACGGTGTTGGAACAATCAGAGCCCATCCACCTCCCTGAGTCAGCAGAGCATAGGGAGAGTGGGCCTGGGAGAGGGCCGGCCTGGGCTGAGGGCCGGCCCTGCACGCGGGACTTTCCACCCAAGACCAGGGTTGGAAGCGTCAGCCCCATGTTGCTGATGAGGAAAACAAAGCCCCAGAAAGACAACTTGCTCAAGGTCACCTCCTGAGAGATGCAAACTCAGCCCTGTTTGAATCCCAAGGTCACACTTTTTTGCCATCTCCTGCTGCCTCCCCAGCAGTGTCTGCAGCTGCTGGTCCCTCAAGGGCTCCCAGGTGCTTTCTCCTGTCTTCCAAGATTGCGCTGCCATTGCCCAGCTGTCACTCTAGAAAGCCAAGCTGGTCAACCCAAAGCCAACTGCAGCCTCTGCTCCTGCAGAACCCAGTGCCTGCTTCCGCCTCTGGAACTACGGTTCTGTGGGGACTTGAACTGACCGCTGCTTCCAGATCGTGTGCAGTGTGTGGGGTGTTTGTGACAGATGTGTGTGCAGTGCCCCACAGGACACACACACGTCCCTGGGAGCCGATCTCAGCAGCTTAGGTCGAGGGGCCCTGTGATCACAGCCGAGTCTGGCCCAGAGAAGCACACAGCAAATGTTTGCTGAATATAGGAACAGAACTTCGGCGCTGGAGACGTTGTAATAAACCCAACTTCAGAAGAACAAAGAAAAGATAGCTCACTAAGATGATGAAGAGATGGAGAAATGCTTATGGGATAATGTTCATTAGAGAAAGCAGACTACAAAACCGTATAGCAAAAGTCCAGTATGAATTTAATTGTGTGAAATAACACACAGTTATTCGTGCAGAGGAAAAATGCTAGGTGAAAATGTAAACCCACACGTTAGTAGCCATATCACGGTGCACTTGGCTTATGGGTGGTTTTATTTGCTCTTTGAATTTTTTTCCTCCAAAATGCATTAAAAGAGCATTGCTATTTTCCAAATAATAAGGAAAGGTTATAATTCTTGTTTTTCATAGCATAGTTTTAAACAGTAAAGTTCAGGGTCCCACCGACCTGTGAACCCAGAGCCAGCTGCTGGCTGATGTTCTGGGAGCTTCCAGAGAGCGCCCCTAGTCCCACAGACCCCCGGGCCGGCAGAATTCACACCCTGGCACTAGGAACTGCCTGTTCCCTGCCCAGAGCCTTAGAGGGAAGAGCGTGGATGCCAGGCCTAACAGCCGTCTGCCAAACCCTCACCATAATCAAGTACATTTCCATGGCTCCCTTCTCCATTGCAAGTCAGTAAATCAAAGCCCATCTCATGCGCAAGGTGGGCCCTTTCTGGTAAAACACAAAAAAACTTAATCTGTGGCCCAGAAGCGGTAGATTGCGGCAGCAAGTCGGCAGCCAAAATCATTAATCTTTGCCGCGCTCCCCAACCGGCCCGAGTAGTAAAGAAGATAATACCCCAGCAGAATCAGTGACCCACTACAAATTGGTCCTGAAAGGTCCACCAGCATAAATAGACTTTTGCTGATCCAACACTTGTTAGGAACCCCAACAAAGAGACTATTGGTTCATCTGATGAGCCGCTTGCGATGGGCCCTTGCAATGGCTGGTGATGGATGACCACCCTCCCTTGGAGGGGAAGACGCAGCTCCTGGTATGGGGCCCTTTCTCATCTTAAATTTGTCCTCAATAAATCACAGGTGCAGAGAAGCCGGCATCAGTTTCATTACACCTACATGCTCCAGTATCAATCACGCTACCATGGAGGCCTGTCTGGGAGCAGTTCATTTCAAGTGGCTTTTTCTGTCCTGATTCTGTTTCCACCACCAGCCTCCAACAGGCGGAGCCCAGAGGGTGGGAGGAGGAAGCTTCCCTCTGAGGCTTATGCTTCCTTGGCCCCAGCAGCTGTTCCCCAAATGGGTGTCATTCTGAGCTCGGTGCCCGGTGCCTGTTCAAAGGACCGGGAATCAAATTGGTTTTCAGAGGGTGCCTCTGATTTTTAACCAACGTGGAGCAAGTCAGCTGACTTTGCTGAGGTCCAGTTTCCTCACCAGGAAAATGGGGCTAAGGGCACCTTCTTGTGGAAACTAAACGTAGCAACATGCGAAGGGCAAAGCCCAGCACTGTGCACAAAGCAGGTCTCCACCTGAGGCTGGTGCCAGACCCTGCTCCCTGCTAGCCCAGATGCTGCCTGAAGACAAGGTATTGCAGGATTGGGGAGCCCCACTTTGGCTCTGGTACCCAGGCCCACAGGAAAATGGAAACACCCTTGCTCTTCTCCCCTGGGTCTGCCTGCCTGGACCATCCTGGTGCCAGCAAAGGTGTGTCGATTATGGCTCTGGATTTATGAGGGTACTGCCACAGCTCATTTTTTTGTCTTGTTCCTTTCACTGTAGGCAGTTAAAATACACTTAAAACTAAGGACGCCAGAGAGCTCCCAGACCTCTTCATAATGCACATAATCAAATAGTTTAATGTCATTAAATGCATGCACCAGGCTCATCATAAAAGCTGCGAGCATATTTTTTTAAAGAATCAGCAAAGGGAATAAATGGCTTCTCTTTAGGCAAATCCTAAGCCAGTCTGCCCACAGCCACCAGAGGCAAGATCCAGGTAGGATTCCAAGCCTGCCACAGGCCTCCTGCAGAGCGCCCAGCCCCACTGCCTCTGCTGCACTCGCTGTGGGCTCAGGGCCCAGTGGCAGCCCTGTAAATCATTAACCAAATGAGCAGATCTTTGAGCAGAAGAGAAGGGACCGCAAAGGACCCTGCTCGCAGCCGCTGTTCAGGAATGTCAGACAGAACAAGCTTTTCAAAAAGACACTTCCATTCACTCTAAACCTACAAGAGAGCCAGGGTGACAGGGCCATTTATTTGCAGAAGAGCTAGAGAGGGGGTGGAAAGGGGAGACAGTGAGAAGCAGGGGGAGGGGGCACATAGGTAAAGGAGGAAGAGGCAAGCAGAGAGAGAGAAGCTTCAGAAAGCAGAGGAGAGAGGGAGGCAGGAAGGGACACAGGGCAGGCCTTTGCCGGGGCACAGAGGCCCATCCGCTCACTGGTACGCAGCGCATCTTAACGGAGCAGCACGGAGCAGCGGTGCTCACGACAGTGAGCCCTTGCCGCCGGCCCCGCCTGGAGTCTACGTCCCTCACAAGCACGGCCTCGCTCCTACGATCCATCAGTTCTACGACGCTTTCTCTTCCCTACTGTAGAGCCTCTGAAACTGAGATGCTTCTACGTGTCACTGTCAGCCGACAGCACTCTCGATGTCATTGCCGTAGCTGGGAATGCCCGCCAAAGCTCGCAGAACGGGGACCCCCAGCTTACAATCCCACGGACACCAGAGCAGTGCTTTTTAAAGAAACAGTGGCAGTGGTGTTGGCAGTGGCCAGACAGTGGAGTGTTGAAAACCGTGGACATCAGCGAAGCCAAGACCCTCCCTTTCTACAAAGAAGTTTTAGAAATAATTTATTGCAGTTACATTTTCCTTTTCACCCATGCACAAATGCCTTATGATGAAAATCTATGTTTAAATAAACCCGAGTTCTTTCCATAAATACAAAAGCAAAACTCTAAGTGATAAGAAAGTACTCTATTGTAGTTTCATTGGCGATGATGCTATTTTTCTTTGTATTGCATAAATAACATTGCAAGATGCAAGCACTGTAGGTCCCATTGGATCCAGGAGCAAGCTGAGGTTTTAGAACCTTTATCACCTGGGTAAAGCCACAAAGAAAAAGCCAAAAGCCTAGGTCTTTCTGATTCAAGAGCCCGCGTTCTCAGGCACGGCTGCCACTCTTTTCCGTTGTCTCTGGAGTCCTCCCAACCTAGATCCCAGCGCCAGCCTTGCCACTCGCTGGCTGTGGGACCTGAGCGAGTGACTTCCAGTCTCTGAGCCACAAAGCAGAGACGCCAATCAAGCTGCTTCTCAGAGCTAAGTGCAAGCAAATCCATCCGTGGAAAGGGTCACACGCACAGAGCCTGGCCCCAAGAAGGGGCCACGACATGGCGGTTGGATGAATGAGGGTCTGTGTACAGGAGGTTCATGGCATACCCAAAGAGCACCCGCTCTTAGTGGCTGGCAAAAGCCCTGGGTGGCACCAGGACTGGGGCTGTGAGCACACAGGAAAGATGCTTCCAGCCTCATCTCAGGAGAAGCCAGTCCCTGTGTGCTTCCTGCTGCCGGTGGGACACCCGGCCTTCCTTCTGGCTAACAGCCACAACAACCATCACTAACGTACCGCCATTACTGGCACCGATGGAGCGCTCACACCAGGCCCATTCTGCTCTGGGGCCTTGGCGCCTGTTTTGTTCTCACAGCAGGCTGGCGAGCAGGTGCATTCCAGAACAGGAAGAGGCTTAGTGGGTCGCAGGACACGTGAAGTTGCCTTTAGGTGTCCTGGGCCCATCTAGAGAACAACTATGTCCCATGTTTTAGGCTAATTTGATGCTCTGGTCTCTGGTGATGCACCCCCAGTAGGTCTGAAATTTATGTTAAGAAAACTGACTTCTAAAAATCACCAAGGATGTCTTTTCTCTGCCACCCTGATGACAAGTAAAACACATTTACTGTGGAAAATTTGGAAAATATTAGATAACAAAACGATACAGCCACACATACCCCCAGTGCACAGAGAATATCCTCTGGTTCACATGTGTCTTGTATGTTTCCATTCTGTTTTCTCACCATGTTTTACACAGTTGGAATGACTCGTTTGTACAATTTTATACCCTTACTTCCCGTAAGTACCTCCCCGTTACCAGAAACTCTGTGATAGCATCATTTTGATTGTGACCAATGTCATTGAACGTACGTAACCACTCCCCCAACAGGCACATTGAGCCAGTTGTCCGTGCCCCGGTGGAGACTCCTAGGCCTACAGCTCTGCTTATATTTTTGTTATCTTGGGACAGATTATTTATGATGGCATTACTGAGTCAAATGACCTGCACATTTTTAAGACTCTCAAAAGGCACTGTCAAATCTATATTTAAGAATGTCAAATTTGATCCACTCTTGCCAACACTATTACCATTTCTTATAAGTGTTTGTTAATTTGATAAGTGACATTTTTCTTATTGTGAATTAGTAAATCTTCCTTTGCTAGTAAACATGGCATTGTTTTTCAGCCTTGCTCCATGATTTTATCAGTGAATTTGTGGGGTGACAGCAGCAGAGTCCCTGCTACATCAAACAGCTTGGTTTTGAATCCTGACTCCCCACTTATAACCCATGTGATCTTGGGATGATTCCTGAGCTTCTCAAAGCTTTGCTTTTCCGCATCTGTCGTAGAGACGAGAACAATAGCTCCAACTCAGAGGGTCTTTGTAAAGAATGAATGAGACAGCTCATGCAAACTACACCTGGAATATAGTAAGTGCTCAGGAAATCAGAGCTACTTGGATTTCTTCTTTTGTTAATATTCATTCATGCCACAGTTCTCATTGTTCTTTTGGGATCTTAATATCTTTCTTAACCATTTAAAGAACTCTTTAATATAAAGGACGCTCAGCACTTGGTCACATTTGTTGTGAATATTTTTTTTTCAAAGACAGTCAGTTTATTTTCAGTATGATCAGTCATGAAATTTACTCTCAAAAACATATTGCACCAAATTTTAAGACAAAGGACATTGGACATTAAGAAAGAGGTCCACCCCAGTCTTTACAATCTAGTGCAGGTGAATATTTTTTAAGTGGGCATTTCAAGCTGCATTCTTTCTGCTGTGATGGACAGCCCCGCACATCCAGCAGAGGCACGAGGAAGAACTGTCTACGAAGTACAGACTCAGAAAAGGGAAGGGGAACACTCGGCTTCCATTCGCAAAGCTGCACTTTCTAAAGATGAGGCAGGAAGAATGGGGTTGATTGCAGCCACATCATGAAACCCAAGTGGCCAGGCACCGAGCACGCTGCTCTGACAGCCAGCGCCTAAGACACGGTACCGCCCCCCAACCCCGTGTTAGGGCCGGAGATGGGAGAGCCTCCTCCTCATTACTGAAGCTGTCTTCATGTTTACCAGAGTATTTTGGCTAAAGCAGGAAAGGAAAGGAAAGCCCCTCCCCGTCCAGGATCTGCATCTGTGCCTCGCCACTTCAGAGCTTTTCTGCCAGTGAGGGTTCGGTGCAGTGAGGAAGCCTCTGCCGTAGTTTTCATTTGTTATGTCTATTAAAAATAAACATGCTGAGAAGCTGCCTTTTAGTCTCTTTATCAAGCCCTAAATGACGTGTAGCCCTTGTCAAGTCATCGTTGACGAAAGCAACCGGCACGATTTGTAAAGCTTCCGGAACGAACTCCTGTAAAGGCAGGCGTCCCCTCCATTGATCAAAAGGCGCTTCAGCCCAGGGCTGGGCGGGAAGTCTGTCCCTGGACTCCACTAAGGCAGATAGGAGGCAGGACGCTGTCCCCTGCCCCCGACCTGCGACCTTCTCGCAGGACACCCGGCAGGCTCCCCGGCTTGGAAAACCATGCAGCGCCCCCTTTATGGGCCAACACGGATGGGGCCCGTCCCATGCTGAGTCATTCCAGCAATACTTTGCTCGCTCTGGAAACTCGGGGCATGTAGCGAGAGCAAAGCCACACTCCACGGTGAAGTAGCTATGAATTCTAATGAGCTACTCTGTGCTAATCAGTGACTTTGCTAACTGGGAGCCTTTGTTAGAAAGCGCACCCGGCCTTGGCGTGAATGCAAAACGCCAGCATTTCCTCTCCCAAATACACGTCCTCGCATCTTGTCTCACCAAACCAGAAAAGGAAGAACGGTGCTCTTCTCAGCCTGCTAGAGCTAACCGATTTTTTATTTTCGTGTTTATTTTCTTTAAGTGCCTAGCGTTACCGTTTGCCTTGTAAAAACTAGAAAGTGCAAGAGACCCATGTCTCCTAAATCCTACCTGTGACCTACCTGGCAGGAGACGAAGCTCTGCAGGTAAACACAGCAACAGACAGGATGCCCCCCTCTCCGCCCCACCCCTTCCCACACCACAGTGAGATTCGGTAATTTGCAAACTGAGCAGTCACCATTATTTTCCAAGGAGCAAGCAGGGTCTGCACTCCCCGCGAGGGGAACGTGACCCAATCATTTGTCTCGGCCACGCACGAATTCTAGAGCACTTGAGACCGCGTAGCCCTACAGCTGATTGCTAACACAGGAATGGTTGTAAAGAAAAATCTTTTTAATCTGGAAAGGCGGGGAGGGGGAGACAAAGGGCAGGGAAGAAAAGACGCATCGTGCTCTCTGCAAATCGGAGCTGGCTGTGAATCTGTAAGGCAGCCTGGATGTCTGAGTGGCAAGTCTCGCCTCCCTGCTCCGTCAGGGGCTGTCCGTCACCACGTCAGCCCTTTCGGAGTGATGAGGGCGCCCTGCCTGGAGCCCACTGCACACAGACCCCAAAATCTCCAGACCGATCAAGATAAATCCCATGGGGCTTTTGTTTCTCCACTCAAAGTGCGCCCATCATTTATTCGACAAATTAAAGTATCAATTTCTGTTTAAACATTAACAGGGTGATGCCAAATATTAGTCAGTTCCTAATAATTTTGAGGGATTAAAAAGATAATAAAAGTAATAGTCCATTACATTACCTACTTCAGCAAGATTGTAATGAACGTAATAAATTCTGGATCAGGGTTATAACAACTTCCATCTATTTAAAATGAATTTGTAGGGTTACTTTCATTAACTATGTATATGGGGAAATGATCTGACATATTACTTTAAAAGAGCTGTAAAACCGATTAGGAGAAAATATGCTCTCCAGACGTGGATGCCGGCCACGGGGGACGACCGTGTCCATGGGGAGAGGGAAGCCAGCCGCCGAGCCAGCCCCGTCTCCTCCTCTGCACCTGGGCCGGGGGAACCACAGCTGCATCAGCGCTGGGGCCCGAGGTGAGGGATTCTGCTTCTTTCCTTTCTCCCTTTTCTTCCTCCCTCCTCAGGTATATTCCTACTGACGAACCAGAGCTGGATCTGGGACAAGGAAATAGACCCCAGGCCTGCGGCCCAGCCTGGCCTCTGGCCCCCCGGGGGGAAGCTGCCACATTACAGGGGCCCATGCCCTCATTGCGAGAAAAGACAAGGGAGCGAGCACTTGACTGCACCACAGAAATTACTGCTGTACCTCGAATGCCCGCTTCATTTATCAATTTCATAGCAGAAAAACCCATATGACTGCCTTGTTCAGTCGCACGCTAAATCTAGTCACAGAGAGCTCCCCACCGCCACTCAAGTGTGCTATGCACGGACCTGGATAGAGTAACTTGAAATCCCACTAATGATTTATACTTAATTGAACCTCTAAGTGATTAAAGTGGCAGTAATGAATGAATCACACCCTCCCCATTCCCTGGGCGCCCTGGGCCCAGCCTCTCCGGGCAGAGGCGGCCCACACCTTGGGAAGTCGGCAAGAACGGGCCGGCCGGCTATAGCCATGCTCCCGGCTCCTCCGAGCTGCCCATCTGGGTCCTGGCTAAATTGCTCTCGCTTGCAGTAAATGACTCCATAAGCACCGAATCAGACCATTGATCCTTTTTATTAGATTACCCAATTGTAAGGTTAATGCATTTGCATTTGGCAAACGAAGTCGAAGTCGGTCAGCCCCAAACCCCACCCGGGATCAGTGTTTAAATGGCCCCACATGGGGAGCAGCTCTGTCAACATATTGATTTGTTGCTAGCAGGAACCAGATGCGAATGCCCTTCCTTCTCCCCAACTCCCCCCACCCCCAACACTGCACCGAGAAAGAAGGTACCCAGAGCAGGGCCTCTCGGGAGGCCAAGGCTGCTGCCCACCCCACCCCCACGCCTACAGCTCCTGTTTCGGGAAGAAGAGGAAGGGATCTGCGAGGTTTTCAGTCACCACAATCAGGGACAAGGGTGGACAGTTCACCTTGGACCGGGAACCTTGCTGCTTTCTCTAAATGAAGGAGAACCAGGACTTAAATCAATGACAAGGACACAGGCTTCAGAAACCAAAGATTCTTCTTCTCTGACAGTCACAGGCAGACTGAGGCAGTCACACACACCAAGGCTTCTCTACTCAACAGGAAAATATCCTTGGCTTTCTAAATACATCAGCCAAATGTTGCTCAAGTGGCCCTCCTGCATTGGGATTTTTTTTAGCAAGTTAATTCATGCATTGGAAAAGCACACTTGTGGATGGAATACGAGTTCTGTATTGGAGCATACGGCCAATGTTTAGGAGAGGAGGAGGTTAGAAGTCACCCAAAGGAGACCATGTCCTTTTATAGGTGGGGAAACCGAGGCCCAGAAAGAACCTACCAGAGGCCCCCAGAAGCTTTTACGGGGGCTCGTGGAAAAGCTGCCTTCCAGATCAGTCTGATGTTTAGTCGTCGGATAAGAAGGCAGCGCTCCCAGCAGAGGTGGCTTGGAGGCTGTGACAGTAAAGAAACAGTCTTTTTATACAAATGTTCTACGACACGAGCCATATTTCATATTCAGCTGCATAAACTAGGTCTTTGTCTAAATTGTTCCGGGGAGTAAGATTCACTGTAAGTACTGCTTACGGGATGGATTTGTTCAGCGCCTGGCCTCCGAGGACAGGGAAGCTGCTTTCATCATTTCAAGTCAGCTCGCTTTTCCGGCTGTTCACGTTCAAAGGTGGCCAGCAGGCTGGGGAGCAGCCTGGCCGCCGCCACTGGGACTCGAGGACTGAAGCCCCAGCTCAGTGGCACAGGGGCCGTGTCTGTTCTCTGAATCTCGGCTTCCTCCCTAGTGATCTTTGCTTCCTTGCCAGATGGGTTGGAGACTAAATGGGATCATCTGTGTGTGAAAACAACCAGTATGGACCAGCTCCTTATCCACAAATTCCCTCCCTCCTGGTGTCATTGGAAAAGGTGACCCCGAGCCTTCCAGGCAATAACTGACTGGTAACAAACAGCCTAGGGACAGCCCACACCAGGAAAGGGGGCCCCTTCCCTACCCAGCCCTCTCTCCCTTTGCAAGGGAGATGCTAAGCCCCTGCCCGGCGTCTCTGCCTCCTCTGCTGGAGGCAGAGCCTGTGTGGAGCTCCACCCAGACCCAGCCTCTGTATCTGCAGGCCTAAGAGCAAAGAGAACAGGGCCAAGATAATTCCCATAACAGCCAACAACCTTACTCACTAACATTTTCGAGCACTTGGTCTTTTAAGTGCTTTGAGCGTGTGTGCAGCCTCCTCAGATCCTCCCAATAACATGACAAGGCTCAAATGGTTAGATCCACTTTACAGAAGCAAAAGCTGAGGTTTGCACAGGACAAGGACTGCCAAAGGACACAGCTGGGAAGGGACAGAGCTGGGGTTGAAGTCCAAGCCCATCAGACGCTAGGACTCAGGGCCTCCCACCTGGGATTCATATGCCAGAGCCCAGAGCCCAGCAGAGCCCCTGGTTTCTCCTGTCCCCTTTCAGCCTGCTGGTCCATTGAGTCAATAGCCACAGGACAGGCAAAGGACAGGAGGGCATCTGTCGCGAGGGAAAGCAGAGAGAATCACTGCATGGGCATCAATTGACCTCTGTATGTCATTGAGAAAGTGCTGAGTGGAGGCTGTGGCACAGCCCTGGGAGCCCACAGGAAGGGTACGTATCTGATTGGGGTGCCATGCGGGCAGATTCCAGCTGGAGATAGTAGCGGCTCGGCTGTCTGGGGGAAAGAGGGCAGAGAGGCCCCTCTGGCATGGGCTGTTTGTCCAGCAAAGATTGCAGTATTGGAGCTTGACACCAACAAGCTTCAGGCCTGAGCAGGCTGACAGTCAGCCAGAGGCGAGCAGGGGACAGGGAGCCAGGTCACCTGTGTGTTCCTGGCCACAGACTCACTCCTTGTTTCCATGTGGGCCTGTGTGTGTCTGCCGAGGTGTGTGTACACCTGTGCACAAGCACACAGCTGTGTCCACGGGAGATGTGTACGTAGTGCCTCTATATGGTTGTGTCTGTCTGGGAGGATGAGGGTGTGTGGGTGTGTGAATGAGTGACCAAGGCTGGGCATGTTTATGTCCATGTGACTACATGCGCATCCATGGACATAAGGCTTTGTGCCTCCAGGAGGGGTTTTATGCGCCCTGCTCAACCGAGGTGAAGGGTAAAGGGTAGCGTCCTTCCATCAGTAGGAATAGGACCATTCAGAGAATCTCGTGCTGCGGGACTCTGTGGGACCGAGGAGGGAGGGTCTGCTCAGCCTTGCAGAGTCAGGGAGGGCTGACTGGAGGGGAGATCTTTCCCCGATGGGAATTTGTGACGCCCTCGTTACCAGCCAGTCATATTTGATCTGTTGTCCCCAGAAACCGGCTAAACATCCTGATGAGCCATGGCAGTTCCCCAGCCTTCCTGAAATAGGAACACAGGCTCCCCGCCCAGCCATGCGCTCACTTGAGGAGCTGGGAGCAGCCAGAACTGCATGACTGCCTCCAGCTTCTGGACTTGGGGCTCCACAGTGCCTTCTGGAAGGTATTCAATTGCCTGGACTCACCTGACTTTTAATGTACAACACAGAACGACAGACCCCGCCTGGAGCTCGGCTCTGAGTCTCCGGCCCAGATACTGGGTGTCTGAACCCCACTTCTAGCACCACTCCTCATGGCTGGGTGATTTCTCAGCAACTTGTGCCTCAGTTTCCTCACCTGCTCCCTATGTCAGTCACGCTTGTGGACACTGAAGTCCTGACCTTGCATAGCTGTGCAACCTCAAGCAAACCACCAGGCCCTCCAAGGTTCAGCTTGCTTGTCTGTAAAACAGGGACAATCACAGCAAAGGAGATCAGGTGGAGGAAAGCACTTTAAAGTTTAAAAACATACCGCATTTGGGAGAAGCTCAGCAGGATTCCCAGAGGAGCTAGGCGTCTGGGTGTCACCTTCACGGGGCAAAGAGATCCAGGGCTCCAGGACCCCAAGACAAGGAGGGCCCAGAGATGGAGTCTACCGGGCAGAAGGCGCTGGGCCGCGGCTCCCTGGAGCTGTACGGCAATGATTCAGGAAAAGGCTGACAAGGATATTAGCAGTGTGGGTTTTTTTTTTTTTTTTAAATCCTGAGTCCAGAGAAAATGCACGGTCAGGAATAAAGGCGCCCAAGAGAGCAAGGAGAAAGAAATCATCAGAATTAGCCAGCAGGCGGGCAGCAGAAGCAGGGCAATGCATGCACACAGGACTGAAGCCTCTCCAGGACCCCAGGCTAGGGAGGCATCTTGGGATGGGTGAGCCGGGACAGGCCTGGACAGGTGTGGCGGGGGATATGGGCCACCGGGACCCAGCCAGCATGTGGAATGGAAGACAAGGAAGAAGCCATCGCCAGGTGAGTCCGGCACACGTAGGGGCTGCCAAGCGTCCCCTTGGGCCCCTTCCCCCACAGGGCATCCAAAAGGGGGTCATCAAAGGGCTTGAGTTGCTGCTTTCTGTTGTTCATGGAGCTCTGAAAATGTGCCGGGGAGATGGGAGAGAGCCAAGAGGCTGCAGGGGCCTCCGCAGGCAGGAGGCCTCACATGCACCCCACTCCCTCCAAGGCTGAAATGAGACAAGGATGACAGGGACCACGGCTTGGGAAATTCCCCGGCTGTGTCCCTCGCAGTTAGATGGGGGATGTGGAGGTGCTGTGGGCCGTGGTCCCAGGGCCTGCTGTAAGAGCAGGAAGGAATGGATTTTGATTAGCTGGAGCAGAGAAAGCCATTTACATGGGCAATGGAACTGACGTTCCTAACCGAAACCTGCTTTCCACAAATCATTGAGACTATCAGATGGCTTACAAAAAGGCCTGGCTGTGTGTGTGTGTGTGTGCACGCGTATATGCATGCGTGTGTGTGTGTGTGCATGTGTGCATATGTTTGTGTGTGTGTATTGGGGAAGGGCAGAATTAATGCATCAGCCCCTGATCCTTCTGCAGATTCCTGATTAATGGAATATAAATTAATGACAAACACGCGGAGTGTCCTGGGAGCCCACCTCCTCAACAGCCCCTGACTCTAGGGCCTCAGGCCAAGCACTCCCCTGCGCTGCTCTTCTACTACCGGAAGGTAGACAGGGATCACGTTGTGCCCGGGTCGCCCTTGCCATGCCCCGCAACCCAGGTTTTCTATTAGGAAAGGCAGTCACATGTGGAAGCTTCCCACAGTGTCTGCATCACCAGCATAGTTCTACAGAAGGAACTTGTGTATGTGTTAGATGCATGTGTTTACTAAAGGTGATGTTTATTATAGCACAATTCAGGGAGTCCTGTTTTGACCTTTTTTTCCTCAATATTTTAGCACACCAAGAGACTTGAGAAGCGAAATCATCAGGGCTTCTCTTACCCTCTGACCTCTGACCCTCAATCTCTGCTCCCATCATGTAGGTTCCTTTCACCCTCAAAACCAGGTAAGCCGGGTTCTTGGGATTCAGGCCTCAGCAGGGAAAGAGGCTGTTTCCCCCTGGCATTGCTGATTGTCCAAACCTCTCTGTGAAAATCTCTACATTCCACTTCCTGACGCAGAGCAGTCCCGCCCGGAACTGCACTGTCTCGGGGCCAGCAACTGAGCAAACCCTTTTTTGCATGGATGCTGTGCCCAGGAATGCCAGATGGAGGCAGGGGTCCCCTGGCCCTCTTACCTCCCCAGCCCGCTTTCCGGGGGTCACCTGGGTGAACATCAAACCCAAATCACAACCCCCCAAATTTAATTTATTTCTACCTAAACAAGTTCTTTTATCATAAAGCAATAAATTTGTCTTGGTGCTAGCAATTTGTTGCGGGTGACATAACATTGCAAATTGATTAATCGCTACTGTACGCGGCAAAATGAGAAAAGCAAGGAATTATTATGAATAGCGTCCGTCTTTTACAGGAGGGATTCATTATTCAAAAGTGCTCGCTGGTGCTTACATGTGCCCTCGGTGCAGATTACATCCATTTGCACACTTCCCACATCACGCGTACACAAATCAACAAACGTGCATTTATTAAGACATAGAATGAAAGCTATTTAAAAGTGAAAAATGGCCTCTTGCATTCCGTTTCTTCAAGGAAGGCAAATCTGGGTGGGAAGCCGGCCTACAGTTGTCCCAGGAGTGTCCCTGGGTTCTGTACATGCTGGCCCATGTCAGCACTATGAAATGTCCCTGCTCTGCCACTGACAGGCCCCTGTCCCCCACCCTGATCAGAAATATTCCACCATTGGCTCTGGAGCCCTCACTCAGGCCCAGGAGATAAAACCATCAGCTGTTGCTGCCTGCTGGGGAAATTCAGCCAATGAGCGTGCTCAACTCCCTAGTAAAAGGCCTCCATGCCATCCTCCAGGAAGGGGAAAGAAACAAACATTATTGGACCATGTACTTGTTCAAATAAGGCAAGTCCCTGTACCTCCCTGATCCTGGCAAAGGCCAACCACACACAAAGCACGCAGTAAGTGCCCCACACACGTCAGCTAATACTGCTATGATAATGTCATGTAACTGTTTTCAAGGTCAATATTTTCTTTAAAGCTTTATTTTATTTATTTGAAAGGCAGAATGAAAGAAAGGGAGAGAGAGAGAGACAAAGAGATCTCCCATGCTTTGGTTCATTCCCCAAATGGCCATGAGAGTTGAGGCTGGACCAGGCCAAAGCCAGGAGCTAGGCACTCCATCCTGGTCTCCCACGTGGGAGGCAGGGACCCGAGTACTTGGGCCATCCTCTGCTTCCCTCCCAGGTGCATCAGCAGGGAGCTGGATAGGAACCAGAGCAGCCAGGGCTGGGATGCCAGCATTGCAGGCTGTGGCTTAACCCACTGCACCTCAGGGTCCCTATTCTCACCACCACTTTCAGTAAGACTGTGAGATTTACCAGATCACACAGTGAAGAAGCGGGAACTGAGCAGAGCTGAGCTCTGATTGAGGCTCTGACTGCAATACTTCATGCTGTCTTTCACTGAAGGATCCCCCAACCCCTGCTTAGCAGTCAAAGCAGGGCGTATCTGCCCCCTCTGCTCTAATGGAAAAGCTCACACACTCCAGCCCCCCATTCTGCACCACCCAGTGTCACACAGGACATTAGAGGTTTCCTGGTGCACCCCCAACTGTTTCCATGTCGGTAAAGTCCCATCTGTCCGGAACTCTGGTCCCTTCCTTCACTTGCTCCATCATCAAGAACCCTCCCCAAAGGAGAGAAGAGACGGTAGACAGGCAACGTGCAGCTCCACTATTGATTATTCCTGCTGCACTCACACTTTGCTCAAAATAGACTGAGATCTCCACTTTCATATTCTAATTAGATTTCCAAACGACTTACATGAAACGAGAAAGCCTGATCTCCCCTTTGCATAGAGGGCCATTAAGCACTCTCTGGCCAGCTGGCTGAAGTCACCTCCTAGTCCCTGCTATCACCCATCACGTGACGGTAGTCACTCATCTTCCTCTGAGAGAACTTCAGGGAACTAGCAGCCAGAAGCCAGGATGGAAGGCGTGGCTTGAGCAGAGTCCACGCTTGTGAATCCTCCTAGGATGTTTCTCAAAGAGCGTTCTTCAAACTGTGTACTGAGATCATCCTGGCGTTTTTGTTTGTTTGTTTGTTTGTTTGTTTTTTTGACCGGCAGAGTGGACAGTGAGAGAGAGAGACAGAGAGAAAGGTCTTCCTTTTGCCGTTGGTTCACCCCCCAAAAAATGGCCGCTGCAGCCAGTGCACTGCACCAATCCAAAGCCAGGAGCCAGGTGCTTCCTCCTGGTCTCCCACACAGGTGCAGGGCCCACACCAGGGTACTTGGGCCATCCTCCACTGCCTTCCCGGGCCACAGCAGAGAGCTGGACTGGAAGAGGGGCAACCGGGACAGAATCCAGTGCCCCAACCAGGACTAGAAGCAAGAGTACCAGCGCTGCAGGCGGAGGATTAGCCTAGTGAGCCACAGCCCACCCTGGCATTTGTAAGAAATGCAAATTCTTGACCTCCCAAAACCTGCCACGGAATTAGCTGGGGGAGGGTCCTGGACGTCTGAACGCTTGGAAAACTCCCTGTGTGATACTTTTGCACACTACAATTTGTGAACTTTGTTCCCAATACTTCTCAAACTCCCTACCCATTTGTTGGTGCCACCAGATGGAATCGTTGTTCCTGAAAACTCTGGCTGACTCAACGCCTCACTTACTGAATGGGAGACACAACCCAAGAAGGTGTTTGCCATATTAAGGCCCAGCTGACTCCCTTTGTGTCAGCTGCTCCCACTCTGACATCCCAGGCTCCCGGCAGGGCAAGCTCAGCCAGGGGTCACTTGTTGGAAGCTCCATGAAACTGTTCATCCTGGGATCAAGAGAAGACCAGACCCCCGGCCAGAGTAGAAGTGACCTGGGCATCTCTGTGCAGTCCTGGGCTCCGCTGGCAATACTCAGAGCCCCCAAATTGTCAAGTGCCTCTGTCCCTGACTGTTGCTATCACAACCTGCCCTTAAATGCAGTGGTTCTTAAACATTAGCAGGCATCAGGATCACCTGGGAGGCTTACTAAGCCACAGATCACTGGGCAGCCCCTCCTGGGGCCTCTGACTCTGGATCCTTGGCAGAGGCTAAGAATTTACATGTGTAACAAGTTTCCAGATGATGCAACTCCTCCAGGGACCAGATTTGAAGACTCTGAACTCTCAGCTCCACGTTATATCCCCAGGTCTGTAAGAGGAGCTCAGGTTGTGTTTGCAGAATGAATGGATGAGTAAATTAGGCCGATGGCCTTGTTGAGTCCTCTAACGGCGATTCCTCACCCACTCCGCTTTGGCTGTGAGTACTTGGCATCTGCCGGACTTTCGTGAGAACGTCCAGCATCTGTATCCTGGCACAAGGACAGGGCTTGTGGCTCCCCACACCCACAGAAACAGTTCCAGGCCGCCCAGGAGGTCAGAAAGCTACACAGGGAGGGAGGCGGCCCACTCTGGCCTCAGTGAGGGTCACGGTGACTCTGCCTGCCCTGAAACACTGGCCGATCACTTCCCAGCCGGGGCACCTTGGGCTCGGCTGTCAAACTCCAGCAGCTTCGTTTCCTCGTGTGTGAAATCGGGCGTGGATAATTTTGTGCAGAGTGACTGTGAGGCTGTGCGTGAAAAGGACCCAGCAGTGTCTGGCACATTTGGGGGGCTTGGTTGATGTCTGTCGCCTCGTTCATTCACCGCAGCTCTCAGGCCCTGTGAAATGAGTCCCAGAGATGTTTCAGGAGTAATGAATTCCCTCATTTCAGCTAAACCACCCGTGGTCCTGATTTTGTAGAGACGTACGATGGAACATGATAAATCATTGTTTTAAGCAGAAGCTTCGTTCAAATATCCATTTCCCTGCCAAGTTAATTTTGTTTCAACGTATTTTCTAGGAGTATGGATAGCACATAAACAGGAGAATATTATGTTTTGGGTAAGTGGTCTGAATAAATGGGAAGCTGATGTCAGGTTTGAGGGGTTATTCTGGACAAGAACCCCCACACCCCAGTCATCTGGAGGGTGACGTTGTTCAGAGGATTAGTTCTGGTCACCTCGTGTCTGTCCACAGGGCACGGCCACACCTCACTTCTCATCAAACATCTGAGTGCTCCTGGTCAGAGACGTGTATCCTGGGGACCCCCCCCCACCAAAAGCAGCCTCGTGTCCAATCTGTAGGCATGCCTGAGGCCAAGGTTCCCAACACATTCTGTCAGTTCCCCCTTAAGGCCCAGTTCCTACAAACAAGAACATTCTCTGACATATCACAGCACAAAGACTGAGATCAGGAAATCAATTGCAGATGCAATACTAATATCTGGTTCATGGTCTATATTTGAATCTTGCCAGTTCTCCCCAGAATGCAATTCATAGGCATTTATGTTCTTAGTTCAGAGTCCAATTCAGAACTGCACTTTGCATTTACCTGTAATGTCTTGTCATTTCTTCAGTCCAGAACTGTTTCCTAGTCTCTCCTCACCCTTCACAACCCTGAGATTTTGAGTTCAAGCCAGTTTCTCTGATGACGCCTCGTGATTAGATGCTGGTTACCTACTCCTGGTGACATACCACAGAAGTGAGGGTGGGTCCTTCTCAGTGTGGTTTATCCTGTTATTAGTGGTGTTGACTTCAGTCACCTGGTCAAGCAGATCACCTTGGGTTTCTCCATTGGAAAATATCATTTTTCCTCGGTAATCCTGGATGATGTCAATATCCTTGCACTCACTTTCTTTAGTCTCTGTTGATGAATCTTGCCTGAATCAATCACCACTCTCAGGGTTGCAAAATGGTGATTTTTCCAAATCCCTCATGCCCTCTACCTTTCCCAGGTGGCATTATACTATAAAGTGTTCCCTTCTCCCCATCTACTTATGCATTCACTTGTATATTAAAAACAGTTGGAGTCAGAGATTCTTCTTCTACTCAATGTGCTATAATCCAATATTATCATTATTTAATGGAGTCACATGATATCATTGGATCCTCATGAAAACCGGGTCACTATTTTCAGACAGATCCAAACTCCTCCTCAGAGGTCTGCAGCTGTGTCAGTTAATCAGGAGGCCTCAGCTTTCTGATGCCCAGCCCCAGGCTCTGGGTTACATTTCTTTCTCCACAGCTCAGTCAGTACAACGTCCTTGCTGGGGAGACCAAAGCCCTCACGTGGAGTCACTAAACCCTGACATCCCCCCAATCTCCATGGCACTGCAGGGTGGAGCCCGATTTCCCCAGCATGCTCCCACCTTTCCATGCAGCTCAGGCTAGAGGAATGGACTAGTTGACTAATCTGTAAAATGGGTCTGTTTCTTGAGCTGCCTATTGACGTGGAACCCCCCAGGAGCTTTTGAGACAGGCCATTTTTTAAATCAGTAAGTCTGGGTGCATGAGTTCTAGCACTGCTGAGTTCATCATTCACCAAGTATTTGCTGAAAACCTACTTTGTTCCAGAACCTGGCTGTCTCTGACAGAGGAATTGGACCTTGTTTAGGACATCAGAGTGAAGTAAACAGGTTGAAAAACTCAATAGTTTACCACGCACTTTGTTGAAGACCATTTCTCAGAGTACAGAGGAGGAAGATGGAGCGCAGAGAGGTTAGCTAACTTACCCAGGGTCACACAGGGCAATCCAGATGCCAGTTCAGGTCTGCTGACTCCCCAGTCCAACACTGGGGCATCTCTTCTGCCACAGTGGTTCCCTAAGGGTCTCTGATGATGTTGGGCTAGAGACTTGTCCATCTGTTCAATTGAGCTCACTTTGTCTCCACTGTGACACTGTGGGGTCCTTCTAAGTGTAGGCAGGGAGTGATTGCTTTCTCATTGGCCCAAACATGCTCTAAATCAGCTTGCTTTTTTTTTTTTTTTTTTTTTTTTGACAGGCAGAGTGGACAGTGAGAGAGAGACACAGAGAAAAAGGTCTTCCTTTTGCCATTGGTTCACCCTCCAATGGCCACCGCGGCCAGCGCACTGCGGCCGGTGCACCGCGCTGATCCAATGGCAGGAGCCAGGTACTTATCCTGGTCTCCCATGCAGGTGCAGGGCCCAAGGACTTGGGCCATCCTCCACTGCACTCCATGGCCACGGCAGAGAGCTGGCCTGGAAGAGGGGCAACCGGGACAGAATCCGGCGCCCCGATCTAAATCAGCTTTTAAAATTTATTTTTCTTAATCTATTTTGATTTTTAAAGGCAGAGAGAGAGAGAGAGAGAGAGAGAGAGAATCTTCCATCCATTGGTTCACTCCTGAAATGCCTGCAGCAGCCAGGGCTGGGTTAAACCAAAGACAGGATCCAGCGACTCCATCAGGGCCTCTCGCACGGGTGGCAGTGACTCAAGTATTTGAGCCGTCATCTGCTGCCTCTCCAAGTGTGAATAGCAGGAAGCTGGAAGTGGAAGGCCAGGACTGAAACCCAGGCATCCAAAGCAAGATCTTCAACAGCTGTGCAAACATTTGCCCCTCTAAATCAGTTTTTCAGGTAGAAAAATTGAACAAGTCTGATTGGCTGTATGCCCACCACTGCACATCAGAGTTCTATAACTGTACACCACACCGTGAGCTAAGCATAGAGGGATGCTGAGAGTCACCCAGGTGTGTCCAAGGCCAAGCCCACATTCTTAATCACAGCAATGGGCTCCCTCCTTGGAGCTGTCCAACTGGCTGGCTGGCTGAGAGGCTGCCGGCGAAGCCTCAGCTTTAGCACAGCCAGGCAAATCCTAAGCGAGAGAAAGGATGCCTGCACCTGCTTCTGCTGCTCAAGGCATCAGGAAAGATAAGGCGGGGGCAGCTCAGGCTCCTGCCACACTGACACCCCCAGCCTCCAGGTCTCCTCTGGCTGGCCTTGGCCTTCCTGGCCTGATACCTGATCCCCATGGAAGCTGACACCTCAGCAGGAGAGGGATCAGGGCAGACACAGCTGCCGCCACCAGAGCCACAGCATGGCTTTAGGGAGAGATTTTGAGGACACTTTCCGCCAGCTCCCTCTTCCAGCTCCCTGTCCAGGGAGATGTGTGTATAAATTCTTATATAACAATCAGGGCTCAAAAAGTTTCAAGCTAAATGACATCGTCGAGTTTACATAGTTGGGAAACTGGGCTCAAAATCCAAGTCACATGTCTTCAGAGCTTATACACTTGACCTCTTTGGGAAACCACCTCCCCATATAATCAGGCATACAAATTTGTTTGACAGCTGTGTGGAAAGGCATGCATGTCTGTGCTGGTGTGTGAGTGAAGGTGTCTGTGCATGTGAGTGTATCTGCAGGATGGCATACAACACAGTATCTGACGGTTCTCAAGCTCTCTGGGAGCTTGAAAATGTTCTGGTGCCTGAGCCCAGCTTCTGATTCAATTGGCCTGGGGAATGGCCTGGGAATTAAAGCTTTTAAGAGCTGCCTAGGTCATCCTCATGGGCAATCCAGGTTGAGAACCCCTTGTCCCCGGTGTCTGCTATGTAACAAGATACTTTGTCTCTGATAGTCAGTCAGCAATCACTGCTCACGTCACCCTGGCACAGGGCTAGGGCTAGTGGGAATAGTCACATAAGATATGGGGCATTTCCCACTTCTCAGATTTAAACGCCTGCCCCCTTTATACCTAGGCCCTACCACAGATTTCTGAGTTGTTTCGGGAATTTGCATGCAAAATAAAAGCTTCCTACATAATTGAAATGATGACCAATTGACCATGAAATGGAAGTGTCCGTGACCAATGAGGTGTTGGGGGAGGCTGTTGGACTCAGAAATGGGGAGCCCCAGGGCTAGTTCCCGGGCTCCAGGACAGAAACCATCTCAACTCCTTCTTGTTGTGCACAACCAGCCCCCCAGCATTGCCTTGGCCCCTCTCCCTAGCGAGAAGCAGCTTTGTGTAGTTCCAGAGGGCGACTGCTGCAATCTTTTCAGTCTCTGGGGAGAATCCTCGAGGGAAGAGAAATCGGGGGTGAAAGTTCACGTGAGGTTATTCTCCTCCTCAGGCAGTGACGTAGCAAGCTAAGGAGCTACTGATCCACATGGGGCTGTGGGATTCCCAGAGGGAGGGAGCGGGAAGCAATGCTGGAAAGGTAGACGCAGCCCCAACTACACATAAGAAGTTGTAACTTTGGGGACGCAGCAGATGGCCACCAGTGACACTGGACGGGAAGTCACTTACATAGCTTGGGTTTTAAAGGTCAGTCTGTGAAGAGGAGTTCAGGGATGCAAATGGAGGCAGGGAGTCTAACCAGTCAATCTTCAACAAAGCCCAGCCAAGACAGCACGTTGGCACGGACAGCGGCTGTGAGAGGGGAAAGGAGGGCGGCGGATCCTGAATGTGGGGGATAGGAACAGATGCTGGGTCTGGCCCTGTGAGAATGTTCCATTAGTCCCTCCTGTTGAAGGGGAAACTTAGTATCAAAGTGGCTGTATGTCTTGCTTATTAACAGTAGAGTTAGGAGTGATATGTATTTCCCCCTGTATTTCTAACATTTATGAATAGATAAGAAAATATTAAGATGAAGGAGAGGACAAAACTTTGCTCTGGTCAGACCACATTCAGGATGTTACATTTAATTCTAGAGCCTATACTTTAAGGAGTATAAAGTCTCTGATTGGCTAGTGGAATGGAGACATAGAAGAGTGATGGAATGGTACAGGGGGTGAAAACTTTGCTATTTAAGATCAAATTTGGGGGGCTGTACACCTGGAAAAGAGCAGGTGATGCTGTATGCAAATATCCTGGTCCACACAGAGCCCTGGGAATGAGTAGGATCAAACTCTGCCTGTGTCAACCATGGTCATAGAGGGCAAGTTATAGACTTGGGTTTTATCTTGAAAGCCACTGACAGTTACCAATCAGTTACATGTTTTTATTTTTATTTTTTTAAAAGATTTTATTTTTTTATTTGAGAGGTAGAGTTACAGACAGTGAGAAGCAGAGACAGAGAGAGAGGTCTTCCTTCCGTTGGTTCACTCCCCAGATGGCCACAACGGCCAGAGCTATGCCGATCTGAAGCCAGGAGCCAGGAGCGTCTTCCTGGTCTCCCATGTGGGTGCAGGGGCCCAAGAACTTCAGCCATCTTCTACTGTTCTCCCAGGCCATAGCAGAGAGCTGGGTTGGAAGAGGAGCAGCCGGTTCTTGAGCCAGCGCCCATATGGGATGCCGGCGCCGCAGGTGGAGGATTAACCTACTGCGCTATGGTGTCGGCCCCACATGTTTTTATTTTTAAAAGATCATTCTGGGGGCCAGCGCTGTGGCATAGCAGGTAAAGCCACCACCTGTAGTGCTGGCATCAGTTTGAGTCCCAGCTGCTCCACTTCTGATCCAGCTCTCTACTATGGCCTGGGAAAGCAGTGGAAGATGGCCCAAGTCCTTGGGCCCTTGCACCCACTTAGGAGACCGGGAAGAACCTCCTGGCTCCTGGCTTTGGATTGGACTAGAGGGGAGTGAACCAGAGAATGGAAGACTTTTCTCTCTCTCTGCCTTTGACTCTGCCTTTCTGTAATTCTGTCATTCAAATAAATAAATAAATAAATAAATCTTTTAAAAAAAAAGATCATTCTGGAAGTGGGTCTAAGAATATCTTTAATAAATTGTGTGTTTTATTCATATATATCCTAGTTCATATCTTGCTAAGTTCTATCTTCATTGCTATTAGAATAAAATATTTTACCCTTTATCATTCCTAACCAGTTGTTGGAATTTTCAGTAGAATTTTGTCTATTTATTCTATATCCAGCCACATTAATGAACTTTTTTTTTAAATATTTATTTATTTATTTGAAAGGCAGAGTTACAAACAGGCAGAGACAGAGAGAGGTCTTCCATCTGCTGGTTCACTCCCCAGATGGCCGCAACAGCGGGAGCTGCGCCAATCCAAAGCAAGGAGCCAGGAGCTTCTTCCGGGTCTCCCACATGGATGCAGGGGCCCAAGGTCTTGAGTCATCTTGTACTGCTTTCCCAGGCCATAGCAGAAAGCTGGATCGGAAGTGGAGCAGCCGGGACTAGAACTGGCGTCCATATGGGATGCCAGCACTGCAGGCAGCAGCTTTATCCACTATGCCACAGCGCCAGCCCCTACTGAACTCTTTATCACTCCCAATAGATAGGCTAGTTAATTTTCAGAATTTCTGTTATCTTAAGATGACAAACTCATCTTCTGCCAATAGTGTCAACTTTCTCTTTCAACAGTTACACTCTAACTTTTTTCTTATTGCATTTGTTAGACTTCTAGAGCAGAGATCTTCAACTCAGACATTCAGTAAAGTCTGGAGACACTTTTGGCTATCACAAATGGGGAGGGGCCGGTGCTGTGGGTTAGTGGGTAAAGCGGCTGCCTGCATTGTAGGCATCTCATATGGGTGCCAGTTCAAGTCCCGACTGCTCCACTTCTGATCTGGCTCTCTGCTATGGCCTAGGAAAGTAGTAGAAGATGGCCCAAGTCCTTGGGCCCCTGCACCCACATGGGAGACCCAGAAGAAGCTCCTGGCTCCTGGCTTTGGATTGGCGCAGCTCCAGCCGTTATGGCCAAGTGGGGAGTGAACCAGTGGATGGAAGACCTCTCTCTCTTTGCCTCTCTTCTCTGTGTGTAACTCTGACTTTCAGATAAATAAATAAATCTTTTTTGAAAAATGGGGAAATGTTAGTAGTCTGTAGCAGTTAGAATGGAATATTAGCTCAGTCGTGATTTCAATGCAAATGCCTTTTGTGTTTCACCATTATATATAGATTTGGATTAAGCTTAAGGCAGACATTTTGTTGAGTAAAGAGTCTTTAAACCCACATTAACTTTAAAAATTTAATCAGAAACAGTCTTGTCAAATGCTTTTATAGTCTTTGTCAAGATGATAATAGTGTTCTACTCTTAGATTTTGATAATTGATTTCTTGGCTCAACTTACTTTAGAAAATCACTGACCATTGTCAAATAAGCACATCCCTTCTGCATCTGCCCTACAGCACTCTAGAAGGAACTGCCTATGTGAGAAGCAGCCCGATTACAAATCAATGCCAGTCATTTGGAGCCTCTCTGCCATGTGGCTTCCAATGGAGAATCACAGATCAGCTGAGCTATAATGACTAAATAAGACTGCCATGGGCCTGTTGTTCCCCTCGGCTGCTCTGAAAGATGATCACCAACCTCTCTGAGGGGGTCAGGACCCTCAGTCCGTAAAGTGAATTTTTCCTGTACCCCAGAGACAGACAATAGTAGGCAGATATGTCCTCCAAATCTGGGTAAAATTCACTCAGGCATTTTCATACATCAGAAAAACAGACAGGCAGAAACTTAATTTGTTAACATAGTTTTCCTAATATTAAATTGTCCTCACACTCTTCAGATAAATTCTGTATTCATGGTTGATTCTTCTTTTTTTTTTTTTTTTTTAAGATTTATTTTATTTGAAAGACGGAGTTACAGTGAAAGGTATTAACAGAGAGGTCTTCCATCCAGCTGGTTCACACCTCAAATGGCCACAATGGACAGAGCTGCGCTGATATGAAGCCAGGAGCCAGGAGCTTCTTCCGGGTGTCCCACATGGGTGCAGGGGCCCAAGGACTTGGGCCATCTTCTACTGATATCCCAGGCCATAGCAGAGAGCTGGATCAGAAGAAGAGCAGCCAGGACTAGAACTGGCGCCCATATGGGATGCCAGCCCTTCAGGCCAGGGCTTTAACCCGTTGTGCCACAGCCCCAGCCCCAGTTGTTTATTCTTCTAAGATTGGGCTTAGTATCACTTTTTTTTTTTTTTTTTTTTTGGTAACTACATTCAGAAGTAAGACTGGTCTCAAATTTTCTGTCTTTATATTGTTTTAGTATTAAATTATAATTTTGCCTTCCTCCTTTGCTTGGAAGTTTATCATAAGTTACAACATTTAGATTAAATTTTAAAAGATGTACCCTGGCTTGATTCTTGGTTTGTCATTAAAGACTATCTCTGTGGAATTAAAGTGCTCTTTTTCTCTTCTAATGTTTCCTAGCCATATTTTGATCTTATTAGTTATTCAACAGATTTCATTGACATCTATGGAACTTTCTTGGCTGTGTTGTCAATTTTACTGTTTTTCTATTTTTTTTAAAGATTCATTTATTTATTTGAGAGGCAGAGGCAGAGAGAGAGAGAGATCTTCCATCCACTGGTTCACTCTCCAGATGAATGCAGTGGCTGGAGCTGTGCCAATCTAAAGCCAGGAGCTTCTTCTATGTCTCCCACTTGGGTGCAGGGGCCCAAGCACTTGGGCCATCTTCTACTGCTTCCCCAGGCCATAGCAGAGAGCTGGATCAGAAGTGGAGGAGCTGAGACTCAAACCGGTGCCCATCTGGGATGCCAGCACGGCAGGCAGTGGCCCAAGAGTTCTACTTTGAAGTGTGCATTACAAAGGATTCTCTAACAGGATACAGGGGTGGAAATTACACTCATTTGTTTTTATTTTGTCCTTTGTAACCTCTGTTTCGTATGTATTTTATGTTTTGTATTAGTATTATAGAACATTAGTGTTATTAATAATATGCACAAGTTGGGAGTATAGATTTGAAAAGATTTTAAACAGTAAAAAAGATAGGGATGATCAATCTACAAAGCACCAAGTTCAGTATTTCCGTACAGTGGCATGTCTACACAATATATTGAAACTGTATGCTCCAAATGCTTTACATATTGGAGCTCATATATAAAAGCATTTAGAGATAATTGCATTGTCAATGATCATAGTTTTCTAAAGAGATGGAAAGGTTTTGTTTATCAGAATTCTAAGGAAGGGTAGAGAAAGAATTTGGATTCACAGGGGCTGCTAGTCTTGAAAGAATCCGCTAAAAGGAGGGGACGAGACTACTACCCACGGTCATGCCTGTTTATCATGTCAAGGCTTCCTGGGTCCTTGGAAAGTTAGTCAGAATGTCCCCAGTTTGTTCTCACAGTCATGTCTCAAGATTGTGAAATTCTTCCTAAAATCTGCCAACCTGCCTCTTCCTGCTTCTCTTGACTTCCTTTTCTGATCAGGTGTGATCCTGGCACAGATTCCATGAAAGTCCACGTCAGCCAAGTATTTGTGGATTTAGTAACTCATTAGGTGGTTTTGGTGCATCCCGTGGAGGAGTCCCACGGCTCACCACTTACTGCTCTACACGTTCCTCCACTTGCTTTCCAGAAGCCCACGGGGAGCATTTTTGTTGACTCTGCTTCTATGAGAGGAGTGAATTTTTTTTTAAATTTACCCCCAATCCCTTCCTAACCCACTATCATGTGTTTTTATTGAAATAATTTAGCGGCCTCCGCCTGCAACACCAGCATCCCATTTGGGCACCAGTTCAAGTCCCAGCTGCTACACTTATAATCTTGCCCTCTGCTATGGCCTGGGAAAGCAGTAGAAGATGGTCCAAGTCCTTGGGCCTCTGCACCCACGTGGGAGACCAGGAAGAAGCTCCTGGCCCCTGGCTCCAGATCACCCCAGCTCTGACCATTGCGGCCATTTGGGGAGTGAACCAGTGGATGGAAGACCTCTCTCTCTGCCTCTACCTCACTCTGTAACTCTGCCTCTCAAATAAATAAATAAATCTTTTAAAAAAAATCAAACAATGAAATAATCTAGAATTTTTAAACCAGATTTTTTTAGCTATCTTTTTGGTTTTTGTTTTTGTTTTTTATTTATTTGACAGGCAGAGTTAGACAGTGAGAGAGAGAGAGACAGAGAGAAAGGTCTTCCTTCCGTTGGTTCACCCCTCAAATGGCCGCCACAGCTGGGGCTACGAAGATCCGAAGCTAGGAGCCAGGTGATTCCTCCTGGTCTCCCACGCGGGTGCAGGCGCCCAAGCACTTGGGCCATCCTCCACTGCTTTCCCGAGCCACAGTAGAGAGCTGGACTGGAAGAGGAGAAACCGGGACTAGAACCCAGTGCCCATATGGGATGCCAGCACTGCAGGCAGAGGATTAACCATGTGAGCCACAGGCCAGCCCCTAAACCAGATTTTTAATGCTTAATTTCATGTTTGTTTATATTATGTTCATCTTTTCCAAGAAATGTTTTCAGATAAAATATAACCATATTTATTGTTATTAAAATAATAGACTCACTTCTACATTTAACTGATTTTAATGTTCACTTCTCACACTTTTATCTTGAAGTACCCATTTCTGTGCCCTCAGCTTTGTCTCATTCATTTATAGTATACTTTTTTTAAGATTTATTTTTATTTGAAAGGCAGAGTTAAAGAGAGGCAGATGCAGAGAGAAAGAGAGTTCTTCCATCCGCTGGTTTGCTCCCCAGATGGCTGCGATGGTCAGAGCTGTGCCGATCTGAAGCCAGGAGCCAGGAGCTTCCTCCAGGTCTCCCACATGGATGCAGGGGCCCTAGGACTTGGGCCATCTTCTACTGCTTTACCAGGCCACAGCAGAGAGCTAGATCAGAAGTTGAGCAGCCAGGACTCAAACTTGAGCCCATATGGGATGCAGGAGCTGCAGGTGACAGTTTAACCTGCTACACCACAGTGCTGGCTCCCATATGTAGTATACTTTTAAGAATCTCATTTGATTTGCTCTTACTATTTAAGATGGGCTCATATGTGGTACATTTTGCAAATACATCTTTCTGTTGTCTTCAGAATTGAACAATTTGACTAGGAATCATGTGGTTTGAGTCATAATCTTCTGTTTTCAAGGAGAATTCCCTGTCTTACAGCTTTCAGAATTGTGGCAGTCTGAACGCAATCTGATCTTTATCCTTTAGGCTGTTTTCTTCCTGGACACCTGTAGGTTTGATTCATTTATTAATCTATGTTTTTTCTTTTTTCTTTTTTTGACAGGCAGAGTGGACAGTGAGAGAGAGAGAGACAGAGAGAAAGGCTTCCTTTTGCCGTTGGTTCACCCTCCAATGGCCACCGCGGCCGGCGTGCTGCGGCCGGCGCATCGCACTGATCCGATGGCAGGAGCCAGGTGCTTCTCCTGGTCTCCCATGGGGTGCAGGGTCCAAGGACTTGGGCCATCCTCCACTGCACTCCCTGGCCACAGCAGAGAGCTGGCCTGGAAGAGGGGCAACCGGGACAGAATCCAGCGCCCTGACCGGGACTAGAACCCGGTGTGCCGGCGCCGCAAGGCGGAGGATTAGTCTATTGAGCCACGGCGCCGGCCTCTATGTTTTTTTTCTTTAGACAGGCAGAGTTAGACAGTGAGAGCGAGAGAGGCAGAGAGAGAGAGTTATAGACAGTGAGAGAAAGACAGAGAGAAAGGTCTTCCTTCTGTTGGTTCACTCCCCTAATGGCCGCCACGGCTGATGCTGCGCCGATCCGAAGCCAGGAGCCGGGTGCTTCCTCCCGGTCTCCCATGCAGGTGCAGGGACCCAAGCACTTGGGCCATCCTCCATTGCCCTCCAGGGCCACAGCAGAGAGCTGGACTGGAAGAGGAGCAACCGGGACTAGTACCCAGCGCCCCAACCGGGACTAGAACCCGGGGTGCTGGCGCCACAGGTGGAGGATTAGCCATGGTGAGCCACGGTGCCAGCCTATTAATCTATGTTTTTGAAGAAATATTTGTCAAGCTCCTACAGTGTGCAAAGCACTGATCTAGATACAACAATGAATAGAACAGAAATTAAGTTCTGCCCTCATGGAGCTGACATGCTAGTGGGGGAGACAGATGATAAGCAAAATGGATAAATAAATTACATAGCATTTCTGATGACAGCACATGCTAGAAAGGAGGCTAAAGTCGAGAAAGGGCATCAGGAGTTGGACGCATGATAATTTTAATAGGGTCCTTGGGGAGCACTTTTTTTTTTAAGATTTACATATTTATTTGAGAGGCAGAGTTACAGACAGAGGGAAAGATAGAGTTTCCACCCTCTGGTTCACACCCCAAATGGTCACAATATCGGGAGCTGAGCCGATCCAAAGCCAGAAGCCAGGAGGTTCTTCCAGGTCTCCCACATGAGTGTAGGGGCTCAAGTACTTAGGTTGTCTTCCACTGCTTTCCCTGGCTATAGCAGAGAGCTGGGTCAGAAGTGGAGCAGCCAGGACTCAAACTGGCACCCATATGGGATCCTAATGCTGCAGGTGGAGGCTTAACTTACTACACCACTGCACTGGCCCCTGGGAAACCTTTTAGCAAAATGTGTTTGAATAAAAACTTGATGTGAATGGTGAGTGTTTGACCTACTGGTTAGGCCAAATGTACATCCATACTACTGGGCTGGGGTTCAAATCCCAGTTCTGCTCCCAATTCCAGCTTCTTGCTAATGCACACCCTGCAAGGTAGTTGGTGATGGGTCCCTGCCACCCACATGGGAAACCTGGATTGAGTTCCTGGCTCTTGGGTTTGGCTAGGACTGTAGCTCAGCCCTAACCACTACAGGCATTAGGGGAGTGACCCAACAGATGGAAACTCTCTCTCCCTCTCTCTTTCTCTGCCTCTTAAATAAAATTTTTTAAAAATAAGAAACATGAAGCACAGAAGAGCATTCTAAGCAGAGAACACATGCGCAGGGATCCTGACCTGAAAGCTTGCCTGCGGTGTTCAAGGGATCATAACCAGGGAGGCCACTGTGGCTGGAGCAGGAATGAGCAAGAGGCAGAGGAGAAGCGGAGAAGCTGTTGAGATCAGAGCTGTAATGGAGGGGCCAGATTGTGTCAAGTCCACTCCCAAAATGGAGTTCCACAGAAATACGCATTGGCTATAGCTACTGTGCAAGAGGAAGGTATGGTCAGCAACACTTCCCAAGGTAAATTGTCTATGGAATCCCATCATAGCAGACATGGAAGCACCATTCACCCATGGACTCAACACCTGTTTATTGAGGACCTACTTACTCCATGGCAGGCTCTAATCTAGACTCTGAGGACACAGCAGAGAGCAAAACATTGCCCCTGCCCCCATGGAACTCACATCTGCGTGAATGACAAACAGCAAACCCGCACAGACTTGAGATGAATGCCATGGAGAAAGGAAAGCCAGATACAACAGTTGGAGAACACTAGCTTTGCTGAACACTGTGTCCTTGCATAACATTTTTCTAGCTTCTTACAGACCTTTCCATGAAATATTTGTTTTTTTAAGCTTAACAACACGTGGTTCACCTTTAGCCATTACTTTTTGTTAAATTTTGTATTTATTTAAAATTTTTGGAAGAATTTTAAGTATTTCACATATACAAAAGAATATACAGAATGGTCTGTTTCATAGGGATAGCAATAATCTGTATGATTAAGCACCATTCTCTGTTCTCTGCGTATTTTATCTTTTTGCATTTTTTCCTCCTCCAATATGCTAGAGTTTTTCAGATTTATCCAAGATTTCTGATCCCAAGTCCAGTGGTTTCCTTGCCTGTTGTTAGTTCAATGCACAATTACAATCATTTAAAAAACATGTCTTTTGTAACTATCAATTTTTTATATTAGGTCTTTAATTGTAAAGATAATAGCTGATATTTTGGAAGCATTCCTCATCCCAAATACTCTGTGAAGAGATTTACATCCTCAATTCTGTTTAGTGCTCAAACGACTCCTGGAGCTGGCACTACTGTCATCACCACTGAACAGACAGTGACCTGGAGGCCTGCGGAGGTGAAGAGATTATTGACCCTATTTTCTGCCTTGCCAGTTCTGCTATGCGCTGCCTCTAATGTTGATTTTAATTTTATTTCTTTATAGTTCACCTTTTTGATTTTCATTTCTTTTTTATTTCTAACTCCTCTCAATTTTCTCCCTTCATATCATATTAGTACATCATCAGCTCGTTTTTCATTTCTTGCATCATACACTGCATACTCACATTTCTCTGAGTTTTGTTAAAAGGGCAAGTCAGAAAAAAAATTAAAAATAAATAAATAAATAAGGCAAGTCAGATGTGTTCTAGAGTATTCTTTGGCTTCCTATAATCAATCTTCTTCACTATGAGTATCAGTTCTCTGCTTTAAGATGCAAACTTTCTCAGAGCCCCACGTGCTTTTTTCCCTATTTACTTATTCTTGATCAAAAAAAAGGAAGGAAAGAAGGAAGGAGAAAGAAAGAGAGAGGAAGGAAGAGAGAGGAAGGAAGTGGGGGGGGAGGAGCAACCATCTTCAGACAATGGACTTACCTGGTAAACAAACTAAGACTTTCTTTGTTCCTCTTCACTGTCTCTGGTTGCTATCTGAATCTTTAAGCCCAGAACGTGTGCCACAGAGCTGGCGCATAGGACATCCTGTAATCGTCTCCAACTTTTCAGTCTCATGGTGCCCCTGAGTCTCATGGTTCGCGGGGAATCCGGCTGTGTCACAAACCAGCCAGCTGCCCATGTGAGTGTGAGAAGGCCCCATATTCCAGAAGAATCCATAGGAACAGTGACTTCAAACTGCAGCCTGTGAATGCCCATCTCTGTGCCAGAGTCAACCCCTTTGCAACGCCAGCACCACATCCCTGGATGACCACCAGCTGCCTTAGGCACTTCCATCCCGTGGCGTGACTGGGCGGTTGGCTGCCCCAGTGGAAGAGCACTGCCAGGACCAAGTGAGGGAACAGAGAACCCGGGCCTCCTCCGAAGGAGCAGAAGAGGCTTTCTTCTCTCTGGAGCAAGCCCCACGTGGAGGTGTAGACACAGAGCGAACACGGAGATGGAGGTCGCCTCCTGCCTTTTCCCCTGTGGCCCTGACTGTCGCCTCCAGACTTCATCTGCTCCCTAGATGACAGTGGGTAGTGTCTGGAGACATTTTTGCTTGTCACTACGAGTGGGGAATGCCACTGGCGTCTGATAAGTAGAACTCAGAGATGCAGCCAAACACTCTACAGTGCACAGGAGAGATGCCCAGGGAAACAGTATTACCTGGCCCCAGTTGCCAGTAGTGACCAGAGCAGAAAGGCATGGCTTTGAAAGCCACTAGGTCTGTTCTTCTCCCCGTATGTCTTTGAACAAGACCAAAGTCCCTCGGTACCCAAATGACAAAGATCCTCAGAAGGGCACTTGTCATTCCCTTCTGTGAATAGAGCTCGCTCTGCGTCTCTCATCCCCCAATTTCTTCATCTCATCATTCCATATTTTGAAGGCAGTCCCAGAGCTGCCCTCAAGTAAGACAAGAAATTGTGAATCTCAGAACAGAGATGGAGATCTTGTCTTACGGGAAAATTGAGCTGCTGAATAAAAAGCTCAGCTCGCCAGCTTGGAGGACAGCACGGAGAATCCTCTGGATTTCAGAGGCTGCGGGAGAGGAGGGACTTTGCTGCTTCCATTCAGGAGCTTTTGTTTTGCATTTAAATGACAGGGGAGCCATTGGGGAGAAGTGGGCCGGCTTGTCCTCGGCTAGGAGGAAAGTTGTCGCCCCTCTGAAGTGGCTGCGTTAATGTCATGTCATTACACCGTATTGCTGCACAGGTTAATATAATTGGGTGACTATGTGTGAGCAATGATCCGTGCCGTGTTCCAGCTCTGAAACAAATGACATTTAACCAGCCAGGCTGGAAGGCTCCTTGTTATCTACACGGTGAGCAATTGGAACGGGAAGCAGACCTCACGATGAGCAACTGATGAATTAGTTGTTGGGTTTCCTCGACAGCCTGGATTTATAAGAGCAAGATTCTAACATAATTTATTAGATCTATAAACAGACAGATCCGACGTTTGTACTGAGACTTCCTCTTGTCACCCTCTGATATTGTGTCACTGGCAACCCTGTTGTAATTTAATTTTATTATTCTGATAAGGTGTTGTTTCTGGGGGCTTATTTATTTATTTCTCCCCTAAAGATATTTTCAGATTTAGCAGGAAAGGAATCAGAAAGTTTGTGGGAGCTGGTATCTGGTAAACCTCCAGACAGCTTTTCTAGGCTGTGACTGTGAGCTTCTCAAAGGCACAGGCAAAGTTTTCATAGGAATTAGTTAATTAGGAGCAAACCCTGGCCTGGGGGTGGCAGGAAGAAGACAAAATGGGATATCTGTGTAACTGGGACTATCTCCCTCTTCCAGAAACCTCAGCCAGTGATTGGCTGTCTTTACTAGAATTTCCCACCTGTGTGTGCTATCAGGTCCCCGCCAGACCCACCTGCCAGCCCAGGACACAGGACACCCACCTGTCCTGTCCCACCAGTGTAGTCACCACTCACCTGCATATGCAGCAGAGGCCTGGAGCCACCCAGCCCAACATCAGCCCTGAGCTATTCTCAGCCAATCTTCCTGGCCATGCCAAAGGAGAGGGTGCACGCCCACTCTCCAAGGCCTTTCCAGCAAAATGGTCTCAGGTTTGAGTGACCAACATCTGCCCATAAAGAGAAAGGGAGAACGGTTGATAGGATTGTGTGTCCAGTTCAAACAGCATAAGATAGTGAGAAAACACCCCAGTTTGGGTTTATATCCCTATGGGTAGCTGCAACTTGGGACTTTCCACTGCCCTTTTACAAGCTGTGGCCCAGCTGAGACAGAGGAATGGCGATATTTGCCTCGTAGGTCCTGGTGAGAATAAAACAGGACAGTGAACGGAGAGTTTTCTAGGTTAAAAGGCAGTGTAAAAATTAGCAGTAACATCTGTATGCTCTAGAGAGACATTTTTTCATTCAGAAGTATGTATTTATTGCTGTTTTAATTTTATGATCATAATCATCTGTATCCATCTCTATGTTTTGCTGGGTGCTTGCATGTGATACAATGTAACAGGAGCTCATTTTAATGATGAGGGTGTGAATGATATTACCTTCCCCCATTTTACAGATGAAGAAACTGAGGCTTACAGAAGTTACCCAGAATTACTCAGCTAGTTATAAGATTCATTTATTTATTTCGAAAATCAGAGTTAGAGAGAGACAGAGACAGAGACAAAGAGACAGAGACAGACAGACAGAGAGATCTTCCATCTGCTGGTTCACTCCCCAGATGGCCACAATGGCCAGCACTGGCCAGGCTGAAGCCAGGAGCCAGGAAATTCACCCAGATCTCCCACATGGGTGCAGAGGCCCAAGCACTTGTTCCATCTTCCACTGCTTTTCCAGGCCATTAGCAGGGAGCTGGGTCAGAAGTGGAATAGCTGGGACACAAACCTGCATTTGTGTAGCAACATGGGATGCCAGCCTCTCAGGCAGCAACCTTACCTACTACGCCACAACACTGACCCTATTACAGGGTTCTAATTCACAACTGCGCAAGCCCAGGTCCACGACTTTGCACTTCTGATAAAAGCAGGGGTCTCTCTGCTCAGGATTCCAGTGGAGCAGAGCAGGACTCTGAGGACATCCGAGTGGAAGTTTGTCACCGGTTCCCAGTTCTCAGGAGCTGGGCCACAGCTTGTTCACAGGAGAAAGGCTCTGGGTCACATCACTGGAGCCTGGGGCACAAGTGCCCCGGGGGCAGGGGCACAGGGGTCAGCTCCATTCGATTTCTAGACCAGTGGCCATCGCCAGGGCTGGAAGCAATTCCTCCAGTCATTCACAAAGCCCTCCATGCCTCAGGAGGAGAAAAGAAATTAATATCTGAAGTGGCAGCCTCGGGGCGGCAGCTCCATAACAGGCTTGAACCCCGACCTCCCAGCCACAGCCGGGAATGGCTCAGCCAAGCACGTCATTGACTCCCAAGGTCCTGGAACCTCAGATGTGCATGTGGGCTTGGGGGTCACCAGTGCAGCCCCCTGATTTTACAGCTGAGGAGGTTGCATTCCAGAGAGGAGAGGGGGCTCACCCAGGTTCACAGAGCGGGTCAGGGGACAAAGTCAGGGCTGGAACCAGGTCTTTCCAACACTGGGTGCCCTCTCAGGCATACTCCACCGTCTGATGCTTTTGTGAGGTCTATTAAAACACAGGGCAGGCATAGCACCAAGAACACAACCTGCAGCTCGGCACAGATGTGTCAGGCGCACACCCTGTCACCCTTCACCACTTTGGCCTTGAACCTCTTGCCTGAATCCACTGTGAATCCAACCCCGTCTCCATCTCACAGTTACAGCCTGGTCTTGCTCTGAAGACTTAATGCCAGGATGTGCTAGTTTTCCAGATCCCTTGTTCTCTAGTCTCTTTAAAAATTTTCCTTCCAGATGATTCTGCCTCAGGCCAAACTGGTATATATTTTCCAGTCTCATCTGAGTCTCAAGACCCTCTCCTTAATGGAAACTGTTTGGAAACAAAAACACAGCTTTCAAAATAAAAAAAAAAAAACTTCAGCACAAACACCCCACCCCCAGGAAAGCCTTCCCTGACCCCATCCACCCCATTAGGGGCTGGACCAGTCTCCTGCATCCTTTATCAAGGGGCTCTTGGGCTTTGTAAGGATGCCCTGGCAGGACTTCTTGGTCAGCATGCATCTTTTCCACTAGAGGGAGCTCTGAGAGCCCAGGGCGGGGCTGCTCGTGTTTGTTACTGTGCTGCCAGGGCTCAGCAAGGTGCCTGCCACAGGGGAGGTGCTCCACAGACATCTAACAGTGGGAGCCAAGTGGCAAGGGAAGCACATCCTCACTGCTCCCAGAAGGGTGAGCTCGCCAGGGAAGATGGGGAATTCTGGTTGCCACTGAGGGGTCCAGAGAGGATGTACCGCTGAATAGAGGGGTAACAATCCATCCCCAGGGTGATCTTGTGCTGAGACACAGGGTTAAGAGATAACACTCCATCCCCACTGCCCTAGGCGTGGGGACGTCTCCTGTGAAGTTGGGTTGGGGTGACTCAGGATGGAGGTGGCTGTAGCAAGATGCTCACTCCTGTTTGCTTTCCAAGGTTGCTCTAGCTTGCAGGGGCTCCTGCTTCAAACCTGGCAGCTTGTCAAGGTAGGGAAGACACAGCCCGGACAGAGGTAGAGAAGTCGGGGTACTAGGACTCAGCCAGGAACAAGCCCAGCCACCATGGGGAGCAGGTAGAGAGATCACGTTCCCTGAGAGGCCACTCTGGAGCCTCTTAGGGTGCAGCGGGAGCAGCCACAAACCGTGGGACAGAGCACAGGATCCTATCTAGATGCAGCAGTAGCAAATCAGCAGAAACTGCTCCAAGTAACAAAGACAGCAACTCCTCTTCCGAAATAGCCAACCTGTGTTCCCAAGGACCCAGTGTGGCTCGCATTCCACTCAGGAACAAAGGAGTGGCTCCGGCCTCTGGGTCCTGGTGGTCCTCAGCTACAAGGGCTTGTAGGCAAATTTTGCTGAGGACACAGGCAACAATGTTCTTTGCAGATGATGCCTCAATGTGTGCCCTCTGGGACCACATTGACCAAAAGATGTAGGCTACACATGTCGTTTTAAATTCTCTAGTAGCCACATTTTTTTTAAAAAAGTGAAATTAATTTAACAATATATCTTATTTAACCTCAAAAACTTATTTCAATACTTATTAGTATAAAAATGTTACCGAGATATTGCATATGTAGTATCCTTTTGAAATGTACTATTTTACACTTACATATCAGTTTGCAACAGCCACAATTGGTTAGAGCTGCTTTATCAGACAGCACAGCTCTAGAAGGTCAAGTTAGCCATCAGGGGAACAGTCTCCTTAGGAAAGTAGGCAGAGCTCAAAGGTATCCGGTGTCTAAGGTACCAGAGGTGAAAGGCAGCACTACAAGGGCAGGTGCAGAAATAAGGGATTTCCTAAGTTAGGGGAGGCTCACTCAGCCCCACCATCCCCTGTCCACAAAACCAGGCTTTGCGCAGGGTTCAGGTAGAAATTCTCTGCCTGGGGGTACCTGGAGCCACTGATTCCCGCAACTGCCCTCTGGAAACGTGCTGCTCAGAGCCTGGGAATGGAATGATTTGAAACAGATCCAGGTTTTCAGCTGCCTGGTCCCTGCACCCCATCTGCCAAGCACCAGTGAGGCAGCTGCTGGAAACACATCTGTCAACCTGCCCTGCTAGTTTCTGGCACTTCCCCCAGCCTCTCAGAGCCGCTGCCCCCACCCTGGGAGAAGCCAGCACTCTCTGGTTTGCCAGTTGCTGGCCCCTATGGCAGGGCATCCTGGGGTCTCCCCAGAGGTTTTGGGCCCTCATTCCTGGGGACTGGTCAGTCTGTGCTTTTGCTGTCACCCGCCCCTTGGACAAAGCTGTCCTCTGAGATAGCCAGTAAAGCACAGCCCACAGCAAATCCTGGAAACAGCACTCAGGGGGAGCCACCCGGGCTGCAAGGAAACAAATCCTGTCATGGCATGGGCCCAGGGCCTGCATGGCCACCAAACCTGCGTCTGCCTCCATTCTCTCTCCTACAACAGGAGCTATATAGAGGACGAGATGCAAACACATAGACAACATTCCTGGCAATCCGCATTCAACATCTTTGGGATAGCACAAGGTAGAGAGTAACAGGGAAGAGAGACAGACAGCAGGAGCCGTGGTGAGTGTGGGGCTTGTTTGCAAGCGGGATTTTTTGTCCCTTCTCCTGAACGGTATGGGGCACCACATCCTTAGGGGGCTCCTGTGTGATTTCCACATTGCTGACTCTAAGAGGGGAAAGCTGGTCCAACAGTACAGGTGTATTTATTTTACATGCCTAAAAAACGTCATGGGTTAGAGGTTCACGTGCAGCAGCTTAAAATTCAAAGGCTTTGGCAGTGCTTTCGAGCCCTCGAGAGGAGCCCGTTCTACTTTAAGGGCCCGATTCTCCTCCCTCCGGCCAGTACCCAGGTCAGAGCCTGGACCAGTGCAAGCGCTGAATAAATGTGGTTAATCAAACAGGTGGAAGAAAGGAGGAGGAAAGGGAGAAGCCAGGACATTCGGTGAGGGGGCAAGGATGAGCAAGAAGGAAGGGACAGAGGGTGTGAGAAGGAGGAGGTGGGCCTGGGTGTGTACCTCTGGCTCAGCCACCCTCGCCCGAAGTCCCCTCTGTGGCAGGCACAGTGGGGAAAGACACACATCCCTGTCTTTTCTCTGAAGCCAGCAAGCAGACACACCATCCACTAAGCGCAGACGCCGTATGTGGAAATATTCACTCTGATGTGGACGTCTTCCTCATGAAAGCACGTGGTTTGATGTGCAGGGGGGAGGAGCTCATGGCAAACTGTGAAATATGATGTAAATGCTAATTTCTCTGCCTTGCCCTGTAAAGGAACTCCCTGGGAAGTGTGTTTGTAGAAGGCCATAAAAGAAAATGGTAAAAATAAATTAGCAAGAAGAGCGGGTGGCGGCGTATGGTGCCTGCTTTGCCAACACACAGTCATGCGTCCCCTCTCCAGACCCAGGCCCCAACAAGACAGGATCTGCATAACTGCAGCAACAGATGCCACCCCCTCCCAGTGGCCACCGGGCCTTGACAACTTCCAGGAAACAGTCTGCCAGCATTTTGCACCAAATAAAATCAATGTTTTGAATCACCCAGCACTTCTCCTTTGTATAATCCTTAATAAACATTATGTATTTCTAGGGCTTGGATTTCAATCCTGGAAGGTTTGAAATGGAGGTCAAAACCCACTGGGTTCTGGGGGCCGGTGCTGTGGCACAGCGGGTTAAAGCCCTGGCCTGAGGCGCCGGCATCCCATATGGGCGCTGGTTCTAGTCCCAGCTGCTCCACTTCCGATCCAGCTCTCTGTTATAGCCTGGGATAGCAGCGGAGGATGGCCCAGGTCCTTGGGCCCCTGCACCCACGTGGGAGACCCGGAGGAAGCTCCTGGTTCCTGGCTTCAGATTGGCGCAGCTCCGGCCATTGCGGTCAATTGGGGAGTGAACCGGCGGATGGAAGACCTATCTTTCTCTGCTCTCCTTCTCTCTATGTACCTCTGCCTTTCAGATAAATAAATAAATCTTTAAAAAAAACCCACTGGGTTTTTAGGTTGTCCCCCAAGATTTGCAATAGCAACCACCTTCTCCAAAACCCCTAGAAGCACCTGGCCATGTGCCCAGGGAAGAACCTGCAGGTGTCCTGTAAACACAAGCTATGCCTGTCCCACCACCCTGTTAACCAAACCCAGCTTTGGATTTTAACCACAACCCAGATTCTATCCTACACAAAAGAATTAGAATCCCGGGGTCACGCAGCTATTTGTGGAATGCATATGAGTACATTCTTTGCAAATGCATGATATATGAACTGTATATATTTCTTTGATAAATTGTTTTTAAATATTTCCTCCTTTTTATTAATTGGAGAGGAGCCTCATGTATCAATGCCATTTTTTCCTGTTTTTCACATAAATTATTTTCTTGCAATGTTCGTTTGTATTATTATTGCCGATATTAAGGCAAGGACTTTTTTTGCCTTGTAAACAAGATTTTGCTTACAGCTAAATGAAAAGAAGTGAAGTTAATCACATTGAAATAATAGGTTTAAAAAGGTAATTCAGTGGTATTGGAATGAAGTTTAATCTTCGGCAATAGAAGCCGTGCTGAGAGAAATGGCAGAAAAGCTTGTTCTATAATTAAATGGTATTTATCATTGGCAGGTCAGCTCCGCTGGGCAAGAGGCTCCAGGACGTCACAGAGAAGGGGAAGGAACTTGGGCAGACAAACAGGGCTCAGAGCAGAGCCTGGGGGATGCGAGAGTGGGCTGGGATGACAAGCTGGATGCAGGCGACCCCATCCTGGGTCAGGCTGCGCCACCCTGCATGTGTAACTCAGCTCACAGAACTGAACCTGGCAGAAATGTTAGAAGCATACTTCATGGGTGGGTGCCCAATTCCCATCCTCCTTGGTCAGCACTGACCCACATGAGCATAGATCTTGGGCACACCTAAGATTAAAATCATATAGCAGCTGGTCGTTTCGCTCTCTTCGTCTGTAAAATGGGAATAATAATAATAATAGTCATTCACCAATATCTTGGCAGTGTTTTTACAACTAGTGAGTGACACAGGGTGAGATGCACTATGCAGCATGCCTGGCATGGTAGCAAGAATCAGGACTAATTAAAAGCGCACTAATGAGTATTCAGACCTCAGGCAAAGCTAGAGCAGGATGAGAATCACTAGCCTGAGAGGCGAAAGCTGAGCCTCCCAGACAGATGGCTCTCAGGCAGGCTTCCGAAAGTGTGGGCAAACTCTTCAACAAATCATCAGTCCCGGTGTGAGCTGAGGGTATCAGCCTGTAGCAGAGAAGGCTGAGCTCAAGATGCTTCTCAAGCAGCTGTCTGCAAACGTGGTCCAGCCCAAAAGCAAACCAAATCCTTTGGTTGAGCTCATCCCTGATTTCCCCTGCCAGGCCTCTGAGTTCCTCCTGGAGCTGGAGAACATGGATTCCCCAGACAGCTCAGCTGGGCTAAGACCACCCTGACCATGCACACCTTTGAGCTAAGTTCAAGCCTGGAGCTGCCACTGGGAAGAGTATAATTTTAGATATGGGAGCCCTGAAATTGGAGAAAGTAACAGGGTAAAGTCAGGTCAAGAGGGCGAGGCTGGGCCAGCGCCGTGGCGCACTAAGTTACTCTTCCACCTGCGGTGCTGGCATCCCATATGGCCACCGGTTCTAGTCCCAGTTGCTCCTCTTCCAGTCCAGCTCTCTGTTGTGGCCCGGGAAGGCAGTGGAGGATGGCCCAAGTGCTTGGGTCCTGCACCTCATGGGAGACCAGGAGGGGGCACCTGGCTCCTGGCTTCAGATCGGCACAGCTCCGGCCGTTGCGGCCATTTGGAGAGTGAACCAGCGGAAGGAAGACCTCTCTGTCTCTCCCTCTCACTGTCTGTAACTCTACCTCTCAAATAAATAAATAAAATCTTTAAAAATAAAAAAAAAGAGGGTGAGGCCTTTCATCCTGCAGGGGCCAAGCCCTTCCATCTCCCACTATAGCTCCCTGCTAGCCAGTGGCTCTTTCTGGGAGGCTTTTGGCCTCAAGCTCAGGTTTATCAATGAGATTCTCACGTCACTGCCCTGCTGCCACTCAGGGCGTTTGCTAGCAGGAAATCCACACATCCCTGCAGCCCCTTTCAATGAGCCCCAGGTCCCTGGGGCTTGTCTGACATCTGCAGAACTCAGGACTCACGTGCTATTAGAAGGTGCCTTAAATCAGCCGAGTCCTCCATTGGCCCAAGCGCAGAACTGTACAAGGCAGGGCACTCTTCAACATCGGGGGCATCTGAGCCTGGCCCCCCGCCAGCTCTCATCTCCGAGAAGCTCCAACTGGGGCCCTTTATTAGCTCTCCCATTTTATTAGTGTTCCGGAGCGCAGTGTCTGCCGCTAACGCTATTGAATTTTCACTAAAACCTAAACACATGCACAACCCTTGGTCCTTTCATGTTCAAAAAGGTGCAGGCTTCCAACTGCCATCTCCTGCCTCTACACGTATCTCTCCTCGTTACAGGCTGCGGTCCAAAACCAATACGGATTAAACAAATACCCCACTGAGAGCTGCACTTTGGAGAATTGTCTCATTGCCGTGCAGATGTGGGCTATCTCCAAACACCACCGACACCTTGTATTTTATTTTATATTGGTGGGAAAAAAAAAAGAAATTAAAATCTAAACAGTATCCAGGAAGGAAGTGTTTGCACGGGTGAATGTTTGATTTCATTTTTCTCCCAGCATGCCCTCCTCTTTCATCCCATAAAGGCTCTTCTCGGCTAATCTGTCCTGAAAACCCATGGGTAGAGATGTTTATTGATACAAAGCCAGCACGCCACTCAGTTTACAGAGACCATGGAAAGTGCGCAAATAGTAAATTTCACTTGATGTCTCCTTATTAATGCAATTCCACTCTGAACATTTCCACAGAAAGAGGTTTTGCCAGATGGGAAATAAGTCTTACATTATGGATATATATGGAAGAAAACATTTGGTTTCCATTCTAAATGACTGATACAGGCTGTCCCAATGATTGCATTGTTCAGGGGAAATCACACCAAATTCAACATCAATTACTTTGCTTTTTAGGAGTTTAAGAAAAAAAGTGGGGGTCAGTGCTGTGGTGTAGTGGGTAAGCTACTGCCTGTGATGTAGGCATCCCATATGGATGCCAGTTTGAGACCTGGCCTCTCCACTTCCAATCCAGCTCCCTGCTAATGTGCCTGGGAAATCAGCAGAGGGTGGACCAAGTACTTGGGCCCCTGCACCCATGTGGGAGACCCAAAAAACTCCTGGCTTTGGACAGGCCCAGCTCCTGCCATTGCAGCCATTTGCGGAGTGAACCAGCAGCTGGAAGATATCTCTGTCTGTCTGTCTGTCTGTCTCTCCCTCTGTAACTCTGTCTTTCAAATAAATAAATAAATTTTTTTTTTAAAGAAAAAAGTGGTGGGGCTGGTGCTGTGGCGCAGTGGGTTCAGCCACAGCCTCTGACACCAGCATCCCTTATGGGCTTCTATTCAAGTCCCAGTTGCTCCACTTCCAATCCAGCTTCCTGTTAATGCACCTGGGAAAGCAGTAGAAGATGGCCCAAGTTCTTGGGCCCCTGCACCCACATGGGAGACCTGGAAGAAGCTCCTGGCTCCTGGCTTCAGCCTGGCCCAGCCCTGGCCTTTATAGGCATTTCGGGAGTAAACCAGCAGATGGAAGATCTCTGTCTTTCCTTCTTTCTCTGTAACTCTCCCTTTCAAATAAATTAAAAAAGGTTTTAAAAATAAAGAAAACAGCTGTGTTTTTCTTTTTTTAAAAGATTACTGATATCGGGGCTGGCACTGTGGCACAGTGTTAAAGCCCTGGCTTGAAGTGCCGGCATCCCATATGCACACCAGTTCTAGTCCCGGCTGTTCCTCTTCTGATCCAGCACTCTGCTATGGCCTGGGAAAGCAGTGGAAGATGGCCCAAGTCCCTGGGCCCCCGCACCCATGTGGGAGACCTGAAGGAGGCTCCTGGCTCCTGGCTTCGGATTGGCTCAGCTCTGGCTGTTGTGGCCATCTGGGGAATGAACCAGCGAGTGGAAGACCTCTCTATCTCTACCTGTCTCTGTAACTCTGACTTTCAAATAAAAATAAAAATAAAAATTAAAAAATTTAAAAAAATTTAAAAATTATTGGTATCTCATAGCAGGATTTCAGCTCTCCATTTCCTATGAACATAACCAGCTACTTTTGTAATTTTATTAGCGCAACTTTGACTGTAGTTCGCAAACTCATCCTATGCCCTGAAACCACAGACCCAGCTTCCCAGCAGCTGCAAAGTTTGAATTCCTAATGCAGCACCCACAGACATTTGCTCCCTTGGACTCACCCAGGATCCAATGTTGCTGGATAGAAAAGCAGGGCAGGGGAACTCACATTTGCTTTATGCAGATGGTGGAGAAATATGGCAGGGAGTGACGTGCACTCTACGAGGCTTTATGGTCCATCCGTGGAACTGCAATAGGAAATCAATGGCTAAGTCCAGACTAGGGCGCTGAATTCTTCCAAGTAATCGTTTTTCCCTTCCTCTAGTCCCCAGCCCCTCCTCTGTCCAAGACTTAACATTGCCTTGTTCATTTACAGCATAATTGAGACTCCACTTTTATTTCATCATCTTTCCCCTTTCATTGATCATTGCTAATTTTCTGGCTCAGTGCCATCCAAGGAATGGGTTTCCTAACCCCAGCAGAGGTGCAATTGGAATCATTGGAATAAAAATGGGCTTGTGCTTCGTCTCATAAAGTCACTCAGAGTGAGGAGCTGACCAGGAAGTCAGCAACGCCTTCTGTTCTCAGTCCTCCTACCTGCCCTGCCTCTACACTCAGAAAATACCTGCCCCTCCCCCAAGCCTGCCTGGCATCTCTGAGAACATGACCCGGGCATCTTTTCCCATATAGATAAAAACACCAGCATGCTACAGGAAGTGATCCCTTCCCCCGCAGGTGCAAAAAGAATGGGTGGCCAGCTGCAGCTGTGCCTCCAAGCAGCCAGATGTGAGAACAGTACAGCTGTCTACAGTTTCTCTGCTCAGATGGAATCACTGATTCTTCACTCATGCCTGAGAACATGTGCCAAGGAGGGAAGGAGAACCCCAGAGCTCATCTCCGCTCCCCCAGATACACCACACCGGGGGCAGGAAGATGTGCAAGGTGCCTGTATGAGATCCTTGAACTTAGCAAATGTCAGACCAGGTAGCCAGACAGAAAGAAATAGTTCCCAACACAGATCCCAGCATGATGTCATATCATCCCAGGAGGGAAAATACTATAACTACAAGAAATGGGAGAACTGTAAAAATTATATAAAAACAGCTGCACAGATTGTGAACTACAAGTCACCCTTCTATTCTATCACAGGGTAAAACGGGTAGCATTTTTATCAAGATATGAAACAGAGGCAAAGATATCACAGGAAAAAAATCTATCCATGTAATATCTAAGTTATCTGTATGCTCCCAGCCATCATTCATTTCACCTTACACCATGGCCGTGGAAGCCTGCTACTAAAGTCTCAGAATCCAAATCTAGCAAAGTCTCAGAAGATCTGGAAGCAGTGATGTGTTCCAGCCAGCTTGAACAAACTCACAAGGGCAATCGTTAACATTTGCAGGAAATTTTCAGCTCAGTTAATGTCATGTTGGTTACTCTAAATTGGCCATTATATCAGTATTTACACCCAGGAAATGGGAAAATGCTATAAATCAGAGGGTTTCTTCCCCCAGAGAAGCAGAACCATTTACTAACATTATTGGCTGGAGGGCTCTTCTGAGATCAGTTAACATGGGGAGTAGATTTAGTTCAACCAAGTTCTCTTTCAATGCCCTCTAGCTGCTTAAGCCACTGATTTCCTAACTGGCATCAGCAAGTATCTTGCATTCCCAGAAGTGCCTAAGGATTGATGGAGAAAAAGGATAAGGGGAAGAATAAGGCTTCAGATCCACATTCCTGATTCGACAGATCATCAGGTTTTGAGCTGTGAGGATAGCTCTCCACTCCAGGTTCCCTTTGATCAAAGAGTTCTGCTAGTCTGAAAGCTTAGCTTAACACCAGGGCTGCTCCGCGGATGTCTGCGCGGATGTCTGCCTGTTTCATTCTTCAGAGAGGGGTGATTTACACAGGTCATACAAAGCTTTGGGAAAAGGACCCTGGACCCTGGACTCAGCACGCTGTGGACTCTTTGTGTGGCTTTAGGTCCATTTCTCTTTTTCTCTGGTGAATAGTGTAGATTTTGTGGTTTGTCTCTAAGGTTTGTTCTGAAATTTCGAAACTCAGCCATGAGTCCTTGGTCTAAAGACAGATGAGATGGGGGAAATGTCATCCAGTTTTCCTATAGAAAACATGGAACCATAATCTTGATCTTGGGCTTCTGCTAGGTCAGAAGATAAGCTTATTTTCTTTTTATCTTTTAAAATATTTTATTCATTTATTTTCATTTTATTTGAAAGGTAGACACATAGACAAACAGATGGAGAGAGATTTTTTTTAAAGATTTATTTGAAAGGCAGAGTTACAGAGAGAGAGGGAAAGAGAGAAATCTTCCACCTGCTGGTTCACTTCCCAAATGGCCACAATGGCCAGGATTGGGCCACCCCACAGCTAAGAGCATTTTTGGGTCTCCCTCTTGGGTGCAAGGGCCCAGGGACTTGGGTCATCCTCTGCTGCTTTCCTAGAAGCATTATCAGGGAGCTGGATCAGAAGTAGAGCAGCCAGGACTCAAACTAGTGCCTATTTGGGATGCCACCTTTGCACACAATGACTTAACCCGCTGAGCCAGCCTCAAGATCTCCTTATTTTCAAATGACCCATGAGCTTTTGGAAAAGGAGAATAAGAACCTAGTTGGGGTGTATAGGAACAACCCAGCCAGAGAATAGTGAGTCCCACGGACCTGGATTCAAATCCCAGTTCCTTCACCTACATGCAAAGTGACAACAGGAAATCTACTTAACCCTTCTGATTCTTTGTCCTCATCTGTAAAATGGATCATAATAATACCCATACATAGGATTTTCATAAGAATTAAGTGGGATAAACTCTATGAAGTACTCAGAACCATGGCAGCCCAGACTAAGCACTCAATTAAGAGCAGCAATTACTATCATGATCCCCTTGGATGGTGGGGCTACATTGAGAGAACGGAATACAACAGTCTCAGAATTTGCACTCTCAGTTTCAACTGAAATGAAATCCATACGTGGGGCCAAGTTGAGCTAGGCTTCTAAGAAGACAGACTGCTCATAAGACTGAGGATAGACCAAGCAGGGGACTTTGGGGGTAGACCAGGCAAGAGGTGATTTTGCACAAATCAGTTTGTGTTGGAATCAAGTAAGTCTTTTTGGTTTGGAGTGAAGAAGCAAAAACATATGCTATAGAAGCCACAGTGATCTATTCACATCCTGGGCCTCACCTAGGAGCTTGTGCCCTGGTCCCCTGGAAGAGATTTTAGGTAGGGGCTGGTAAGACTTGCTGAGGCCTAACTGCCCAGCAGCCCACATGACAAAGTATGACCCCAAGAGAGGAAGGCAGGACTTCTCACTTCTGCACCAGTTCCAATACAGCATTCATCAAGGGAGATGCCACAGGGTGGTACCAACCTGTGGGATATTGCACCTTGGATATGGGCATTTACAATCTAGAGGCAGCACCACCTGGGGTGGAAGTAGTGAGGTGCCTCATCAGGGTGCATGGGCATCATGTGGCAGCCAGAAAGGAGGAACAGGAGAGGAAGCACTTAGCAAACTTTACGGGGGAATGAGACGGATTCCTAAACATGTAAGGGACATCCTAATAAGGTCGGGAGGACCTTTCAGGGCCCCATAAATGGAGCCAGATGATTTATGTTAATGTAGTCCCAGGTTTAACCCCAGTGTAGGGTGATCCAGATAAATTCAGGTTCCACATTCTGTATCTGGAATGAAGCAGTCATCCATCCAATGAATGCTTGCTTGCTTTCTTTCTTTCTTTCTTTCTTTCTTTCTTTCTTTCTTTCTGTTTTTATTATTTTCTTTTGACAGGCAGAGTGGACAGTGAGAGAGAGAGCAGAGAGAAAGGTCTTCCTTTGCCGTTGGTTCATCCTCCAATGGCCAACGCGGCCGACGCGCTGCGGCCAGCGCGCTGCAGCCGGCGCACCGCGCTGATCCGATGACAGAAGCCAGGTACTTCTGGTCTCCCATGGGGTGCAGGGCCCAAGGACTTGGGCCATCCTCCACTGCACTCCCTGGCCACAGCAGAGAGCTGGCCTGGAAGAGGGGCAACCAGGACAGAATCCAGCGCCCCAACCGGGACTAGAACCCGGTGTGCTGGCGCCGCAAGGCGGAGGATTAGCCTAGTGAGCTGCAGCGCCGGCCCCCAGTGAATGCTTTTAAGTTGTCCTTGTGCACATGGGAAATAGGAGCTGACTGCTGGTGCTCTGAGGTGGATCCACAACTGGCTGAATGTCGCTGTGTAATCAAATCACCTGGGGAACTTGAATGAGCACGCGGATGCCCTGCTCCCACCCTTGCTGATGTTTACCTAATACCTCTGGGAGAAGACCTGGGCACTGAACGCATCCCATTAGCATTCTGGTGATTCTCCTAAGCAGTGAGGATTGTGGAGGAGTGGTCTAAAGTTCCCAAAGAGCTCACAGGCCTCTTTGATCCTTTCTTGGTCAATATTAGGTCAGTGGCTTTGACAAGGCCACCGCTGGGGGAGGGTCATATATTAAATGACCGGAAGTCAGAAGAGAGCTCCAGCAGGCTGGTGAATGGTTCTCAGATCTCCACACTCTGCTTTTCAGAGCAGTGGGTTGCCTGTCACTGAGTGTGTTCCTGTCGACAGAGGATATGCAGTGCTCATGTAGTGTGTTTACAAAGCACTTTCCACGTCTTAGCCTCATATACACATGGGTTCAAACAGAGCCAAAGGCAGTCACCAAATACGCATCCCCCTAAAGGCCAGCCCTCCAAGCAGTGCTCGATCTTAAATCACATCGTATGACTCTCAGGTTGGCTCTCTCCAAGGCTGCATTTCCTGAGCCACAGGATGCGCTAAAGGCGATAGTTGGGGTAGAAAATTGGCCACACGACCTTAAAGGATGCTGCTAGCATGGAATGCGTGGGCTGCTATTGAGGCCACATCTACCCCAATGACCCACCCTCCCCAGGGGCTGGCTCCCACCAAGGGATGCCCACTTCCTGAGGCCTCCTCTCAGGAAGGAAATCCCAGTCATCATAAAAGGAAAATAAGGAAATAAAATTTTAATAGGATTTCATAGATGATATAAAATCTCTACAACTCTGTGTGACAGACACTAAAAAAGATCATTTAGAAGGGAAAAAACGCCTTCCAAGACTTCCTGTGGAATTGGTTGTCTGAAGACACTCAGATGGTGGTCATATATAATGTCGTCAATGGGAGGTAGTGCCAACTGGGCCTGGGCTGAACAGGGTGTGGGATCCACGAGGGTAGAATTCATCAGGAAGCTCAATCATGAGATGATGCCAGGACAAACAGCCCCCTCCATGTCTGTCAAGACTTGGCTCAGCCACTGCCTTTTCTAGAACTTTCTCTGACACTCCACCTCCCCCAACTGACTTAGCCTGTCTGCTTCTCCACCCGTGGTGCACACTTGCCTAACACTGACTTAGTGTGTCTGCTTCTCCACCCGTGGTGCACACTTGCCTAACACAGCATTATTTCTCAGAATGTGTCCACACAACAGTGGCATTGGAATCAACTGCAGCTATCATACTAGAAACAGGCTCTCAAGACTCATCCCCAAACCCACCACTTCAGAATCTCTGCCCCTAGAGTAAGCTCCATAGGTATAGGGCATGTTTCATCTGAGGCCTGATGACAACAAGAAGCCTGTTGTGTGAGGATCTGGCAGCAGTGTGTCCCAGACAGAGAATGACAAGTGAAAAGGTCTTGATATATAAAAAAAGAGTTTGAAAGTCTGAAGAACAGAAGAGAAGACAGTGTTGCTAGAGAGAAACAGGTGACAGGAAGGTGGCAGGAGCTGAGGTTGTCCATACATCAGGGACCAAAACATGAGGGTGGTAGGGTTTAGACCTCATTCTAAGTTTAATGGAAAGTCACTAGAGGCCCTTGTTGAAGACTAAATTACTGATTCTATTTCTTTATTCCACTATAATAAATTATATGTACACACCTTTGCATTGGCCTCGTGGTGACAGTGTATTTTCTTCTTGATTTTGAACTTGGCTGCTTGACTTGTTTTGAAAAATGGGATAGTAGTAGATGTGTTGGATGCTGAGACTTGGATTGTCCTTGCACAGAAGGGTTTGATCCTTCTTGATACCATGAAAATAATGTGTATTGGGTAGTCCTTGGTCAAAGAGGATAAGAAACATGCAGAGTACACCTGGACCCAACTCAACCTTTTGACTGGAGCCAAACCCTGCCTAGGTCAACTGAGCCTCAGCCAGCCCTCAGACACATGAGCAAGAAATAGCTGCTTGTCTGTCTGGTGCACTGTGTTTTAGGGTGTCTCACACAGAATTACGGTGAAAACAACCATCTGATAAAGGGTTTGAAGAGGGGAGTGTTTTGATTTAATTTCCCTTTTGTTAAAGGCCATTCTAACAGCTGCGAGGAGACTAGATTTTGAGAGACAGATGAAAAACAAGAACATGAGTTCAAAGCCTATGGCAGTTGTCTGGGCAAGATCCCACAGCAGGTTAGGCTATCGTGGCAGTGGCATGGGTGGAGACAGAAGTAAATGGATCCTGGATGCACTTAGGAGGTAAGAACTGACAAGATTGTGGTCAGGACCACAACAGTGCACAACCCCAGGAAAATGAACACACAAGAAGCAGTGTAATGTGGAACCCCTGGATAGAGGGAGGAAGGAAAAAGAGAAATCAAAGATGGAGGAGTGTCTTCTAGAAGGTGGGGCTCCTGTGACTGAGTGCATGGTAGGGCCATTTACCAAAAGAGAGAAGACCTGGGAGGAAGAAGGGACCTTCTTCCATGTGATTGGAGGGGTCTCGGGGGGCCAAGAGCTCCATTTAGGGTGTGCTGAGTTTGAAGTGCCCATTAGCCATGCAAATTGGGATGTCAGTGTTCGGTTGAATACAAGGGATATAGGAGATATATGGGTTCAGATCTCCAAGAAGCATCAAGACTGCAATTACACATTAACAAAGCACCATTTGACTCAGTGTTTCTCAGGCTTTTCCCTATGCCACCTCTTCATTGACCACTTTGCTTCTGTTTCCGTTTTCAGGCCCAGCCCAAATGTCACAACCATACAGAGTGAGGACTCTCACCTCCGTGCTCCCAGAGTTCAATGCAAATGTCCCCCATGTTACAAGATGCTCTGTTTCCATCACTAGACTGCAAACTCCAAATCTGCATCTCCAGGACCCCCACTCAATCCTTGGCACTCAGCAACACAGGCTTCCTTCCTGCAAGGCACTGGGTTGGTTACTTTCAGAAACACTCCCCTATTTAAACTTATCAACAGTGCAGCAGATCACCATTCTATGCTGATCAAACCAAAGCCCTGAGGGGTTAAGGTCCTTGCCAAAGTTCCTGCAAATGGAAACTCCTGGACATGTCTAGTTTTGCTGCCCGGGCTCTTTCCACAGTGCCTCTGCCCCATCCCTGCCTCCTCAGCCCCTCCCTCCTCCTGCTCCCTGGCAGGGCTCCCGCACTGTCTGCGCCTCCACACAGGATGTGCTTCCTGAAGTTCCTGGTCCAGATGGCCCGCGGAAACTGCTCCTCATAAATCACCAGGCCTTGCAGAGCTGCGCTCAGCCACTTTCTCCTCTCCATCTCCCCAGGTCCCGGTGCGTGGGCCCCATCTGCCCAGTCAGCAGAACTGGCTCTTCCAGCCTGGGGAACATGTCTATGGTCCCCCCTCCCCAGCAGGGCCAGGAACCATGGAGCAGATTCCCTGGGGAGCTGGAGAGGGGAATTGAAGAGTATCTTTGGTAAGGTCTTGGAGGTAACTCAGTGGGTTGGGCAGGGGACATGGAAGGGCTTAAAAGCTTTGTCCCAGACGGAGGTGCAGGTGCAAAGCGCTGTCTGATCCACCTGCCAGACAGGTCCCATCACCCCTGGATCCTCAGACTTCTTTGCCCCCAACCCATCAAGCAAACACACACCTGGTATGACAGAGCCCCCGAGCACAACTACAGATAACCCACCCAAGGCCAGGACACCTTGGACAAATCACTTTCCTCCCCTGAACTATTAATTTCTTATTTATAAATTAGAGGTAATTGTACCTTCCTTACATCTTTGCTATCGAGTTCATAGATAGTGCTTCAAAAAGGCACACAGTGAGTCCTCAGCACATGATAGGAATAGAAGTGCCAGGCACCTTACTGTACTGCACCTTTCAAAAATGAGGTAGAAGTGCAGACAGCAGGGCGCTGGGCCCCTCCTTGTCATTCCACTGCCACCCTCTCCTTCATATCCCCAGAGCACAGATTCATCTGATGTGTCTGTCACTCTGCTGCCCACAAATCCCACATTTTCTAATCTGTAACTCTCCAAACTACTATTTGGGGGCAGCATACATGGAGGGTGTGACAAGGTTAGCTAGCTGCCCACCAAAGATGTATTTGCCCATTCTGCCATTCCAAGTGCTGGGTAGGGGTTGCCCAGCCAGGATGGAAACACATGGCCACCTCTCACCACTGGAACATGAGTGAAACAGCACGTAGCTCCCTTACAGGCAAGGGTGTGTAACAAGCAGCTGTCCTCACTGTATCTTCTCTTCCCCTGTCTGCTACTGAAAGAAAAAATTCTAGGACTCGAGGATAATAATGGAGTTAGAATATAGGTGGTGCCTTGATCCCTGAGTGACTCTCTGGAACAGAGGGAACAGAGCCCAGCATGTCAATCAGGAACACATTCTTAGGGCAGGCGCTGTGGCACAGAACATTCATCACCACTTGGGACACCTGTATCCCATGCCAGAGTCCTTGTTTCAAGTGCCAGCGACTCTAACCTCTTGCTAATGCACCTGGGAGGCATCAGATTATGGCCCAGAGACTTGGGTTCCTGCCACCCACATGGGAGACCTGGATGGAGTTCCTGGCTCCTGACTTTGGATTGGCCTTACCCTGGCTGTTGCAGGCAACTGGAGAATGAATCAGTGAATGGATCCCCCTTCTCTCTGTCTGTCACTCTGCCTTTCAAATAGATAAATAAATTTTATTGGGGTCAGTGCTGTGGCATAGTAGGTTAAGCCTTGGCCTGCTACATGAGTATCCCATATAGGTGCCAGTTCATGCTCCACTTCCGATACAACTCCCAGATAATATGCCTGGGAAAGCAGAAGATGGCCCAAGTGCTTGGGCCCCTGCACTCACATGGGAGACCAGGAAGAAGCTCCTGGCTCCTGGCTTTGAATCAGCCCAGCTCCAGCCAGGAGCTGGTTGTTTGGGGAGTGAACCAGCAGGTTCACTGTCTTTCACTCTCTCTGTCTGTAATGCTACCTCTTGAATAAATAAATAAATCTTTAAAAAGAAAAGAAAAGAACTCGCATTCTGGATTTTACATGCAGCTAGCCTTATCTAACTAACACAAAGGAGTTAAACAACTCAAAGTAGCACACAATGAATCAATAATAATAACAGTTATCATGACTACAGCGTTATAGAATGTGTAAAGGCATACACCTTTATCTGACTATCTAATGGAGACCTCTGGGTACCACATAGCAACATGAGTGGCCTGGCCTTGCTCTTACATATACTTGTGAAGCAAACTCTTGACTCTTTTACTGAATATGCCCACTTGATTCCCATCTGGGCAGCCACCCCACTCCACTCGTGGTTTCAAAAGGGTAGCACATGACCAAATTTTAGCCAATCAAAGATCTGCATCCACTAAAGGCAGTGATGGGCCTAGAGATGGGCACAAGAACTACAGAAGCCCAATCATCAACACAAGACTCTGGGCCTCCTGGAGCAGACTTGCTTACTCTTTCCTGTGAGATCCAACACTAAAAAGCTGCTGACAACCATTCTGCAACCACAAGGGCAGAACCTAAGGGAGGATGCTACCAACATGGCAGAAGGCAAGAGACAGCAAGAGTGAGAGCAAGAGCGAGCGAGAGAGAAAACAAGACCTGACTACATCAAACCCTGGCCTTTTCACTTTCATGAATCAGTACATTTTCCTTTCTTCTAACTCCAAATTGGGATGAATTCTCTGACTCACAGCAACCCTAGTAGAACCCAGGTGGGCCACCATTTGGCAGCCCATTCCTGAAAGATTCTGAAGCTAGCTCCACAGAGAGAGAACCTCTGGCCTACGGGATAGAAGGTAGACTCAGAGTCCTGCACACTCAACTCCTTCCAGCCCCTTCCCCATCCCTTTCACTCTCCTCTCCCCAATCTCCACTCCAACTGTGTCAAATTCTCAGAAAGCCACAAGTCCACTGGTGCCCCCATCACTGATGTTTTTTCCTTACCCACCATCTCTGCCCAACTACCCTTAACCCTCTTAACTCTCCTCTGAGTGACAATGTGTTTATCATCCATCAAATTCCATTTCTCCCTTTTTTGTTCAAATCCATGTTAGTTCTCTACCAAAATAAATCTGGACTTAAAAAAAAAAAAAGGACCAAAGAGGCATTGGCCCGGTGTCAGCAGGAGGTCTCACCGAAACCACTTCAGGAAGGAAGGCAGCACCACAGACTTCCTGGGAAGAGGAGACTTAAACCCACCTCGGAAGACCAGAGTGAGGAAAATGAGCATCATAAAGTCGTTCCCAAGGTCTAGGCCTGAGAAACGCTCAGGAGAGCCAAGTGCTGAAAAAATAATAACACTGATACCCACAGGGAGGAAGCCTTTTCTTCAGGAGGAAACTGACTCACTCCCTACACGCAGGCCCTCTTATTCTCACCCTCACACCCTCCGCCCCAGCTACATGGCCATCTACCCATTCCTTGAGCAATCAGGCACACCCCTACCTCGACACCTGTCTTGGTTATTTTTTATTGTAGCTGCTTGAAACAGTAAACCTGTGTATGTACATCTCACAGGGTTCCTCTGGGTCAGGAATCTGAGAGTGGCTTTGTGGGGTGATTCTGCCCCTGTGTCCTTCGCAAGATTGCAGCCAAGGGTGTTGATGTCTCCGTAGTCATCTGAAGGCTGGAGGATCTGCTTCCAAGGTGGCTCAGCCCCAGACCCTGAAGGTTGGCGGGAGGCCTCAGTGCCTCTGCCTCTCCACGGAACTGCTGGAGTGTTCTCACATCGTGGTGGCTGGCTTCCCACAGAATGAGTGATTCAGGAGACATCAAGTCTGAAACTAAAATCTCTTTAGTGACCCAGCCATGAAAGTCACGTTTCCATCATAGCCTCTTGGTTGTACAGATCAGCTCTGTGCAGAGTGGGAGAGGACTACACAAGGGATCCTTGGAGACTATGTGCCAAGCTCTGCACAGCCATTTTCTCTAACATTCTTTCCCCATAAAGTCCCATGGCTTTCTCTTTCAGCTCCTTTGCTCAAATGTCGCTTTTTCAAAAGACCAGCCTTCTAAAAGCAGCAACTCTTCCTCCTGTACCAAAACATTCCCTAATTTCCTTTCCTGATTCACTTCCCTTCATGGCACTTATCATCATGAATAAATCACTCTTTTTTCATTTTCTGAGTTTTTAATCTTAGATTTGGAGAAAAGCAGCAAAGATAGTACAGAGGATTCCCATACACACCTCACCCAGTTTCCCCCGACATTAGCTCTGATTTGTTTGTTTCCATCTGCCCTCATTAGAACTCAAGCTGATGTACCCTTCAGTGCCCAAAACATTGCTTCACTCACAGTAAATGTTGAATAAATATTTGCTGGGGGAATGAAAGGACTATCCCAGCACCTCAAAGAACAGCTAACCCTGGTCTGCTGATCCTAAAAGTTTTGAAGGAACCTCAGGGAGTATTTAAAATTGGCCAATCCATGGGATTTAGATGATCTAAAACTCAGCTGGGAAAGACCACGGGAAATAAAGTGAAAACCTAGATTTTTATAAAATGGTAACATAAAATGATAAAACTCCTTTATTAGTTCATCCCCCCCTTTACTCTCTTTGGTACAATTTGCTTTATTATTGATATTGCAAATTCATTTTATGTTGTAAATCTATCTCTATTTATCCTCAACACTAGTGCAGTGTTTCTCAAGAGGAGGCTTAGCTGGACTAAGCAGAGCCGAGCAAGGAGAGAAGAAGACTTCTGGAAAGTATGCAAGAATCCCATATTTTGAAATTCTCCACTCTAGTGGAGTTGTCCCCTGTTCACTGCTGAACCTTTCCTTGTAGGGTTCCCATCCAGAAGGCTCATCCTCTGTCTCTTTATTCACCTGGAAAATTGTCTCAACAGAACAATCACAGGGTGCACACCTTGCTACCTTCCCTGGGGTCACCTCCACCTGTGCTTAGAAAGGCTTCATGTTCTCACTTCCAGATCAGTGTCCATCATTGGCTCTAAGCCCTTCCTGGCCCTGATAGCTCCTGGGCACTGGGCTAGGGATGGGGCAATTAGACACCTGCCATGATCCCAGCACTTTGCTAGGCCCTCTCCAGGTTCTTCACTCAATCTGGCATCACAGTTAGAAACAAAGGGAGACGGTGGTCTCAAATGAGACTTCCAGAGTTTGCAGATAAGAGTTCCTACTTTGAGGACTTCTCTGATGGTCAAATGCAGTGACACAAAGGGTTCAGCAAGACACCTGGCACTTAGACAATGCTCCACCATGATGGCTTAAGAAGAGTTTATTTTACAGGTAGGAGAAGTGAAGCCTGGCAAGGTGAAGGGACATGACTGAGATCACACAGCTGAGACCATGGAATCTGAGTCCAAGTCTGCCCGGACTTACACGCCTGCAGCACCTGCTGTGTCCATTTCACTGGAAGAAAGGCACATATACGCCTGAAGCAGGATCCCCTCGAAGCAAACCTAAGAGGCAGAATCCCAGAGGCTGGAACTTCTGAGGGGTGAAGCCCAGGGATCTGCATGCTTCACCAGCTCCCCCATGACCCTACGTGTACATGAGACCAGCTTGCTGCTCCTGGGCCAGATGGAAGGCAGGAGTTTGTGCCTTTGTCCCTTAGTTCAAATGCATTCTCAGGAGCTCTCTGGGGCTTGGGTGAGGCAGTCATCACCTCACACCCACACACAGCCTGAAGGGTCAGCCAACCTGGACATCTCTGCGTCAGTTCATCAACAGGGCAGGGAAGGGGGTCTCAGGTGCCCAGGAAAACAGGCCTCTGCAGGTGGAAAGGAAGGATGAATCTCTCCTTCCTGCTGCTCAGAGATGTCTAATTGTGTCTCCCTGTGAAGAAAGGGCCTCCCTGTCAGAACACGTTGTCCCAATGCTGCAGATCCATCAACAGGATGACAAGCAGAGCCAGGCAAGGGGTACATGTCCATCAAACCCGTGAGCACTGGGATGCACCTGGCAGAATATCTGGGGACCCTCTGCAGGGACTTTTGGGACATTAGGCCAGGTGAGAGTGCCTACTTCCGCATGGGATCTCAGTGTCCCCTCTGACCCAGGCACTTCTATTCAGGGTGCTTCACATGCAGGATCTCACCCGACCCACATGAACTCCAAGGGATGTCATTGCTCACTTGAATGGTGTCTGCCCTACACAGGGAGCGATGAGCAATGGATCTGGGGAGGCACACAGATGCTCTTCTGGTACCCAACATACCCATTCCACAGGCCACAAAGCTGTAGCTTGGCCCAGTAGGCAGCTGACAGTTTTGTCCCCAGACTCCAAGTTTTGGGGTCACACAGATCCACATGTATTCCTGGTGCTGACTGAAGCTGGGGCTCTGTGCCCCACAGAGGCATGGTGGGGCTGGATAGAAATCACTTCTGATTCCCAAAACACTGATGCTATAAACAGAGATCCTTACTGCACTGGTTTCCCATGACTGCTGAAACAAATCACTGCAAATTTAGTGGTTTAAAGTGGCATCAATGTATTATCCTACAGTTCTGGAAGTCCGAGGTGAAAATGGGTCTCAGGAGGCTAAACTCAAGGGTCAGCCGGGCTTCAGTTCTTTCAGGAGCCTCCAGGGAAGACCTTGCTTCCTTGTCCTTTGCAGCTCCTGGAGGCTGCTACATCCCCTGATTGGTGGCCCTTTTGCATCTGCTAAGCCAGACTGGCAGGCTGAGCCCTTCTCACGTTGAATCAATGCCAACTTCTCTTCTGCCTCCCTCTTCTGTGTTTTAAGGGCTCCTGTGATGACAATAATATTGAACCCACGCAGATAGTCCAGCGTAAAATCTTCGTTTTGAGGTCAGTTGATTAGCCACCTTAATTCTCCCTTGCCACATAACCTAACTCAGTCACAGGGTCCCGAGATTAGGATGTGGACTGTGGGGAGCAAACCGGACTAGACTGAGTTACTGGAATTAAGACTTATTCTATGCATCTGCTCTCCCACAATATGGCGCTGGGAGAGAAGTAAACAGCTTCCGCACAGCTGCCTCCAGTTCAACTAATAAACTGTAGGACCTGCTCCTGATTGGAGGAGAGCAGCGTACTCGGCGTGTGGGCAGCCGAGTTAGGATTGGCGGAGGAGGACTATAAAGGAGGAGAGAGACGGCATGCACCAGGAACATCTATGGGGAACATCTAAGGGGAACATCTAGCTGAAGGAACACCCGTGCAGCCCCCGAGAAAGCCGGCCGGCGGTGTGCCGCTCCCCTGCGGAAGTGGGGAATGTGGCCAGGGGGAACCGCCCTTCCACGGAGGTGGAAGGGATAGTAGCCAACCCGGGAAGAACCAGCAGCAAACCCGGGGAGGGCCGAGCAGACGAAAGAACAGCGCAGGGTCCTGTGTCGTTCCTCCACGAAGAGGGGGAGCGACATAATGGTGCCGTGACTCGGATAGGAAACCTGACTCGGATAGGAAACCTGACTCGGATAGGAAACCTAGCTCGGATAGGAAACCTAGGACGGATAGCAAACTTAGGAGGGAAGAAACGGGAAGAAACGGGAAGAACTAGGGAAAATATCGGAGAGAGAAACTAGCAAACAGCCTAGGGAAAAGCCGGACGAAAAAGGAGCCGGAAGAAGCTATTGAAAGCCTAGGCAGAGACTAGCAAACAGCCTAGGGAAAAGCCGGACGAAAAGGGTGCCGGAAGAAGCTATTGAAAGCCTAGGCATAGACTCAGATACGGACTACGGGGGGAAGCTGGGAGAAATCTCTAAGGTTGAAAGCGAAAGTGAAAGCTAGAACAAACAGACTCGGACGCGGACTGTGGGGAGAGGCCAGGAGAAATGAGGGAGGAGTATTGTTGGAGGAAAGTTTGGGGAAACATACCGGGTAGAGAAAAGTGTTAGGGAAATTGAAGCCGCGGGGGGCAGGCCAAGGCGGAAACGAAAGCCACTTTGGGGTTCTCAAGTTAGCCCGGGAATAGGGGGCGAAAAGTTAAAACCAGAAGCTGAGACGTAAGCCAGATTGGGATCCGTCTGATTAGCCCGGGGAGCAAAGGACGGGAAGCCAGATCGTGGGGCGGAGACGTACGCTGGGTTGAATTCGCCAGGCTAGCCCGGGGAACTTAGATTGAATCCTAGTGGCGGAGACGCAAGCTACGCTGTGTTACTCGCGGAAGCCGCCGCGTGCAGAGAGAGCACGGGGCGTGAATAGATAGGGAACGCTGGCGTAGGCCGTGGTTCAGACGCGAAAGGGTTAAGCGTGGAGACCGCGGACCGCGCAAAGCCGGGAAGCCGCGCAGAGAGGCGCGCGGGCTGAAGCGGCGCAGAGCCGGGAACCCGCCGGCGGGGCGAGGTGCCGGAAAGCCGCAGGGATAAGAGAAACAGAAGTTTGGAAGTGAAGTAAAAGAGAAATGGGAATGCTGGAAGATAGAAGTGAAATGGGAGAGGTAGGAATGCCCGGAGATAGAGAAATAGAGAAAAATAAGGCCTCCCCTCAACATGCCAATTAGGAGGCTTGGATTCGGTCTGCCTGATTTAAGGCGGTAAGCGCCAGCAAAGCTCGACCAGAGTATGAGCTGCAGGTCACCGAAGATAGGCACGAACCAACACTAATAAGTCTCCCCCACAATACGGCAATGAGAAGGCTTGGATTCGGTTTGCCTGATAGGTTTTGTAAACACCTGCAGGCAGTTCTAGCAGAGCAGAGTATGCGCTGCAGGGCACCGAACACAGGCACGCATCAGCCCTAAAAACCTCCTCACAACATGGCGAAGAGAGGACCCGGATTCGGTTTGCCTGATTGATAGGACTTGTAAGAACCTGGGCAACTCTAGCAAGTAGAGCAGAGTGTGTGCCGCGGGACACCGAAGACAGGCGCGTATCAACGCCAAAAAATAAAAAGAAAGGGGGATCTGTGGGGAGCAAACCGGACTAGACTGAGTTACTGGAATTAAGACTTATTCTATGCATCTGCTCTCCCACAATATGGCGCTGGGAGAGAAGTAAACAGCTTCCGCACAGCTGCCTCCAGTTCAACTAATAAACTGTAGGACCTGCTCCTGATTGGAGGAGAGCAGCGTACTCGGCGTGTGGGCAGCCGAGTTAGGATTGGCGGAGGAGGACTATAAAGGAGGAGAGAGACGGCATGCACCAGGAACATCTATGGGGAACATCTAAGGGGAACATCTAGCTGAAGGAACACCCGTGCAGCCCCCGAGAAAGCCGGCCGGCGGTGTGCCGCTCCCCTGCGGAAGTGGGGAATGTGGCCAGGGGGAACCGCCCTTCCACGGAGGTGGAAGGGATAGTAGCCAACCCGGGAAGAACCAGCAGCAAACCCGGGGAGGGCCGAGCAGACGAAAGAACAGCGCAGGGTCCTGTGTCGTTCCTCCACGAAGAGGGGGAGCGACAGTGGACCTTTTGTGTGGGAGGTATGCATTCTTCACTGTATCACACCCACAAGCCCCCGTGCATCTCCCCATCATGCTGAGGGGTGGGCAGCAGGATTAAGCCTGTGGAAATAGACAAGCCACAGGTCACAGCCCCGGCTTTGGGGCCCCTAGAAGAATCCTCTGTTACTTCATGCTTGGTCCTGAATCCAATCCCCAGGCTCTCCATTCAGGTTCAGCTCTCAGCTCCTAATTTGCTTCAGGGTCCCCAAATGGCCCAGCTTCCCAGAATTCTGACTCATCTCTCATGGCACTGAGTACTGAACCAGAACCTTTCATATTTTGTTTTTTGTTGTTGTTGTTGTTTTGGTTTTTTTTTTTTTTTTTGACAGGCAGAGTGGACAGTGAGAGAGAGAGACAGAGAGAAAGGTCTTCTTTTGCCGTTGGTTCACCCTCCAATGGCCGCCGCGGCCAGCATGCTGCGGCTGGCGCACCGCGCTGATCCGATGGCAGGAGCCAGGTATTTATCCTGGTCTCCCATGGAGTGCAGGGCCCAAGCACTTGGGCCATCCTCCACTGCACTCCCTGGCCACAGCAGAGAGCTGGCCTGGAAGAGGAGCAACCAGGACAGAATCCGGCGCCTCGACCGGGACTAGAACCCGATGTGCCAACGCCACAAGGTGGAGGATTAGCCTAGTGAGCCACAGCACCAGCCTCATATTTTGTTAACAGACTAAGCAGGAAGCAGAGAGACTCCCACCATGCCCTTTGCCTCCTAACAAGCCCCACTGCCCCACAGTCACCATCCTTCACCACGTGGTACATCTGTTGCAACCCTACACGGACACAGCACCTTCACCCAGAGTCCACGGCTTGCATCAGAGTTCACTCTTGGTGGTGCACATTCTAGAGCTGTTAACAAGGGTACACAGACATGTCTCCACCATTGTCATTATCCCTGGGAAGTTTCACTGCCCTAAACATCCCCCACGCTCCACCTAGTCAGCCTTCCTTCCCTCAACCCATGGCTTCTACAGTTCTTCTTTTGTGGTCATAGTTTTGTCTTTTCCAGAATGTCATACTGTTGGAATCATACAGTATGTAGCCTTGTAATACTGGCTTCCTTCCCTTAATCATATGCATTAAACTTCATCCATGTCTTTTCATGGCTCCAGAGCTCATTTCTGTTCAGTGTTGTATAATATTCCACTATCTGACCGTGCTGCAGCTGTTCACCTACTGAAGGAGGTATATAGGATGCTTCAAGATTGGGCAATTACAAAAAAAGCTGTTTTCACACATTTTTTAAAACTTGTATTATTGTCATTGGAGGTCTTGCCACTGGTGCTAATGCAAGTTATCAACACAGTTTAAACAAGAAAAAAGTTCTTGATTTATGCTACTTCAAGGCTGTTACATGTTAGTTTTTAAAATAAAAATAAGAGCATACCATAAGCTTGATGCCCTAATTGTTTATTTTCCACCTAATCTGTTGCAGATAGTTCACCTGTCTAGAAGACATGGTCTAGTTTATTGATATCACTGTGCTGGTTTCTGGGAATGGATGCACAACAACTTAATCAAATCCTTTGTGACAGACATGCAGATGGCTCTGCACATTCCCAAGGAGGGGGCTCTCTCATGGGACCCATGTAGATTGGGTCCCTCACTGCCTCCTCTTGTCTCATGGACAGTTGGGGAAGGTCAAGGGAAGAACAGGGGACTCTATGGATTAAGAGCAGTGACCACACTGATAATGTCCAGCGTGACGAAGACTGGGCAGTGTGTGTCAATTACTGACCTGGAGCTACTCCTCTGTGCCCTCATCCGACCCCATGGGTGACTCTAGCCTCCTGGGAGAAAGGCAGCCACATGAAAGCCTCAGAGCCGTCTGGATTGCGACCTATCCAGTGTCTGCTCATCCTGGTGCCTCACAGCCACTCTCAGTTCCCCCAAAACAGCCCTCAACTGACTTCTGTCACTCCCATCTCACAAGAAAACTGCAGCACAGAGACCTCACAGAGTCAGCTGTGTGACTGACAAGTCTCAGAGCCAGGGTTCAAATTCAAGTGCCCAGGGCCCAAGTACCTGACTTCAAATCAGCTGACTGCCCCCAGCAGTTCTCAGGACCACCAGTGATGTCTACATTGTTGTTGTTTTTTTTTTTCCTGACTTTTTCAAGTTAAAAAATAGAACTGGTTCATGGTTTAAGCAGGATACACAGCAGACTCATAGAATGGTAAATGCCCTAAACAGCACTCTGGCCTCAGAATCAGTCCTTAAGGCATTCAGATCTGGCTAAAAAGCCCATGAGAATTTCTCAGGCATGGAAAGCCAAGACACTGTGGCAAAAAATGGCCTACATGAAAGATCTCTGTGAGTGAGATCCCAATGGAAAGAAGGCGGCCATCAAAGAAGGAGGTACCTTTCTCTGAAGGGAGGAGAGAACTTCCACTTTGATTGTGGCCTTGTGTAAATAAGGTTGGAGTTTGTGAACTCAAGAGGCTTCCGTAGCCTTGGCAGCTCATAACAAGAGCCTCAGGTGATTACTGACGTCATAAATAAAAGTGTTAATTGTTAAGTCAACAATAGGAGTCACTGTACACTTACTCCCCATGTAGGATTTCTGTCTTAAATGTGTTGTACTATGAGAATTAATGGTAAAAATAGTCTTTAATCAGTACTTTATACGTTGTGTGTCTGTGTGGGTACAAGCTGTTGAAATCTTTACTTAGTATATACTAAGTTGATCTTCTGTATATGAATATAATTAAAAATGAATCTTAATGAAGAATGGGATGGGAGAGGGAGTAGGAGATGGGATGGTTTGCTAGTGGGGGGGGGGAGGTGATTATGGGGGGGAAAACCGCTATAATTGGCCGGCACGCCACGGCTCAATAGGCTAATCCTCTGCCTGTGGCATCGGCACACCAGGTTCTAGTCCCAGTCGGGGCGCCGGATTCTGTCCCAGTTGCTCCTCTTCCAGGCCAGCTCTCTGCTGTGGCCCAGGAATACAGTGGAGGATGACCCAAGTCCTTGGGCCCTGCACCTGCATGGGAGACCAGGAGAAGCACCTGGCTCCTGGCTTCGGATCAGCATGGTGCGCCGGCCGCAGCGGCCATTGGAGGGTGAACCAACGGCAAAGGAAGACCTTTCTCTCTGTCTCTCTCTCTCACTGTCCACTCTGCCTGTCAAAAAAAAAAAAAAAAAAACCGCTATAATCCAAAAATTGTACTTTCAAAATTTATGTTTATAGAATTAACATACATGTTTTCTTCACTAGTTTAATTGATTAGGACTTGAATCTATTACCTGAATAAACAAATGAAACAAACAAAAAAAGAACTATTCAAGAAAAAAAACAGAAGCCCTTAAGACCTATTCTGAACTGTAGGTGACTTAGGTGCATTTTCTTTTCCCTTTCCTTTTATTTTTATATTTGAGATTTGAACCATCATCTGCCGCCTCCCAGGGCAGGCATTAGCAGGAAGCTGGGATTTGGAATGAAGCTTGGACTGGAATGCAGGTGTCCTGAGATGAGACGCGGGCATCCTGAGCAGCATCCTAACCGCTGCACCTGCACCTGCATGTTTCCATTTTCTGTGTGTTCTCTCTCTGTGTGCACACATGCCCGTGCCTGCAAGGGCATACACACAGTAACTGCTCTTCCTGCACCCCCTCCCTGTAACCACCTGTGCATCTGACATGTTCAGGAGCATTGCCCCACCCCATCTTCATAAGTACCCCAAGGCCCGAACACAAAGTCTTCATGCCCATTTTGCAAATGCAGAAATGGCAGCTCAGAGAGCCTAAGCCACTGGCACCACCTTACATAGCTAGTGAGGGCCAAGGCTGGGATTCAGAGGCCACGTCTTGCCCAGCACCCTCCAGCCTGCAGTGAGAGCCTGGAGAAGCAGTGCCGCCTCCTTGAAGAAAAAGGCTGGGGAAACCGGAGGTCAGCCATGAAGCCGTGTTCGACACCCAGCAAACGTGGAGCTCCTGCTGAGAGACGGGCTGTGTCTCTCCACACCCCCAGGGCCATCCTGGGCAAGGGTGACTTGAACAACAGTGGCCCTAGGGGCAATGAGGGAGGAGGGATCTTGGTGCCGGCTCTGGTGGGCTGGGTGAGTCCACAGAGTTACCCTGGGAGGGGCCCTGGGGTAAGGCAGTTCCCCTTCCCCTTCTTTCTTTCTCCCAAAAAAGTGCTCATGGCAGATGTATCTGGGTCACAGGACCAAAATAAACATCACTTGAATAATCCAGGCCAACAAGGCTTGGAGGGTGGACAGGGAAATTAGCCCTGGGAACAGGCAACTCTGAGCATGACACCAGAGTACGTCATTCAGCACCTCCAGGGAGTTCTCACTCTCACCCTGGCCCTTGGCTCAATGCCCGGGGGGAGGATGGCAGAGACACAAACTTCACTGCCGCGCTGAAGGAGGCAGGATTTGAATCCAGATCTCTCCTTCTAAGAGGAGCCAGCTGGAGTTAGGTGGCCCAAAAGACTTTCATGGAGTTTCCATGGCAACCAGTGCCTTCCACCTCCAGTAGCAGTATGACTCACTTGAGCCAGCCATTCTGGCCGACCCCTTGCTGGGCTGCTATCTCAGGCAACGTGACTTTCCAGATCCCAGTGCATGGCCAAAGACAGCCAATGGGTTCAAGGCAGTGTGGTGGCAGACAGAGGACGACTTCTGGACAGGACGCCTAAGTTGGAGCCCTGCACACTTGCCATCTGCCAAGCCCTGGCCTTAGTGCCCTATATGCAAAATTTCATTTTAAGTATAAATTCAGTTCCCGTTTCCCCCCCCCCATTTTACAGATGAGAAAACTGACACTCGGAGAGATGAAGCAAATAGCTCAAGGACGCACAGCCAATGAGAAGCAAAGCCTAGACTAAAATTCAGGTCTTTCTGTCTTCAAAGCTCATGCCACTAGATGATACTGTGGTTGGGGACATAAGCCAACCCCATACATCTGAAAACCCAAACTCGGCTCCCATCTCTGCTCATTCCCATGTCTTCCTGGGTAGCTGATCAGATGCCTCTGAGCCTCAGTTTTCTTATCTGTCAAGTGGGTAAGAGCAACCCCTGTTTCATGGGCTGTGCATGACGGTCCAGGAGACTGACCTAAATTGGCCACCGCAAAACCAATATACCCAAAGGGCTGCCAATCCAAGCTGGGGAGACTCTCCCATGCTGGCTTCTCTGCGTTTCCCACACTGGCTGGGCTCAGGACCGAGGTCATGCTGGCCAAGAGGACCAAGTGTGGGCATTTTTCCCTCTTGCTGAGCAAGGCGGATCTTGCCAGCAGTCCCTCTCCTTTTGCGCGTGTTTTTCACGACCTGCTGCCAACGGCTCTTTGCTGGGCGGCTGCCACCATTTACCCAGCACAAGCAAACTGCCTTTCTTCCCCCATTTAGGGTCTGGTTTTAATTTCTACAGTATTCTCTTTAATAACAATGCCTAATTAAAACATCTGTTAAAAAGTCTGTAACATTAACTTTACAGGGAGAATTTAATAGAATTATATTGGAATTGCAGGCATTTAACGGGCTTCCTAATTAGGCTTTTCTTAAAAAAAAAAAAAAAGAGAGAGAGAGAGAAGAGAGAAAGAAACATTCCACAAATTAAAATCCGCCTCTTGTTTATGATAAGGTAGGCTGATGGTCCAGTGGCCAGAGAGGAGGGGTAGGGGCTGGAAGAGAGAGGGGTGCCAACCAACCTGGAATAATCTCTAGATGGAGAAGAAATGAGGAGGGAGCTACATTTACTAGCAGGCATTGGGCTAGGTGTGCTCTCATTTGTAATCTCAATTATGTTGTGACAACAACCACCAAAAGTATTATTAGCCCCACTTGACTGATGAAGAAACTGAGGCAGTGAGGGAAGTGATTTGCTCAGAGCCACAAACGCACACAGCCAGAAAGTAACAGAGCCTTCCAAGTGTGCGCTCATTCCACTGCTCCACAGCCTCCCAGCTTGGCAATGGAAGCGCTGGCTAGAGCCCTCTGATTTGATCACTTCTCAGCCACGAGCATCGCGGCTGCCTCCCATGCCCATCCCAGCTCTGCCCCAGGTTTCTCCCCCGGCTTGGTGATCCTGCCTGAGACACCCTGGTCCTGACTGTCACCCTGCACACAATCAGCACCAGGCTGGGGCACAAGGTGCAGTAGGAGCATGGCCCAGTGCCAGCCAGGGTCCAGCGCCACCCCCCAAGGGAAGAGTCAACAGAGAAATGTCCAAAGCAATCACTGTGGGTGTCAGTCCCCGGACAGAGAATATCAGCAAAACTTGGGAGCCTGGTAGAAGTGCAAGTTCTCAGGCCCCATCCAGATCTATGCACTGGGAATCCAGAGGGTGAGGCTCTGGGGTCTGTGTTCTAAGAAAACTTCCCAGGTGACTCTCATGCCATTAAAGTTTGAGGACCACAGATCTCAAGATACTAAGGAGCCCTTTGTCCTCTGACCTGAACACTTATCTCTCCCAAGCTGGACCTCAAAGCTTGGGCACTGGACTAACCCCAAGGCAGCCTTGACCCCAGCCCAATCCCTCTCCAAGTGTCATAGAGGTAACCTTCAAGGAGAGCGCCTGATCTGCCCACAGGAAACAAAAGAAACAGGACTAGGCCAGGTCAAACCCAGGAGCCGGGAACTCAAACTGGGTCTCCCATGTGGATGGCAGGAGCCCAATTACTTGAGGCATCACCATTGCCTCCCTGGGTGTTGTGCTGGAAGGGGATTGGAGTCAGGAGTCAGTTGGACACCAAACCCAGGTACTCCCATGTGGGACACGGGTGCTTCAACCACTAGGCTAAGCACCCATGCTGCTCAGTTTTGTTATCCATCAAATGTGAACAACAAGATGACTGACTCTGGAGTTGCTATGAGGATTATATTTGCAATGTGCTTAGAAGTGTGGTCGGCACACAGGAAATACTATAGAAGTATTTGCTCAGTAAATAATAAATGAGGACATGAATGCAGCCCAGCTCCCAACTCTGAAACAACAGAGCTTACAGATTCCCAGGCCTTGAAGGCACCACTTCCACCCTGTCTCCATCTTAGGCCCGTCACAGCTTCCCTGGCTGGAGGCATCTCCTCTATCCCTTCCATGCACAGCCAGTCACCCACACAGGCCTGGGCAGGACCCCTGTGGGAGGGAAGCAGGCAGCTCCCCACCCCCAACCTGGAGTCTGCCTGCGGCCACTTTGAAAAAACTACAATGCACAGTTCAGCACGTGCGCACACTCAATTGGACGATCTGCCGTGTGATGGCTTCCTCTGTTCAATTACTACTAAAATTTATCAGTCGGAACCGAGAGGTTTGAAGGCGGGTAATTGTGGAGCAAAATGCTCTGTAATTGGTCTCCCAAATGAAGGCGGGAGAACACCACTGAAAATGAAGCTGCCTTGCCCCCTGAAAAGTTCAAGAGTGATGGCCCCGATGTGTTCCCCAGGAACCAGTGTCCTTTCCCATCCCGGAGACCCTAACCCTTCGGACTTTCCCTGTCTGTGTGGGGTGCAGTGATGGGGCCAGGCTGGCACATCATAAAGATGCCTCTCCACTCTGGTCATCCTGGGAACCTTGGGCCTGTGGACACTGGGAAGCCGGGCATGCTGGTGGCCTTTTGTATTCTCTACCCACTTAGCCACACACAATTTCATGCCTCTGGGCCTTTGGTCTCAGCAGTCTCCCTGCCAGACTCCACTCACCCGGCCCCCACCCATACTCCCTTCTCCTTTTATCCATACATTGGAGCCTTCCTTATCTTCCCCAGTTTTTAAGAGTTGATTGATTTGTTTGAAAGGCAGAGAGACACAGAGATAGGGAGAGGCAGAGATCTTCCATCTCCTGATTCACTCCCCAAACACCTGCATGAGCAGGGCCAAGCCAAAGCCAGGAACCTAGAACTCCAACTGGGCCTCCCATGTGCATGGTAGGGACCATCTTCCACTGCTTTCCCAGATGCATTAGCAGGGAGCTGGATTGGAAGTGGACCAGCCAGGACTCAAACTGGCTCTCCAATATGGGATACTAGCATTGCAAGCAGAAGTTCAGCCCACTGTGCCACAATCTAGGCCCCAGCAATTTCTACCTTCTATTTTAGTCCCCTCTATTACAGCCCAGACATAGCAACTCATCCCCCTCCTCCTACTACTACTAGTAATAATAATAATAATAATAATAAACAACTAATAACAACAGTTGTTCTAGAAGGAAGGGAGAATATTCCAGTTCAAAAGATTGGCAGCAGAATTCCTATGTGGTAGTTCTTCTGACAATATGGCTGCCAACAAGTCTATTCCTACACACACCTGCTGCTACTTCCATCAAGAAGGGGGGTCTATTTTCTATTCCCTAGAATCTCAGCTGGTCTTGGGACTTGTTTTTTGTTTTGTTTTGTCTTTTATCTGGAAGGCAGAGAAACAGAGACAGACACACAGAGCTCTTCCATCCACTGGTTCACTCCCCAAATGGCCACGACAGTCAGAGCTGAGCCAGGCTGAAGCCAGCTTCCGGGAACTCGATCCAGGTCTCCTGCATGGGTGGCAGGGATCCAACTACTTGAGCCATCACCAGCTACTCCCATGGTGCACATTAGCAGGAAGCTGGAATGGGAAGCGAGCCAGGACTCAAGCCCAGGCGCTCTGACAGGAGATGCAGGTGTCCAGAGGAGCACCTTAACCACTGCACCAAAGGCCCGCCCCCCGGGACCAACAGAAAATAGTGGAGTTCCAGTTCCAGGAAAACCCTTGAGAAGCCAGGCAGCTTCAGCTCTTGCTGTCTGGGAAGCAAACATAACAGTGTAGAGGATGCCTGAACAACAAAAGACCTCCTGGAGGAAGCCTTAAGGGCCGGGGGGGGGGGGGGGGGGGGGGGGGGCCGCATCCAGGATGTGCCAGCCCCAGCTAAGCTCCCAGCTGAATCCCACCTATCCCACCTGGGGGAGGAAAATTGCCCAACTGAGCCCAATCAACCCACAGACTCACAAAAACAACAAATTCTTGTTGCTTGAGGCTACTCAGTTTCAACTGATTTCTTATGCAGCAAACACTAACACCTTCTACCAAGGAGAAAACTTTTCTTTGTTTAGCAAAACACACTGATGAATTGTTTAGCTTGTCTTGAACAAAGGGATGTGCTTGGTATTCACATCAGTCTCCCTGTAGGAAGGGAAGTTTCCCAAATCCCGAGTCTGCTTCTGCAAGATGAGGCCCAGTGGTCTGCACGTTTGACAAACAGCTCTATGATTGTCCTGGGCACTCAAGTTTGAGAACCACTTGTTCAACAATCTTCAGATCTCTGGAAGAAGGAGACTGTCAACCTGGAAAGAAGAGGCAAGGAGGGAGACAGAGGGAACAATTGAGAAGTTCCTGGACTGGAAAAGGCCTTGGACCTCCAAGAGCAGGGTGATGCCCACTGAGCTAGACCCTGCAGGGGCCCTGCAACATGATTTGCACTGCACCTGGGTCTGTACAAAATGTCTTCCCAGTGGCCAGCACTGTGGTGCAGAAGGTTAAGCCCCAGCCTGTGATGCTGGCATCTCATGTGGGTACCAGTTTGAGACGTGGCTGCTCCACTTTTGATCCAGCTCCCTGATGATGCAACCTGGGAAAGCAGCAGAAGATGGACCAAGTGCACGGGCCCCTGCACCCACATAGGAGATCTGGAAGAAGCTCTTGACTCCTGCCTTTGGCCTGGACCACCCCCAGCCATTGCAGCCTTTTGGGAAGTGAACCAGTACATAGAAGATTCTCTCTCTCTCTCTCTCTCTCTCTCTCTCTCTCTCTCTCTCTCATTTCTTTCTCTTCCTCTGTGTAACTCTGACTTTCAAATAAATAAATAAATCTTAAAAAAAATTCTTCCCAAACTTTGGAGAGTGACAGATATATTCATCATCTTGGTTATGGTAGTAGTTTTATGAGTAAACACTTGTCAATGTATTGTGTGTTCATCCTACATCAATAAAGCTTAGTTTTCCAAACACTGCTGTCCTTCCTAAGACAGGCTTTGGTAGGGTGACCCAATTGGAATTCTTTAGAAAGGGAGAGGGAAGTTAACATGCATAAGCCAAAACTGTCCCTGACACATCTGGACATTCAGTCACCCACTGCTTTTGGGACAGCAAAGACTAGCTAGGACCAAAGGTAGGAGAATAAGTGAGAAAGTAGAGATGATGGAGAGAAGCCAGGGTTGTAAGAAAACTGTTGGGTACTGGTGCTTGTGTGACTGTACCACCTCAGTTACACCTCACAACAGCCCCCATTTTACAGGTAGACAGAGGCTCAGAGAACTTACTGGCCTAAGGTCAGTTAGGAAAGCAGACACTGGATTTGAACTTGGGAATTCTGGTTTTAGGACCCCCATGTGAGCAGGAGGCTCAGCTTTATTTAAATGTCAGAGGGCTACAGAGACCACAGGCAGCTCCAGCAGGTCACCTGCATTGACTGGGTACTTCCTGGGTTCCCAGCACCAGCACTTGGGACACGGCAAGCATTTTATGTAATCCTTATGATGACCCCATGTCACTCTCCTCATTTTACAGATTAGGGAGTCAAGACTCAGAGAAGTCAATGGGTTTGCCCAAAATTGACACCCTGGCAAGTCATGGGGCCAGGCCTTGTTTAAATGTAGATTCTGGCTTAGCAGGTCTTTGAAATTCTGAAAGTCTACATTTCTGACAAGCTCCCAGGCTTGTCAAAACTTTTTGCTGGGGCCAGTAGCACTGTGGCATGGAAGGTTGGGCCTCTGCCTGCCATGCCAGCATCCCATATGGGTGTTGGTTCAAATCCTGGCTGCTCTACTTTCAATCCAGCTCCCTGCTAATGGTCTGGGAAAGCAGTGGAGGACAGCCCAAATGCTTGGGCCGCTGCAACCACGTGGAAGACTAGGACAAAGCTCCTGGCTTCTGGCTTTGGCCTAGCCTAGCCCTGACATTTGCAACCATCTGGGGAGTGAACCAGCAGATGGAACAGCTCTCTGTTTCTATCTCACTCTCTCTCTCTCTCTTTTTTTTTTTTTTTTTTTGAATGTTCAATTTATTCTTTTTTTTTTCTTTGACAGGCAGAGTTAGATAATGAGAGAGAGAGAGAGACAGAGAGAAAAATCTTCCTTTTTTCCATTGGTTCACCCCACAAATGGCTGCTGCAGCCAGCGTGCTGTGCCAATCCGAAGCCAGGAGCCAGGTGCTTCCTCCTGGTCTCCCATGCGGGTGCAGGGCCCAAATATTTGGGCCATCCTCCACTGCCTTCCCGGGCCACAGTAGAGAGCTGGACTGGAAGAGGAGCGGCCGGGACTAGAACCCAGGGTGCCGGTGCCGCAGGCGAAGGATTAGCCAAGTGAGCCACGGTGCCGGCTCCTTGAATGTACAATTTATTCTCTCTCTTTTTTTTTTGAATGTACAATTTATTTTTTTCATAAATAAAACTTTAGTAATATAGTGATTCTTCTCATTATACCTGTCCTCCCACCCCTCTTCCTTCTCCTATTCCCATTCTTTTCACTAAGACCTATTTTCAATTAACTTTATACACATATGATTACTTCTAAACTAAGAGTTCCACAAATTGTATGAAAAAAAAAAAGTTCTTCAACAGTCAGTGTCTCTCTGTGTAACTCTACATTTCAAATAAAATAAAACTTAAAAAAAACAAAAAGAAAACTTGTTCTGGTCATATCTTCCTCTTTTTTTATTATTATTATTATTTTTTTTTGACAGGCAGAGTTAGACAGTGAGAGAGAGAGAGACAGAGAGAGAGGTCTTCCTTTGCCGTTGGTTCACCCTCCAATGGCTGCCGCGGCCCGCGCGCTGCAGCTGGCGCACCGCGCTGATCCGAAGCCAGGAGCCAGGTACTTATCCTGGTCTCCCATGGGGTGCAGGGCCCAAGGACCTGGGCCATCCTCCACTGCACTCCCGGGCCACAGCAGAGAGCTGGCCTGGAAGAGGGGCAACAGGGACAGAATCTGGTGCCCCGACCGGGACTAGAACCCAGTGTGCCGGCACCGCAAGGTGGAGGATTAGCCTAGTGAGCTGCAGTGCCGTCCTCATATCTTCTTAACTGAGACCACCTCAAAGACAGGGCTGTGTCTTGCTCGGGTAGCACAGGGCCCCTGTGTCAGGCGTGTTGGGGAAAGCCTGGGACCCAGCAGGCTCTTCCTGATGACTGGATGGGAGACGAGGGAAGCAGAAAAGGAGCGGAGGCCCCTTCTGACGCCCTTCCCTCATCCCTAGCTCTCCTCTGAGCCATCCTCACTGCCAGCGTGGGAGCCGAAGGCAGGAGCCCCAGAGAGGCGAGGTGATGGCCAGGGCACCCAGCCAGCACCTGCCCTGGAGGAGGCTCAGGCACACCATCCTCACCCTCCCCGAGTCCTGAGCTCAGGAAACATCACATCAGGAAGTGCATGGTGGTTTCTGTCCCCACCCCCGTGGTGGCCCACAACTCTCCCTTTCCTGTCTCACTCTGGGGTCCCGACTCCCCATCTCCACGTAAAGGCAACGCAGGTGGTCTGTGGCTGGGGAGGCTGAGCCAGCAGAGGGGCCCATGCAGGGTGGGGGCAGGGTCACCACAGGCCAAGAACACACAGTCTCTCACACACACACTCACTCACGCTTTCCCATGGGAATCCAGCCTAGCCACGGCCCAACCCTTCCCCACCCCTGCCAGGACCACCCCACGCCAACTTTCTCAGGAAACCTGGATAGGTCCAAGGCTCAGGAATTGGCCTGAGAGGCAACGGGGTGGGGGGCACCAAGAGGGGAGGGAGGAAACACACTGGGTGTTTTGTGGACAGAGAGGGAGGCTTTTTGCTGACCTCAGCAGACCAAGTGCCTCCAGTGGAAGAGCCGACCCCGAGGAGAGAAGGCTGGTGACCAAAGTCAGAGACAGCAGAGGGTAGAGACAGAGGCCGAGGGGGACTCCAAGGCAAAGAGCGGTCAGGATGGGATGCAGAGTTGCAGGGACAAGGGAGTGCAAAGCTGGGGCACAGGGCCCTGTCAGTCCTGCCAAACCCAAGGCCCTACAGGTGCAGCACTTCAGGCCCCCCCACCCTAGGGCAACTGATCCCTCCTGATGATTGTCCCTTAACCAATGGATAAGCCACGTGTTAATTTGGTTATGATATTGGGAGAGCCTAGGACACAGTGCCGGGCATCCACCTGATGCAGGACTCTGGCTCTCATGGTTGCCCACTTTCTTAGGGTGCAGCAGGTGCCTATAACCTATACAATGGTGAGACAGCTAGAGAATTCTGCCAGGGACAGAGTAGGCCAGAGCGTAGGCCGGTTCTGAAGGGAGGGGACATAGTCCAGTTGTCCCTGAGACTCAAAAAATGGCCTTTGCTCCTCCTCCAGGACCCCCAGCCAGCCCCTTCCGCCTCCAAGCCTGAAGACTTGTCCGCACGACCCAGGCCTGGGAACCTGGCAGCCACTCTTACCAGAGGCAGAGCTTAGGGCCCTTCCTCAGGAAATGTGGCCCCCTGGAAAACAGGACACACCACCGAGTGTTTGCTTTGTGGGCCCAGAGTTTCCTTCTCTGCCTCTCGAAACACTTCGTCATCGAAAGCACTCTGCATGCCTCCCAGACGTCAGCACCGATCTGCTCTTTATCATTAAGCAGGTAGGAGAGTTCTCCACTGAGCCTATTTCTTTCCATTCGGCTCAGCACTGTCCTAATTATCCCAGCTCAGGGGCCATGCAGGGGGCTTTGTGCTGGTTGTAAAAGGCAGAGTGACCCATCCCAGGGTCCTGGCACAGGTGACAGGCTTCACTCCTACCACGAACCCAGTAAGATCAACCCAGGAAAACAGGCCTCAAGGGGCATGGCACTCCCCATACCTCCTCTGGCTGGGGCCTCCCTCACCCTCCAGCCCTGTACAATGAGCTCAGAGCCAGGCAACGGTCAAAAATGCAGGGAGGAAGGGTGAACGTTTGGTGTAAAGGTTAAGACATCACTTAAGATGTCTGCATCCCATGTCAGAGTGCCTGGTTCAAGTCCCAGCTCCACTTCCCATTCTGCTTTCTGCTAACGCTCACCCTGGGAGGCAGCAAGTGATGGTTCAAGTACTTGGGTCCCTGCCACCCACATGGGAGACTAGGAATGAGTTCCTGGCTCCTGGCTTCAGACTCACCCAGCCCCAACTTGCAGTCATTTGGGGAGTGAACTAGCAGAGAGAAAATTCTCTCTCTCTCTCTCTCTTTCTCTCTCTCTCCCACCCTCCCTCCCTCCCTCCTGCCCTTTCAAATAAAACAAAAATAAATTTTAAAAAATCTGAAAACTATTCAGGCAGCAGGTGGAAAGGTTGAACATCTTTGACCATGTATAAAGACATCAGGGTCTACACACCTACCTCATCTCATCACCAGTATCATTGTCATCATCATCATTTGTTAAATACTTCCTAGGAGTCAGGCACTGTATTAAGTTCATATATTGAAAAAAGACTTATTTATTTAGTTGAAAGTCAGAGTTACAGGGAGGAAGACGCAGAGGCAGAGAGAGGTCTTCCACCCACTGGTTCACTTCCCAAATAGCCGCAATGGCCAGGGCTGGGCCAGACTAAAGCCAGCACTCAGGAGCTTCATCTGGGTCTCCCACATAGTTGTAGGGGCCCAGGTACTTGAGCCATCTTCCACTGCTTTCTCAGGTACATTAGCAGGGAGCTGGATTGGAAGTTGAGTAGCCAGGACTTGAACCGGTGCCCATATGAGATGCCAGCATTGCAGGCAGTAGCTTTACCTGCTATGCCACAGCGCTGACCCCTATATTAAGTTCTTTATATAAATTAACCCCAAGAGTCCAGCCCTGTGGCATAGCTGGTAAAGCCGCTGCTTGCAGTGCCAGTATCCCATATGGGCCCCAGTTTATGTCCTGGCTGTTCCACTTCTGATCCAGCTCTCTGCTATGTCCTGGAAAAGCAGTAGAAGATAGTCCAGGAGCTTGGGTCCCTGCACTCATGTGAGAGACCCCGAAGAAGCTCCTGGGTCCTGGCTTCGGATTAGCCCAGTTCCAGCCGTTGTGGCCATTTGAGGAGTGAACCAGCAGATGGAAGACTCCCCCCTCTCTCTCTCTGCCTCTTCCTCTCTGTAACTCTGCCTTTCAAATAAATAAATGAAATAAATATTTTTAAAAATTTAAAACAATAAAAACATAAATTAATTCAGGTCTTTTCATCCTCCCAACTGCCCAGTGAATTAGTAACTATTGTGACCCTACTGTAAAGGTGAGGCACTGAGGCATGGAAATGCTGATCCCCCTGCAGGTTCGTAGTAGAACCAGGAGCTGACCCAAGCACACCGCAGAGCTGCACCCCATCACCATGACTAGACTCCTTCACATGCACACAGTCCTGCAGTGTTTAGGCCACGAATGTCACATCCTTGACCCATGAGGTACGGTGAGTAATGTCACCTTCATGGAAGAGCAAATGGAGATGCAGGGACCAGTAAGCGTCTGAGCTGGGACTTCTACCATCCACCTGTAAGGCTCAAAGTCAGAGCTCAGGCCCGGGCCTGTCACCCCTATCCTGGGCTGAGATGTAGTCTGTGGTGGGTCTTGAAAGATGTCCTGTTTCTAAGGTTGCAGCTGGCAGCCACAGAGCCTGCCCTGTCCTGATCTCTTAATGCTTAAGACACCTGGGGGGTCGGCACTGGGGCATGAGTAAGGTGGCTGCCTGCAACACCAGCATCCCATATTGGCGCTGGTTTGAGGCCTGGTTGCTCCACTTCTGATCCAGCTCCCTGCTAATGCACCTGGGAAAGCAGCAGAAGATGGCCCATGTGCTTGGGAGCCCATCACCCATGTGGGAAACCCAGATGAAGCTCCTGGCTCCTGGCTCCTGGCTTCTGCCTTGCACAGCCCCAATCCATGTGGCCATCTGGATGGTGAACCAGTGAATGGAAGATCTCTGTCTCCCTCTCTCTGTAAGTCTAACTTTCAAATAAAATAAATAAATCCTTAAAAAAAATACTTAAGATGCCTGGCCCAAGCCCCCACCACCCAGGCCTTTGGTTCTCCTCCCACCTGGCTGGCACCTAGCACACAGCATCCTTGGTCTCCTGAGGGTCTCCTGAGGGTCTCCATTCACTAAGGTTCAGCATGCAGTGCTTAGAGGCAGGGCTGGGAGAACATTACTCTCTGCCCACAATGTCTGGGAGCAGGCAGGGCTGGTGGGAGGTGGGGCTCCAGGGTAGGAGCCCCCAAGTGGGGAACGGAAGCCCCAGGACAACTTCCGTGGGGGATGCAGTGACTCCACTGTGGCCTGGGACCAGGGCCCAGCAACCTGGAGGGACAAGGGAAGAGGAGACCAGGCACCCAAGGGATGCAGTGAGGGGTCTCAGAGCCCGAGGTGGAATGAGACAGAGTTGCGGGCTCTGAATGTGGGGCAGCTCTAGGCCATCTTCCTCTGCCCCTTGCTGCCCACCACTAACAGCAGCAGCACAGGGACTGTTGGGGAAGCCTCCAAGAGGCTGGCCAGGAGGCACATGAGTCTGGGGACAAACCGGAGAGCGGTAGAAACCAGGATCCCCTGTGGTGACAGCCTCCCACCACAGCACTCCGATTTCAGAGGAGTTTGTCTAGCAAGACCCTGAATATTTTAGGTAAGAATTCATTCCTTTCCAGTCTTGACTCGTCGGGGCCATCCAGAGTTTTCTGGCCAGCGGGGTGACCCCACCAATTGGCCAAGTCCAGTGTTTTAGGTAACTTGGGTGGCCTGAGGGCAAGTTTGTTGAAATATTAAATATAATTTGAGAACACTTCCTGCCCAGTTTGTGACCGGATCTGCCTTGTTAAGGCTATTTCCCCAGGGAAGCTGGAACATGATGGGGCTCATTAAATAACTGGAATGAATGTATGAATGAATGAATGAATGAGTGATCCCATAAAGATTTTCACAGTTGTCTCAGGGTCTGGAAACTCCAGATCCTTTAACTGGCTTCCAGAATCTGTCACCGATGTGCAGAGTCGGTCTCTCTCTCTCTCTCTCTCTCTCTCTCTCTCTCTCTCTTTCCCCTCCCCCCACCCGACCCCAGCCACAGAGAAGCAGACGGACACACATACAGCACAGTGGGGTGGGCTTGTGCAGGACACACACGGACACCACAAATAGCTGAGGAAGCAAAGGCTGCAGGAGCCACAGCATCATAGCTGTTGCTCCCAATTAAAACCAAAATGTAAAAGGGAAGAGAATTTGTCGACAAAACCACAAGGCCACAGAGAGGTCACCGAAAAAGCCTCTAAGCTTGTTTACAAAACTATGCAATTATGTGTTAACTATTCTGCAATCATTACACTTAGCACTTGTTTTTAATCTGCTCACTGTTAACCATTTAGAGAAAGAAAGGATGCGGGCAGGGAGGAAAGAGAGGGCAAGGTCACGGATTAAGCTCCTGCCTCTCACCCAAGCAGATGGGGTGATGGAGCCTCTGTCTCTTCCTCTGAGAAACGGGGAAGGGAATGTCCGCCGGTCAGAGGGCAGGACCGTCAGCACAGCAGATGCTTCCAGCACATTGGCGGGCACAGAGCTACCCATCAACACTGCGGTGCAAGCGCCCACCAGAACTACAAACTCCTCTCCATGAACTGTCTCTCGGGTGCCTGGTTTACAGACGGCTTTGCAGCCAGGCTCACAGGACCATGTAACTGTTCCTTAGGCACCTGCAGCCCCCAATAGCCTCAGGAAAAGAGGGTCCCTAAAAATATGGGGATGGCAAAGAGTCGCAACAAGGAGCCCCTCTGAAATAACAGCATTAGCTGGGATCTGATGTGCACCAGATTTTTTTTTTTTTTTTTTTTTTTTTTTTTGGACAGGCAGAGTGGACAGTGAGAGAGAGAGACAGAGAGAAAGGTCTTCCTTTGCCGTTGGTTCACCCTCCAATGGCCACTGCGACCGGCGTGCTGCAGCCGGCGCACCACGCTGATCCGATGGCAGGAGCCAGGTGCTTCTCCTGGTCTCCCATGGGGGTGCACCAGATATTTAAAAAGAAAAACGAACAACTTCTCTGAGACGAAGATATTTTATTTTCCCTATTTGCATTTCCTGGCTCTTCTCCTGGTTCTGCCTGTTTTGGGGCATCCTTAGAAACTGCTAACTTGCAGACCAGGAAGAAACAAGGAATAAAACTGTTTTCCAGGAATCTTGATCTATCACATCTAAGATCACAGCTTCTATGGCTCAGCTTCCTCATCTCTAAAATGGAGCAAATGAAAATCACTTTTTCATAGGGTAGTTATGAGGATTAAATGGAATCATGCATGCAAAATACTTCACATGGTGCCTGCCATTTAATAATCACTCAGTAAATGTTAACTGTGATTATTATTCATAATCTCACAACCACAAAAATCAAGTGTAAATAAAGGCTCAGAGAGGTTAAGCAACTTTCCCAAGGTCACACAGCTGGGACCCAAACCCAGGAAGCCAGAGTGCCATCACCCCATGCTGCTTCTGCCTCATAAATATCCCAGTCATTAGCTTCCCAGAGGCCTGAGTCCAGGCAAGAGGTCTGGGAATAACGGCTTGGAGTTTTTCCATGGTAAATGATGGACAGTGCACAAATACTCATTCATAATGTGATCAAGCCTGGAGGTCTCAGCGGCTGGCTTTTCCCAATCAGAGACTTGCAGAAGCCACACACTCAGTCCAGACCCATCTCCTCTCTCCCAATCTCGTGCTTGTCCCCTGCCACACTCACGAGATCATTGCTGCTCCACTGTGGTGAGGCAGAGCCTGGCTCAGCCACCCTCAGTGATTCCCCCATCCTCTCGTGCCTTGCTTTCCCTCTCTGTAGGGTGGGGGTGGAAAGTAACTTGCTAGGTGGCTGTGAGAAATATCTCCATGTAAAAATGCCGGCAACACTCTAGGAGCAGCATAGTCTTGTTTAATTTGGGGATTACTTTTATTTTCTGTCCCTGCCAGTCAAGCACTCCAACGTGATTGATTTTCCCTTAAAATGGTCCTGTTGGCTTTGCGGGGGCTCCAAGGGCCTTGGAGAGGGTGCCGGCAGCTATGGCACAGCCCTGTTCGTCTGCCCTTTCCGCTCCTCCCTCTCCTCTTCCTCTCACCGCCCCATTCTTCTCACCAGCAAAGACCTTTTCTCTCCAGGCCCACGGCACGAACCCTACACTTCCAGAGGAAGCAAGCACTGAATAGATTTAGCAGGTTCTGATAAATGTCACGTTTATTTTGGTGCCAATGGAGTCACTGCATTTTAATGAAGACACCACCCCCACTCCTGCCCCAGATGTTGGTGCTGGCGGGAAGACCAAGCAGGCGCTGCCAGGCTCCCGTGAGCAGAAGCCTAGCAGGGGACGTGGGGAGCGGCCAGCACCCTCCTTGGCACTCGGACACTGCCTCCGGGTGGCAGGGGCTGCCAGCCAAGAGTTTTCATGCCTCTTTCCTAACTTCAGTTTCCTCATCTGCAGAAAATGGCCCTGTGACAATGCACGCCTGATGCTCCCAGCTGAGGGAAGGGGACCAAGGAGACGTTGGGTGCCTGGGTGCTGATTCTAATTGATTCCAAAGATCCAGGGCCTGGGGAGGAGGCCTGGAGAGATTGTTAGGGAGCGCTGAGCCGGCTGAATGGGAGGAGCCGAAGGGGGCGGCTGAGCCAGCAATTTTCCCATCCCGGAGAGTGATAGCCACAGATTGGGCCCTTGTCCCAGAGGAGCTCGCCAAGAGGGGAACCCCAGGAGAAGGAGAGAGGAGATGGTGGGGGTGCGCAGGGCGGGGCCAGAAGCACAGACCTTCCTTTCAAGGCATCCTGAAATGATTGGAGGAACAACAAAGAAACAGAGACCCGGTTCCTATCCTGGCCCCCACCCCCGCCCCACCCCCAGGGCCGCCCACCCAACGCCTCTGGGCCAGAGAACTCAGGAGGTGATGGATGGGCGTTAGGGGGCTGCCCCCTGAGAATCACTCCCACACTCACTGTAAAATAAAATCCAGCCTTTCTTTGCATTTTGCTGAGCCTAGGTGTTCTCTGGGTTCCTATTGTCTGTGGGTTTTAGGCTTTGGAAGCTTTTCGTCACACTCGGACACCAAAGCCTGCGTGGATACTGTATGGGGAGCGGAAGCGTGGAGGGGTGGGCAGGAGATGTCAGAGGGAGACCTTGGGGAACAGTGCCTCCCATTTTCACTGGGCACCAGGGGCCCCTGGGGGGATCCCCCAGAAGCAGAGCCTCAGGAAAGGACTGGAGGGGGAGGGCAAGGAGTGACCCTGGGAAGTGTTAGGGGGCAGAAGTCACCTTCCAGTGAGTCCGCCTAAGAGGACTGGGAGCTGAGTATTTTCACACCTCTCCCGCCCAGCATTGGCAGGGGACCCTCCCAGGACATTCGCTTCCCAGCACTCCTCCAGGGAGAGTCACACAGCCAGGACAGGGAGAACCAAGGCCGGCACAGTAACAGCGCCTTCTGCCCTGAATGGCCTGGCGAGGTATCCAGGGCACGAGTCCTGCTGTCCCTTTTAGAAGTGAGGTCCCTGAGATTCAGAAAGGCAAAAAGCTCAGTCCGCTATCACATAACTAGGGAGCCGCTTCAAGATGAAAACTTCCTCTGTTAGAAAACCCAGTGTGAACTCTCTCCTTCCTGAACTTTTCATGGTTCATCCCAGCCCTGTGGAAATCACTGTTCCTGGGGCCGGTGCTGTGGCGTAGCGGGTAAAGCTGCCACCTGCAGTGCTGGCATCCCATATGGGCCCGGTTCGAGTCCCAGCTCCTCCACTTCCCATCCAGCTCCCTGCTAATGCATCTGGAAAAGCAGTGGATGATGGCCCAACCCCCTTGGGTCCCTGCACCCATGTGGGAGACCTGGAAGAAGCTCCTGGCTCCTGGCTTTGGCCTGGCCCAGCCCTGGCTATTGCGGTCATCTGGGGAGTGAACCAGTGGACAGAAGATCTCTTTCTCTCTTTCTCTCTCTCTCTCTCTCTCTCTCTCTCTCTTTATTTCTCTGTATCTCTGCCTTTCAAATAACTAAATTAAATCTTAAAAAAAAAAAAAAAAGGAATCACTGTTCCCATAACATCCTGTCCGCACTTCAGTTGGATGTCTGTCATACTACGTTGTACTCACCCATTTCTCTGTAAACCACCAGTTCTTCACAGGGTCTTAGTAAGCACTTGTTGCTCCCTTCAACCTCATGTCACCAAAAGCCAGCACAGCGTGTGAGACACATAAGTGCTCTACTGAGTTGCATAGAACAGCGAAGTAACTCTAGCAGGAAAGCTGTCCTCAGTGTCCACCCCACAGAGGAAGGGTTAGTCTAAGAGTTCACACACAGGGACGGGGGAGGCAAGAAAGTCAACACGGAAATGGCAGCGTGCGCAGGGGGAGCACATGTACAAAGGCGTGAAGTAACTATGTATGTATGTGCAAGCAGGGAGCGATGAGAGGCGAACCTGCGGGAAGACCCCAAGGGGTGCTGGCCACAGAATGGCACTGCCATCACACGTGAAGGGAGGCACCTTCCCAAAGGCCTCAGTCAGCTCACATCAGCCGTTAGGACTTTGGCTTGGAGTGATGTTTGTGGACAGAACAAAGTCGCCAAAGCTCAGAAGAAAAGGCATAATGCTGGGACCCTAGGGGATGACAAGGCCAAGGCCAGAAGCTTCTGTGATCCCTGACCACTGCAGGGGCCCTGAGAGACAAGCCTCCACATTCCAGGAGGGGAGGAGACAAACTAGAACTGTGGTGTGGTCCTAATGACCCAAAAAGAAACTAAGGATCAATGAGACAGAACCTCAGAAAGGAGACGGCAACACTAGCAGCAGCCTGGGAGGACTCTGGATGGCTGCAAATGGGGTGAGAGACCCCAGTCAGCTTCGTTCCTAAACTCTGCAACCGTCAGTGGCAACGTCAACACAGAAGAACTGGAAGAAAACTATTTTTTAACAAAAAGGTTACCTTGACTTCATTCTTCTCAAAATTAGGTGGTCTGTATCCATGATAGAAGAACTGAAATCTACAGAAAAACATATGAAAGAAGATTAAAATCATGTGCAATTCCACTTCTAGATTGTCTTCTGATTTTTATAAGTCACTATATAACGTATAAATTTTCACTGAAGTAGGGATTATGACATAATCACAGTTTTGTTAGCTTATTTTGCCATTTAATACATCACGGACACTTGGTCTGTGTCACTACCTTTTCATCTCTATGAATGTAACAGCTGCCAAATAGCCATCCTGTGGGTACTGTATTCAATTTTCTTGAACCCTTACTGCTGGACATATAGACTACAATTTCTGACTATCGTCTGCATCAGTACAGAGGACGTTCTTCCACACACAACTTTTCCAAAGAATAAATTCCTGAAAGCAAGATTACTGAGTCAAAGGGTGTGAATATTTTTAAGGCTTTTTGAAATATGCTTATTAACTGCACCCCCCCCCAAATTCTTTAGGAAAGAGAGAGTCTAGCCCTCTAGTATTCAATATGGCAGCCATTAGCTGTGTGACTACTTTGATTTAGAGTAATTAAAATTAAATCCAATTAAAAATTCAGTCCCTTGGTCTCACAAGCTGAATTTCAAGAGCTCAATAACCACAAGTGCAGGGGGCAGCTACACTGGACGGTATAGACCATTGCAGGAAGCTGTGCTGGAGAAAGATGCTCAAGACTCTGGACAGAAAAAAAAAAAAGCAAATCAAATGTACAGCTTAATGGGCACTTCAAACAGCCCATGGGAGGTGAAATTAAAAGACTAGTTTATTTTGGTGCAAATGACTTTGAAATCCATACATAGTTTTTTCATAACACACATTTTCCATGAACTTTTTGAAGATCCCTGATGTGAGTGAGTTTCAGAAAATTTGGTACCCAAATAAAATTGTCTTTTTCTACAACCTTTTCAAGTACCCTTAGAGGATGACCTAGTCCACAGAAAATGATACAAACAGAGTAGTAGAGGAGTTAGGGGATGTTGGGGTGGGAGGGTTTACCGTTTGGATAAGATAGTTAAGGAGGGTGTCTCAGATAAAGTGACCTTTTAACGTGATCCACAGGGAGAGAAGACGCAAAGCAAATAGATTATCTGAAGGAAGAGAGTTCCAGCCAAGGGAACAGCAAGTGCAAAGGTCCAGGGTAAGATGCAGCTGGTGTATTTAAGGAAGATCAAGGAGACTGAGTAGAATGAGAAGGTTAGGAAGAGATCGGAGATAAGGCAGGTGACACTACTAGCTTATACAGTACCTCATAAAGCTACTGCAAGGATTCTGGCTCTGAATGAGAGGGGAACAACTGCAGGATTTTACGTAAAGGGATGCTGTTTTCTGACTGACATTTTTAAAAGTATTTTGTCTTCATAAATGGATGCCAAAAACGTTGGTCTCACTGAAGTAGGAAGTAACATAGAGATCACCAGAGGCTGGAATGGGGAGGGAAGGGGGAGAGAGAGAGAGAGAGAGGGAGAGAGAAAGGTTAGATAATGGGGCCAAAATACAGTAGAAAGGAAGAATAAGCCCTGTGTTTTGTAGCACAATAAGATAAATATAGTTTGCAACAATTTATTGTGTATTTCAAAACAGTGAGAAGATTAGGCTTTGAATATTCCCAACACAGAGAAACAATTTGTTTGAGGTGATGGAAATACTATCTACCCTAATTTGATCATTATACATTGTTTCTAGTATTGTATCAAAATATTGCACTGTACTCCACAAACAGATACACTAATTATGTGTCCATTAAGAAGTTTAATGTGAGTGTTTGGCATAGTGGTTAAGATGCCTCTTAGGATCCCTGCATCCCATATCTGAGTGCCTGGTTTAAGTCTCAGCTCCACTGCCCATACCAGCTTCCTATAAATGCAGAAGCGGCAGCAGTTGGTGGTCCAAGTAGTTGGGTCTCTGCTACCCATAGGGGAGACCTAGCTAGAACCCCAGGCTCCCAGCTTCTGCCTGGCCCAAGTCAGGCTGTTGCAGGCATCTGGGGGAGTGAACCAGTAGATGAAAAATCTGTCAATCTATCTCTACCTCTCTGCCTTTCAAATAAGAATGAAAATAAATACAATTTTTAAAATTTTAAATCCAAAATAGATTATTATGGAACCATGAAAAAAAATAGGATTTGGTCTGCTAACTTGAGGCTAGATTGTAGGAGGAGAATGGGGACGAGGTCAGAAACTGGGATCCTAGCAAGGACAGCGGTGCAACAATTCAGGGAGACAGACTGGTGGCACAAGCCCGGGGGGCAGTGATGGGATTCTGGATAGTTTGAAGGTGGAGCTCACAGGATTTGTAGGCACAGTTGCAAACAGTTCTGAGAGCTCCAAAGGGAAAAAGAACAGGGATAGCACGCTAGAGGCAAGGCGATGCGTCTAAGTCACCTTGGAGCCGGCATCTGAGAGCTGAGGGGGAGTTAGTTCGGTGAAATTCTACAAATTCCGTGTCCAGTCACCTACCCCCTCCTGCTTATGAGAAGAGGGAAGGGAAGTGAATGGGGGTGGAGTAGGCTGTTTTCTCTTGGGAGAGGAAGAAACTTTGCTACAAAGAGCTGGAAACAACCCAAAGAGCAATATTTTGTTATGTACGGATCTGCAGCCCAAACAGCTTTGCTGTGATGGGTCTGTTTGTCATAGATCAGTTAGTGGGTAGATTGCTTCGGCTGGAAATGGAGATTTAGACAATGCCAGAGCGGATAATGGTGCCCGAACACTGTCAGGCGCTAATCAGGACTCGGCAATGACTCTGCCGCGCAGATTGAAGTGCGAGCATTTGGAGTTATTACTCAAGGCTTGTCTCTGCAATTAGATGATTGCATAACCCTAATATGATCAGATCTGCCGGATGTGAATTGTGCAGCTGTAACCACAAAATAAGGTGGCATTTCTGTTTTCTTGGTGAACACAAACATTATATATGCGCAAGTCATAATTTTATAACAGTCGCTTTCGGCAAGAAAGAGCTTTGTCAGTGAGAAGATGCAGTTGAGGGGGAAAATATAAATATATACATACATACACACACACAGTGCAAGTGCTTAAAGAGACGGTCATAATGTCAGGCTTTGCCTTGGGAAATGGTGCTCTGCGGGTTTTGCTACTTCTCTTTTTTTTTCCTTTGTACACATCAATTTTGAGGCCAGGAAGTTGGGAAACTCGGCACTGATCTTGAGCCCTCCCGGGCCAGCACGGCTTGCTCTCGCACATGCACTGTGCTGAGAGTCAGAGGGAATCAGCTGGATCTTCATCAGCAACTGCACATCCCAGCCCTCTCATCAAGCCTCATTGTTCGGTGGGGACGTGAGCCTCGACTTCAGCTTTTCAGATTCCAGATCCTAGCAGAAATCTCAGCCCGCCCCCTGAGGCCTGGCCCGAGGGACTACAAGGACACAGCCCTCAAATGCCCTCTCCACCTCACAGGCGCCAGGTCCCTTGAAAACCGTGTGGGAACCAAGGGGGACAATGCCCAGGTGTCCCCTCTGTCTCTGGCCCAATTCTCAGGAGATCCAGAACTCCAAGAAAGGGCACTGCTAGTGCACCTGGGAATGCAGCCCAGGATGGGCTACGTACTTGGGCCCCTGCACACACACGGGAGACTCAGATGAAGCTCCTGGCTTCGTCTTGGCCCAGCTTTGGCCATTGTGGCCATCTGGGGAGTGAACCAGCAGATGGAAGACCTCTCTTTCTCTCTTCCCCCCTCTGTGTAACTCTGCCTTTCAAATAAAAATTCTTTTTATTAAAAAAATAGTACATCATGGGCTGGCACTGTGGCACAGTGGGTTAAAGCCCTGGCCATATGGGATACTGGTTCTAGTCCCGGCTGCTCCTCTTCCAATCCAGCTCTCTGCTATGGCCTGGGAAAGCAGTAGGAGATGGCCCAAGTCCAGGCTGAACACGGAAAACATACTGTCTCCATCGATCCTCTAGACTTTGGAAGTAAAAACAACAAAAACGTCCACTGGAGTCATCGGCATGGCTAGGCTCCCCAGCAACCTCCCCTTCCAACCCCTGCCTCTCTCCCAAGCTCCGGATCTGCAGGACACACACCGCTGCTTGGGCATCCACACATGCTCAAACCCACAGTCCTCAACTGTGCCTACCTTCCACCTTCAGACCTGGGCATCCCCTTCAACTCTGCTTTTCACTAAATGGCCCAGCACCCACCCAGCTGTACGGGGCAGGCGATCTCCTCCTTGGCTCCTGGCTCCCCCGACATCCCCATTGTTGCTGAGTCCCGCGGGCATTAGTTCCTTCCTGAGTCTAGAATCCTTGTCCTCTCCATGCCCATGAAGCTCACCTTATCTCTGGGAGCAATTCTCCTTCAAACTTGCTCCCTTCCCCCAACACCTTCTCTTGGCACCGCCAGGAGGATCACAACTCTCCACTCAACCCTTTCCATCTCCCACCTTTGTCTTCAGGACCAAGGTCAAAGGTTTCTCCTTAGCAAAGTATCTCATGAGTCTCTCTCTCTCACAACCAGATATTCTCTGTCTCCTCCCTCCCCTTTTATCTCTCCCACTTCCCACCCACCTGTACAATGCTCCCAACCTGTGCTGTCCACTGTGATGGCCACACTTTGCAACATGCCTCATTCTAACTGAAACGTGCTGTAAGAGTCAAATATGCACCAGATGTCAACCTCTGGCTCCAAGAAGAAATAATGCGAAACATCTCACTGACAATTTTATCAGTGATTACATGCTTACATGAAAATACTTGGGCTGATTCATACTCAGTTCATTAATTAACATCATCTGTTTCTTTGTACTTTTTAATGTGGCCACTAGAAAATGCAAGAGAATCCATGTGGTCTACATGCTGTTCCGTTGGGTCAGGAATGGGACGTGCACCCTCCCATCCCACAAGACCCAGGAGGTGGGTGGCTCAGCCTCACTGTCAAGGGGAAGGCCCTGTGGGCAAGGTTCAAGTGGCCCAAAGAAAATCCTATCCCAGAGATTTAGCCTCAGTTTTGGTGCACTTAAGAGGTAATAGCATGGCACAGCCATTTTTCACGTTTCGGTGAGTCCTGGGCAGATGCAAAGCAGGAGGAAGTGAGGGGGAGGCAGAGTTGGGCATGAACTTAGCAAGGAGAGTTGCCGCTGTGAGTCAGGTAAGTTCTGCAGAGCAGGCTGCAGTGAGGGGGAATCGGACCCTTGCTAGCTCAGGTACACGAGTGTTATGTGGCTGTGCATGTGGATTTCATGGGGATGAGGAGGGAGGATCAATCCCTGAAGGTCTTGGGGAATAATGGGTACTAAGCTCCTGACAGTATTAAAGAGGATGATTTTTTTCTTAGGAAAAAGAAGGAATGGAACTCTCTGGACAGCCCCAGGCTTTCAATATTTTCTCCTCCATCGTAGTTTCTATTAGATACCATTGGTGGAGCCTTGCGTGGTGGGGTGGGCAGGAATAAGGCAGAGGCAGGGAAAGGAAGTAGGGTCTGCCTGTCATGATGCTTCCAGGGACCAGCCTCACACTGATGCAGACAGTTGGGGATGAGCAGGAGCACCCAGGAGGGGCAATGGGCAGTGCTCTGAGAGCAGATAGCAGGCTCAAGAGCTGCTGCCAGACACACTCCCGCTCTCGCAGTCTATCCAGGATGAGGATGACTCTGGAGGGAGACAGCTCTCATCCCATCCTGCTGGCTCCTCTGCCTGGGTTGTCCCTCCCTGGCTACCATTTCTCTCACCTGTCTTCAGGACTGAGTTCAGGTCTCCTCCTCCAGGAAGTCTTCACAGATGCCCCTGCTCTGGGTGAGGTGTGGTCCCTCTATGTCCCCATATTACCCAGTCCTGACTATACAGCAGCTCTCTATCTGTTTGACTCACTTACTCAACTGTGGGCACTTCAAGGGCAGGAGGCAGGTGTGCTGACCCAGGCTCTGACACAGAGTAGGTGCTCAGTGGACACTTGCTGGAAAATGAGCAGTACCAGACCAATCCTAGGTGCTGGAGGCACACCCTACACTCATCTGCCCTCCAAGCTCCAGTTGAGGTTCCGCTCACTTCCGGCTCCAGGATATGTCTGATGTCCAGCTTGACCATTTTCAGGTTCAAGAAGGAAGCCTTGACCTCCTCTGAGCTCTAGAACAAGAGAAGATGATGGGCAGGTGTGCGGAAGCCCTGTGATGAGAAGCGTTTTCCTAATTTTCCCATCATTTAAACAAACTGGGATCCTGATTGATAGAAAAGACATTTCTACAAAGACTGCGAAAAATGGCTTTTAATACCAGTTTTTAAGAAAGAAAGTATGGCCCCTATAAACTGTTAAACTTCACTTTATTGACCATAAATCTGTATTTTGCTCAATGCAAAAGTTTTTCATCTTGTACAGAAAAATGCTGAAACAGCGACAACTGCCGAAAACAAGAAGTTTTCTCTTACGGACAATTTATATGAAAAAGTTATTGAATTTCTGGTTAGGGAGGCCAGGCCAGGCATTGCGCGGCACCTCCCAAGGGCCAGGCCAGTGGTGCCAGCCACGACCCATTGCTGATCAATGTCAACAGAAAAGTAACCAATTGTGAGTCTATTAAGTTGTGGGCACCAGGGATTTCAGAGCCCAGAGCAAAGACGTGTTTCTTTCTGAGGACCTTAAGCCAAGGCTTTCTTTGCTGAAAGTGCAACCAGCCATTGTGCCGAAGAAAGAAAAGAAAGGGCTGACTTTGGAGAGCATCTACCAGCTACTAGGTGTTTTCACAATTATTGTCTCATTTAATTCTTGGAGCGAGGCCAGGAGGCAGACTTTATGAGTCCCATTTTACCAATGAGCAAATGCAAAATTAGAGAGGTTAAGAATTTATCTAAGGGGCAAGCCGTGTCGCATGCCAGCATCCCATACAAGAGCTGGTTCAAGTCCCAGCTATTCCACTTCCTATCCAGCTCTCTGCTCATGCACCCAGGAAAACAGCAGAAGATCGTCCGAATATTTAGATGCTTATTATCACTCATGTGGGAGACCAAGATGTAGTTCCAGGCTCCTGGCTTCAGCGTGGCTCAGCCCTAGCTATTGCAGGCATTTGGAGAGTGAACCACCAAATGGAAGATTTTCTCTCTCTCTCTCTCTCTCTCTCTCTCTCTCTCTTTCTCTCTCTCTTCTTGCCACCTCCATCTCTACCTCTATCTCTCTCTATCCTTCCCTCTCTCTATGTAATTATTCCAAATAAAGAAATAAATCTTTTTTAAAAAAAAGAATTTATACAATTACTAATTATTTTCCTGAGTTTCCATTTCCCCCATCTATAAAATAAAGCAAGAGGGGCCGGCGCAGTGTCACAGTGGGTTAACACCCTGGCCTGAAGCGCTGGCATCCCATATGGGCACCGGTTTGAGACCCGGCTGCTCCTCTTCCAATCCAGCTCTCTGCTTGGCCTGGGAAAGCAGTAGAAGATGGCCCAAGTCCTTGGGCCCCTGCACCCATGTGGGAGACCCGGAAGAAGCTCCTGGCTCCTGGCTTCGGATTGGCGCAGCCCCGGCCATTGCAGACAATCGGGGAGTGAACCAGCAGATGGAAGACCCCCCCACCCCGCCTCTGCTCTCTCTGTATAACTCTTTCAAATAAATAAATAAATCTTTAAAAAAAATAAAGCAAGAAATACTTAGCTCAGGACTGGCCCTTAGTAGCTGCTCAGGAAGCATTTGCTTCATTCCTGAGGTCAGGGAAGTGCAAAGCAGGCTTCAGGGGCCGAGTCTGGGACTCCAGGGTACATACTTCTCCTCTGCAGAAATGGCCTGTTTATCAGTCTCCTGAAACCAGTTTCCTTAGGAAGGCGGGACCGTAAGGTCCCCTGCATGCACGAAGACAGAGGAGCAATATTCTGCATGGAGGAAGTCAGCACACCATAAAGAATACACATTTTGACAGTGACCAGGGAAGGTCCTTCAGTGTACTTCTTCCCATAGTTTCAAGTGCCAGAAATCTCACCATTAGGGCTACACATTCTTTTTTTTTTTTAATTTTTTAAAAAAATTTTTGACAGGCAGAGTGGACAGTGAGAGAGACAGGGAAAAAGGTCTTCCTTTTCCATTGGTTTACCCTCCAATGGCCGCTGCGGCTGGCGCACTGCATTGATCCAAAGCCAGGATCCAGGTGCTTCCTCCTGGTCTCCCATGGGTGCAGGGCCCAAGCACCTGGGCCATCCTCCACTGCACTCCTGGGCCACAGCAGAGAGCTGGCCTGGAAGAGGGGCAACCGGGACAGAATCCCGTGCCCCGACTGGGACTAGAACCCAGTGTGCTGGCGCCGCACGTGGAGGATTAGCCTATTGAGCCGCAGCGCTGGCCAGGGCTACACATTCTTGATTTGTGGCATTATCCATGTCAATGTGAAGCTATTCTTGGTTAGCATATTTTCAAAAACACAACATCAGAGCTTAAAAGAATCCCTGAAAGCATCTGCTCCAAGAAGGTACAGGGCACACCTAGCGAGCACAGTCCTATTGACAGTCAGACCTCTGTGACACAGGGCACACCTAGCGAGCACAGTCCTGCTGACAGTCAGACCTCTGTGACACAGGGCACACCTAGCGAGCACAGTCCTGCTGACAGTCAGACCTCTGTGATCCAGGCCACACCTAGTGAGTACAGTCCTACTGACAGTCAGACCTCTGTGATCCAGGCCACACCTAGTGAGCACAGTCCTACTGACAGTCAGACCTCTGTGACACAGGGCACACCTAGTGAGCACAGTCCTACTGACAGTCAGACCTCTGTGATCCAGGCCACACCTAGTGAGTACAGTCCTACTGACAGTCAGACCTCTGTGATCCAGGCCACACCTAGTGAGCACAGTCCTACTGACAGTCAGACCTCTGTGACACAGGGCACACCTAGCGAGCATAGTCCTACTGACAGTCAGACCTCTGTGACACAGGGCACACCTAGTGAGCATAGTCCTACTGACAGTCAGACCTCTGTGGAGGGTTGTGCTGAGGATTCTGAAGCGGGACCTGGGCTCAAGGGTGAAAAGTACAGTATTCTATCGGTATGATCTGCTTTAGGGTGCGAAGCAACTTGGCAAAGAGGTCTAGGAAAATCTTTTCAATGAGAACCACCAGTCTCCCCTTCCCTTTGCCCCACTCAATATAGCTTCCAGAGAACTCTTCCCAAAACACAAATAGGATCGCTTGTGTCCCACATCGCATACCTTTCAATTTATTAGTAGGACAAAATACAAACCCTCATTTGCTGCTCCTGCCTCTGTCTCTAACCGCACCTCCTACCACTACCCTTGCATGTGAACCCTCAACGGCTCTGAGCTACTTTACTTTGCTCCAACATTCCATGTTTTCTCATACAGTGATCCGTTTTTCACCCCACAGTGCACAGAACAGCTCTTCTTTACCTGCCCACATAGCAAACTCCTACTCATCCCTCAAAACCTAACTCAAGAGTACGTCCTAAGAACCTTTCCCATACTCCCCCAGTAGACCTAAGGGCTCCTTCTCCAGGGCCCCACTGCCTGCTGCACTTTCCTCCATGAAGCCCTTATTGCATTGCAGGGTTGTAAGCAAAGGGACAGTATCTGATTTTTCTCTATGCCCTGAGCACAAGTTCAGACCTAGCATGGTAACAGACAATAAATACTTGTGTGTGTGTGAAAGAGTGAATGGGCAGATAAGCATTTTCTCCTCTACAATGCATGTTTGTTCACCAATCTTTGAAACCAGATTGATGGTTCAAATGTACACATGAATGGAGGTGCCACTAGGTGGCAGGGGGTTAGAAATAGAATCCCTGCCCTCATGGTGCTTATAGCCTGGTGGGAAAGATAGGCAGTATATAGGAGACAGACAATTATGTAAGCAACTATAAAATGAGAAAGTTGTGAGGAGGGCGAACACTGCACTGTGATGGGAGGAAGGGTTGGACCACTTAGAACTTTGGAGAAGATGCTACGATCCGACCTGCAGGACAAAAAAGGTGGAAAGGACTCTAGACATACAGAAAAGATACGCAAAGTTTTCAATGGAATAAGAACTTGATGTGTCTGAAGTTGAAAGGAAACCCCAGAGGCTGGACTAGAGCAAAGTGAGGGAACAGGAACCTGGAATAAGGCTGGAGAGGGAGGGTAGAGGCTCAATCACACAAAGTCTTGTCAAAAATGTAGAGTTTACATTTTATGCTCAGGGCATGGAGAGCCATGGAGGACTTTCAGCAGGACAGAGACAAGCTCTGATTTACATTTTTTTTAAAGATTTATTTATTTGAGAGGGAGAGTTACAGACAGAGAGAGGGAAAGACTGAGAGAAAGGTCTTCTAATCACTGGTTCACTCCCTAAATGGATGCAACAGCTGGAGCTGGGCTGATCTGAAACAAGGTGTCAGAAGCCTCTTCTGCACCTCCTACATGGGTGCAAGAGTCTAAGGACTTGGGCCATCCTCCACTGCCTTCCCAGGTCACAGCAGAGAGCTGGATTGGAAGCAGAGCAGACAGACCCCAAAATGGCACCCGCATGGGATGCCAGCACCATAAGCAGCAGCTTCACCCACTATGCCACAGTGCTGGCCTCTCTGATTTATCTTTGAAAGGATCTCTGCATAGTGAATGGCTCATGGGGAGACTCTAGCAGTCATCTAGAGATGATTGGCCATGAATGGTGGAAATAAGTGGATGGGCTTGGAGCTTATTTGGAGGAAAAGGAAATAGGCCATGATGTAAGAGCCACACCTAGCTGCTCCCCTTTAAACTGATCAGCACAAAACCCCAAACACAGTCCTTCCTTGTATGATGCTGTTCCTCTGCTGCTCCTCTGGCCTTCTGACTCAGGCTGACACAATCTGGTCCAGCCCGGGAAGACAAGTGGACTGGAGGCATGTGGCACGCTCAGCCTCATGCTTGTGAATGCAGGGATGAATGGCAGCCCTTTGGTTGCCTGGAATCCCTGCCTGACACACAAGGTAGAGTAAGCACGACTCCAAAGCAACAAATAGCAATCGAAATTTACAAAACAGGTGACCACTTTTCTAATCATTCTTTGCTAATATGTGAACACCAATGCCCAAAACTGTGGTTTGGAAAAGTGTGGGCTTTAAGATTTAAAGAAGATAAGTAAAATAAAATTTAAAAAAAAAAAGAAAGAAGATAAGAATGAATAAGGCAAAGGAATTGACTGGACTTAGGATGCCCAGTTCCTCTTCTGAAATGTCAGAAACAAAACAAGATGAAAAGGGTCTTTAGCTCTAAAAAGTCCATTGGTGGAACTGATCCATTTTGTTGTTGTGTTTTATAAATTGGATATAAAATATACTTGTTCATATGCATTAAATAGATCAAAAAAGGAGGAAAGATAGCTCCTCAGGAGACAGAGTGAAAGTGCTTCTATCTGTTCAGCATCTAAAGCAAATAAGGTAAAGGAGCAATGTTGCTGGCAGAAAGCAGAGCAGAACCAAGATCTAGATTTGAATCCCCAGGTCATTTATTCACTCAGTGGACATTGGCTGATGGGTGCTGTGCTCACAGTTGCCCTTGAAGCGCTCTGGGGCTCAGGGTGTGCAGAGAAGAAAACCATCACCAGAGGACACGATGGTTAATGCTGATCGTCGCCTGTTTCAAGCCGGCCAGGAAGGATGAGGGAAGGAATCCGGAACAGATGACAGGAGCACTCATCCGACCAATCATGGTGGGTTTGCTGTGTTGGCTTGAAAGGCAGAGTGACAGAGGGAGAGGAAGAGAAAGAGAGAGAGGGAGATCTTCCATCTGCTGGCTCACTCTCCGAATGTCCATAGTGAATGAGTCTGGTCCAGGCTGAAACTAGAAGCCAGAAACTCCATCCAGGTTTCCCACATAGGTGGCAAGGGTCCACACACTTGGGGCATCCTCTGCTGCCTTCCCAGGCACATAAGCAGAGAGCTGGATGGGAAGGAAGCAGGGCAGACAGAAACTCAAATCAGCCCTCTGACATGGAGGTCTGTGTGGTGCTGCAGGTGGCAACTTAACCAACTGTGCCACAAGGCCCGCCCAGGGTGGAGTTGGGAGGGAAGTACTTTCCTACTCCCAGGGGAAGACTTTTTTTTTTTAATTATTTTTTTTTTTTTTACAGGCAGAATGAACAGTGAGAGAGAGAGAGACAGAGAGAAAGGTCTTCCTTTGCCATTGGTTCACCCTCCAATGGCCGCTGCGGCTGGTGCACCGCGGCCGGTGCACCGCACTGATCCGAAGACAGGAGCCAGGTGCTTCTCCTGGTCTCCCATGGGGTGCAGGGCCCAAGCACTTGGGCCATCCTCCACTGCACTCCCGGGCCACAGCAGAGAGCTGGCCTGGAAGAGGGGCAACCGGGACACAATCCGGCGCCTCGTCCGGGACTAGAACCTGGTGTGCCGGCGCCGCAAGGCGGAGGATTAGCCTAGTGAGCCGCGGCACCAGCCAAGACTTTTTTTTTTAATGATTTATTTTAAAAACAGAATTACAGAGAGAGGGAGAGACAGAGAGAGAGGGAGAGGTCTTCCATCCGCTGGTTCACTCCCCAAATGGCTGCAACAGCTGGAGCTGAGCCAATCCGAAACCAGGAGCCAGGAGCTTCTTCCGGGTCTCCCACATGCATGCAGGGGCTCAAGGATTTGGGCCATCTACTGCTGCTTTCCCAGGCTCATTAGCAGGGAGCTGGATGGGAAGTGGAGGAGCTGAGACTCAAACCGGCACCCCTATGGGATGCTGGTGCTGTGAACTGGGGCTTTAAACTGCTGTGCCACAGAGCTAGCCCCAGGGGGAAGACTTTTGATTCATAAATGGGGGCATCAAGGGAAATGAGGATGCTCAAATACCATGGGAGTACATTCCTGGGCCAAGGGAGATTTTGGGTAACAGGAAGTCTGGAAACCAACCTGACCTTGATTTATTTATTTATATTTATTTATTTATTTATTGACAGGCAGAGTGGATAGTGAGAGAGAGAGAGAGAGAGAGAGACAGAGACAGAGAGAAAGGTCTTCCTTTTGCCATTGGTTCACCCTCCAATGGCCGCTGCAGCTGGCGCATCGTGCTGATCCAAAGCCAGGAGTCAGGTGCTTCTCCTGGACTCCCATGGGGTGCAGGGCCCAAGCACTTGGGCCATCCTCCACTGCACTCCCGGGCCACAGCAGAGAGCTGGCCTGGAAGAGGGGGCAACCAGGACAGAATCCGGCGCCCTGACCGGGGCTAGAACCTGGTGTGCCGGCGCCGCTAGGCGGAGGATTAGCCTAGTGAGCCACGGCGCCGGCCACCAACCTGAGCTTGAATCCCAGCTTTGCCATTCTCTGGTACATGACCTGGTAGATCACTCCATCCCTTTCAGCCTCAACTTCCTCATCAGTATTGAAGATTCAACAAGATATTGTATACGGAATCTACAGCCTGACACATAGCATGTGTTCAACACGGATATTGAGCTAGAATTTTTTATGTAGTATTTCAAGGATCAGAAGCAAACATTGGCAATGAGGAAGGGAAAATCTACTAATCCCATCTGCCCTTGAATGTAGGCTGATGGAAAGGCAGTGCCTCTGAAGAGAAGTGACCCCAAACCCCTCAAATTGAAATTAAAAACCCTCAAAATTGAAACACTCGTGAAGAAGCAGGAGATAGTATCCAAGGAAATAAATATGTAAATTCATTAGTACGGTTGCTGACAAATAGTAAATAAATTGCATATAATATATTGCATATAATAAATATATTATATAATTTATAGTAATAAATTATAGCTGTGTTAGTCTTCATTTTCAGAAGCCAGATGCAGGGCCGGCACTGTGGCGTAGAAGGTTAAGCTTCTGCCCACAATGCCAGCATCCTATATGGGCGCCAATTCGAGTCCCAGCTGCTCCACTTTCAATCCAGCTCCCTGCTAATGTGCCTGGGAAAGCAGTAGAAGATCGCCCAAGCACTTGGGCCCCTGTACCCATGTAGGAGACCTGGATGAAGCTCCTGGCTCCTGTCTTTGGCCTGGCCCAACCCTGGCAGTTGTGGCCATTTGGGGAGTAAACCAGTGGACAGGAGATCTCTTTCTCTCTCTCTCCCCTTCTCTCTATTTCTGCCTTTTAAATAAATAAATAAATCTTTAAAAAAAAAAAAAAAAAAAGCAGGTGCCAGACCAAAGTGAAGAATTCAAATTTAAAAAACACAAAAATTGAACTTGAAAAGGAGAAAAAATTAAATTAGCCATATTGAGGTATAATTTTATAGAAAATTCAAGTCATCAATTTCAATGGTACAATGAGGTGACTTTTGACAAATGAAAAAGTTACATGCTTGGAAGTGTTTATCACATGCTGGACATTTTGAATTTTCAGAGTTGGGTGCTGGATTTTGCTATATTCATTTTAGTGCTCTGTATTGTATCACAATTAATTTTTTAAAATAAATTAGATTATTCTATAACCCTACCGTTCGACCCAGCCATCCCACTCCTTGGAATTTACCCAAAGGAGTTTAAATTGATAAACAAAAAAGCGGTCTGCACCCTAATGTTTATTGCAGCACAATTCACAATAGCCAAGACCTGGAACCAACCTAAATGCCCATCAATGGTAGACTGGATAAAGAAATTATGGGATATGTATTCTTTAGAGTACTATACCGCAGTAAGAAACAACGAAATCCAGTCATTTGCAACAAAATGGAGGAATCTGGAACACATCATGCTGAGTGAAGTAAGCCAGTCCCAAAGGGACAAATACCATATGTTCTCCCTGATCGGTGACAACTGACTGAACACCAAAAAGGAAACCTCCTGAAGTGAAATGGACACTATGAGAAATGGTGACTTGATCAGCATAGCCCTGACTGCTAATGGACAACTTAATACATTATCCCTCATAGTATTTTTTTTTTGTCTGTTCTACTTAATATGACTGGTTTAATTCTGTAATTATCACACAGTTATTCTTAAGTGTTGAAAATTAACTGAAATGTGATCCCTGTTAAACATAAGAGTGGGAATAAGAGAGGGAAGAGATGTATAATTTGGGGCATGCTCGGGCTGACTTGCCCCAATTGGTAGAGTTGGAAACATACCAGGGGATTCCAATTCAATCCCATCAAGGTGGCATGTGCCAATGCCATCTCACTACTGCAAGTGATCAATTTCAGTTCACAATTGATCATAATGAAAGGACTAAGAGTCAAAGGGAGCACATAAACAAGTCCAGTACCTGCTAATACTAACCGATAGAATAAATAAAGGGGAGAGTGATCCAACATGGGAAGTGAGATACTCAGCAGACTCATAGAATGGCGGATGTCCTAAACAGCACTCTGGCCTCAGAATCAGCCCTAAAGGCATTCGGATCTGGCTGAAAAGCCCATGAGAGTATTTCAGGCATGGAAAGCCAAGACACTCTGGCAAAAAGATCTCTGTGAGTGAGATCCCAGTGGAAAGAACAGGTCTTCAAAGAGGGAGGTGCCTTTCTCTGAAGGGAGAAGAGAACCTCCACTTTGACTATGACCGTGTCTAAACAAGATAAGAGTCGGAGAACTCAAGGGGCTTCCATAGCCTTGGAAACTCATAACTGGTGCATAGGGAGATTACTGATGCCATAAACAGGAGTGTCAATTTGTAAAGTCAACAACAGGAGTCACTGTGCACTTACTCCTCATGTAGGATCTCTGTCCTTAACGTGCTGTACACTGAGGCTTAATGCTATAACGAGTACTCAAACAGTATATTTCACTTTGTGTTTCTATGGGGGTGCAAACGACTGAAATCTTTACTTAATGTACACTAAACTGATCTTCTGTAAAAAAAAAAAAAAAAAAGAAAGAAAGAAATTATCAATTCCCAACTTGACTCTCACTGGGATTAAACATGACAATAGGTCTGATCTGATTTCATCATCATTTAAAAAAAATCATCTATTATTTTTCACTTTATGTTTCTGTGTGGGAGCAAACTGTTGAAATACTTACTTAAGGTATACTAAGCTGATCTTCTGTATATTAAGATAATCGAAAATGAATCTTGATGTGAATGGAAGGGGAGAGGGAGTGGGAAAGGGGAGGGTTGTGGGTGGGAGGGACGGTATGGGGGGGAAGCCATTGTAACACATGAGTCGTACTTTGGAAATTTATATTCATTAAATAAAAGATTAAAAAAAATAATAAAATAAAATAAATTAGATTATTCTGTAGCTTCCTCTTTTTTTTTTTTTTTTTTTTTTTTTTTTTTTTTTTTTTTTGACAGGCAGAGTGGACAGTGAGAGAGAGAGACAGAGAGAAAGGTCTTCCTTTGCCGTTGGTTCACCCTCCAATGGCTGCTGCAGCCGGCGCGCTGTGGCCGGCGCACTGCGCTGATCCGATGGCAGGAGCCAGGAGCCAGGTGCTTTTCCTGGTCTCCCATGGGGTGCAGGGCCCAAGCACCTGGGCCATCCTCCACTGCACTCCTGGGCCACAGCTGAGGGCTGGCCTGGAAGAGGGGCAACCGGGACAGAATCCGGCGCCCCGACCGGGACTAGAACCCGGTGTGCCGGTGCCGCTAGGTGGAGGATTAGCATAGTGAGCCGCGGCGCCGGCCCAGCTTCCTCTTATTTTTATAATTTATTTTTATTTTACTTGTAAGACAGAGACAGACAGACAAACAGAAACAGACAGAGACACGGACACAGAGAGATCTTCCATCCACTGATTCACTTCCCAAATACCCCAAACAACAAGAACTAGGTCAAGCCAAAGCCAGGAGGCTGGAGCTTCACCTAGTTCTCCCAGGTGAGCAGTAGGGACCCAGGCACTTGAGCTATCATCTGTTGCCCCCCAAGATGCACATGAACAGGCAGCTGGAATGGAGAGCGGAGCCAGGACTCCAACGAGGCCCTCCGATACAGGGAATCCTAAGCAAGGACTTAAGCCACTGCACTAAACACCACTCCTGCAACTTCCTCTAAACTGCCAACACAGATCCAGGGCAGTCTTTAGGCCAATCTGGGGGCACCCTGTTGAAGATTCACTCGATGCCCTGTGTATTAGGAATTCCTTCCACTATGGCTAGTAGCAGAAACTATTGTCAGTCTGCCTAAGCTATGAAGATTATTATCCTCTTTCTTTCTAGTGCTTCTGGCTACTAGACCACAAGGTAGCTTCCTCATGCATATTTGCAGATCACTAATTGTGCAAGGATCCTTTTGCAGCCAAATCGATCTCCCCCTCTCCCTCCCCACCCTGGTATTTTCTTCCTGAAGGCTCCAGCCAACTTGGCCTTCCTGACATGTAAACGCTACCTTCCCAACTCTGTGCTGCTTCTCTGCACAAGCTCTGCACCCTCTCCAGGAAGTGACCCAGAGCAATCACAGGCTCACCTCACTGGCCTCCCGTTTGTAAAAGACACTACTCCATACTATCTGACATCTAAAATGTGAAACATTCAGATTTCTTTGGATGCCTGATTGCTTAGAGTGAGAGGGTAAATCCAGTTCTATTATGAGGAGGAGCAAAAATCTTCAGGAGACTATTTTAAAGTTAAAGAAAATAAGAAAAAAAGTCAATCAAAAAGTCATAAAAAAAGCAAAATAGAAAACAAGCAGATGAACTGCAAAGAGCACAGAATGAGTGACTATCAAACATTCATTGGGAGAAAATGAACCAGTCATTGACAAAAATCTATCTAAATTTTGTATGGGGGAGAAAAAAAAAGCCCCCACCTGAAACAGGGTAAGAAGGAAGCACAGGCACACTAAAGGAATATCGAAGCTTCTAAGCACAGCCCAGCAAGGCTGCTCAGGAGCCAACTAGGGGCCAACGCTGTGGCGTAGCGGGTAAAGCTGCCGCCTGTAGTGCCAGCATCCCATGTGGGTGCTGGTTCAAGGCCCAGCTGCTCCACTTCTAATCCAGCTCTCTGCTATGGCCTGGGAAAGCAGTAGAAGATGGCCCAAGTCCTTAGGTCTCTGCATCTGCATGGGAGACCCAGATGAAGTTCCTGGCTCCTGGCTTCGGATGGGCACAGCTCCAGCCATTCCGGCCAACTGGGGAGTAAACCAGCGGATGGAAGACCTTTCTCTCTCCCTCTGCCTCTCCTTCTCTCTCTGTGTAACTCTGACTTGCAAATAAATAAACAAATCTTTTTTTAAAAAGCCAATTGGCCCAGATTATCAGAAATATACAAATTAATAAGCTTCAGCTCCCAAAAAGAAAACTGACACGTAGGGTGCTCATTTCTGGGAAAAAAAAAAAAGGAAAATAAAAAAGAGTTAGGATAAAGGCTTTCGGGGAAAATAGAAATGCCCAACCTTCAAACGAAATCAAGAATCATGATATTGGGGTCGGCACTGTGGCATAGAAGGTTGTTTCTTCCTGTAGCACAGGTATCCCATATGGGCACTGGTTCAAGTCCAGCTGCTCCACTTCCAATTCAGTTCCCTGCTAATGCTCCTGGGAAAGCAGCCAAATGTGGCCCGAGTCCTTGGGCCCTTGCAGCCACAGCTTTAACCTGGCCCAAACCTGGCTGTTGTTGCCATTTGAAAAGTGAATCAGTCGATGGAAGGTTTTTCTCTCTCTCTTTCTCTGTCTCTCTCCTTTTCTCTCTGTATCTCTGCCTTTCAAATAAATAAATAAATCTTTTTTTAAAAAAATTGTGAGATCTAAGCAGAAGGCACAGCCCATTGTAGAATGAAACTAACTAACAAGATAAGAGAAAGCAATGACAATTTAAGTGTGCTCAGCCATTAGACCAGAGATTCCAAAAATGTAGTATCACCACTGCCACTTCTCTCTCCCATAACCACCACAGACATCACTAATCAACTATGGTTCTCACATCACTGGGCCCAGAGGCTGCTTTAGATCATCTCTACACATCACTATGGAAAGCCTCTACCAATCGATCACGGTTAGCTTCTGAAGGGAAACCAATATTCCTTACCAGTTTTAGGTATTTACACATTTTGGTAGCAGTTTTATAGACTTGGTTGTGGGGAAAAATATAAATTTCTAGGTTACTATGCATAAATTTGTATATTCTTTAATACTTAAAAAATATATAACATGTGCATATGTTTGCATAAATATATAATCTATGTATATTTTTGGTATTTATTTATTTATTTTTGAAGATTTATTTATTTTATTTGAAAGGCAGAGTCACAGAGAGGCAGAGACAGAGAGGTTTTCCATCCGCTGGTTCACTCCCCAGGTGGCCACAACAATCAGAGCTGCACCAAACCAAAGCCAGGAGCCAGGAGCCCATATATAATGTTTTATTATTAAAAATCTATTGGGGCTGGTGCCGTGGCTCACTAGGCTAATCCTCTGCCTTGCAGCACCGGCACACCGGGTTCTAGTCCCGGTTGGGGCGCCGGATTCTGTCCCGGTTGCCCCTCTGCCAGGCCAGCTCTCTGCTGTGGCCAGGGAGTGCAGTGGAGGATGGCCCAAGTCCTTGGGCCCTGCACCCCATGGGAGACCAGGAGAAGCACCTGGCTCCTGCCATCGGATCAGTGCGGTGCGCCGGCCGCAGTGCGCCGGCCGTGGCGGCCATTGGAGGATGAACCAACGGCAAAGGAAGACCTTTCTCTCTGTCTTTCTCACTATCCACTCTGTGAAAAAATAAAAATTAAAAAATCTATTGGGGGGGCCGGCGCTGTGGCACAGCACGCTAAAGCCATGGCCTGCAGCGCCGGCATCCCATATGGGTACCGGTTTGAGTTCTGGCTGCTCCACTTCCTATCCAGCTCTCTGCTGTGGCCTGGGAAAGCAGTGGAAGATGGCCCAAGTGCTTGGGCCCCTGCATCCACATAGGAGACCTGGAAGAAGCTCCTGGCTCCCGGCTTCAGATCAGCGCAGCTCTGGCTATTGCAGCCATATGGGGAGTGAACCAGCAGATGGAAGATTTCTCTCTGCCTCTGCCTCTGCCTCTCTGTAACTCTGCCTTTCAAATAAAATAAATAAATCTTTTAAAAAAAAAACTATTAGGATTAAATGAGGTAAGAGGTGGCAAAACACCCTGAAAAGTTGTAATATTCTACTTCAGAAGACACCACCTTGACACGTGTATCATCTGTCTCTCTGTTATCTTGCTGAGGTTCAGGAAATCTGGGATCTATCTTCCTGGATTCCTGGTGAAATCTGAAATCTTCTGCACTTTCAGTACCACATACACAGGCTGGCCAGCCTTTCTGAATTGCCTCTGATGAGGAACCATGGGATGTGGGACTTGCAGTGCAAACACTGGAAAAGTCCCAGACAAACTAAGACAACTTGGTCACCCTGGTGCAGGAATAGAATAAAGTGACAGTCTCTGCCTCCCTGGGATATGGGCCAGAGAAAACCTGGGATCCCAGAGGGCACTGGTTTGTTGTTATTGTTGTTGTTGTTGTTGTTGTTGTTAAAATCTTATTTATTTCACGGCTGGCGCCGCGGCTCACTAGGCTAATCCTCCACCTTGCAGTGCCGGCACACCGGGTTCTAGTTCCGGTCGGGGCGCCAGATTCTGTCCCGGTTGCCCCCTTCCAGGCCAGCTCTCTGCTGTGGCCAGGGAGTGCAGTGGAGGATGGCCCAAGTACTTGGGCCCTGCACCCCGTGGGAGACCAGAATAAGTACCTGGCTCCTGCCATCGGATCAGCACGGTGCACCGGCCGCAGTGCACCACCCGTGGCGGCCATTGGAGGGTGAACCAACGGCAAAAAGGAAGACCTTTCTCTCTCTCTCTCTCTCTCTCTCTTACTGTCTGCTCTGCCTGTCAAAAAAAATTAAAAATAAAAAAAAATCTTATTTATTTGAGAGGCAGAGTTAGAGAGAGGAAGAGACAGAGAGAAAGGTCTTCACCTGCTGGTTTACCTCCTAAAGGCCACAATGGCCAGAGCTGGGCCAATCCAAAGCCAGGAGCCAAGAGCTTATTCTGGGTTTTCCACGTGGGTGCAGGGGCCCAAGCACTTGGACCATCTTCCACTGTTTTTCCGAGCTCATTAGCAGGGAGCTGGATCAGAAGCAGAGCAGCTCAGGAGTTGAACCAGCACCCATATGGGATGTTGGCACTGCAGGCGAAGGCTTAGCCTACTGTGCCACAGCACCAGCCCCAGGGCACTGTCCAAACCTCCATCCAAACTCACGAAGACTCAGGCCCCCAGATGTCCTCCTCTCTTCCAGGATCCCCACAAGGACTTCACAGCATTGCCCACCTCTGCTGTGGCTTCTGCCCCACTCCTCACCCACCAAAGCACTCCTGCTCCTCCTATATCTGGACCGTTTTCCTTGGAACCCATGAATACAGCTCTTTGAAGGCTCCAAAACCTAGCCTTTCTCTTCCTGTCTCTATCAGCCTTCTCTCTCGTCCTTCTATGGATCTCCTACTCAACAACACTTTTGTAACAAAGCAGAGGAAAAAAACACTTTTTTTAACTAAGTCCCAATTTTGGAACAGTTCCTGGGCTGGCCACTTAGATACAGAGCCCCAAGACGAATAAGAGCAGGGGCAGAGGAGGAAGATGGTTGACCCAAACAATCATAACACATTCTAATAGCTAACATTTATTGAGCACACACTCAGTGTAGGAGACACTGGGCTAAGTGCTTTAACACATTACTTCTCTTAATCTTCCCAGTAGCTCTAGGAGATAGGGATCGCTATTACTGTTCCTCCGTTTCCATCCAGGAAGCTAAGACTTGGACAGGTGGAAGAATTTGCTTGTCTTCATGGTGCTAGCAAATGGCAGAGATGGAGGTGAACCTCAGGTCACTACAAGGCTCATTTTGTTAACCACCATGTTTTACTGTGATGCAACCTGAATAAAATGCTGTGGAAGCTGCAAAGAGGAATAATACTCTGTCTACTGGGAAGAGAGCCTTCAGGAAGGCTTCAGAGAGGTGACTTTCTTTTCTTTATTCTTTTATTTCTTTTAATTTGGAAGAAAGAGCAAGATGGCGGAATAGTGAGGGCGCGCACCGATAGTCCGGGAAAATTTAGTTTAATAAAAGGGGAGTTACGGTAGCCTCAGAAAAAAGAACCAGGAAAATATTGCAGACAAAACTCTTCTGGATCCAGTGGGCGTGAATCGGAGGACCTACTGGGAGAACAAGGTTGCCCACCGCGCGCGAAAGCCGAACCGCAGGACTGAGCCGCGGAAGCCGAGCCGCGGGACTGAGCTGCGCAAGCTGCAGGGTCTGCGCGCAAGTGCTCGAAGGGGAGTGCAACAGCGGGGAGACTTGGGAAGTCCAGGGCTCCGAGTCCACACATCGGCGCTGGAAGGGGAGCAGACCTGCGTGGAGAGCGTGGGAGCCCACAGTTCGGGACATCAGCGGCAGACTCAACACACCAGCGCTGGAACGCGAGGTGAGCCGAACCTCAATAACCCGAGACACCGGCAGGCAAGCGGAGAGAGGAGACTAGAGGGAACGACCCCCGGGGCGGGGGGGACTTCACCAAGCTAACTGGAAGAGAGAGAGAGGGAAAAAAAAAAAGGTGACTGGTATGGACACGGGTTTCTCTCTCTCCGCTCACCTCTCAAGGGCGAGCAAGACAAAGAGCAGGCGCCATCTTGGACATACGTCATAAGCAGAGCGACCTCAGGTCTGCACCGGCCCTGAGCCTAGCAGTAAAACCTGACTCTGGGTGGGGCGAATTAACAGGAGATTAGGACTTAGTAAATTTATGGTGCTACTGAACTGAGACTGTGAAAAAAGAGACGGTGGGGGAGAGAACTCACGGAATTCACGTGAGCACTCTCCAGAGACGCTACAATTCCGTAACTTTGGCAACCCAGTGGGAGACTGAAGGAGAATTTGAGCCCACTCTAAGGGCCGAACAGATTCCCTGTGTGGTCCTTGGGAAAGAGCTTCTGATCTCTGGCTCCTGTGGGTATATCATTTGCCTGCTAACTACCTCCAACTTTGTTCAGCTGTGCAGAATAACTTCCCTGTTGAATCAAAAAAAAAAGAGAGAGAGAGAGAGAGAGAGAGAGGTTTACCACGCCTAACCTGGGAGTGTCACCTTTGGCACACCAAACAGAGCTCTCAGGCCACACCCATCTCAAGCCCTAAGGCTCCATCAAAAACAGATAGTCCACTTAATCTAGAGTCATAGTATAACAAGAAAAAGCACCACAGTGAAGAAACCAAATATCTCCAATATGACAAATAACAAACGCAAAAACCAAGGTAATAAAAACAAGGAAGTCACCATGAAGCCCTCAAATGAAAAAGACACCCCAATTCAAGATTATGAGGATGATGACATAGAAGAAATGCAAGAAGCAGATCTCAAAAAATTGATAAGAACATTAAGAAGTTCTCAAAAACAAATTCTTGAACTACAGAAATCCTTAATGGACAAGATAGAAAATCTCTCTCGTGAAAATGAAATATTAAGGAGGAATCAAAATGAAACGAAACAACTAGTACAACAGGAAACTGGGATAGTGACTGAAGTGAAGAATTCAATAGATCAAATGAAAAACACAATAGAGAGCCTTACAAACAGAATGGGAGAAGCAGAAGAGAGAATATCGGACTTAGAAGACAGAGAACAGGAAAGGATACAGTCAGACCAAAGAAAAGAAGAGGAAATTAGGAATCTAAAACATATTGTCGGGAATCTTCAGGATACTATTAAAAAACCCAACATTCAGGTTCTAGGAGTTCCTGAAGGCATGGAGAGGGAGAAAGGATTAGAAGGCCTTTTTAGTGAGATATTAGCAGAAAATTTCCCAGGTTTGGAGAAGGACAGAGAAATCCTAGTACAGGAAGCTCACAGAACCCCTAATAAACACGACCAAAAGAGACCCTCACCACGGCACGTTGTAATTAAACTCTCCACAGTGAAACATAAAGAAAAGATCCTAAAATGTGCAAGAGAGAAACGTCAGATTACTCTCAGAGGATCTCCAATCAGACTCACAGCTGACTTCTCATCAGAAACTCTACAAGCTAGGAGGGAATGGCAAGATATAGCCCAGGTACTAAGAGAGAACAACTGCCAGCCCAGAATATTATATCCTGCAAAGCTATCATTTGTGAATGAAGGTGAAATAAAGACTTTTCATAACAAACAGAAATTGAAAGAATTTGTTGCCACTCGTCCAGCCCTGCAAAAGATGCTTAAAGATGTGTTACACACAGAAACACAGAAACACGGTCATCAATATGAAAGAAGGTAAAGGAAGGAAACCAAGGAAGGAAAGCTCACAGCAAAAGATCACAGGGAATTCAAAGCATATATTAGAACTTATCTTTGGCAAATGGCAGGGCAAAGTTACCACTTATCATTAGTCACATTGAACGTGAATGGCCTGAACTGTCCAGTTAAAAGACACCGTTTGGCTGATTGGGTTAAAAAACAAAACCCATCTATTTGCTGCTTACAAGAAACACATCTTTCCAACAAAGATCCATACAGACTGAAAGTGAAAGGCTGGAAAAAGATATACCATGCCAACAGAAATGAAAAAAGAGCAGGCGTAGCCATCTTAATATCAGACACCATAAACTTTACCACAAAAACCATTAAGAGAGACAAAGAGGGACACTACATAATGATTAAGGGATCAATTCAACAGGAAGATATAACAATTATCAATGTATATGCACCTAACTACAGGGCACCGGTTTATCTAAAAGATTTGTTAACGGACTTAAAGGGAGACTTAGACCCCAATACAATAGTACTGGGGGACTTCAATACTCCACTCTCAGAAATAGACAGATCAATAGGACAGAAGATCAACAAGGATACAGTAGATTTAAACGACACTATAGCCCAAATGGATCTAACAGATATATACAGAACTTTCAATCCTACAGCTAAAGATTATACATTCTTCTCAGCAGTACATGGAACCTTCTCTAGGATTGACCACATACTAGGCCATAAAGCAAGTCTCAGCAAATTCAAAAGAATTAGAATCATACCATGCAGCTTCTCAGACCATAAAGGAATGAAGTTGGAAATGAACAACTCAGGAATCCCTAGAGCATATGCAAACACATGGAGATTGAACAACATGCTCTTGAATGAACAATGGGTCATAGAAGAAATCAAAAGAGAAATCAAAAACTTTCTGGAAGTAAATGAGGATAACAGCACAACATACCAAAACTTATGGGACGCAGCAAAAGCAGTGTTAAGAGGAAAGTTTAGATCAATAGGTGCCTACATCAAGAAATTGGAAAGGCACCAAATAGATGAGCTTTCTATTCACCTCAAGGATCTAGAAAACCTACATCAAACCAGACCCAAATCTAGTAGGAGAAGAGAAATAATTAAAATCAGAGAAGAAATCAACAGGATTGAATCAAGAAAAACATTACAAAAAATCAGCCAAACGAGGAGCTGGTTTTTTGAAAAAATAAACAAAATTGACACCCCATTGGCCCAACTAACTAAAAAAAGAAGAGAAAAGACCCAAATCAATAAAATCAGAGATGAAAAAGGAAATGTAACAACAGACACCACAGAAATAAAAAGAATCATCAGAAATTACTACAAGGACTTGTATGCCAGCAAACAGGGAAACCTATCAGAAATGGATAGATTCCTGGACACATGCAACCTACCTAAATTGAACCAGGAAGACATCGAAAACCTAAACAGACCCATAACTGAGACAGAAATTGAAACAGTAATAAAGGCCCTCCCAACAAAGAAAAGCCCAGGACCAGATGGATTCACTGCTGAATTCTACCAGACGTTTAAAGAAGAACTAACTCCAATTCTTCTCAAACTATTCAGAACAATTGAAGAAGAGGGAATCCTCCCAAATTCTTTCTATGAAGCCAGCATCACCTTAATTCCTAAGCCGGGAAAAGATGCAGCACTGAAAGAGAATTACAGACCAATATCCCTGATGAACATAGATGCAAAAATCCTCAATAAAATTCTCGCCAATAGAATGCAACAACACATCAGAAAGATCATCCACCCAGACCAAGTGGGATTTATCCCTGGTATGCAGGGATGGTTTAATGTGCGCAAGACAATCAATGTGATACCCCACATTAACAGACTGCAGAAGAAAAACCATATGATTCTCTCAATAGATGCCGAGAAAGCATTTGATAAAATACAACACCCGTTCATGATGAAAACTCTAAGCAAACTGGGTTTGGAAGGAACATTCCTCAATACAATCAAAGCAATCTATGAAAAACCCACAGCCAACATCCTATTGAATGGGGAAAAGTTGGAAGCATTTCCACTGAGATCTGGGACCAGACAGGGATGTCCACTCTCACCACTGCTATTCAATATAGTTCTGGAGGTTCTAGCCAGAGCTATTAGGCAAGAAAAAGAAATTAAAGGGATACAAATTGGGAAGGAAGAACTCAACTATCCCTCTTTGCAGATGACATGATTCTTTATTTTAGGGGACCCAAAGAACTCTACCAAGAGACTATTGGAACTCATAGAAGAGTTTGGCAAAGTAGCAGGGTATAAAATCAATGCACAAAAATCAACAGCCTTTGTATACACAGACAATGCCATGGCTGAGGAAGAAATTCTAAGATCAATCCCATTCACAATAGCTACAAAAACAATCAAATACCTTGGAATAAACTTAACCAAGGACGTTAAAGATCTCTACGATGAAAATTACAAAACCTTAAAGAAAGAAATAGAAGAGGATACCAAGAAATGGAAAAATCTTCCATGCTCATGGATTGGAAGAATCAATATCATCAAAATGTCCATTCTCCCAAAAGCAATTTATAGATTCAATGCAATACCAATCAAGATACCGAAGACCTTCTTCTCAGATCTGGAAAATTGGTGCTGAAATTTATATGGAGGCACAAGAGACCTCGAATAGCTAAAGCAATCTTGTACAACAAAAACAAAGCCGGAGGCATCACAATACCAGATTTCAGGACATACTACAGGGCAGTTGTAATCAAAACAGCATGGTACTGGTACAGAAACAGAAGGATAGACCAAATGGAACAGAATTGAAATACCAAGAAATCAACCCAAACATCTACAGCCAACTTATATTTGATCAAGGATCTAAAACTAATTCCTTGAGCAAGGACAGTCTATTCAATAAATGGTGCTGGGAAAATTGGATTTCCACGTGCAGAATCATGAAGCAAGACCCCTACCTTACACCTTACACAAAAATCCACTCAACATGGATTAAAGACCTAAATCTACGACCTGACACCATCAAGTTACTAGAGAACATTGGAGAAACCCTTCAAGATATTGGCACAGGCAAAGAGTTTCTGGAAAAGACCCGGGAGGCACAGGCAGTCAAAGCCAAAATTAACTATTGGGATTGCATCAAATTGAGAAGTTTCTGTACTGCAAAAGAAACAGTCAGGAGAGTGAAGAGACAACCGTCAGAATGGGAAAAAATATTTGCAAACTATGCAACCAGATAAAGGGTTAATAACCAGAATCTACAAAGAGATCAATGAAAACTCCACAAAAACAAAACCAACAACCCAATTAAGAGATGGGCCAAGGACCTCAATAGACATTTTTCAAAAGAGGAAGAAAGAAGGAACTTCACAGAGAATTGAATTTTTTTAATATAGGAGAAAAGAGAGAGAGAGAGAGAGAGAGCAAGAGAGAGATGGGTCCCCCTTACTGGTTCACTCCCCCAAAGGCTTGCAAGAGCTAGTGCTGGGCCAGGGCCAAAACTGGGAGCTGCAAATGCAATCCAGGTCTCCCACATGGTGACAGGAACCCAATTACTTGAGCCATTACTTCTGCTCCTCAGGGTCTGCATAAGCAGAAAGCTGGAGTCAGGAGTCATAGGTGGGAATCTAACCCAAGTACCCCAGAGTGGAACACAGGCATCCTAAGTACTAGGCTCAATGACTGCTCCTGAGACGTGGCTTTTGGGTTGTATCTTTAAAGGTAGGGAATTTACCAGGTAGACAAGGGGTGCAACAGAGGGCAGTGACTCATGGGTGAACTCCCAGTATTCAGAGTGCAATGATTTTCTACCACAATAATTGTAGGCTTGGATGCATATGAGGGAGATGTGTGCACCAGGGTCCAAGAGGGAGGCAGGAGTTACATTTGAGTGCCGCATTGCTACAGTGCTCCTGCCTGATCCTGAAAGTAATGGGGGGCCATCAAAGTTTTGGGGGCAGGATACTCACATTGGTGAGTTTATATCTCAGAAAAAATCACTGTGCCAGTGGTGGATTTGGAGTGGAGTGATCCGATGCTACAACATGTATCTAAGGACAAGATGACTGAGGCTGGTAAGCAAAGCTGGTAAGATAAATGAGCGTTCAGAAACCAGATTTTGTAGGTAAACGGGCCAGGCCTGTGTCAGATCAGACTTGGAGAATGAGAGACAGAGAAGAGGGAAGGCAGAATATGGAAACTAACAGAAGTCATTTCTTAAGAGAATAAATAGGTGGCAGTGCCATCAGCTGTGAGATGAACAGAGGACAAAGGATAAACTTGGAGAGAGAGAGAGAGAGAGAGAGAGAGATGATGATGATGATGGTGGTGGTGGTGGTGGTGGTGGTGGTGGCGGCGGCGGCTTGAGTTTTTCATGAAATATCCAAGCGGAAATGTCCAGTGTCTGGTTGGATGTAGAGTAAGATCTCAAGACAGAGAGAGAACAGAACTGAAAACACCTACCTAGGTTAGGAGCCCTGGGGTCTTTTAAGTGGTATACTTTATGTCTCACTTAAAAGTGGCCCTCCATGATAATAAGCAGGGCCCCAAGAAACTGCTGCCACTACCACAGGTTCCTCATCCTTCCAGATATTTGAGAGAGAATGAAGGGCATTCACAGAAGCCCCACTGTCTTATTAAGAAATTCAGACTCCCAGAGGCTCTATCAGTCATACTTCCTCTTCTCTGAATCCTCACACATTTCTAGTCATCTTTTGGTCAGGAAAAAATAAGTCAAGGCGGATCAACATGGACTCAGCAATGCTCCAGTGTAGGAGACCATGCTGCACACTGTGCAAGGAGACCATGCTGCACACTGTGCAGGGCATGTTCATTCAGTCCCTGCGACAGTCAAGCAGTCTGACTTTCCCTCTTCTGTAGATGAGAATTTTCACGCTCACAGATGTCATTTGGCTTCCTGAGATCACAAAGCAAGTAAGTTTCAGCCCAGATCTACCTAAGCCCAAAGCCCGAGACACAGCATCATGACTGCCACACCCCTACCACAACAAGCCGTGATGGTGTTGCCGCTGCTCCACACCTTCCCATGGCTGATGCTGGCTTTTCTCGGAATGGCCTGTTTTTGAAATCATATCCTTCCTGTGGGCAGAGACTATTGAAATCGTTCTGCTACAAAATGGTTGCTTGGTTTCTTTTTTCTTTATGTCCTTATTTGACAGAATAAAAAGGTGGCAGCCTTGTGTTAGTCCTCAAAATATTCTTTTAATATTTCCTGATCAATGAAATCCAAAATATTGGAGATAACGGCAGGACCTCCTGTTGAAACCTTGACTTTGAAAAGGCGGGGGCCGGGGCCGGCGCCGTGGCTCACTTGGTTAATCCTCCGCCTGTGGTGCCGGCATCCCATATGTGCGCCAGGTTCTAGTCCCAGTTGCTCCTCTTCCAGTCCAGCTCTCTGCTGTGGCCCAGGAAGGCAGTGGAGGATGGCCCAAGTGTTTGGGCCCCTGCACCTGAGTGGGAGACCAGGAAGAAGCACCTGGCTCTGGCTTCGGATCACCGTAGCTCCAGCCGTACGACCATTTGGAGGAAGACCTTTCTCTCTGTCTCTCTGTCTCTGTCTCTGTCTCTCTCTCTCTCTCTCATTGCCTAACTCTATCTGTCAAAAAAAAAAAAAAAAAAAAAGGCGGGGCAGAGGTGATTTAGCCCGTCACCGTGACTGTACATGGAGTAGCTGAGATGCATGGGGATACTCGCTCCCCACACAAGGGCTGCCTCACACCTACCGTTCCAGCACTCACACCAAGAATGAATGGACAAAAGCCTTCTCATGCACCAAGGGCTCGCTCTGGACACATAATCAAGAGAGAGAGGAGCTTATCTTCCAAAGACCATTTTTTACATTCCATTGCCAGTTGTTAAAACAAGACAGAGGGAATTAAGAGACGAATATTAACAATGGAATCTGACAATGTGCCTTTTATATCCTCTCTTCCCCCAGACAAAGGCTCTACCCAGAGCCCATGGGAGGAGAGGTTTTCTCTGAAATCCTTGAGGTCAGCAAACAGGACTATTTTGGGATTCCAGAACCGAAGGCTGCGTGTCTCCTTCCTCTGCCCGCCAGGCAGGAGCCCCACGGTGCTCTGGTTTCTTCTGTTCTGTCAGGCTGTGGCTTTCTGTGCTCAGAGGGGTATTACTCTCATTGCCTCCCTCCCTAGAGAAAAGTAGAGTCTGCAAGTCTACATCTGTGAAAAACAATGATTGTGACCTACTATGTGCCAGGCACCATGCTGCACAACCTCAGGCTTGGCATTTCATTTTATCTTCTTTATTCATTTGAATGCTTTCCTGATTTCAAAAGTGATGTATGCCCGTTACGTTAGAAAATCTGCCCTGAGCTCAGACAAGCCGCACAGCCTCTCTGAGCTTGAGTGTCCTTGTCTACAAAACAGGTACTAGCACAAGACAATACTGCGATGAAAATGCCCCATTTCACCTTCAGAGACAATCACATTGATACTTTGGTATCTATCCCCCAGGCAATTTTCTACATATTTACCAATCATTACTAATTTTTTTCCAAAAATGGAATCACATTATACAGTTGCTTTGTGACTTGTTCAGACACTTTTCCAAAGCAGAGACCTAACTCTCTTCTCTTTGTGGCTTTGCTGTTGTTGGCCCATCCTTGTGATCAAAGATGGAGCATGGGGCAGCAGGTCTGTGACATAAGCGGGAGGATGAAGGAAGCAAGACAAAATAACAGTGATGTGCAAGTGATGGTTATAATCAAAGATGACATAATCACTGGAATTGTACTCGGGGGACAGGCGGCACCAACACTAGCTCAAAAAGCTGTTGGTTGACTAATGTACGGAGGCTGTGGGACTCAGAATAATGCATGGTATGCACAGGTCAGACTGTGGAAGGCAGGGTTTGCCACTCCATGTGTAGGACTCTGTCCTGGTCCTGTTGGTCTCCCTTCCTTTGTCAGTCTGCTTCATTCACTGATGCCTCCGGATCCTTGGGGAGCCATCTGTGTCCGAATATTTGCATTTTGGTCATCTTTGCTTATAATTCGTATCCTCTCTGACAATTTACTTAAGGCTTACATGCCACAGGCAAGAATTGCATCAACGACATCACTGACAGCACCAGACACTGGTGGGCTCATTTTCCAAAGCACACATCTCACAGTGGTAGAACTTAAGAGATTTTCTTTCCTCTGAGATAGTATTACTCTCCTAAAGCGTCTGTTGGAAACACCACAGACTGAGTGACTTAAGCAACAAAACTTTCTTGTCTCACCATTCTGTAGGCTGAAAATCTAAGACCAAGGTGTTAGCAGGTTTGGCTCCTTCGGAGGCCTCCCTCCTTGGCTGGTAGACGAATGCGTTCTCCCTAACTCTTCACATTGTCTTCCCTCTGTGCTCATCTCTGAATCTAAACTTCTTCCCAGAAGGACATCAGTCATACGGGTTAGGGGTCACCTTCATGCCCTCATTTTAACCTGTTTATCTCTGCAGAGAGCCCTATCTCCCAATACAATCATATTCTAAGGTACTATAGCTCAGGACACAACCATGTGAATGTCGGGGATTCACAATTTAGCTGGTCACAAAAGGACATCCTGCAAGGTGCTTCAGGAATAGTTTGTCTTTCTGGTCAGTGTTGGCCTCAATCCTCAACCTCATGTCTCACTGTTGGTTTTGACCCTCTCTACACACCATTGAGGCAATAAAGGAACCTTCCAGAGCTTTTAGTCTAGGCCAGAGGACATCAAATTCCAGACTCTGTACTCAGTGGCTTCCTGTCCCCTGGGTCCCTCCTCATAACAGCACTACCCCAATCAGAAGCCATGCAGACACTCGTTGAGGGCTCCTATTAAGAGTCCTTGCTTGGTTGCACTCCAGACAGGGACATGGACTTGGAGAAGAAAGATCCAACAGAGCAGAATCAAAATCCATCAGGGAGGGGTTCAAGATCCCCAAGTTAGATTTATTAGCAGATGACTGGTTGGGCATACAAGTGCAGGCAAAAACTGCAGGTAAATCCTACTGGCCTGATTTTGGAGTGACTGAAGATGGTGGAAGAGCTGATGGTAGGCTCCAAATCACATGCCTGTACACCCAGGAACCCTGGAGCAGAAGGAATGGAAGGAGAGACTAAGTCACTGTATTAGACTTGTTGTGATCCAGTGGCTCTCCCATTCCATCCGTCCTGTGACCCCGACTACAGCCCCACTTACAAAAAGAAATCAGGGGCCGATGCTATGGTACAGTAGGTTAATCCTCCACCTGCAGCGCCGGCATCCCATATGGGTGCTGATTTAAGTCCGGTTACTCTTCTTCTGATCCAGCTCTCTGCTATGGCCTGGGAAAGCAGTGGAAGATGGCCCAAGTCCTTGGGCCCCTGCACCCACATGGGAAGACTTGGAGGAAGCTCCTGGCTCCTGACTTTGGATCAGCCCAGCTCCAGTCATTGTGGTCATTTGGGGAGCAAACCAGTGGATGGAAGACTTTTCTGTCTCTCCCTTTCACTGTCTGAAACTCTGCCTCTCAAATAAATAAATAATATCTTTTGTTAAAAAAAATCAAGGTTATTTATACTGTCACTAGGCTTGGATGAGGTCCAAATTCAAGTCTATCTGCTTCAAAATGTATGCTACTAATTTACTTCCTTGATGAATCCCTATCCTTAAATCCAAGAAATATATAGGAGAATGAGAAAAGTTACAGAAATCTAGAACATGAAAATCACTGTCCTCCAAATAAGGGTATAGCCTAAAAACTGTAGAAAAGAGACACTGGTGAGCAAGTTTCGGAAAAATTCCCTAGGATAATTCTCTATTTTCCAGTAGCTTCCCTGTCTCATCCCCAGTCCCCATGCTCCCTTGAGACAAGCCAGGATAAAGACTGGCATGGCAAAGACTGAATACAGGAGAGAAAAACACTGCATAAGCAGACACAGATGTGATAAGGCCTCCTCTTGTTTACCTGGATGCTTCTTCCACAGAGCACCCAGGGGGTCATTCAGAAATGCAGCTCCAAGTGTCACACTCTCCTACCTGAAGTTCCATGGCATTGCACTGAATAAAATCCAAGCTCACTGCATGCCCACCAGTGTCCCTTCCTTTTGTCCCAAGACCCAGCTCCAGCCTCATTCTCTCTCTGCACCTCTTCTTTTTCTAAGATTTATGTATTTATTTGCTAGGCAGAGTTACAGAGAGGCAGAGAAAGAGAGAGACAGAGAGAAAGAGAGAGAGAGAGTCTTCCATCCATTGCTTCACTCCCAGATGGACACAACAGCCAGAACTGTGCTGATCCCAAGCCAGGAGCCAGGAGCTAACTCTGGGTCTCCCACACGGGTGCAGGGGCCCAAGGACTTGGGCCATCCTCCACTGCTTCCCCAGGCTATAGCAGAGAGCAGGACTGGAAGTGGAACAGCCAGGATTCGAACCAGCACCCATATGGGATGGGCAGGGAGTGGCTTTACCCAATATGCCACAGTGCCGGTCCATCTGCACCTCTTTTTACTAACTCATCCTTCAATTACATATGAGAGCAGGGCCATGCTCTCTCTCCACAGTTCCTAGCAGAGAAAAGGCACTCAGAGAAACCCAGTAAGTGAATGTGAGAACAAATGAATGAATTACAAGAGAGCATTGTGGGTATTCCTGGCTTAGCAGTTCTCCTCTAGTGGGTGACTCAGGGCCTAGAAACCCTGCATCTGTGTCTCTGGATTTCCTGGACCCTCAGAGTCTTCCCCACCCAGCCAGCAGGTGAAGAAACAGAATGGGTAGCAGTGAGCATCCCTGCTACCCAAGGCCACCAGCTAACTGCAAAGGACAGCCATGAGCCTGAGATGAAGGAAGTGGGATAGGATGGATACAGCATGGACTTCGGAAAGGCCCTCAAAGTTATCTACTCACACTCTCCAAAGTTGGGCTCTTTCCCTGTCCAGCCCCCTGGCCTTTCTTCCAGCCTCTGGCCCATTTGCTCGGCACCTTGACCTTCCCCCACACACAGCTGTTGTTATCCATGTAAGAAGAGGCGGGAGTGTGGGGACGGTGATGATATTTCTCTGGAGGGCAGGCCTTGAGCTAGGTTCCTCTGCCCCTTGCTGCCGCCTGCCCCATCCTGGCTGTCATAGCCCATCTGTCCTGCGACACCAAAACACCATTCCCTCGAGGGCTTCCGAGCCACAGGGATGACTTGCAGTTCTGGAAGTTGGGAAGTCCAAGACCAGTGCACCAGGAGATGCGGCTCCAGTAGGAGCAGCTTCCACATAGATAGCACTCTGCCCATGTCCTCTCCCAGAAGGGGAGGCAGCTCCTCCGAGGGCCCCTTCCACCAGGACGCTAATCCCACTCCCAGGGGCACCACCCTCATGACCTCAGTGCCTCACCTGCTAACACCATTGCCCTGGGGGTTGGGAGTTCAACACATAAATGGGGCCCAGCGACACACACATGGAAACCATAGCAACAGCCAAGCACTGGGCACACAGGGAGCTCTCTGCAGCTGCCCTCACACCAAGACCCAGGTGGACCAGACCACGCATCAGACGGGCTGTGTCAGCACAGACACTGGTTTTGCACGAGAGAGTCCGTTTTCCACCAAGAGGCCCTGGAGGCCAGCTGACACCCTCTGCCTGTGCCCTGACAGCCCAGCCAGGAAGGGCAAGTGGAGGGACTGAAATTTCACTTTCTCAGAAAGAGCAGATTCAGCAACTGTGGCTGCTACAGGAGACACAGATCTGTGCCGGCTTAATTTCTCTCAGCCTTTATCGCCATACACAAAGCAGGAGCTATTACGCCCTGTCCGGCAGCCAAGGACTCGCCTTGTCAGGCGTCAGTGAAACGATACCCCGGCCTGCAGATGGCTCCTTTCCCCTAAGGCTGGGATCCTCTCCTGCCCCCTGGGGCGACTCTTCCCAGTCAGGACAGACACGGTCTTTGCCATCCAGGGCTTTTGGAAAACCAAGTCTCTTCCAGAAACTGAGCCCTCTGGAAAACAGTCACAGGGGCCAACACACCCTGGAGACTGGGGCTCTGCCTCCATGTCGCGAGAGCCCTGAGATGGGGAGGGGATCTTTACTGGGAGCCCCTGGTTGAGAAGCAATAGCCGGCCTAGAGAGAGAGGTTGTCCCAAGTTGTTCCAAACCTGGAGCTCTTGTATCAATGTTAAACATCAAAGACTAGTCAGAGCCCGCCAGGAGGCTCCTCACAGCCTCACAGCAGGAAAGAGACAGCCGGGAAGGAAGTTCGGCCAGCACCACCTGTCTCCATGATCTCCTGCCCCCAGGACTCCATCTCAGCCTGGTGCTGCACCTCTGATTCCACTATGGAGGCTCCCTTAAGAGGCCATATATTGTGCCCAGCTCACCTTGGCCCAGCCCCTGCCAGGGCAGCCCAGAAGCATAAGAGTATCCATGTGCTTCCCTGCCCAGAGCAGCCCTCAACCAGTGCTGGGGGAGTCGGTGGCTCGGTGCCTCAATTTCCTTGCCCCCAGAGGGGGTGGGGGCAGCTCTGAGGTGCACTACACATGGTCTCCCAGGGTCCCTAGCAAGTCGTGCCCCCACTGTACAAAGCTATCTCCTGCTCAGTCACTCACCCTGTCTTGCCTTCCTTCCCTTCCTTAGCTCACTCGCAACTCCCAACCAGTAAACCTTGGGATCACCGCCCCAATAAACCATGGTACCCTGCTCTTTCTTTCCAGGGCTGCATTCAGACTTCTGCACATCCCAGTCTCCACTCATGATTGTCTGCCCCAGCTCGCATCACTGTCCCCCATCTCCACCAAACACAGCAAGGGCACTGCCCCTACCTTGGCCCATGCTGCAGAAGCAACCTGAACCCTCCACCCCCACTTCTTCCTGCATGACTCCCAGCCCTGAACACAGAATCCCTCATTTCCTCCGAGGGAGGTTCCAGTTCTGTCTTCCCCAGAGCGATCCCAGCCACCCTTGCCCCTGTGTTGAAGTGCACATGGCATGCACGGTGCTCACAGTCTCTCCTCCAGCCTGCCTGCTGGGCAGAGAGCCCCCCATGTTTCCTGGGTCCCGACCCTTGGGGTGTAGATTGAGGAAAGGCATCATGGATGGGGAGACAAGAAATTCTGAGAAACGTGTGATTTTATCATTTCTGGAATCCTTTCTTGAGGAAACAGATAGATCTCAGAGAGGGAGAGAAAGGGCATGAGCCAGAAGCACTTCCATTTGAAAAAGAGTTGTGGGGCAGGAAGGAAGAGGAGGAGGGAAGAAGGTGGGAAGGAGGAGGAAGGAGAGGAGAAGGAAGACAAGAGAAATCAGGGACCACTCTCAGCCTAAAATGATTAGTTCTTGGAGGGAAAAATGAGTCTCTTTTCTTCTTTAAGTTATAAGTTTTGCCTTTTGTGATGCCAGCCTGCCTTTTTTTTTTTTTTTTTTTTTTTTTGCGTCTTCCATAAAGAGATTTGAAAGGGACCAGCGCTGTGGTGTAGTAGGCTAAGCCTTCACCTGCAGCACCAGCATCCCATGTGGGCACTGGTTAGTGTCCCAGCTGCTCCTCTTCTGATCCGGCTCTCTGCTATGGCCTGGGAAAGCAGTAGAAGATGGCCTGAGTCCTTGGGTCCCTGCACCCATGTGGGAGACCCAGAGGAGACTCCTGGCTCCTGGCTTCAGATTGGCCCAGCTTTGGCCGTTGCGGTCATCTGGGAAGCGAACCAGCAGATGGAAGGCCTCTCTCTCTGTCTCTCCCTCTAACTTTGTCTCTCAAATAGATAAATAAATCTTAAAAAAAAAAAAATTGCTGGTAAAGCCACCGCCCACAGTACCAGCATTCCATATGGACGCTGGTTCGAGTCCTGGCTGCTCCACTTCCAATCCAACTCTCTGCTATGGCCTTGGAAAGCAGTAGAAGATGGTCCAAGTGCTTGGGTCCCTGCACCCATGTGGGAGATCAAGAGGAAGCTCCTGGCTCCTGGCTTGGAATCAGCTCAGCTCTGGCCATTGCAGCTACTGGGTAGTGAACCAGCAGATGAAAGACTCTCTCTCTCTCTCTTTCTCTCTCTTTCTCTCTCCCTCTCTCTCTGCCTCTGCTTCTCTGTAACTCTGCCTTTCAAATAAATAAATAAATCTTTTTTTAAAGAAGAGCTGTAAATATCACAATGCCATAGCCATAGAACAGATCAACTTTATGCCTCATCACACCTGAAAATCTTACAAAAGGTCCAAATCTCTATTTTATCTCAGAAACAGAGATTACCTCAGACTCCTTCCCTCATCTCCTTCCAATAAAACCATCCACTTTCCCTGCCCCCTGCCCTCGAGCAGAGAAGGGGATGGTGGGCACCCTAGGGCCATGTGCCTGCTCCCCTGGCCCAAGCTGGAGACACCCCCGCTCTCTCCCACCGCGCCCTGAGTCTGACAAGCCACCCTAATGGATTGACCGTGGCCTTTCCTGGAGGGGCTAAATATAAAACTTTCCTGCACTCCTCTTGTCAAAGTTAAAAGCTTTTCATGTCTGTGTTAATGTTTTTTCTGTCTGCTGGCTCCGGTGACAGATGCGGCATCTTGTGCTGAGTAACTGGAGAGTGAATGGCTGGCAGGGGCCGGCAAGGGAGCGGTAATTTATCTCCAAGAGTTTAAGCAGGATGACATGGCTAGGAACAGGAGGGGGGCGCGGCTGTCACCTGATTACTAATTCCAAGATTTCTCCTCCAAGAGGGAGAAGGAGTGAGCGAAGATGAAGGGTACAAAAAGCAAATCAATAAACAGGTTAGCGTCTGCGTCGTTATTAACTCTCGGCCTGTCAGCACCCCATCGAAGCGATGGCTCGAGGCGGCCTCGGATTTAATGGTCAGTGCCATAGATTTACTGTAAATGTTATCAGAGGCAAGGGCGGGGGCCACAAGGAGGCCTTCATTGACAAATCATTGGATCGCGCTTGGATGCGTGAAGCCACTTCTGAACATGCATAAGTAACCGGGGAGCTTAGGTCCTGGGTCCACTCTCTCTGTCTGACTTAAACGTTGCCACCTTCACTTCTGGAAGGTTCCAACAGCAGGTTTCCCCTAAATCTTTCCAAGGGCCTCCTGATCTGGCCCTCAGAGAACGTAAAATATATCAAACAGCAGATCTGCCCCAAGGAACCTCTGGGATCCAGACAGCGAGAGCCAGGAAGGAGCCTTTTGCCAGAAAGCCCTCCAGGAGCCAAGCTGCCCTGCAGCAGGTGAGGTGCATCTCAGTCCTAAAGGAAGCATCGCCTGAGCTCAGGGGCCAGGGCCTGAGCATGCCTATTTTTAAGATTTATTTTATTTATTTGAAAGGCAGAGTGTCAGAGAGACTGGGAGAGACAGAAATCTTCCATCCACTGGTTCTCACTCCAAATGGCTACAGCTGAGGCTGCACCAGGCTGCAGCCGGGAGCCTGGAATTCCAGTCGGGTCTCCCACATGGGTGGCAGAAGCCCAAGCACTTGGGCCATCATCCACTGCCTTTCCAGGCATGGTAGCAGAGAGCTGGATGGGAAGCAGTGGAGCAGCTTGGACTGGAACCAGCTCCCCAGTACAGGATGCCAGTACCACAGGAAGCAACTTCACCCACTGTGCTGCACCACAACGCCAGCCCTGGGAGTGCCACTGTAATGTCCCTTTTGATCACTCTCCAACACTTGAGCTTCCCACCTTCTGCACCAACTAACTGCAGATTCTGGAAGAGAGGATTTTTGACTATGCCCACTCATTAGGATGCAGGTTGCTGTCTTACCTTTGGGCCAGAAGCCATGGAAGAACAAGAATTTAAGAGCAGGTAGACTTGGTAACCAGAGAGCATGGTAAAGTAGCTGTCCAGGAACTATCTCCAGGAGCAGGGCCACTTGTACAGTTGTTCAGGCTGTACACTCCACAAGTCATTCATGTCATCATCTGTGTGAATAGCACTCCCTGGAGTTGTTCAGTGTGAGAACGCCCCAGGCACAGGCAGCAGTCCCAACAAAGAAGCAGGGTCAGGTGGGCCATGGAGAGAAGCAGCTGCCTGCAGAAATGAACCTTACCCCACACACGCCTTGCAGTGGTGCTTATTGAAGGCTGAGCAAGTTCCTGTGGAATCAGTAAATTCCAAGTAGAGTCTGAGGGCACTGCCAAGCAGCCAGGGTTGTCTAAGTGCTTGGGAGAGTTTTGAACGCCCTCTAGAACTCACACCACTGAAAAGTGTTCTGCTGCTGCGTAAGTGAGAAAAAGCCTGTAGGAAACTCGAGGTCTGCAGATCTTTGTCTGAGCTAGGCTGACCATACTGTTTCAAACCAAGTGTGCCGATTCAAGGTTTGGCAAAGGAATTCTGTTCTCCTGAGGATGATGAAAAGCTTAGATGCAAAAATACTCCACCCTCCCTAGGCATGGAGGTTGCTCCTGGGGCCAGTAGCAGAACCTTTAAGCAGCTGGACTCTCAAAAGTCATGGAAAGGGGTGAGCTCCAGGTCTCTCCTCACCGAAGACTCGGGGCAGATAAGCCTGGTCTGAGCTGGGGTCCCCCAAATCGAGCCTCTAAACAAGGACTTGGAAGGTCTCTTATCTAGGAGGTGAACTCTGGGAGCAAAAGTAAGGGAGAAAAGCCAGCCGCTGGGGTGTCCTTAAACAAGTCACCCCTTTGGGCAAGCTGACTGCAGCCCTGCTGGCCACTCGGAAGAAACCACACAGACTGTTCCTCAAGGTCACCATACTGAGGGGCAGGTGAGGGGCGCGCCCCAACACCTTGGAGGAGTATCTGCAGGAGGCTGAACAATTTCCTGGGATGAAAAAGAGCCCCTGGGCACTAAAATAAAATAGCCATGGAGGCAACAAGACAGGAGGAGCTGCGACAGCAGGAGGACTTGGCTGGGTCGAGGGGATGTGGATAAGACATCACCACGTCTTCTGCAGGACTCGGCCTCGGTGTCCACCAGGCTCGCCTGACCACCTGCCCCTCCTCTGCTGCAGAAACGCCAAGTACTCAAAACCACCCTCTTTTGGATGCACCTGCTGCTGTCTCCCGCATATACAGAGTCGGGTGAATCTGCACCTACAGCCGAGGATCCTTGCGGATTTTCCAGCCACGCTGACCGAGGAGGAGCCCCTATCTGGGACTGGCCTGTGGTGGTGCAGGTTGGGAGACATCTCTCGGGGACCGAGATACCTGCCATGCTCAAATGGGAACACCCTAAAGGTTGATCTTTATGTTACTGTGGGACACGCTTGATGACTGGCAGGGCGGCCAGATCCCTTATTCTGCATTTACAGCTTTGCCCTGCTCTGCAACTGACATTTTACGGCCCCCTTGCGAGGTCAGCATCGTAATCCACGTTTTCCTGGCAAAGACACTGAGGTCCAAAGTGACGAGGTGATAATGGGTGGCAGGGCACACCCAGGGGCTTTGGGTCAGAAGCCTGGAGCTGCCGCAGGATAAGAGTCACCTGCAGAGCTAACCCTGTAAAAGCCACCAGGGGATGGTCACAGCCCAGAGGGAAGCCGTCAGCCTGTTCATTTTCAGTGTACTTACCTTCCTGGTTGCTTCTCAGCTCTTCTCTCAGTGGAACCAACTGCACATTTAAATTGCCCCCAGGGAGCCTGAACTAGTGTTTGAAATACCTCCAGTGGCTTCTGCTCTCCTCTCTGGCCCTGTCTAAACCATCACCCCTGCCCCACCCTTCCCTGCTTCTTCTCCTTCAGCAGGGACCACTGCTCAATTCGCGATGTGTGACACGGCTCCCTTACTTATGGTCTGCTTCCCTCACCAGACCAGTGCCACAGCTTCCTCTGTGTTGTTCGCTGCAGAGTCCCTAGACCACACAGAAGGTGTGCAAAAACTCCTGGTCAGAGCCTGACATGCAGAACATGCTGAACCCAGGTGGCCCCTGGGTGCCTCTGGGCAGGTTCCCATTGCCCCTCAACTCCAGCCTGAACACCAGGCCCAATGCTAGCCACCCACCAGGAATCTCCTGATACGGCCAAACCATGTGTGTACAGCAAAGCTGGGTAGAGTCGTGCTCCCGGCACTCACAAGAAGACACCCCGTGATCTCTGGCCACCCTGGGAGGGGAACACAGGAAGTCAGAGAGAGGCAGGACAGGCAAGGACCTAAGAGGTGAATTAGGCTCCTGGGGTCCTAGAGGCTTAGAGTGCATGTGTGTGACGTACACAAACACACACATACACACACACATGCACAAACCCACCTCTTTAAATGTCTGTGTCCCTCCAAACTCAAACCCCAATGTGATGGCGGTAAGAAGTGAGGCCTTGGGGTATAAGCCTTACTTGGAGGAATAATGAAGTCACGAGGGCTCTGCCCTCAGGAATGGGATGTGTGACTTTATGGAGGCTTCCCAGCCCATCCCTGTCTTCTGCCATGAGAGGACACAGTGTTCAGCCCCTTCTGTCATGTGAGAACACCAGGACTAAGGAACACACCCTCACCAGACACCCAATCTGCTGGCGCCTTGACCTGGAACCTCCCAGCCTTCAGAACTGCAAGAAGCAAGTCTCTATTGTCTAAATTCCACAACCTGAGATATTCAGTCACAGAGCAGGAATGGACTGAGACAACCACCTATGTGCAGGTACACCCACACCCCTCTACAAATGTGTGTGCATCTACACACATGCATACACACCTACACGCATGCACATACTTAAATATATGTATGGATACACGGATACACCCCCGCAGGGAAACGTGTATATGTACACATGACACAGGTGCATGTACAACATATATGTGTGTGATGCGTGTATGCATATGCATGCATGTTGCCATGTACACGCATGCATGGATGCCATGTGATGTGTACATGTACATAGACACACACAGAGACCCATCAGGCTCTTTCCTCTTCACTCACTGGTGTCCCATTTCCTTACGAGTTGTATCCAACACTCTGGTCTCCATCTCTGCAAGCACGGAGCCATCCTCCCTTCTCTCAGGACACAAGAGCTCTCCACACCCTTTCTGAATCGGTGCTCGCAACATCCCACCTCGTCTGCTGAGAAACGGCTGTTAAGAGGCGGGTGCCTCAGGACGGAGCCCCATCTTCCCTCCCAACAGGCTTGCAAAGGCACCAAGGGTGGGGGAAGGAAAGAAAAGACCTGAAGCCCCTCTGTGAAGTCCTCTGACTTGGTGAGGGCCCTAACAGGCAGGTGGAAAACCTGCTCCTTGGAGCGAGTGTTTGGCCTAGCGATTACAGCACCAGGTAAGATGCCCATGTCCCACATCAGAGCACCTAGGCTTGATTCCAGTCTCTTCCCCTGACTCCAGCTTCCTGCTGATGCAGACCCTGAGAGGGTGGAGGTGGCTCAAGTAACGGGGTTCCTACCACCGGAGTGGCAGACCTGGATTGAGTTCTCAGGATGCCAGCTATTGCAGGCATCTGGGGCGTGAATCAGCAGGTGGAAGCGCTCTGTCCCCTCTCGCTGTCTGTATTTCTCTACCTCTCTAATTCATTAGACTGATTCCTGTTGACAGATGTCAGTATTCTGTCTCTCAGAATTACATAGATTCTCAGAAGGGGGAGACGGGGTGGCAGTGTATATATGGCTGGCTGTGTGTGTGTGTGTGTGTGTGTGTGTGAGAGAGTGGGGGCGAGTTTAGGGAATGTGTTTGTGATGTTTTCACACATATAATCTGCATGTGTCAATGTGACTTATCTGAGGTATTTGTGTGTGGTATGTTGACATATATGTCTACATTCCATATATGTATACACACAAATATGTTATGTGCATGTTTGTGTGGCTTATGTGTTATGTGTGTGGTGTGTATCACATGTGTACATATATTTGGTTTAATACAAAAAAGTACTTGTAACTTACAAAGAAAATCACAAAGGGGACTCCCCTAGGAGAGGCCACACAGCTGAGGACAGAACTGGGGCCTCAAACACCCCAAAATTGCTCAGGGAAAAGTGGGCATTGGAGGCATCACTGTTGAACTCCATAGGAAAAATCCCCTCAAACTCAGCCTGGGAGAAATTGATTCCAGGGGAGGGAGGTGGGGCCTACAGACAGAAAATGATCCCTGAAAGGTGGGTGAAAAGTCCCACAGGGAATCTGCAAGATGATGGCTCTCTGGAAGAGAGGAAAGCCCAGGGAGGCCCCAGAGGTGCCTGTGCAGAGATCCCTCCCCGGGGTTTTTCTCCAGCCATGGTCCAGAGCAGCCCTGGGTTTACCCTGTAACCCTCTGCTCTCCTGCAGAACAGACAGCCTGCTGCAGTGGGGAAGGACCCGCTGCTGGCACCTGAGCCAGAGCATCCTGGGAGGCAGGGAAGGCGACAGACACATGGACAACAGGAGTGGAGGCACGGTCTCAGGAGGCAAGCAACAGCCCCCGAGGGAACAGTGGCTGGATGGGCACCAGAAGTGTCGGACAAGGTGACCTCCCCCAGCTGGCACCACACTCCCTATGGGCCCATAACCCTCACCAGACGCCCGGCCCCTTTTGGGGCAGTGACTGAGCTAGGCCATCCATGGGGGATGTGCCAAACAATTACTTTCCTTATTGAATATCTGATTAATTATTCAAGAGCCAAATCAATTATTCATATCTCATTTAAGTGAGGGGGGAAAAGCCACTGCCCCCTGACAGAAGATTCTGAGCGCCTCCCAAGGCCCTGGGGATGGAGTCGTCAGCGGGAGAAATTGTCACAGCAGGAGTGCAGTGCTGCCACACTGCTGCAGCCACCACAGCCTCCCCCTGCACGCGGCATCATCCAGGCATACACACCCCTGCTCACACTATGACAGGTGCACACACACTGAGCACCCCTGCAGCTGCCAGTCAGGTTCCAATCGTAGGAATGGTGCGGGGGAACAGTCACGCAAAGACACAACCACAAAAGGGAAAGAATGGCATGCTTGCACAGGAAAAGAAGCCAGTCCTTGGTCCACCAGGGAAGGCCACCATGGCAGAAGCAGGCACCACACAGCCTGGAGAGCTTGGAGGCAAGGGGGTCCTATGCCAGGCACTGGTTTCAACCCCATCCCCTACCCCCAGCCTACTTCTGAGGATGGTGCTTCCAGGGAGCATCTAAGCAGGACTCATGCACCAGGAGGCTTATGTGGCAGAAACTTTGCCACTGTCCCTCCAAGCAGGAAGTTGGACTTGAGATCGCTCCTTACAGATGGAGAAACTTAAGCCCAGAGGAAGCTGCTGGCTGACCCTTGGGCACCCAGAGCCAGGACCAGGACCCAGGCAAGCAGTCGCTGGGCTCCACGGTATCATGCAGGTGGGGAGGGCCCATGGCTGTGGCTGCCTGTTCCGCCCCAATCAAGGTCTTTCCTTAGCCGTCAAGGCTGGAGGATCCTGCCCAGGTACCTCTCCAGAAAGGTCTGGGCAGGCGTGAGCCATTAACAGCTTCCCCTGTGCTTCTTGTCCCACGGAGTCTCTGTCTTCCTCTGTCTGTCTCTTGTTCATGTACTTGCTCTGCCTGCGTGTGTTTCTCTCCCTCTTCCTCTCTCTATTCCCACTTCTATCTCACTGTGTCTTTGTCTCTCACTCTTTGCCCTTCTGTCTCTATTCCTCTCTGTTATTCTTCCTATTATTCCCTTATCCACTACTCACCTCTGCCACTCCGTCATCATCTCTCTCACACTCTCTATTCATGTCTTCCCCTCCGTATCTCCCCCTCTCTCCTCTTTTCTGTCTTTCCCTTCTTCTTTCTCCCTATCCCAAGACCCAGCCCCACAGCTGGGACCAAGCCTCTTCCTTCCTCCAGCCCCCAGCCTGACCAGAGCCCGGAGCCCCACACCCACTAATCAAATCTGCGACCTGATTCAATTACACCCAGCAAAAACGCAGACGTGTAACCTTGTTAATATCACGTTTATTAGAGGGAGGGGAGGAGAAAATTAAGATAGACTTCGTGTTGCTGCTAATTAGAAAAATTGAGACTTTACATCTGCGTAGTGCTAAGCAACATGTGGTGGTAACAGATGTGGGTTCATTACACAGCTGCACGGGGCGGGGAGTGGGGGGTTGGCGGGTGGAAAACCTTCCCTACCCAGCCTCCCTCCCAAGGTGCAGCCTCACCACAGCAGCCCAGGCCTGACGACGTCCTCAGAGCAAGAAGTCCAGGGCATGAGAGCGAGGCAACTTTGTACAGTGGCTGAGAAGCCAGCCCTGGAGCCAGACCTGAACTCAGACCCAGCTCCTCCACCTATCAGCTGTGTGATGGAAGCCAGCCTATAATCTCTCTGTGCCTTGATTTCCTCATTCACAAAAAGATAATATGGGCATAAGCACAGGAAGAAAAAATGAAATAAAGCAAATGAGTGGCAAAGCACAGGCTGGATTCCAATCATGGGTCCCAAGCAGTGGCCAGTATGGGGGTTCAGTTTTGCTGTCACAGTCATCGTCCAGCCTTGTTCCACACTCCTCCACCACCCCTAAGCCTGACAATGACCAAAGGGAGCCAGGGCTCAGCCCACCAGCCCCTGGGGGCTCCATAGATCTGAAATGGCCCCAGAATCTTTCATTCTTGAACCTTGGACTTGACTTGGGAGGGAACTTTGGAAGAATGAGAATGAGAGCACACAGTGAAAGCCCTGCTCCCAGGGCCAGGGGAGGGAGGGCGTGTAAGCCAGAGAGGATGCCAGGCAGAGCTTCCAGATTTAGGGAAAAAGAAATTTTATCACACACACAGACACACACACACACGGTGCCTAGTTAAATTGAATTTCAGATAAATAAGAAATTACTGTTTAGGATAAGCATGTCCCATGCAACATTTGAGACATGGTTATGCTAAACAATTATTCCCTGCTTATCTGAACTCCAAATTTAACTGTATTCACCCTAGCTGGAATGCCAGGACACGCTGGAGCTAGGACAGCATCCAGGGCTCCCCTGTGCCACCATCCATGAATAGAATAGGAAAGGACTAGAACCTCCACTTCCTTGTGCCAGCCTCAGGGGCTCAGCCCAGACCCCTGGCACCAGAGCCTCTATCAGAACCAAGTGGAGAGGCCTCTGGCTCAGCTCACAGCACCTGCACATCCCTTGGGTAGATGGGGCCTTGGCCTGGGAGGAGTCCAGCTTCCACCTGCAGGATAGCATGTCTGGCAGAGTTGTGGACAGAGCACAGATGTCCATGAAATGTTGCCTCCGTGTCCTTCTCTGCCTCTTCTCCCTCCTGTGGGAAGCCCTCTGGCCCTGGGTCTCCTGATAGGGAGCACAGCCCACAGGAGCTCCCTGGAGGTTCATCATTCACGTGTCTGCAGGGATGCACAGAAGGGACTTGAAAACACAAAGGAAGATCCCTCTGTTGGCCATGAAAAATGCAGTACTGAGGGGACTCCGAGGGGAAGGCAGAGGCTGGACCCACCTCTGCCACCGCACCGCCAATCAGGTCACAGCCAAAGTGTACCAGGAACCAGGGAAGATGGAACAAGGCTGAGAAATGCAATCAGTGACAACAGATGGCTGTGTCAGGCCAGGACAAGGATGCCTGGGGAGAGTTCCACAGGATGTGAATGTGATGGGGGGGGCATAGGGGCAGCCTGAGTGAAAGTTCGCCAATTGGGGTCACCCTATAGCCCACCTGGCTAGTCCCACCCCACAGCCCAACCAGCTAGTCCACCAAAGCTCCCCAGAGGGGAGCCCTCCAGGGTCCATGAGGGACTGCAGAGGTTCAGTTAAGGTGTACCAAACCCCCAGAGTCTAGCTCGGGGTTTCACTTCCATTACCAAATAGTGGCGTGTGTGCTAGGCGCAGCTCTAAGTTCTTGGCAGAGACCCGTTTGTTCCTTTTCCTCACCATGCCGGCTGCTCTCCACTTGCCCTTTTCCCACCTGTCCTCTCAACCTCTCCAGCAGGTTCCATGCCCAGGAGGCTGACCTCTACCTGCTGTGGCACCTGCCCTCCAGCTGTCGGTTGGGTTCTGGCAATGGGAGGCACCTGTAAGAGCCAGGAGGACCTGTGGTGACTCTGCGTGCCTCTGTGGCCACAGATGTAGGTGAGTGAGCAGGTGCGGTTCCAAGGCTCAATCGTTTCCTGCTCTTGTTGGCCCAGGTGTGCCTCATCGCCCCCTTCTGCATCCTTAATCCTGTCCTCACTGTGGAAACAGTCCTTTTTCACAGAAATCCTTTTGGGTGTGCCATTTATTTCCTGCCAGGGTTTCTGCTGATCTAACAATCCTGTGAAGTAGGTGCCTGTATCACCCCCATCATGAAAATGAGACAGGAAGAGTTGAGGGACTGACCGAAGAGTGTCCCAAGAGGAGACCACTCCTGTGCACCTAAGGACTGTTCCTTCCTGCCATGAACCCTGAGACCCTCCACACACCAGCCTTGTTCCTGTCCCTCTTGGGTCCCTCAGCAGGCAAGGCTGGGCTTCCAGCTGTCAAGTTCAGAGTTCATCTGATCATTGAATAAATGAGATCTCGGTCCCTAGAGCAGGAAAGGCTTGGAATATAGGATTCCACTGCCTTAGAAGCTGGGAGAGTGTAGTCTCTGGGCCTGCGCATCAGAACAAAGATTGCAAAGCCTATGGCCAAGTCCTCGTCTGCGTACTATGAGAGAGTCCTGTAAAAACCCCCAGCTGAGTCACGGGGGCCTCAAGTAGCATTTGAAACCAGTGATTCTCAGCCAGAGTAGTTGTGCCCCCAGGAGGCATTTAATAAGATCTAGAGAGGCTGGCATTGTGGCATAGCAGGTTTAGTTGCTGCCTGTGATGCCAGCATCTCATATAAGTGTTGGTTCAAGTCCCAGCTGCTTGATTTCCAATCTAGCTCCCTGCTAATGTACCTGGGAAGGCAGTGGAAGATGCCCCAAGTCCTTGGACATCTGCCACCTACATGGGAGACCCAGATGGAGTTCTGGGCTCCTGGCTTTGGCCAGGCCCAGGCCCAGCTATTGCAGCTATGGGGAGTGAACCAGCAGGTGAAAGATCTCTCTTCCTCTCTATCCGCTACTCTGTGTGGTGTGGTGAGTGTGTGTATGTATGTTGTGTGTGTTTTCCTCTCTCTCTGTAACTCTGCCTTTCAAATAAATAATCTAGTTTAAAAAGATCTAGAGAGGCCGGCGCCACGGCTCACTAGGCTAATCCTCTGCCAGCAGCACCGGCACTCCGGGTTCTAGTCACGGTTGGGGCGCTGGATTCTGTCCCGATTGCTCCTCTTCCAGTCCAGCTCTCTGCTGTGGCCCGGGAAGGCAGTGGAGGATGGCCCAAGTGCTTGGACCCTGCACCCGCATGGGAGACCAGGAGGAAGTACTTGGCTCCTGGCTTCAGATTGGCGCAGTGCGCCGGCCGTAGCGGCCATTTTGGGGGTGAACCAACGGAAGGAAGACCTTTCTCTTTGTCTCTCTCTCTCTCACACACACTGTCTAACTCTGCTTGTCAAAAAAAAAAAAAAAGATCTAGAGAGATACTAAATGATCAAAATCTGAGAGGTAATATTACTGGCAATATAATAATAGTAATACCAGCCATGCTTCTCAACACCATACAATGCACAGGATGATCCTCAGCCAGCCTAAAATGCCACCAGTGCCAAAGGTGATGCTAGGGTTTGTCCTCACCAAAACTCAAGTCAAGCCTTAATTCTTCCATGCGGCAGTGTTGGGAGGTGGGGCCTAAGCAGAAAGTGTTTGCATAGATTGAGGCTTTCTCACGGAAGGGAGTTACCCTCCTTGTGAGCCCAGATTTAGATACCCACAACCGCAGGTTCCCGCAAAGCAAGGTTACCTCTCCTACTTTGTCTCTCGTGCCTGCCTGCCTTTCTGCTTTCCTGCCAGGCACGGAGCTGCACGAAGTCCTTACCAGAAGTCGAGTACATGTAGCCACCCAGTCTTGAACATCCAGCCTCCAGGACAGTTAGCTAAACAAACCTCTTCACTTTATAAATGACCCAGCCTCTGCTGTTCTGCTTTCACAGCAGAATGTAGACTAAGCCAGTTGACAAACCCAGTTTCCCCACTCAGAGACCCACAGAATGTCAGAAATCTTAGAAGATACTGATGCTACCACAAAAGAAGACAGATACAAGGGCCCAAGAAGGCCTCAGGCACTGCCGAGTCAGAATAGCTAGTATCCAAGTCCAAATCACCATGTTACCTTCAAGGTCTGGCACAGCACATGGTGGGCACTGATGGACTTGACCTGGCCTCTGATTGCTTGCAGAAGGTCCACAGAAGGTCCTCAGCTGCCTCCTCCAACCAAGATGAGGTAAGATATGGGTTAGAGATCCACAGGGACTTCCTTTCCCAGAAAATCTGGATGAGCCCAGAAAGCTGTCTTTTGACAAGTTCTCCCCTCCCCATAAGGGCTCTTGTCAAAATAGGTGCACACACTTTCAGACAGCCTGAGCCACAGCGACTAGGTTAATAGTGACCAGCTCCTCCCTAGTCTAGTGCTGGCCTCCACGGGATCCCCTTGGAAAGCACCACAATTATCCTGACTGTGTTGCCAGGACTTCACAGAAAGCCTGAAAAGTCAAGAACAAGCACTGATGCTTTGAGAAAGATTGCGACTTTGGAAACAGCCCCTGGCCACTCATATTTCCTTGGTGTGCTCATGGACAGCCGATTACAGCAGACCATCTCAGGAGAGTTCTCAGAGGGGGCCATCTGTTGAGGAGAAGGTTTTGTGCAATAGCTCTGGAGGCACTTGATGGGGAGCCAGGGCCATTCCTGGTTGGAACCACAGACCCAAGATCCTGTGGTAGAGCCAGAGATAGAAATAGGCTAGAGAGAACCAGGAGTAGGATGGGGAGTTGATTGAGCAGAATCATGACCCAGTAGTCAGAGGTGGAGTGAGACAAAGATCATCCACAAAACCACACCATCGAGGGAAAGGAGAATCCAGATCCACGGCTCAGCCTGCAGCCAAGGATGGGGCCAGAAAGTGAAGGGCAGGAGAAGCTGTGGGGTCACCAAGCATCCATTCTCCTTTCTCTGGATAACAACGGAGGATCACCTTCCAGGGAATTGTGCAGTAAGTGCAGTAAGTCTGTGGCACAAATGAAGAATCTTTATGAAGGGACAACTTGCAGAGGTACAGACAGTGTTAAGGGAACAAACACCAGCTGGTGAGACACCCCAGAATGAGTCCCAGTGGGGAGCAGTTACCACTCCTGGGGCTGAAGGGAGAGCTGGGACTATAGGGGGGGAGACAAAGGATGTGACTGCCAGAGCCAATGACGTAGGAAAAAAGACCCCCAACTTCTCTCTCCCTCTAGCCTCTTGCCTTCTGTCCATACTTCCCAAGGGGCCAAACCTGGTAGGAAGCCAGAGAGAAAGTTCAGAGGTCAGCTTTTTAGAATCCAGCGAGAAACAGAGAAGAGAGGAAGGATAAATGGAAAAGAGCCAACATGCCTGTCCTGACAGAGATGGGCACTAACCCTCAACCAGGCTAATCCAACTATGCCTGTCAATCCCAATCAGAGAGACACAAGCATGGGGTGGAGGCAGAAGTGCAGAATTCATTCACCCACATAGCAGTGCCCACGTGGCAATCACATCCAGATGCAGAGAGGCCATGAGGAGGAGCGTCTGCCGGGAAGGCTTCATCCCGTGCCATCATTCCCACCTGCAGGTCCAAGCAGAACTTTCCAGGGAACACGGGATGTCTCCCAGCAGTTCCTGTGGGTGATTTTATAACAGGGTCACCTGGACACTTTAAATCACACTAATGAACCGTGAGAACCCCCTACATGGGCTGCTGGCAGGAGAGCAAGCCGTGGCAGTGGCTAGAGGGGAGACCTTTTTAGTTCTTTTCCCCAGAAACTACTCGATAAATGCTTTTAGCATTTTTTTAAATAAAAAAGAAATGAAATGTAAGGGGCATATTAGCATCGCTCCCATTTTCAATTAGTCCAAATGATCTTGTTAAAAGCTATTAATAAACCACGGCGAGTGGAGGTCACCAGCGGGGGAGTTCATCAGGGAGAAGTTGGCAGCCCACAGTGGAGTTCTCTGCGCTGCTCTGCTCCTGCCTTGCCTCACCTGGCCTCTGAAGCTTCAGCCATGGGGACCTACCACATCCCCATGAGGTAGGGAAGTGCAGAATGGGGCACTGGAAGCATTAGCCAAGACCTGAGAACAGGAGAGATCTCATACCCACCACACCTGCTCCAACCTGGGAAGAAATGAGACCCTGCTTTATAGTTAAACAAGTCTTTGGCAGCCACATGAGTCCTACTCAGTCACCCTGGGTGGTCATGCACAGTCTATCCTGAAAAGGATCCTAGTTTTTTGTTCCTCACTGGGACAGGTGGCTTGATTGACTAGTGATATCTGCCTAGTCAATGACTTGAAGGCTGATGGTATGCTTGTCATGTACCCATCATACCTAAGAGTGATAATTCCCTTTGGTGTAGCCACCTGCTGGAGGAGGTTACCATTCCAACTCTGCCCAACCCCTCCCACCTGCCTCCTTTTGTGCTTCTCTCACGCATTCATCTCTTGCTTCCGGGCAGAAGGAGCCCACAGGACAGGGATTGGACTCAACATTTCTTCTTGGTGCCAGGCTAAGCCCAGGGACTCAGTAATTTCCAGGCATGTCAGAATTAAGAGGAGGGATGGGACCTTTTTCCTTCTGGCCCAGAGATTTTTGGTCTGAGCCCCATCCCCTACTGGACTAATGCAAGGACTTGCCGGTGTTTCCCTGCTACCAGCCTCACCCCTGAGAGCTTCTCTCACATTGTCTCAGAATGATCTCCACCAAACACAACAGTAGTCACATGCCTCTCATGCTGAGAAGGCATCCTTTTCTCCCCATTGCCTGAACATAAAGCCCACCTCCCAGCCTCATCTCCGGTCTCCCCACCATACACACCATGCTCTCCAGGCACTTGGAGCTCCCATGTTCTCTGACAATATCATGTCTGGGGACTTCTCCAAACCCTGTGCACAGAACACCCCCTTCCTCAACAGCCTGCTTATCCTTGAAGACCCACTCAGAGGCTACCTGCTCCCCAGGGCTCGCTGTGATCCCCTAAGTTGGTGTAAGCTGCCACCTGGACATCCAGCACCCCTTGTACCTGTCTGTTTGCAGGTCTGTCTGCCCCTTGTGACTGTGGTCAGTGACACAAACCATCACCCAAAGCAAAAAAGACCAGGAAGCACCCAGGCCATAGCCAGAGACAAGGCCTGTGCTAACCCTCACCTTTGCTGTCTCACAGTCTGTCCTCCATGACCCAAACATCCACACCATCCAGGTGAGCCCCAACTAGAAGGTGAACCAAAGGAACTCAGATGGTTCAAAAGTGTCTTCAGGAGTCTTCCTAACCAGACAACGTGGGTGTTGTACCTACTGTTCTTCGGGTGTATCTCTAAGAAGGAGGAAGTAGCTCCTGCAATCTAGACTCAGGCTTCACGTTCCCTCACCCCATTCTCCTTCCCTCACTTTACTCTGCATGCCATAACACTAGTCCCAAAGCTGGAAGGAAGGCTGACCATGGGACTAGACTGGAGTTAGACAGTCACTCAGCATGGCCCTCCAGAGGGACCCAGCCCAGACAGACTGGAGCTTCATCTTGGCTTCTGATACCTCCCACCCCCACCCATGATTGATGGTGAGCAGATGCATCACGCCCCCGCCTTCCTCTCCCTCTGAGGTTTTTTTGTTAGGTTTTGCTAAAGCAACCTGCAAATTAATTTAATATCCTCCTTTGGTTGGAGCTATGAAGCTGGGCTCGAGGCTGATGATGCATGAACCATCGGTGGCAAGTATTTAATCTCTGGACAATGGATAGAGATGTTAGTGCACGCCACACTAAATTCTATTTACGCTGCCTATTAAGGGCAGTCAAGCTGAAGGGAATCGGTGCACATTACAGGCCCTAATGGGAGAGGAAGCTCCACAACAGTACATTAAAGGCGGAAAATGAATTAGGAGGGGACCGCGAAGGAGAAGGCAGGCAGGCCGAGGGGCTGTCTGGAGATAATTCTTCCTGACAGCCTAGCACACATGCCCAGCCCCATCGGTCAGATATGCCAAGGAAGGGCTCACCAGCGGCCCTCCCGAACACTGAGCTGTGGGGTCCACCCTGCTCAGGCCCCGGAACATAGGAGCTACAGTCCTACCAGTGACAAAGAAAAGGGTGGGAATTCTCCCAGGCCACCCACTCTGCCTCCCCGCCACTCCAGGGGGCCCCTCTGAAGGTCTGGGGTTTTCTCCAGTCCACCAGGCTCACCAGCTTCCAGTCCTTCCACAGGCAGGAGGAAGCAGGCCTGGCACTGAGGACTGTGAGCTGCTCTGCTATGATATTACAGAGCAGAGTTAGGAAATAGCAGTCATAATACAGGGCAACAAAGCTACAGGGACTCTGGGCAAGACACTTGACCTCTAAAAGCCCTAATCTCCTCTACTGTAGAGTCAAGGTACCACCCACCTTCTTGAGGATCATGAGTCTTCTGGGGCTCACACAGCCCCTCCACCCTCCTCCTTACTATGTGTTTCCCCTGCAAAGTCTGGTTCAGAGCCCAGGCATCTGTCAGTCCTTGCTTGTTGAAGAAATACTGGACCAGCATTGTGGCATACAGGGTTAAATCATTGCTTTGACCAAGGCATCCCATATCAGAGCACTGGTTTGAGTCTGGATGCTCTGCTTCCAATCCAGCTCCCTGCTAATGAATCTGGGAAGGCAGAAGATGATGGCCCAAGTAGTTGGGCTCCTGTAACCCATGTGGAAGACCTGGATGGAGCTCTGCACCCCTCACTTCAGCCTGGCCCAGTCCCAGCCATTGCAATCATTTGGGGAATGAACCAACATTCATTCTCTCTCTCTCTCTCTCCCTCCCTCCCCCCCCCTCCCTCCCTCCCTGCTCCCCTCCCTCCCTTCTCCTCCTCACCTTTCAAATAAATGAAATAAGCATTTTTAATGAAAGAAAGAATTTACACAAGATTGCCAGCAGATAAATGCTTCAGCCAGGCTCAGCACCAGGTCTGTCTGACACCCAGCACACCTGCCCTCCCAACACCTTTCCTATAAGAGGTGATTTCTGGGGTGCCTGGGAAAACCTGAGCAGGCTTCTCTCAGAGCCAGACCCAGCAGAGTCTGTAGAGATGCCCAGCCTCCTGCTTCCTGCAAAGCAGAGAGTATGCCATATAACTTAGCAGGATCAGATGTGTGAGAGAAGAGTCTCATGAAGCAATGATGCTAGCTAGCAAAGGATGGTATTGCTGGGTTACCTCCTTAGGAAGGGAGGAAGGGCTGGGTGGCACAGGTGTCATCCAACAGAATGAAAACTAAGACAGCATCACCATGGGAAGATGGCCACAGTCAGCCAAGCCTGCCCTCGGGGTACCTGCAAGATCTTGAGAAGGACCTGGGGTCCTTGACAGAAGGAGAATGACAGCTTTAGGGAACCACTCAAGCTATCAGAAATGGACCAGAATGTCAGGCCCACTACATCACTTATCACCATGTTTATTCTTCAAAGCTATGCTCCGGTAACACTGAAGTACTCTGATATTTCACAGATGCCACCCACCCTGCTTGTTGTAACTTCTATACGAAATGCCCTTCCCTATATCTCCTAGGCTATTCATACTTGGTCATTTAGACTCCACCACTTCCTCTTAAAAAGTCTTCCATGAGGTCAAGTTAGGTTCTCCCCCTTTGTCCCACCACAGTTCATCATGGCACTTATTATATTGTATGATTACACTCAGGGTGCATCTCTGATTCTCTCTGTACTCTCAGTTCCCAACTTGAGACAAGGACTTGGTAGGGCCCAGTGAATGCTTTCTGAACCAAACTGAAACAGCCCCTTGGATATTCTGTGCAGATACGCTGTACCCCTGTCAGGGTGCAACACCATCGCTAAGTGTCAAAACTTCAGATAACGTAGGCCATTACTCAGCCCTATCACTAACTGGCTGTACTTGTCAAAAAATGAGTGTTACATGCTAACCATGGCTAGTTGGGTTGTACAGCCAAAAGCACTACTCAGTGGGTAGGGGAATTGATAGCTATAGATGCACCTATTAGAGAACAAGAAGGACTGAAAATATCTTGAAGGATTTCTGAGTAAATAGAACAAAATGTATGTATGTGTGTGTATGTGCACATATATACACACGCACATTAAATATTGATACCTCCCCAAACCTTTTTCTCACTTGATTCAAAACTTTGCTTCCAGGTAAAAGACTGGAAGAATCTTCTCCAGGAATCAAGCCATTCCAGAAAGAGACCCAAAACTGATGGCCTCAGAAATTGCTCTACCACATAAGCCACAAGTCATCCTATGTGAAAGCCCAGCTTCATCAAGCCCCACCCAATCTAGGCAGCTGGGTGTTTCTTCTTCTTCAATGAGAATAGACAGCAGAGGATCAGCAGACACCCGAGAAAAGCCCCTGCCACAGACGACACAGATCAAAGCAAGTAGCTGCAGAGCAGAGAGAAACCAAGAGAAACAATGCTGTTCAAGAAATGTTATTCCACTTAAGTGAAATGTATAGGATAGGCAAATAGGTCAGGAAATAGATGAGCCATTTCCTAGAGCTCAAGTAGGGATGATGGGATTGAGGAGTGACAGATAAAGGATGGAGTTCCTTTTGGTGGTGATGAAAATATTCCAAAACTGATTATGGTGATGATCACACAACTCAGTGAAAATACTAGACACAACTAACTTATGCATTTACAAGAATGAAATACATGCTGTGCAAATTGTATCCCAATAAATCTGTTACACACACTCAAACACACAAAAAGGGTCCTCAAAAGTTCATGAAAAATGCATACTATGAAAAACTTTTTTCAAAAATCTTTGCTCCAAAACAAACTTACCTTTAATTCCATTTTCCATGAACTTTTTTAAAAAGATTTTATTTATTTGAAAGACAGAGTTACAGAGAGAGGTAGAGACCAAGAGAGAGGTCTTCCATCCCCCAGATGGCCGCAATGGCTGGAGCTGCGCCAATCCGAAGGCAGGAACCAGGAGCTTCTTCCAGGTCTCCCACGCAGGTGCAGGAGCCCAAGGACTTGGGCCATCTTCTACTGCTATCCCAGGCCATAGCAGAGAGTTGGATCAGAAGAGGAGCAGCTGGGACAACAACCGGCACCCATATGGGATGCTGGTGCCTCAGGCCAGGGCGTTAACTCGCTGCACCACAGTTCGGGCCCCTCCATGAACTTTAAAAAGTGTTCTCATGTATATTCAAAAATATTTTTTAAAAAAAGATTGTAGGAAACAAATGTAAAATAATATAAAGAGGAATATTTCTAAGACATAAAGGGGGGCAGGGTCAAAGAAATTTAAAATCCAGCAGAATCTATACAAAAAACTCCAAGGAAAATTCAAATGTAAATATATTCCCTAGGAAATCAAACAAAAGACAAAGGGATGGAAAATAGGGAGAAAATTAAAGAATCAGCAGAGGATGTCCAGCATCCAAATGATACGAGTTGTAGAAAAAGAGAGAAGAGATAATGGAAGGAGAAAGTCACCAAAATTACTCAAGGAACTTCCCAGAACTAAAGAATATGAGTTTCCATTGAAGGGGTTTACAGAGAGGATAAAAACTGTATCACACTAGGCATATTAGAATGAAATGTTAGCAAAATGTTAGGACATGGAAACAGGAGCGGTCCTACAAGCTACTAGAGGGGAAAAAGGAAAGCGAAAGCGATTCTATAAAGGATAAGATATCAGAAATGCTTCAGACTTCTCAACTGGAAGATAATAGTGTATTAGTTATCTATTGCTGCATAGGAAATTAACCCAAAACTCAGCAGCTTAAAGCAACAATAAGCATTTCTATTTCCCATAGTTTCTGTGGATCAAGATTTCAAGAGTTGATTAGCTGGGTGGTTCTTGCTCTTGGTTTTTCATGAAGTTATAATCAAAATGTCAGCCACAGCCAGTCATCTGAAGCCTTGACGGGGCTAGAAGATTCCACCTCCAGATGCCTCGGTCACATGGCTACCAAGTCGACACTGGCTGTTGGCAGGAGGCCTGTTTCTCACTATGTGATGACTTGAGTGTCCTCATGACATGACAGCAAGGCAGAAGCCACAATGTCTTTTATGGACATCATTTATTTCTATAATGTCACATTGACAAGACAAGACATTCCTATTCAACACAAAAAGGGATGATATAAGTCATAAATACCAAAGGACAAGAATTATTGAGGGCTATTTTGGAAACCTGTTGCCAAGGGCTGGCTTCAAAATGATGAAAGAAAATGAGTACTACCCAACAAAAATATTGCCAGCCAAATATTCATCAAATGTGAAAATAAAATAAAAGAGGATATTTTCGGCCGGTGCCGCGGCTCACTAGGCTAATCCTCCTCCTGCGGCATCGGCATCCCAGGGTTCTAGTCCCGGTCGGGGCGCCGGATTCTGTCCCGGTTGCTCCTCTTCCAGTCCAGCTCTCTGCTGTGGCTCGGGAGTGCAGTGGAGGATGGCCCAAGTCCTTGGGCCCTGCACCCGCATGGGAGACCAGGAGGAAGCACCTGGCTCCTGGCTTCAAATCGACGCAGTGTGCTGGCCGTAAAGCGCCAGCCATAGTGGACACTTTGGGGGGTGAACCAACGGAAAAAGGAAGACCTTTGTCTCTCTCTCACTGTCTAACTCTGCCTGTCAAAAAAAAAAAAAGAGAGAGAGAGAGAGAGAGAGGATATTTTCCAACATGAGAAATTTTTAGATTTTTTTTTTTTTTATCTCTCAAGTGCCTCCTCTGAAGACACAGCTAGGGAAGGTGCTGTATCAACATGTGTGCATAAACCAAAAAAGAGGAATGCAAGATTCAGAGGCAAAGGAAACAACTCAGGAGTGAATGACAAGGAATCCCTGCTGGGGTGGGAGAAAGAAAGCCAGGAAAAGAACCGTGTATCAGGCATGGAGGGCAACCAGGTGAGTCGGGAGCAAGCCACAGGCACAGAAAGAAGCAATTAACAGAACATCAGATGTGTTTGAGGGTCTCAGCAGGTGATTTAGGCAACTGCAAGGAGTGTGGGATTGAACTAATGGCAAACACCTATTAAACCAAGCTTTAAAAAACTCCAAGTAAATTAAAAGTTGTGTGGGAAGCAAAAATAATAATAATTTGCTACTCAGTTCAATTGTGAACAGTGTTTATATGTACATAGCCATGACAATATTAATGTTAAGCATAGACCCTTGCATAGTTATTATAAATTATGCTGGAACAATGGAATATGTGAGTGTGATGGAGGCGGGGGACAAGTAGAGGAAAGGAAGCTAAATCCTCTTCTTCCATGGTGGGAAGTCCAGACATGGTGTCCACACCTGAAAAGACAAGCTTGGTTGCAAGTTTTGTGGGAACACACAGGTGAATGCTAACATCTGCCAGAAAAGAAGGAAGGTGGTTGCCAATAGGGAAGGAGAAATGGGGGGAAAACTGCTAGAGGGGTTGTAACAAATCTTGTAGCACTTCTGACCCTTTAAGGACATATATCAATTGAACCAGATGGAGAGGGAGAGAGAGAGAGAGGGAGGGAGGGAGGGAGAGAAGGAGGGAGGGAGAGAGAGAGAGAAAAATGAACCAAAGAGAACACCTGAAGTACCTTCAGAAAAATAACAACGAACCATATCACAACAAACTGAGACATGAAAATAAAATTTGTCCATGGATGTCTTTCCTATGCCCCTCCCCTAGCAGATTCTCATCCCCTCCTCTACTAACCAGGCTTTGGAATAAGACAGGCTGGGATTCTCAACACGTCTTGCCATCAGCTAGCTATGTATTCATGGGTTTAGGCAGTTCAACTTTCTTCCCTTTGGTTACTTTATATAGAAATATACTGGGGGTGTGGGAAGAAAACACAAAAATCTATGTGGAAAGGATCAGATGAGATTACATATATTAACTACCTAGCATACAGTATGTTCTCAATAAATCCTATTTTGCTTTACCTAGTTAAGAGAAATGAAGGTGCTGGGGAGGAGGGAAGGGGTTTGGCACAGCAGTTAAGTCATTACTTGAGATACAGGCATCCTGTATCAGAGGGCCTGGTTCAAGTCCCAGATCCTCTGCTTCCAATCCAGCTTCCTACTGATGTACACTCTGGGAAGGAGCAGATGAAAGCTCAAGTTCTTGGGACCCCGCCAAGCCTGTGAGAGATCTTGGTGGAGTTCCCAGCTCCTGGTTTCAGCCTAGCCATTGGGCTGTGCTGATATTTTGTACAGAAGATCTGTGTGTGTGTGTGTGCGTGCATGCCTTTCAAATAAAAAATTAAAAGAAATTTCTTTTAAATTTAGAGAATAATCATTTTTAAAAGAAATGAAGATGATGATGACAATGATAATAAAGAAGAGATAATGGTAATGATGGTGGAAATGGAGATGACAATGAGGAAAACTAGCATTTTTACCAGATTATCTTATTTAATCCTACAGGAATCTTGCAAAACGGTTGCTATTCTTATACTCAGTTTACAGATAAAGGAAATAGAGGTATGAGGAGGTTAAATGAGCCATCCAAAAACAAAAAGTCTTCATAGAACCAAGACTGAACTAAAATAAACTTGAGATCCAAAGATATAACCCCTTTTTATTATTTTTTATTTATTTGAGAGACAGAGACATAATAGAGCTTCCATCCACTGATTCACTCTCCTGATGCACACTCCAGCCAGAGGTGGGCCAGGGACTAGGGAATTCAATCCATGTCTCCCCTGTGGGTATCTTGGCCATCACCTCTACATCCCAGGTTCTTCAATGATGAGAAGTTGGAGCTGGGGCCAGTACTCGAGATAGAAGCTAGACACTCCAATATGGACTGTGGACATCTTAACTGCTAGGCTAAATGGCCACTCCCAAGGACCACTTCTTAACTCCATCAAATCTGCTGTAGTATATCATCCTAGGTATGTTTTGCTGTTTGCGTTTCCAGATCCAGGAGCCAAATGATCACCAGGGTTATAAGTAAATGACTGACTGGACAATAAACTGGTAAACAGTAACAAGTAAACAGATCATTAGAAACAGCACTTTACTCCAGTTACAGTGTGTCCCAGTTACCAATCCACTATGAGCTAAATTGTATCTTCTGCCAAATACATATTTTGAAGCCCTAACCCCCTACTGTGATTATATTTGGAAATAGGGGCCTCAGAAGATGATTTAGGGTTAAATGAGACCATAAGAGTGGGACCTCTTAGGTTAGGACTGGTGTTCTTAACCAAGGGCTGGCTCTCTCTCTTCAACCATGCATACTGGGGAAAGGCACATGAGAACAGAGCAAGAAAGTGACTATTTGCAAGCCAAGAAGGGAGCCCTCAGCAGAACCCAACCACTCTGATCAGTGACTGCCAGCCTCCAGAACCATGAGAAAATAAATCTCTGTTGTTTAAGCCACTCAGTCAATGGTATTTTGTACAGCAGCCCATTACCAAGCTGAAGCATGGAACAATGAAAAGAACACCAAACACCATGTGAAGATAAACCAGGTCCAGTCCTGGTTTTGAGACTAACTAATTGCAGGATACAATAAAAATCTCTTGACTTCTCTGGGCCACCATTGCTTCTGCAAAAATGAAGATCCCGGAAATTAAAGAAATCTGGAGTCATCTACTCCCACATACAAGTGTGCAGAAGCAGCAGTAATGTTAACAGGCACTGAAATTCTATTCTGCCCACTTTGCATTCTTTTTCTCACTTAATGCTCATCACAACCTCACGATATAGCCACTGTCATTCTGCCCATTTCACAGATGAGGGACTGAGGCCCCAGAAGAGATGAAGTCACTTGTCAGAGGTTAGATAATGAGTTAGTAGCAGGGAAATAATTAATGAAAATCACAACATGAAAAGAAGTACCCAGGAACAAGAATAGTGTCTGCAAATACTAGCTGATAGAATCAAAAAGGGAGAGAATGATCCAACATGGGAAGTGAGATACACAGCAGACCCATAGAATGGCAGATGTCCTAAACAGCACTCTGGCCTCAGAATCAGCCCTTAATGCATGCGGATCCAGCTGAAAAGCCCATGAGAGTATTTCAGGCATGGAAAGCCAAGACACTCTGGGGAAAAAAAAAAATGAAAGATCTCCACGAGTGAGATCCCAGTGGAAAGAACGGGTCATCAAAGAAGGAGGTACCTTTCTCTGAAGGGAGGAGAGAACTTCCACTTTGACCATGGCCTTGTCTAAATATTATCAGAGTCAGTGAACTCAGGGGGCTTCCATAGCCTTGGAAACTCATGACAAGAGCCTAGGGTGATTACTGATGCCATAAACAAGAGTGTCAATTTGTTAAGTCAACAACAGGAGTCACTGTGTACTTACTCCTCATGTAGGATCTTTGTCCTTAGTGGGCTGTACATTGAGATTTAATACTATAACTAGTACTCAAATAGTATTTTTCACTTTATGTTTCTGTGTGGGAGCAAACTGTTGAAATCTTTACTTAATGTATGCTAAACTGATCTTCTGTATATAAAGAGAATCGAAAATGAATCTTGATGTGAATGGAAGGGGAAAGGGAGTGGGAAAGGGGAGGGTTGCGGGTGGGAGGGACGTTATGGGGGGCAAGCCATTGTAATCCATAAGCTGTACTTTGGAAATTTATATTCATTAAATAAAAGTTTAAAAAAAAAAAAAAAAAAAAAAAAAACAAAAAAAAAAAAAAAAAAAAAAAAAAAAAAAAAAAAAAAAGAAAAGAAGTACCCAGGAAAGAAATCCTATTACCCTGAGACCACAGCACTGGAGGCCATATATAAGTGCTCTGGGTAAGAGTCCCATGTGAGCCCAGCCCTGAGTCATCCCACCCCAGGTGCCAGTCATGGGAGTGAAGAAGCATCTTGAAAGTGAGTCCCCAGCCCCAGCCATTTGAGTCACTACAGCTGAAGCCCCGGACATCGTAGGGCAGTGGATCACTTCTGATCCACAATGTCTATGCTCATAAGGAAACAGCTGTGGTTGTCAGAGCAGCATCCTAGGGGAAGGGACCAGCCAAGGTTAAAAGAAAACATGGCAGCCCCTCTGCAGTCCAGCTGGCTGTAGGATCAGATTGGTCTGCCACGTGAAATCACTTTATCAGCTGTGACACCAGGGCCACAGATTTGTGAGAGGCCATACAGCCCACGCTACACTTCTATCCTTACTGGGAGAAGGGCCAGATGTCCCAAAGTAAGCCAGCTCAAACTGGCTCAAAGAAATGAACTCAGGCTTCTCTTCAATTAGACAACCCTAGAGCATCCTCAAGGGATGATGTAGGAGAGGGAAGCAGGCACCCTGAAATCAAGCCATGGAGGCCACAGCAGCTCCCCAAGATCTGCCATCACTGGCTTTCAGGTCTGGGATAACCTCCAGATGATTCGTCTCCATTCTCTTTACCCTACGATAGCCTGACCCTTACCCATCAAAACTGTGCTGCCTCATGACCCTACTCCCTTGCTTCGCTGGAGAATTGATTTTCTAGAACTCCTGTCATTTGCACCATCATCCGTACAGCCACTTCTTTCAAGACCCAGCTCCAAGTCCTCTGCTCTCTGAAGCCCTTCCTCACAGCCCCCTTACCCTTGCCCAACAGGAGCAACCAACCTCACCCTTGTACCCCACTGTATGCTGTCCATCATAGCATCCATGTAATGTAATTTAACAAATACGTGTTGAGCATTTGCTGTGTGGCAGGCACTAGGCTGGGTGCTGAGAATAAAAAAGTGAATCAGATGGTCGAGGTCCCTGCCCATGTGAGGAGGGAAATCCAACAACAAACACATTATTACATACCATATGAGTGCTCAGATGCAGGTAAGTCCTGGGTGCAGCCCCCAGAGGGGCCTCATGCAGGCTACAGGGGCCAGAGGAAGCCTTCACTGACCTGACCAAGGGGCTTCTGAGACCTACACAACAGGGTCTTGAACAAAGGCGAAAGGGAAACAGATGCTGGGAGCACAGAAAGTGTTCCTAATAGAAGGGATGTCTTGGGCAAAGACCTAAGACTTCAAAAACATGTTTGGTTCCAAAGACATAAAATGAAGAAGAAATAAATTGGTCCCAAAGTGTGCAGTTGGGAGTGATAAGAGATGGGACCACAGAGATCAGCAGGGCTTTATAGACCTTTATCAAAAGGAAACAGAGGGGCAGGCACCGTGACGCAGTTGGTTAAACCGCTGCTTAGGATGTCCATGTCCCACATTGGAGTGCAGGTTTAAGTCCTGGATGCTCCACTTCCAACCCAGCTTCCTGCCAATACATTCTGGGAGGCAGTGAATGACAGTTCAAGTGCTTAGACCCCTGCCCTCCATGTGGGTGGGAGATACAGATGGAATTCCAGGCTCCTGGCTTTGGCCTGGCCCAGCCCTGCTGTTGTGGGTACTTGGAAGATCACTCTACCATTACCATTACCATTACCATTACCACCACCACCACCACCACCACCACACCGCCATGTTGCACTGCCTTACAGTATGGAGATACCTCAGAAATCTGAACATAGATCTACCATATGACCCAGCCATCGCACTCCTGGGAATTTACCCAAGGGAAATTAAATCAGCATATGAAAGAGTTATCTGTACCCTCATGTTTATTGCAGTTCAATTCACAATAGCTAAGATGTGAATCAACCCAAATGTCTGTCAACTGAAGGCTAAAGAAATTATGGGATACTACACCATGGAATACTACACAGCAGTAAAAAATGAAATTCCGTTATTTGCAACAATAATGAATGCAACTGGAAAACATTATACTTAGTGAAGTAAACCAATCCCAAAAAGGACAAAGACAAATACCATATGATCTCCCTGATCTCTGGTAACTAATAGAGAACCTAAAAGGTAATCTATAGACATGAAATTGATACTTTGAGAAGCAATGACTTTGAACAGCCCTTGTCTCCACCATTGAGGAACATTTTTTTTTTCAAACTATTTGTTGAGCTCTTTATTAGTATATAAAGTTAATTGAAAATAAATTTTAGTAAAAAATAAGACTGGGAATAGGAGAGGGAGGAGAAAGAAGGCTGGGAGTGCAGGTGGGAGGGTGGGTAGGATGGGAAGAATCACTGTGTTCCTAAAGTTATATTTATGAAATGCATGAAGTTTGTATACCTTAAATAAAAGGTTTCTGGTGAGAAAAATAGAAAATAAATGAACATTTTCCTTTAAAAAGGAAATGGAATGTCCCTGTAGAATTTTAAGCAGAGGAGTGACAGGAGAAGGTATACATTCTAGAAAGATCATGCTGAGTGCTATGTCGAGCAAGAACTACAGGGCCGGCCGGCACCGCACGGCTCAATAGGCTAATCCTCCACCTGCGGCACCAGCACACCGGGTTCTAGTCCCAGTTGGGGCACTGGATTCTGTCCCGGTTGCTCCTCTTCCAGGCCAGCTCTCTGCTGTGGCCCGGGAGTGCAGTGGAGGATGGCCCAAGTGCTTGGGCCCTGCACCCACATGAGAGACCAGGAGAAACACCTGGCTCCTGGCTATGGATCAGCATGATGCGCCGGCTGCAGTGTGCTGGTCGCAGTGGCCAGTGAGGGGTGAACCAATGGAAAAAGGAAGACCTTTCTCTCTGTCTCTCTCTCTTTCACTGTCCACTCTGCCTGTCAAAAAATAAAATAAAATAAATTTAAAAAAAGAATTATAGGCCAACAATGGCAGCAAGGAGACCTGCAAGAATGTTATGAAGGTTTTCCGGGAGAGAGAGGGTGATGGGCTACCACAGGGTTGCTGGAGAAGTGGGAGAGATGGCACCAAAGCCAAGAGGCAAAAGGCTTAAGAGACAAACTGGAGACAAACTGGCTGGGCCTCGGAGATGGAAGAGATGATAGGAGTGAGGTCTGGGGCTGTTGAAGTAGATAAAGTCTGAAAACAAGGATGAAAGTTTCCAGCTTGGGCCTCTGGGAGGATAGGGGTGCTTACCTGAAGTGCTCATCAATCAACTTACTACATCATCTTTTTCACCAAATGGGGATATTCCCAAAGGCAGAGCCAGACTGAGAGATAGATGATAGATAGAGACAGAGACAGAGATAGATGAGAGATAGAGATAGAGAGACAGAGATAGAGATATGAGAGAGAGAGAGAGAGAGAAGGGAAAGAATGCACAAGGGTGAGGTCCACATCTCTTCCCTCCTGGCCTGCCCACCATTGGTCCCTGGCCTGTTCCTTCAAGGACAGCCCCTGTTACAGCTGCCAGCAGCTCCCACCCTCCAGCTTGTAGCCCCACTGCTGGAAATTAAGCTGTAGTGTTTACAGGACTTAATTAACAAAATCACTCATCGTCCCAGGAACTCACTGACTATCCGGACGTGACACCGTTTGAAATAGATTAGCCCAGTGTTCAGTGAGGTCATATTCATTCCAGCCTGGGTTTCTTCTTGGCCCAGACCCCCCAGTCCACCTCTGGGGCCTCCCTTTTACCCCCATCCCCAAAAACCCTTGCAATTTATAGCTAATTAACAAACAAAACAAACCTACAAGGTGGAACAGCAGAAAGATATTCTCAGCCCACAAAAGCAATAATTAGTGTGGGCAGGCCCAGAAAATATTGCTTATGAGATAAATCAATGGCTCTCCCCCATTGTGGGGCTCCATTACAACGGAGGAAGACTCCTCAAGATGAGCATTTTAAAGGGAAAATTAAGCGTGGCCCATTTCCTCTACATCTAATCATAAACCAGGATACTTTAAGTCTTCATTTTTCCAGGCTGCTTTAATCACACTGGAGATGAAGCTAAAAATGATTCACTTAAGAAATATTTACTGGGGCGGGCATGGTGGCACAGCAGGTTCAGCTGCTACTTAGAACATCTACATTCCACAACACAGTGCAGGTTTGAGTCCTGGCTGCTTTGCTTCCAATCCAGCTCCCTGCTAATGTGCCTAGGAAGCAGGAGATGACGATGGCTCATATTCATGAGTCCCTGTCACCCTCATGGGATACCAAAGAAGCTCCTGGCTTTGACATGGCCCCATAGTCAATTGGGGAGTTAAGCCACAGATGAAAGATCTCTCTCTCTCTCTCTCTCTCTCTCTCTCTCTCCCCCCCCTACCTTTCAAATAAATATTCTTTTAAAAAGAAACTACTTATTGTACACCTGCTAGGAGTTGGGAGATAGAGAATAGAGCAAGATAGTCTTACCTCCTGCTTTCATGGGTCTTCAAACGCTGGTAGTTTGGAGACAGATATAAACAAGAAAACAAACAAGATATTTCAGCTCCTGCAAAAAGAATAAAGACAATTAATGGGGTGATGTGATGAGGATTGGGCTGAGGGTTATTTTACAGGGGTGATGGTCCAGGAAGGCTCTCTGAAGAGATGATGGTTAAACTGAACCAGTCATGCTAACAGCTGGGGAAAGAACACGTGTGGCAGGAAGAATGATCAGTGCAAAGGCCCTGAGATGGGAAAGGTGTCTGCAGGTCAAAGAGCAGCGGGGAGACCAGTGTGGCTGCAGCAGAGAGAATGAAGAAAGTAGAAAGCAGGCAAGCAAGGTGAGCAGGCAGAGGCGAGTCAGACTGGCCTTACAGGCTACCAGGAAAGTTAGATTTTTATTCTTAGTGAACTGGGAAACTACTGGGGGTGGTTATCAAAAGCAACATGGCAGGACTGGTGCCATGGTGTAGTAGGCTTAGCCTCCACCTGCCTGGCTGCTCCTCTTCCAATCCAGCTCTCTGCTTATGGCCTCAGAAAGCAGTGGAAGATGACTCAAGTTGCTTGGGCGGCCCAGAGGAATCTCCTGGCTCCCAGCTTTGGATCAGCCCAGCTCCGGCCTTTGCAGCCATCTAGGGAATGAACTAACAGATGGAAGACTTTTCTCTCTGTCTCTCCCTCTCTCTGTAACTCTCTCTCTCAAATAAATAAATAAAATATTTTAAAAATGGCAGACAGAAATGTAAGTGAGCCAGGAGCTTCTTCTGGGTCTCCCACATGGGTGCAGAGGCCCAATGACTTGGGCCATCCTCTACTGCTTTCCCAGGCCACAGCAGAGAGCTGGATCAGAAGTGAAGCAGCCAGGGCTCAGACTGCTGCCCATGTGGGAGGCCAAAACCACAGGCCACAGCTTTATTCAATATGCCATAGCGCTGGCCCCAATAGATTTTTTTTTTAAGAAAAGAAAAACATCTCTATTTGTGTTCAAGTCCTGTTCTTTCTGAAGTGAGATGGGGGGGTGGTGGTAAGGGGGTGACAGGAGCCACTACCCACTGATGACCCACAGTATACAACCACCCCCAAAACACAGGCCTTCTTCCAATGGATTTTTAAGAAATTCTTTGACTTATTTTTAAACAAATAAGCTTCATTTCATCTACCTGCAGGTCAGGTAGAAATGGACCTGTTCCCAAAACCTGCATTATCTTAGAACTCCACAAGATCAAACATGGTCCAGCCAAGTCATTGCCCTCTGGGACTGGCCCCAGACTACCCAGAGCTGGGCCCTGAGCTGAGGCCTGCTCCACTCTCATCTAACAGGTGTTGCTGCTCATAGCCTTCAAGCAGCCAGGAGCCAAAGGGAGTGGCTCTGCCACCTGCTGAAAAGTGTCCTATCTGACAGCCCTGTGGCTTGGTGAGACTCGTGCCACCAAAATGGTTCTCTGTGGCCACGAGTCAAGAGCAGGAGGGGAAGCCAGGGCCCCAGGGGTCACACCTGAGACCAGGGTAAAATCCAGGTATGAGGTGGATCCCAGGTGCCTGGATCCCTGACTTGCCAAAATGCCAAGAATCTTCCCCACCAACTTGGCAAGAGGAAGCAGTTTGTTTCCTCCCATTTGAAGGCTTCTGATCATATGATGAGATCCCAGATAAACTGGTCTATCCCCTGCCCTTCCTCCTCCAGTCTCATCTCCTCTTCCTTCTCTTCACCCCACCTCTGGGCTCCACTCCATTCCAGACCTTGTCATACACCCCTCCCTCAATATCTCCTCTGAAGGGCTTCAGGGACTGAAGTGGCAAGGCCTGGGTTGGAGGCCCAGGGCACAGGAGGCCACTGGTCTGACTCCCCTACCTCGAGGACATTCAGGGACTGTTCCCATATGCAAAATAGCAGGCGTCTGAATTCATAATTGGACGTTCCAAAATGTAATTATGAAAGATGAAATGCTCCTCTCAATGAGAAGGCTGTAAATAGAATAATTAATTTTGTGTTTGCTTGAACAATTCTGTATTATGGACCTTACAGTGGAACTGAAATTAATTAAGTGCACCAGGATTTATGGAGGAGGTGAAGAGAGAGGAAAAAAAAGAATTAATCCAAAGTAAAAGATAGATGAGTTTGGGAGTGTAACGATGTGTTAGCCTGGGGTATTCTTTAACAAATTTACCAGACACGTTCTGGGTATAAAAGGCAGGCATTGACAGAATTATCTCAACTAATAACTGCTGCTGGTCGGAAAGCAAGTGAGAGGGAGGAGAGGCAGGCCGATGGCCTGGGCCTGAGAGGCCTGAGGGAGCTAGAGACGAGGGTTACCTTTTCGCTGGCCAGGAGGGGGCACTACCAGGAGGAGGAAAGGGGTGGGCAGAGCTGCAGCTTTTACCCCACAACAAAGCAGGGGACAGAAGGAAAGTCCTAGGGGTTGCAGGGAGGTAATGCAGGAGGGGCAGAATGCAAGGGGTGACCAAACTGCGTTCACTCCTACGCCCAGCAGTAGTTCCAGCCTCTGCCCTAGCCCCATGCAATCTATTTCCCCTCCCCCTTGAACCTGGTCAGGAAGTGACACTCACTGCCTGATTCCTGGGGCCAGGTCCTGAGATGCACAGTGACTTCTGCCTGCACCACTGGCACCCAACCACCAAGCTGTGAGGAAGCTCCGACTAGCTCCTGCAAAGAAGCAACTTGGGGACAAACTGAGGCCTCCCAACCCACAGCCACACCTGCAGCCACACTGATGAGTGAAGCCCCAGCCTTAAGTCCTTCGAAAAGACACCATGGACGGGGGGAATGCAGCCCCACCATGCCCTGTCTGAATCTCTGACTCACAAGAACTGTGAGAGACCACGGCTGAGCTTGGTGTTTTAGGTCGTTAGATTTGGGGACAGCTCATTATGCAGCAGTAGGTAACAGGCCTCCACTTAGCCAGAGTGGTACCCTCTTTCATCTGCTCTTCCTACCAGGATCACGGGTACCCCTTTTGAGAAGAACAAGGTTTTTGGCTGAAAATGTTTGAAAACACACTGTTCTGGTGGGGTCAGGCAGACCTGAGTTGAATATCATCTACGAACATCCTGGCTGTGTGGCCACACTCATGCCACTCTCTGAACTTCCTTCTTGTTTACAGATTAAAATGGGAGGAGTAACCCTGATTGACAGAGTTCTTGGGAGGATTTTAGGAGAAGTTGGGAAGCACCTGGCCAATAAAGCCAAGGATGTATCACAGTTAAGAGCAAGGGTCCAAGCCGGCGCCGCGGCTCACTAGGCTAATCCTCCGCCTAGCGGCGCCAGCACACGGGGTTCTAGTCCCGGTCGGGGCGCCGGATTCTGTCCTGGTTGCCCCTCTTCCAGGCCAGCTCTCTGCTGTGGCCAGGGAGTGCAGTGGAGGATGGCCCAAGTGCTTGGGCCCTGCACCCCATGGGAGACCAGGAGAAGTACCTGTCTCCTGCCATCAGATCAGCACGGTGCGCCGGCCGCGGCGGCCATTGGAGGGTGAACCAACAGCAAAGGAAGACATTTCTCTCTGTCTCTCTCTCTCTCTGTCCACTCTGCCTGTCAAAAAATAAATAAAAAATAAAAAAAAGAGCAAGGGTCCAGGGCACTGCATGTGGCACAGCAGTCAAGTCACCACTTGGGATGCCCACATCCCATACTGGAGTGCCCCTTGGAGCCCCAGATCCTCTGCTTCTGATTCAGCTTCTTCCTTACGTGCACGCTGGGAGGCAGCAGGTGATGGTTCAAGTACTTGGGTCCCTGACACCTACATGGGAGACTCAGATGAAGTTTCTGGCTCCTGGCCCCTAGTTTTGGCCTGGCCCAGCCCTGCTATGGTGGGCGTAAGCCAGTGGATGGAAGATCTCTGTATATCAAAGAGTGAGGCTCCAGGGTCAGAAAGACCTAGGTTCAAATTCTATCTCGGTGCTTTCTGACTCTGTGATCACACACAGCTCACTTCTCTGGACCTCAGTGCTGCCATCTACACAATGAGGACAACAGTCCCCAATTTCTAGCATAGAACAGATAAAGTGCACATAGTAAGTGCTCAGTAAACGAGAGCCTGCAGTTGGAATCCCGCTCCCCAGCACACCTTCTCTCCTTGAACCTCAACTCACTACACTTCCACAGGCATCACAGTGCCTCGCAAACATCTGACAAACCTGCACATCTAGTGGCACTGCTATGAAGCCCACACATCCCTGACCCAGGGGCAGGTGCATGAGACAGCAGCCAGGGCAGCTCTAGGTAGCAGACACCTGTTCCCACTCCAACAACATCTGTCCTCTGCAAGCAGCAAAATGGCAAACAGGAACTTCCATGAGTCTACTCCAGGTGTGCATTAAGACTGTTAGTCAGACCACAGCCTCATACACTGGATGATCTCAAAGAGGCCCAAGCCAGCCAGGCAGAGGGAGACCTGGGGCTCACTTCACACCTGGACTGCAGCAAGGCTCCAAACCACCAGGCAGCTTCCTCCTGTCCCAGAACTCTGGCCCCACTGCAGATTCCCACGTCCTGGGTTGGTATTAAGCAGGCACTTGGATACCTGGCATGGAGGAGGGTGATGGATGGCTTTATTAACCCACAGAGGCGAAGCCACTGACAGTGAAGGACTCCCCTGTCAGGGGAAGCATCCCTTGCCCGCAGGCCCCCTCACCAGCCTGCCTGACAACACAAGTCTCTGACGGATGGGCAGCCCCGACAAGAAGGGGAGGGCAATGTGGGACATACCTCTGAATGCCACGATTCCATCCGGGCCCCAGCCCCATAAGGCTGAGGACCACCAAGTCACCTTGGCCCCAAAGACCAGTAATAGTCGTTGGGTGCCACCCTTCCTGCCTTTTTCGTGCGACTCAGAAAGGTCTGTGTTAAGATGTCCCCTGAGGCTGCACAATGCAACAACCCTGTCTGCATTTCTGATGGCACCGTAGAGCTGACCCTCTGCCAAGCACGCCACATGAACCATCCCATCTAGCTCTCCCCACCACCTTGGGGAAAAGGTGAATACTTTTCTGAACACTCATTTCCCAGAGGAGGAAATGGCCTTGGAGATTGATCCTAGGTGGCTTACTGGGATTCTGCCCTCCCCTGCCTGCGTCCTCAGCCTCTGTTGCTGGGCCTCTCCCACATTTGTCTGCATCCCTCCAGCAGTGCCAACTTCCCACCCTGACACACATGACCAGAGACTTCTTGGAACCCAAACCCCAAACCACCCCACCCCTCAGACACGGCTGAGAACCCCTGGCCCCCAGCATCAAGCCCAAACCCCTCAGCCCAGGCCCAGCATCCTTCACAAACTTGGCCTGGGGCTTCCTCTGCAGCCCCATTACCCTGTTGCCACCTAGACCCTCAGGTGAACTCCGGGCCATGCCTGCTTCCCACAGATTCTCTATTTCACCCAGAAGGCTTCTTGTTCCACACCTGGCACACCTGTCCATCCTTCCATACAGCTCCCCTTCCCTGAGCCCTCACCCTTGCTCCCTCTGCAGGACCTCACCTCACCAAGCCCTCCGTGTGCATGGTCGCTTGTTCATGTCCCCTGCCACTTCCCCACTTAACTGAGTCCTTTAGGGACTCTATCCTACCCACCCACTCATAGATGCCCAATAAATTAGAGACATTGTGATTTTCCAGGCAGGACATTGTTGTTCCAAATAAAACTCGGCAGGGTGGCTCTCGAGTCAGCTTGGGTGGTCTCTGCCATCCCTCAACCTCTTCACACACCACACTCTAACCCTGCTGCCCTGCTGCCCTGCTGCCCTGCCTTCAGTTTCGTCATTCCACGCTCAGAGCCCAGACAACACACGCTTTCAGCCTGGAATGTCCCTCATCTTGCATGGTTCAGCTGAAATGTCCCACTTCAGAGAAGCATCACACAGCCACCCTTTTAAATCAGGCCCTACCGTATGCGATCAGCATGTGCCGTAATAGACTCAGTACACTGATGGCCCAGTGCTTCATCATGCCCTTCCATCCCCATCTGTATCCTTTGCCTTATGACTCTGCAGCCCCTCCCATGAAAAAGGTAGAGTTTATGACTCCGTCAATGAAATCTAAGATAACCTTGGGGCTCGCTTTGGCCAATGGAATAAAATAGAAGTGATGGTGTGCATTATGGACTAAACAGGATTTGGCTCCCCAAACTCATACAAATGTTTAAACCCCAAAGTCTTACATTAACAGGTGATGCATTAAGGATAGAGACTTCATCTAATCTGTCATCTGAGAGGTGGGCCTGATGGGTGGTCTTTAGGTCCCTGGGGGCTTATCCTTGGAAGGTAGTTCTATAAGAGGATGAGTTATTTAAGCCATTACCAGTTTCTGCCAAATGTCAGCCTAACGGGGCCACCTGATGTTGAAATATGAGTGAAGTAAACCTTTTCCCCAAGAAGCTCCTCTCAGGTATTTTAGTTAAACAAAATTTGACTAACACAGTGTGTTTTATCAAGCCTAGGCATCAAGAAGCACTGTGTATTTTCACTTAACCTCTTGCTCATCTCCCTTCTCCACCCAAGCTGAAGAAGGAGACATAGAACAGAGACAAGCTACCCCAGTCTCCTAGAAAAAGCCATCCATCCAGATCAGCCAACCCATAGCCAGCTACCAGATATGAGTCATCCAGCCACAACCAGAAGACTCGCTACACTGAGTTCAGCCTACTAGGCTGGCCTGCAGATTCCTGAACTAAATAAATTCTCAGTGTTTTAAGACCTTCTGTGTGAAGGTGGTGTGCTATGCAGCATTTTGTAGAGAACTGACACATACCTGAAATTTCCCATTGTAGCAGGCCACGATTGTGATTAAATACTTATCTGTGCATTTATCTTATAAATGCTTTCCCCAATTAGAGTACAAATTTCATGTCGGCAGATACCAGATCTTTTATACTACCGAATTCATTGACCTCACATGGTATTTGCTCATTGGAGATGTTCAAAACATTTCATTGAGCAAATGAATGAACTGAGTGGTATAATGGGTAAATAAATGAACACAACCCATTTACATGTCCTGTGGCCTTTTTCCTCCTACTGTCCTAACAGGCAGGCAAAGCAATCCACACAGAGAGATTAATTCAGATTAGTTGATGCTTCACCCTTGAGCCTATCAGCTGTAAGAGTCTGAAAACTTGTGAGCCAGTGAGAACCTCTGACTCAAGCTGTTGTGATTCTGCAAGTTATGCCTACCTGTGGCAGAGCTCCCTTGCCATACCTCATCTGAGCCTGGGCCGCCCTCCATCCCTCCAGTTCCAGTACATGGTGGGAAGGGAAGTGCAAGAGCATATGCTTCCTCCCTCCAGCCCTCAAACCAAGAACAAGTAGGGGAGGCACGCCCTTCTCTTCCTGTGCTCCCAGGTTCCTTTGCAGGGAATGCCTTGATGCCTAAAGCAGCCTCTTCTCTTCCACTCCCACTCAGAGTTGGTCTTTGCCATCCAAACCACACCTAGCTCAGCTCAAAGAGTAGAGGAGAACAGCAGGACATTTTTGAAAGTGTTAGGAGATCTCACATTGTGACATAAGCCCCTCTTTTTACCAGTGTCCCCTGAAGCCATCCCCATTCCTTTGGCTATAGTTTTAAGTACCTTGTATAAGCCGTTCTGGAAATGAGCTGGTCCAGTATTGTTTTCCTGGCACGCACATTATCAGACAGGGATCAAAAAGTAGAAAATTATTCCATTTATTCTACTTATTCATTTATTTATAAATATATTATATAGCTATTTTATTGAATGTCTACTATATGCAAAAGAATACAGTGGTATGTAAGAAAAACATGAACCATCATGAAGCTTATGATCCAAGAGACAGGCACTGAAAGAAAATATCATATAGTAAAATAATTTAATGAAATGACATAATAGAGATGACTTAATAGTGAAAAAAAAATCTAAGTAGGCTTCAAAGAGAAGAGCAAATCCACAGCCCTCTTAGCAAAGTCTTGGCAAAATTTTTATCTCCATCAGCTCAAAGAGTATATTACTCTTTCACTCAACATCTATTTAGAGAGCACCTACTACATGCCTGACTATTCCAAAGTAACAATGTTAAAACTTGACGTAATGCCTTTTGGCTACAGGTTGAGGAAGAAAAGAAATACAGGGAAAATAGCATTTACTGAAGACGTGATCTAGGCCAGATATAAGCTGTACAATTTCATGTATAACTGTTTAGTTGACACTCATAACATGACCAAGAGGTATTAACTAAGGTAATTCTTATTTTACTACTGTTCAGGGAACTTCAATGCATGTCCAGAAAGTGGAACAGCTGGGATTGTGACTTACACAAGTAGAGTTCTTATCCCCATATCATGTCCCCTTCTCAATCCCTTATGAATTCAATAAAGCTGTCAGAATTTAAATCTTCTTTATTTTCCAAGGATGTGAGGACTGTTAATCCCAAGAAGGATATATCGACAATAATGGAGGCAATTGCTCTTAACAGTTTAAGGAATTCTCCACGACCCTGTCCATTCCAGCCAAAACTTCTTCCATGCAGCTTCCCCTCCCCCAACAACATTCAGTCCTTGGGTATGAGAAGCCTAGACCCCTTACCAAGTATCCCTTGTGAAGGTACCAAGGCATACCTTCGACCTGACACACGCCTGAGCCTTAAGGACAGAGTTTTTTCTTTCATGCAATATTCTTGCTATAAGGAAAGCATGATTAAAACATCTTTTACAAAATGCATTAATTCACAGGCCAAGATAAAAATACAATTTGACATAAATAGATTTTCCATGGTGAGTTAGCACTGCATTGAGGGTAATGGATGGGGGAAGGGGAGGTGTCTAGCCCATAAATCAACCAGGAGATGGGAAGAAGGAAAGGAGTTGATGGAGGAGAGGAAGAGGCACTAGTGAAATTTCAACCTGTGAGAGTGATGTTCCCCTCACTTCCCCCAGTTCTTAATGATCTCATCAGGGACCCAAGATCGATCCCCAGCCTTGTTCATCTATCCCCTTCTGCATTCATTATTTTAATAGCATGCACATAAGACCATTTGACATTTGCATCACACAAGCATTAATGGGGAGTTTGTTTGGGAAGCTTAGGAATAGAGAAGTAGGCACTCCTGGTTGGAGCCAAGGAGCCTAAAAGGAAGCAAATGTGAAGTTTGGGAAAATGCAGAAGGAGGAAAATGATAGCTGACGGTTTCATCCAAACTAGACCACTGTGACTGAGTTTCTCCTTATACCGTGCTCCTTCCTAATCCCCAGTCTGCTTAGCAAACCTACAAAACCTAGGCACATGGATTTAAATAAAAGGAGTCCAGATCTTTGATCTAGATCAAAGGACTGCCATTTTAATGCATCCCACAAACATTTCCCAGCTACTCATCCACGCCAAGCACACTTGGGAAATACAGAATGATCAAGGAGCTCCAGTCTAGATAAACGAGGAACCAGTTTTGGCTCAAAGCAATAAACACTTGACTAGAAACAAGCAAAGAAGAAGGACATGGTAAGGGGCTTCCACAAGCAAGGAAGGCTTGAGATGAAACTTGAAGGTAAACAGGAATTTTCCAAGCTCACTAGGTAAATGCATTTTCCTGCCTGAAGGAACAGCATGTGGAAAGGCACGGAGTATGAGACAGACTGGCTTGGGGATTGCAGGAAATCAGAAGCCCTCGAAGGCATAGAAACAGCAAGAGAGGTGCAAAAGAGACTAAAGAAGTTGACAGAACTTTTCGTATCTTACTGCAGAATGGGGCTTCCTCCTAGAGGTCAAACAGTATCTTAAGCAGAGTAGATACATAAAAATAAAACTGTGTGTTGAGAAGCTTTGTATAAAACAGATTAAATGGGGAGAGATTCAGGACAGAAGGCTTGGAACATCATCTCCTCTTAGGAGATGAAGAGATGCTAGGGCAGTGGACACAAGTTTAGAGAAGAGGGGTGAAGTCTAGCAGTACAGAAGGAGATCCAAGAGTCAGATCCCACCAGAAAACCAGAGGATAAGCAAAAACAGAAGGAAAGAGTATTTAAGGGCAGGGTCAGTGAGCTGGGTCCTGGGCTAGGAGCAATGGCCAAAGAAACACAGGGCTTGACAGACATTTGCAAAGCTCCAATGGGCTGAGGCTTTGTTGGTTTTTCCCTCAAAGCAGATTCTAAGACAGGAACTTAGATGCCAGTAGTTTACTAAAGGGGGTGACTCCTGTAATGAGGAAAAGGCACAGCAAGACCTGAAGGAACAGTATGCAACACGAGGGGAGTTTGGGCTAGCAACCACTGGGGACAACTGGAGCTCATTCCCACAGAGCTCTCTGGGGAATGAGATTCTACCTCAAACTTGCCCCCCCCACCGAAAAAAAAGGAGACTGAGCATTGACCCAGTGACCCCTGAGGGTTGCCCCTAGGATGTTTTCTCTCCAACACTTCCAAGCTGCACCTGGGCAGGGAATGAGTAAGCTCCCCAAGGCTTTGGTTAGAGATATGAGACAGAAGATCTAAGAAATACAGAAATCACTTTTTTTGGCTTTTTGACTTTCATTATAAGCATTTCAGATAATACAGAAAGATATAAAGGAAAGTTCAACGAGCACACATAGATTGAACTGTTTTTGACATTTTGCTATATTCACTCTGTATGTAAATATTATATACATACATACATCATTTTTCTTTTTTTTTTTTTATTTTTTGACAGGCAGAGTGGACAGTGAGAGAGAGAGACAAAGAGAAAGGTCTTCCTTTGCCGTTGGTTCACCCTCCAATGGCTGCCGTGGCCGGCGCGCTGCGGCCGGTGCACCACGCTGATCCGATGGCAGGAGCCAGGAGCCAGGTGCTTTTCCTGGTCTCCCATGGGGTGCAGGGCCCAAGCACCTGGGCCATCCTCCACTGCACTCCCTGGCCACAGCAGAGAGCTGGCCTGGAAGAGAGGCAACCGGGACAGAATCCGGCGCCCCGACCGGGACTAGATCCTGGTGTGCCGGTGCCGCTAGGCGGAGGATTAGCCTAGTGAGCCGCAGCGCCGGCCCATCATTTTTCTTAAAAGCAGAGATAGTAATACCATACAATGTGGATTCATGACAAGGATCGTAAAGTGAGGAAAGGAGGATATATTATTATGTATCAGACATAATTCAATGGAGACATTTATACATATTAACTTCCACATATGAGTAAAAACATGGAATTTGTCTTTCTGTATCTGGCTTATTTCACTTAGCATAATGATCTCCAGTTTCATCCATTTTCTTGCAAATGTCAGGATTTCATTCTTTTTTATGGCTGAGTAATATTCCGTAATACATACAGACCACATTTTGGTTGATTCCATATATTTGTTATTGTGAATTGAGCTGCAATAAATATAGTTCGGGTATCTCTTCCATATGCTGATTTCATTTCTTTTGGATATATTTCTAGAAGTAGAATAGGTATGATATGGGCCCCAATCAGGGAGGTAGGATTAGGCTCATCAGCTGGAGGCCACACACACATACACACACACACACACAAGCTGTCCCCTGTGTGATCTCACACCCCCTGAATGATCCCACCTGTATCCACCTGTCAATCAGACTACATCACGACTCCCCTTTGGGAAGTGGATAAGAGGCTGGAGTGAGCTGAGCCAGCCCTGTTTGGCCTGCTCTCCCGTGTCACCCACCGCAGCTGCTCTCCTGCCAGCATGCCCTCTCTCACTTGCAGCCTCTGGCCTACACCCTGGAAAAGGTTGGTGTGGAACTCCCCATTTACCCTTCTTGGGCCCCCTCCCTTAATAAAGCCCTCATGTTCCTGTGTATTTCTCTCACTTTCCAAATAAACCTCGAACTTTACCATGTTGCCTGTCTCATTTGTGCCTGAGTTTAGAATTCTTCTCTGAGCTAAAGACAAGAACACAAAACACTAAAATTTGGTTTGAGGGCTGGCGCTGTGGCACAATGAGTTAACACCCTGGCCTGAAGCGCCGGCATCCCATATGGGCACCGGTTCGAGTAATGGCTGCTCCTCTTCCGATCCAGCTCTCTGCTATGGCCTGGGAAGGCAATGGAAGATAGCCCAAGTCCTTGGGCCCCTGCACCTGCGTGGGAGACCTAGAAGGAGCTCCTGGCTCCTGGCTTCGGATCGGCACAGTTCCAGCTGTTACAGCCAACTGGGGAGTAAATCATCAGATGGAAGACCCCTCCCCTCTCTCTGCTTCTCCTCTCTCTGTGTAACTCTTTCAAGTAAAATAAATAAATATTTTTAAAAAATGTTGGTTTATGTTCTCTGATAACAGGTGGGTCTTATGATAGGCCTATTTTTAGTGTTTTGAGGAATCTCCATACTATTTTCACTAGTGGTTGCTCTAGTTTGCATCATCAGCTGTGTATTAGGTTTTCCCTTCCTCCACATCCCTGCCAGCATTTTTATTTTTTGGTTTTTGGATAACTGCCATTCTAACTGGAGCGAGATGATATCTCATTGCAGTTTCTATTTGCATTTCCCTGATGGCCAGTGGTACTGAGCATTTTTTCATGTGCCTGTTGGACATCTGTATTTCTTCTTTTGAAAAACGTATATTCAGATCCTTTGTCCATTTCTTAACTGAATTGTTGATTTTGTTATTGTTGAATTTTTTGTGCTCCTTATGTATTCTGGATATTAATCCTTTTTCTTTATTTGACAGGCAGAGTTAGACATTGAGAGAGAGAGAGAAAGGTCTTCCTTCCACTGGTTCACCCCCCAAATGGCTGCTACGGCCAGCACGCTGCGCTGATCCGAAGCCAGGAGCCAGGTGCTTCCTCGTGGTCTCCCATGAGGGTGCAGGGCCCAACACTTGGGCCATCCTCCACTGCCTTCCCGGGCCACAGCAGAGAGCTGGACTAGAAGAGGAGCAACCGGGACTAGAACCCGGCGCCCATATGGGATGCCGGTGCCACAGGCAGAGGATTAACCAAGTGAGTCACAGCGCCGGCCCCCTGGATGTTAATCCTTTATTAGATGCAGTTTACAAGTATTTTCTCCCATTCTGTCAGTGCCTCTTTTTTAATTATTTCTTTTGCTGTGCAGAAGCTTCTCAGTCTGATATAAACCCATTTGTCTAGTTTTACTTTTATATGCCAGTGCTTTTTGGGGTCTTATCCAAAGAGTCATTGTCTATGCCAATTTCTTGAAGTGTTTCCCCTATGTTTTCCTCTAGTCATTTCGTAGTTGCAGGTTTTACATTTATATACTTGATCCATTTTGAGTTGATTTTTGTGTAGAGTGTAAGAAAGGGGTTTTGTTTCCAATTTCTGCGTGTGGAAATCCAATTTTTCCAACACCATTTATTAAATAGACTGTCCTTTTTCTGAGGAATGTTTTCAGCACATTTGTCAAAGGTAAGTTGGTTATAGATGTATGGATTTAATTCTGGGGTTTATATTGTGCTCTATCGGTCCATGTGTCTGTCTACTTGCCAGTACCATGCAATTTTGGCCAAAATAGCCCTATGGTATGTCTTAAAATATGGGATTGTGATGCTTCTGGCTTTGTTTTTAAATGTTTATGATTGCTTTGGCTATTCAGTCTTTTGTATTTTCATATGAATTTCAAGAATTTTTTTCTAATTCTGTGAAGAATTTGATTAATATTTTGATGAAGATTGTGCTGACTCTGTAAATTGCTGTGGGTAGTATGGATATTATATATATATATATATATATATGAAAGTCAGAATTACAGAGAGAGAGGGAGAGACAGAGAGAGAGAGAGAGAGGTCTTCCAACTGCTGATTCACTCCCCAGATGGCCACAATGGCCAGGGCTGGGCCAGGCCAAAGCCAGGAGCTTCATCCAGGTCTCCCACATGGGGGCAGGGCCCCAAGGACTTGGGACATCTTCCACTGCTTTCCCAGGTGCACTAGCAGGGAGCTGCATTGGAAGTGAAGCAGTCCTGAATACTGGGACTCAAACTGGAATCCTAAGCAGTATCTTAATAGCTGCATCAAATGCCTGCCCTGGGGCCAGCGCCATGGCACTGTGAGTTAAACTGCTGCCTGTGGTGCCATCATCCCATGTGGGCCCCAATACGAGACCCTGCTGCTCCACTTCCCGTCCATCTCCCTGCTAATGTGCCTGGGAAAGCAGTGGAAGATGGCCCAAGTGCTTGGGTCCCTGCACCCACGTGGGAGACCTGGAAGAAGCTCCTGGCTCCTGGCTTCAGCCTGGCCCAGCCCTGGCATTGTGGCCATTTGGGGAGTGAACCAGCAGATGAAAGATATCTCTCTCTCCCCTTTTCTCTCTCTCCCCCCTCCTCTCTAATTTTTCCCTTCAAATAAATAAAAAATCTTTAAAAAAAAAAGTTTGGTAGAATGAAACAATGAAGCCATCTTGTCTTGGTATTTCTTTGTTGGAAGACTATTATGGATTCAATCTCATCCTTGATCATTGGTCGGTTTAGGTTTTCTATGTCTTCATGATTCAATTTTGGCAAGCTATATGTTTCCAGAAGTCTATTTCTTCAAGGTTTTCCAGTGTGTTAGCATATAGTTGTTCATAGTAGTCCCTAATGATTTTTTGCATTTCTGTGGGTTTTAGTTGTAATATCTTCTTTTTTCATCTCTGACTTTATTGATTTGAGTCTTCTCTCTTTTGTTTTTAGTATGGTTTATGCCTTATCCGGTTTGTTTATCTTTTCAAAAAAAAAAAAAAACTAGCTCTTCATTTCATCAATCTTTTGAATTTTTTAAATTGGTTTCATTTCTTCTCAAATTTTTATTGTTTCTTTCATCTAATTTCAGCTTAGGTTTGCTCTTGATTTGCTAGGTCCTTGAGAAGCCTTGTTAAGTGGCTTATTTGAGGCCTTTCCCCTGTTTTGATGTAAATACCTGCTGCTATAAAAACTTTCCTCTTCACACTGCTTTTGCTGTATCTCATAAGTTTTTTTTTAAGATTTATTTAAGTACTTATTTGAAAGTCAGAATTACACATAAGGAAAAGGCGAGGCAGAGAGAGAAAGAGTGAGAGAGAGAGAGAGAGAGAGGTCTTCCACCCGCTCTTTCACTCCCCAATTGTCTGTAATGGCCGGAGCTGCTCCGATCCGAAGCCAGGAGCCAAGAGTTTTTCCGGATCTCCCCCGTGGGTGCAGAGTCCCAGGGACTCAGACCATCTTCCATTGCTTTCCCAGGCCATAGCAGAGCGCTGGATCGGAAGTGGAGCAGCCAGGACTCAAGCCAGCACTCCTATGGGATGCCGGCACTGCAGATGGCAGCCTTACCCGCTGGGCCACAGCGCCAGCCCCATCCCATAAGTTTTGATATGTTATGTTTCCATTTTCATTAGTTTCAAGGAATTTTTTATTTCCCTTTTGATTTCTTCAGTGACCCATTTATCATTCAGGAGCATGCTGATCAGTCCCTATGTATTTGGGTAATTTCTAGCGTTTCTTTTGTTGTTAACTTCCAACTGTGGTCAGAAAAGATACATAGTATGATTTCACTTTTTGTGATTTTGTTGAAATTTGTTTTATGGCGTAACATACAGTCTATACCAGAGAATTTTCCATGTGCTGATGAAAAGAATGTGTATTCTGCAGCTGTGGAATACAAGGTTTTCTAAATGTCTAGTGCTTCAATAGTAATGACGTAGTCCTGCCATTTTTCCTTTAAAATCTCTTTTGTTTGTTTTGAGTATCCTTGGTTCTTTTTCTAGGTAGTTTCATGCTTCCACACTCTTTCATGACTACTTTCCTCTGTTTCTGAATGTAGTTCATCCTGAAGTATCACTTGTAAGGTTGATCAGGTAGTGATGATTTTTTTTCAATTTTTCCTTGCTTTGATAATCTTTGTTTGTTTTGCCTTCATATACAAAAGAGTGCTATGTTGGGTAAAGTACTCTGTTGGTGGGATTTTTTTTTCTTTCATGGACTATATTTCCCCATTCTCTCGTGGTCTGCAAAGATTCTATTGAGAAATCTGCAGTCAATCTAATGGGAGCTCCTTTAAAGGTGACCTGGAATTTTTGTCTTGCAAATTTTAGAATACTCTCCTTTTGAAAGTCTGATTGTAATGTTTCATGGTGAGAGTCTTTCCTGGTCATGTCTATTTGAAGATCCTATGAGCTTCCTGTACTTTGATGCCCAAATCTTTCTCTAAATTGGGGAAGTTTTCAACTATTATTTCATTTTCTAAGCCACTCTTTTCCTATTCATTTAGGAATTCCCAAAACTTGAATATTGGTTCATTTGATGGCATCCCAGAGATATCAAATCCAGTTTTTGTTCTTTTTAACTTTTTTTTTATCTGAGATATTTCAAAAGACCTATCATCAAGATCAGATAACCTTTCTTCTGCTTGATCTAATCTGTTGTTAAGGCTTTCCACAGTGTTTTTTTAAAAGATTGATTGATTGATTTTATTTATTTAGAAAGTCAGAGTTACAGAGAGACACAGAGATCTTCCATCTGCTGATTCACTCCCCAAACGGCTGCAACAGCCAGGGCCAAGAGCAAGGAGTTTCCATCCAGTCTCCCACATGAGTAGCAGGGGCCCAAGCACCTGGGTCATCTTCTGTGCTTTTCCCAGGCCATTAGCAGGGAGCTGGATCAGAAGTGGAGCAGCTGGGATACAAATCGACACCCAAATGGATTGCTGGTGTCACAGCAGGCAGTTTTACCCACTATGCCACAACACCAGCTCCTTCCACTGTATTTTCTTACTTGACTCACTGAGTTTCTCATTTCTAATATTTCTGTTTGGTTCCTTTTCACTACCTCTGTCTCTTTGATGAATTTCTCATTCATGTCATGAAATGATTTCCTAATTTAATTTAACTGTTTATCTGTATTCTCTCATATCTCTTTGAATAACCTTATAATCACTCTCTTGAATTCTTTCTCTAGCATTTAATCCATCTCCCTTTCTTCACAGTCTGATACTAATGCATTATTCTTTCTTTTTGCAGCATTATGTCACCTTATGTCTCGTGTTCCTATGTTGTTTTTTGTGCATCTGGGGAATCAATTGTTTCTATCACTTCTAGAGGCTGATTTGTTTTGAGAGAGGCTTTTTCCTAAGGATATGCTTTTGTGTTCTTGTTTGGAAGACAACTTTGGCTTTAGCTCCAGTTGGACTCCATAGTAGTCTCCTTCTGAGAGAGGAACCAGAATCAGGATCGTCTCAGGTGTTGAGAGCATGCCCTGCTGGTGCTATGATTGAGCCTGACACACAGACTCCCAGTCAATACCCAAGCCAGGATCTGGAGCTGCAAGATTGGTACTGGTTCCAGGAGCAAGATGGTCTTATGGGCTTCCAGTTATTGCCTAATGCCAGAGTCCCAATAGCAGCACCCATCCTGGGTGAAAGAGGCAGGCTTCACAGATGCTGTCTGCAAGAGTGACTGGATCAGTGAAAGCAACTTTGCAAGAACAAGCAATTCTACTCTGACCTCAGATCAGCCCTTAAGGCATTCAGGTCTGACTGAAAAGCCCATCAGAGCATTTCAGCCATAGAAAGCCAAGACAGTGTGGCAAAAAAAGGAAAAAAAGTCCTACATGAAGGATCTCTGTGAGTGAGACCCCAGTAGGAAAGAAGGGGCCACCAAAGAAGGATGTACTTCTCTCTGAAGGGAAGGGAGAACTTCTACTTTGCTTACGGCCCTGTCTAAATATTGATGGAGTTGGTGGTCTCAAAAGGCTTCCATAGCCTTGGCAGTTCATGTCAAGAGCCTCGGGTGATCACTGATGTCATAAATAAGAGTGTTAATTGTTAAATTAACAACAGGAGTTACTGGGCACTTACTCCCCATGCAGGACCTCTGTCCTCAATGAGTTATACTATGAGAATTAACTGTAAAACTTGTTCTCAAACAGTTTTTTATATTTGTGTGTGTGTGTGCAAATTGTTGAAATATTTATTTAGTATAGAGTTGGTCTTCAGTGTATAAAGTTAATTAAAAACAAATCCTAATGGAAAATGGGACTAGGAAAGGGAGAGGTAGGAGGAGGTAGGGTGGGAGAGGGGGTAGGAGGGTGGGTATGGTGGGAATAATCACTATATTCCTAAAGTTGTACTTATGAAATTTGTACACATTAAATAAAAGGTTTCTTTGGGGAAAAAAAAAAAAAAGAAGAACAAGCAATCATAGGCCATTCTCTATAGACTGCTTGCTGAGCTGGGTGGGGTATAGGAAGCATGACAGACCGTGGTAACTGCTGTGGATTAAACAATGGGATACTATGACCAAGAGTCAAGTGTGGTGACCCACTTCAATGGATAGTCATGGAAGGCTTCACTAGAGAGGTGACACTCTTTGAGACCTAAAGGCTGAGTGAGAGGTACCAGCTAGGAGAAAGACATTCTCGAGATCATGAGATCTGCCCCATAAACAGTTACGAGATGATTATTGGGGCCGGCACTGTGGTGTAGCGGGTAAAACCACCACCTGCAGTGAGGGCATCCCACAGGGGCACCAGTTTGAGTTCCAGTTGCTCCCCTTCCTATCAGGCTCTCTGTTATGGCCTGGGAAAGCAGTGGAGGATGGCCCAAGTCCTTGGGCCTCTGCACCCACATGGGAGACCTGGAGGAGACTCTGGAATCCTGGATCCTGGTTTCAGATCGATGCAGCTCCAGCCGTTGAGGCCAACTGGGGAGTGAACCAGCAGATGGAGGACCTCTCTCTCTCTCTGCCTCTCCTTCTCTCTGTGTATGTAACTCTGACTTTCAAATAAATAAATAAATCTTTTTTAAAAAATGGGATGATTATTGCCCCTTCCTTCCTCCACCCTCTTTCATTCTCAACTTCAATGTAGGCAGTATTAAACCACAGACAAGAGTCATTTTTCCCCCAAATTATCAGCACAGGTTGGGCTGAGCTGTCCTCAGGGCCCTCCTCCTGCTCTGATCCAGCACACGGCAAAGTCCTGTATACATAGAGGCTGGACCAGGTCTCTGGGAGAAAAATGAGAAATTCTCTTTCCAGATGGTTATAAAATGCTGCCAGGTCCCAGTGGTGACGCAGGGGGGAGTGCCAAGCAAATTGCCCCACCACCACCACCAGCTGGGGGAGTCTCTCTGAAATGTCCCTCAAAGGGATTGACAGGGTAAATACCGCAGCTCCCTCACTCTTGGATGAAAAGTGTTTGTGAGGCCGCACTGCCTTACTCATTTACACTCCCCCATCCCACCTCCCAGTCTCCACCGCTATTCCTGTTCTTGTCTCAGCATCTGCCCAAGGGGAGCCAACAGGTAGTGCCCAGTGATCATGTAGCAATCTTGCTCCTACATTTGCAAGCTCCTGAAAGGCCAGGCAACCTGTCTTGTAGCTCATTGCTGAAATCCAACCAACATGTCCCCCAGAGCCTGGGACAGAGAAGACACTCTGAAAATATTTGTTGATAAGAGACTGAGCACACAAAAGCAGGTTAATCCCCACAAGGGGTCCAACCCTTCACAGGAGAAGCCAGAGGGGGTGTTTAGCCTGCAGGCCCCAGACACCTGGCCTCTGCACAAAGGAGCTCTACAGAGGAGGCCAGAAAAGGGGTCTGGAGAGTGAGATGGAGGGGCAGACAGGGCCCATTCAGCTGAGGCAGCCTCCACTCTGCTGTGCTCTGCAGAGGAGCCACCTCTTCTAGGCACTGCTCACCGTGGTGAGTGTGCAAGCAGCCACAGCACAGGGGCCATTCCAGTTAGTTCAGGAAAGGTACAAGAGCATGACAAATATATGTAATTTGTAAATTGGCCAGTCTTTTGCAATAATTTAGAGGCACTAGTTAGGAGCAATAGAAACCCCCCAATTACTGATGTTTAAGGCTGGCGCTGTTGCTGGTGGAATATTTCATGCATAAATGAACTTCCACTAGGCCTCCCGCTGCTTCTGATGAGGCTCTGGCGGGCTTTATTGCCCGGCGCCCAGCAGGGCCCCGCCAATGGGCCCCATGACGGATGATGCATCGTTTTGCGGTTTAAATAATGCAGTGTGGGACAGGCTCAGTGCTGGTGCGCTTTATTTACATATCAATTGAGTGGCCACTCTGAATATGAAGAAATATGAGAGGGGAAGTTGCTGGCACTGAATATTTCATGGCCACAAGCCCCGCAGGAAGCGAATGTCCCCAGCCCTGAGCTAGGCCTGGCGGAGTGAGCATGGGAGAACTGGCATGAATAGCCAGCCCTGGGAGATGAGGCAGGAACCATCTCCACAGCTGGGGAGTGGGGCGCTGCTAACTACACTCGAGGAGCACCCCACCCACCACTGGCCATCAGGACACAGCCCGCCGCAGCTTTCTCAAGTCAGCAGAATGCCTGCTTCCCACCTCTACCTTCGGAATCCAGAAATTTCCACAGCCAAGGCAGTTTGTACAGCCATCACACCCTGACGTCCCAAGCCACGTGGATGGAGCAGAAACGAACAGGGAACACATCAGGATCCTCCGAGGGAGGCCCTTCCCCTTCCGAGGAGAGTAAATCAGGGGTCTCAGCCCAGCTCCTTCCTGCCTGAAAAGGAAACTCCCATCCTCCGAACCGAACAATCACTTTTCCCCTGTTCTCAGCCATGTGCCAGCCCCCGGCTAAGCGTTGAAGGCACGACTCTGCAGAAGAACACAGGACATGGCACCTGAGAGTCAAGGTTTGGAAGCGGCTCACTGGTGGCTGGTGCTGGGGATTTCCCAGGATGTCGGCCAGGACTGCAGGCATCTACAGGTGGCCTGCGGCTGGCAGGTCCAGTTCCCAGGCTGCTGCCTTATGCATGTGGTGTTGGCTCTTGGTGGAGGCCTCCATGCCTCAGCATGCTGCCCTCTCCACAGAGCCACCTGCGTGCCCTCCCAGCATGGCAGCTGGCCTTTCCCAAGCAACTAACCAAGAGAGCAAGATGGAGACGGCAGCATCTTTTGTGACTTACCCATAGAAGCCACAAGCCAGCACTCTGCCACATTCCACCAGTCATACAGATGAACCCTGAAACCAAATAAGAGGGCACCACGGAGAAGAGATGTGACTGTCAGGAAGCAGTGGTCACTGGGGCCATCGTGCAGGGGCAGGGCAGTCAGTCCACAGGAAGAGAACCAGCAAAGCTTCCTAGCGGAAGTGACTTCTGATTGGAGACTTAAAAGATAAGGTTGTCTCAGCAAAGGGGACGAGGGAGGAGTGTGCAGTGGAGGGAATAGCCTGTACAAAGCCCAGAGCCTGTGCATGGGGAAGCCAGCCAACCCAACCAAAGGGTTCAGTTTGGCCAGTCCTTAGAGAAGGCTTTGAATGAAGACCCTGGGGAGATTTTGAAGGTTTGAAGAAGACTGTCCAAATGGATGTTGTGGGCCCTAAGGCTGTTTCAGCCCAACAAGGGTGAGTGGTTCTGGGAGGTGTAGAGAGATGGAGACAGAACCCATCCCAGCCCTGGGATGTGCCATGCTCCACAGAGAACTCAGCTCTAAGGATCAGAGTGAATTAGGGTTGGAACAGGGGAACTGGAGACAGGTCACCAGAGCAGCACCACCACTCACTTGCTGGCTACATGACATTGCACAAGTTATTATTATTAGTGGGCCTCAGTTTTCTCATTTGTAAAGTTGGAATAATAGTAAGACCAGCTTTGCAGAGTTATTGTAGATATTGATGGAGATAAGATGTCCAGCACATAGTAAACTCTTGGGGCATGAATGAGGTCCTCATCTGTGACAACGCTCTTCTTTCGGAGTTCTAGACCCCCTTTTCCCACCACTAACCTTCTCCCAGCCTTTAAACCCCACCTTAGGTTCTGCTGCTGAGAGTCTTACTGCCAGCCCACCTCCACCAGGTTAGATGCCCCCAGAAGTGGGCCAGGCCTAGGTAATGACCCCCTTTTGAATGCTCGTCCCTCCCACGGCACAGTGCTCAGCCGGGAGAGTTTCCGGCTCTGTCAGCCTCACTCCCATCATGCTGCTGCTTTCATGCAGAGCAACTGTCCCAGCCTGCGCATTCTGAGCTACTTGTGTGCTATATGGGCATCTGGTGCTGCTGTTGCTTTGTATTGCTCTACATATTGTCCTTGATCTCAGTCTGTCCCTCAGAATGAACGCTCCCTGAGGTTCAGGGAGTGCTGCCTTCTTTATTGCTGCAGTCCCAGGGCTAGCACAGTGATCACATCTATCTAGTTCAAGGAATTAAGCAATACTGATGTAAAACACTTTTGAACAGTGCTAAAGTATAATAAGTGCTATTTTAGGGTTAGTTTCATATGTAGATTCAGGGGTGGGGAAGCTTTTTCTGCAATGGGCCATCTTGATATTTATAACATCATTCATGGGCCACACAGTCATCAGCTTAGGGGCCTGTGCCATGCTGTAGAAGATAAAGCTGCCATCTGCAGCGCCAGCATCCCATATGAGCACCCACTTGAGCTGGGGCTGCTCCACTTCTGATCCAGCTCCCTGATAATGGCCAGGGAAAGCAGTGGAAAATGGCCCAAGTGCTTGGGCCCCTGAAGCCAAATGGTAGGCCCAGAAGAAGCTCCTGGCTCCTGGCTCCAGATCAGCCCAGCTCAGGCCATTGTAGCCATTTGGGGCGTAAACTAGTGGATGGAAGATATCTCTCACTCTCCTTCAAATACGTAATCTTTTAAAAATATTTATTTACTTATTTGAGAGGCAGGGTTACAGGCAGAGGAAGAGACAGAGAGAAAGGTCTTCCATCTACTGGTTTACTCCCCAAATGACCACAATGCCTGGAGCTGAGCCAATCTGAAGCCAGGAACCAGGAGCTTCTTTCAGGTCTGCAATGAGCATTCAGGGACCCAAGCACTTGGGCCATCTTCCACTGCCTTTCTAGGCCATCAGCAGAAAGCTGGATCAGAAGAGGAGCACCCAGGAATCAAAAAGGTGCCCACATGGGATGTCAGCCCCACAGGTGTAGGCTTAACCAACTATACCACAGCACCAGGCCCAATAAATAAATCTTCAAATAAAAAAAATCAACTTAAAAATTAGCCTGCTATAGATTGAGTTTCAAACCCTGCCTGTGATTGCCTTAGCACGGCTAGACCCAAATGATTTCAGGGGCCTTACACAACTTGGGCACCAGATAGTCCCTCCCCCTGAAAAGAGATGTAATAGTAGATGCCCAATAAATATTTGCTGAATGAATAATGTACAGAGGGGCCAGTGTTGTGGTGCAGCAAGTTAAGCCACTGCTTGCAAAGCCAGCATCCCATGTCCAAGTGCTAGTTCAAGTCCTGGCTGTTCCACTTTTGATCCAGCTTCCTGCTAATGTACCTGGGAAGGCAGCAGATGATGATCCAAATTCTTAGGCACTTGCCACCCATGTAGGAGATCAAGACAGAGTTCCTGGCTCCTGGCTTCAGTTTGGCCCAGACCTGGCTGTGTGGCCATTTGGAAAATGAATCAGCACATGGAAGATTATCTCTCTCTCTCTGCTCTCTCTCTCTCTCTCTGTCTCTGCCTTTCAAATAAATAAATATTTTTTCTTAAAAAAAAAAAAAAAGGACTAGTAAGAAGCAAAGGTCATGGGAACAATTTTTTTAAGTAAATAAATAATGGGCTGAGTCTAAGAAAAGGGACAAAGTCCTAACGGGGGCCGGTCCTGAGAAAGGAGTGAAGACCTTCAGAAGCTCAAGTTCCTTGATCTGAACTAAGAACCTTGAACTTGGAAGCCCTGGAAGCTGGAAGCAGCAGGGAAGGGCAGCTGTAAGCGAAGTCCTGGTGGGATGGGGCAGAGGCCAGAACAGACCCTCTGCGGGACCCCCACCTGGGATTGCCAGCCCGTGTACTAACACACGCTGAACAGCTAAATCATACATTATTGATTTGTCAAACGTATTTGCATATAAATAAGCATGATCATTCATGGAGGCCCTACCAGTGCCGCCTCCCCTCAGTGCCATGATTACAGATGGATGGCCCTAGTTAGACAGGAACCAGGGACACTGCCACCCCTGCTGCCACGTCAGCGTCTGATTTAAAACTGCATTTATTGGAGCATGTAAGTGTGACAGCCTAGTGGTGAGTTTGGGATAATTAGTCTAAAAGACAAGACAAACGACTCCTAAAACTGGTATTGTGACGAAGATCCTTCCCCACCCCCACCCCTCGCCAGCCCAGCTCTGATGCCAAAAATACAGCCGATGATAATTAACTAGGAAATGTTAACAGGCAGGATTATGCTCCAATTGCATTCTCCAAAGGACTTGAGAATTTTACACCCAAGTTGATTATGTTCCCCTCCCCTGGTGATGAGCCGGAGGAGGGGATTCTGGACTAAAAGCAGAAGCTGGGAGTGGGGACCAGGAGAGACAGATGGGCAAGAGGAGGGCTCCAAGGCTGGGCAAGCATGTGGCTTCCGTCAGCCTTCCCAGACCTTGAACTGAGACAGATCTGCAGGGTGAAGCATGTTGACCCAGGGAAGTTTTATCGGCCATGTGAACTCATTCCACGTGGGAGACCGGCCGGAAGCTTGGAGGCTGGCATGGACTGATGGATCGGGGACCGCTGCTCAGCCACACACAATGCAAGACACTTATCATCACCGGGAAACACGCTGCTTGCTAACACTTCGTTTTAATTGTCCTAAATTACACTTGAGGACTTAATCCCAGCAGGCCAGCCTGAGATGCTCAAACATCACCCTGAGGATCAGCTTGGCCTAGAGAGGAGCCTATGGTCCCAGGGCTGGGACTCAGCTCTGTGCCGCTGCAGGAGGGGGGACTTGCTACTTTCCGTGTCACCACCACCTCCTGCTCCCAAGAAAGGGCTGGGGCTTGCCCCATGGCCTGCAACCCAGAGTATTAGCAGGCTTGAGGATTTCAGCTCTGAGGTTCAAGACCCAGACAGGGAGAGAGGGAGGCCCTTCAGTGGTCTGTAGAAAAGCCTCAAAGGAAAATCTGAAAGTGAGGCAGAGCACTGGAGGAGGCTGTGGTAGGCAGATGAGAAGCCCCCCAAATATGCGCACATCCTCATCCCCAAAGCCTTACATGACACAAGGCACTCTCAGCTATGGTTAAGGATATTGAGATGGGAAGAATATCATGTATAGCCCAAGTGGGTCCAATGTCATCACAAGATCCTTATAGGAGGAAGGGTAGGGAAAGAGAAAGGAAGGAAGGAAGGAAGGAAGGAAGGAAGGAAGGAAGGAAGGAAGGAAGGAAGGAAGGAAGGAAGGAAGATAAGACACTGCTGCTGCTGTTGCTGCTGCTGCTGCTGCTGCTGTTGGCTTTGAAGATGAGGAGGAGACTGTGAAGCCAAGGAATGAGTGTGGCCTCTAGAAGCTGGAAAAGGCAGAAAAGAGATGCTCCTCCAGGGCCTCCAGGACCCACACACCGCTGCCGACACCATGACATTAGTCCAGGAAGACTCATTCCCGACTTCTGACCTCCAGCACAGTAAGATGCTCTACTGTTGTATTAAGCCACTAAGCAATTTGTTATAGCAGCAATCAGTAACTAATACAGTAGGACCAGCATTGTGCCATAGTAGGTAAAGCAGCCACCTGCGACACCAGCATCCTATATGGGCACCAGTTTGAGTCCCAGCTGCTCCACTTCCAATCTAGCTGTCTGCTAATTCACCTGGGAAAGCAATGGGAGATGGCCCAAGTGTTTGGACCTCCTGGCTCCTGGCTTTGGCCTGGCCCAGCCCCAGCCATTGAGGCAGTCTGGGGAGTGAACCAGCAGATGGAAAATTGATCTCTCTCTCTCTCTCTTTCTCTCTCCCCCTTTAACTCTTTCAAATAAAGAAAAAATATTTAAAAAAAGAAAAGAAATTGATACAAGGTTCTAATTATTCTTAGCCTGCCCTTACAACCTTGCTGTGTGGCTGAACTTCTCTCAGCCTCTCTTTCCTAACCTTTAAAATAAGGATAATTCCAGATCACTCCTTATGGAGCTGCTGTGAATATGAAATGAGCTAATGCCTGAAAAGTGCTGAGGTCACAGCCCAGCACATAGTAAGAGCTCAATCAATAGCCCTGACTCTGGGGGCTGTGTCTGTCATTATTGCCCCCTGCTGCTCTTCCTGATACTTGTTACTGAGGATCAAATTGATAAGAAGATTGATATCACCAAAGTAACATTTTCTTCATCAAACATTTATTGATCATCTCTGCATGCGAACTACTAGGTCAGGTATTGGGAATAAAATAGTGAACAAAAAAAGACATAGCTGGGGCTGGTGCTGTGGTACAACAGGTTAACGCCCTGGCCTGAGCACCAGCATCCCATATGGCCGCCAGTTTGAGACTCGGTCACTCCACTTCCGATCCAGCTCTCTGCTATGGCCTGGGAAAACAGTATAAGATGGCCCAAGTCCTTGGGCCCCTGCACCTGTGTGGGAGACCCGGAAGAAGCTCCTGGCTCCTGGCTTTGGATCAGCCCAGCTCCAGCCATTGCAGCCAACTGGGGAGTGAACCAGTGGATGGAAGATCTCTCTCTCTCTCTCTCTCTCTCTGCCTCTCCTCTCTCTGTGTAACTCTGACTTTCAAATAAATAAATAAATATTTAAAAAAAGACATAGCTCCAACACTCACGGAATTTATAATGTGGTAGGAGAAATGGGCTATATTGCCTAAATATATTATGGTATCGTACTTTTATATTAAATAATCTCTTAAATGCTAAGACTGAGAGGTGCTAAAGAAGCGTACAACTGAGAGATGCATCCCTTTGGGGAAGTCATGGAGTGCCTCCAGAAGAAAGCTGACCTCAAAGCTTAAGCAGATTTGTTCCTCTGGGGCATGGACACTTCTGAGCTGAGGGAGGAAGGATTCTGCCTACACTTCGGGGGTCATACTCAGGCCTCTGGGGTATGTGGGAAGAAGTCAGTCCAGGTGGCAGGCCTGCATATGCCCACCATAGTGAGTGCTGGCAAGCAAGCAGCAGGTGGAATGATCAAGTGTGGCCTTGAACAGTCTGAGATGAGCCTGTCCCTTGGATGTTGGGTCCCTATTTGAGTCCAAATACCAGGCTGGATATGTTACCTTGTACTTTGTGCCTGAGGGCCCCAGCTGGGAGAACAGAGGACCCACCCTGGACCACAAACATCTGGGCCTGCTATGGTCATCAGGGGGAAGGGCTACCCTCCAGCCCAGGCCCTGGGCTCAGCCTGCCTTCAAGAAGGTCATGTCAGAGCACCTGCCAGCCCTTAGAAGTGTCCCTCCTTTCCTAATATGATTTAATCTCTTAGATAATGAAATCCCCTTTCACAGCACAAACTGTAAGTAAAGGTGGATTTAAAAATGTCCTTGCTGTTAAAGATGTTTATAAAGGGGCCGGTGCTGTGGCCCAGCAAGTTAAAGCCCTGGTCTGCAGAGTCAGCATCCCATATGGGCACTGGTTCGAGTCCCAGATGCTCCACTTCCAATCCAGCTCCCCACTAATGTGCCTGGGAAAGCATCAGAAGATGGCCCAAGTATTTGGGCCCCTGCACCCACATGGGAGACCCAGAAGAAGCTGCTCCTGGCTTCAGACTGGCCCAGCTCTGGCCACTACAGCCATTTGGTGAGTGAATCAGCTGATGGAAGATCTCATTCATTCTCTCTCTCTCTCTCTCTCTCTCTCTCTCTTTGGGCTAGGCAGGAGGGTCCTGGACTTCATGCACAAGATTCTAGACCTCAGACCCCTCCTCTGTGTATGTATCAGCCTTTCTACACCCTCCTAAAGCCCATGATGCCCCGAAGCACCTGGTTAGTGTTTGTCTCCAGGCTGAGAAAGTGACCACATACAATCCGAGGCCTAAGCTGGCCTGCCCAGCACATACAAGTGCAAGAGTTATTGGTTGAATGGATGAATGCCCAGCAATAGCCCTTGGCCATCATTGATTGGCCTATCAGAAGCCCTCTACCTAATGTCAATCCCCGCTCCATTCCTGCTGCACAAACAGCTTGGGCAGGGATACCGTGGCACATTCCAGAACCCACCCACCCAAACAACAACTGTATGAGCGCCAGCTTTCACAACTCCAGCCACACTGCTGGCAGAAATTCAAAAACAGTCTTTAAAATGTGGATGTGGGAGACCATATCCCCAGAATGTTTCACAAAAAGCAAATATTGTGACAAACAATTGGAAATATAGTGCATTTATCTGCACTTTCGAAAGCTGCTCATATGTTCCCATTAAAACAGTCGAAAGTGTATAATAAAAAAAAATCTGTTTCAGAATGACAAGATGTAAAAAGAATTTATCTATTCACAGATGACAAACAAAACAAATAAGTGTGAGCCATGGGGAAAATAAATAAATAAATAAATGAAAGAAAGAAAGAAAGAAAGAAAGAAAGAAAGAAAGAAAGAAAGAAAACAAACTCCATCAGAATGAAGGCCCCAGTAGGAGGTGGCTAGACCTAGTCTCAGAGCCCACATGGGGACCCACATTCCCAGGCTGAAATCCAGAGGGTCTGGGCTAAGCCTGTATCTTTCCAACTTGCCCAATGGGATGCCTTAATTTCTCTGTATAAGCAGAGTTGTAGACTGAAAGGCTGAGCAACTATTTAGTGAAAAGTCTTCTGCCTGGGGCTGGAGACCCAGATGAATAGAATGCAGGCCCAGCCTTTAGGTCCAGCCCTAGAGAGGGAGAAGCGGCACAGGGCAGGGAGTGATGCTACATTACATCTAATCACAGTCTGTCCACCCCCACCCCACCGCAGGTTGGAGAAAATAAGCTCATCTTTGAATATTCTGACCTTCTCTCTCCCTTACCATCACAGGGAGACTTGTAGTCTGCCAGTCATCTTCCGGAATTTTTTTTACTATCATTTGAAAAGGAAGGAAAAAGCACTTAGGAGAGAAGAAGGACCAGAGAGAGGAAGAGGAGTTATAGGGAAGTAAAGAGCCAGCCACGAGTGAGTGGCCTTCAGAGAACTTCAGCTAGGAGTTACTTAGGAGGAGAAAAACAAGAAGTCTCTGAGTAGATCTGAAGGGAGGCGGAAGGGGAAAGCTGGAGAAAGGAGGAAGGAGAACTTTGGGAATTCTGATTTGGCTCCTTTGGGACATCCTTCAAGAGATACCAGTAAAAGATGCACGTTGCTTCAGATGACTTGGGTTGTTCTTTGAATGTGATGTCATGCTGGGACTGGCTGCATGGGACCTTTATTTGGGTTCCATTAATAAATATGCATTGAGCCAGCACCGCCTTGCGGCACCAGCATACCAGGTTCTAGTCCCGGTTGGGGCACCGGATTCTGTCCCGGTTGCCCCTCTTCTAGGCCAGCTCTCTGCTGTGGCCAAGGACTGCAGTGGAGGATGGCCCAAGTACTTGGGCCCTGCACCCCATGGGAGACCAGGAGAAGTACCTGGCTCCTGCCATCAGATCAGCATGGTGCGCCAGCCGCGGCGGCCATTGGAGGGTGAACCAACAGCAAAGGAAGACCTTTCTCTCTGTCTCTCTCTCTCACTGTCCACTCTGCCTGTCAAAAAATAAATAAATAAATAAATAAATAAATATGCATTGAGTTTACCCTGTAAAATATGCTCCAATGGAAGTGGAGACACAGTACTTTGAGAATGCAGAGAATGGTGGAATCATGGAAGAGAAAAGATGGTTTTCCAGAGGGGGCAATGTTTGAGTTGAACTCAGGCTATGTTCACTTTATAGATGTGGATCTCAAAGGCAGATATTTTTAACAAAAGAAATAATATCTGCAGAGACATGGGGTATCCAGGAAAAGGTGAAAAATCTGGCAGAGCAAAGAAGAAAGCAGAAAGATCAAGAGAAGCAGGAGCCACATGGTAAAATACCTCAACTGCCGTGAGAAGCTTGGCCTTTATTCTGTAGTTGGGAGAAAGCCATGCTCTGAAAGTGGGAACATGTCTGTGGTTTCACATTCACTCAACTCCCTCGCCAGAAAGAGTGCAGGCCCTAACACACACTCTCTTCTGAATCCCATACTCAGAAGAGTGACCAGGAGAAATGGACTCCGGCCTGGAGCTGACTCCAGAGGTTAGGACGGCACTTGCAGGAAGTCCCCAGTTTCAGCTGAAGACAGACACAGGGAAGTACAAATGCCTTTTGTCATTGTCTCGATTCATGTAGAAGAAACACATTTGTTTCCAATGAGTGTGTTTCACAAACTTGTTGATATGGAAATAGACTTGATTTTGACGGCAATGCGGTCTTGTCGGCAACATGATGTTTTATTGTATTGCTTGCAGTTAGTGACAAGCAAGGAAAATACCCAAATCACTCCACATCACGCGGGGCATGTGTTATCCATGTGCTTAGCTCTGATGAGAGGATGGGGGTTTATGGTGCAACCATAAAGACCTTGAACCCTCAGGGAGGACACAGAAGCACATGGAGACCTCAAACTCTTAACCAGAGCCGGGCATCATGGAAAGTCAAGTGCAGCAGTAGGGAAAACCAATAAAGGAAATTCTCTCCAAAAACAGGACAAGCTGGGGGCTGAAGGGACCAGGCCAGTCACTGAGCAGGAGCAACTTTGGGGAAAAATTTCCTGTGGCTTGAAAACAAAACAAAACAAAACGCCTCTGACTCATCCACTCACCAGCTCTGACTGGTAAAAGGGCCAGCAGCTACCTCCCATTATTGCCTGGAGCACAGTTTCTCAACCTGCACGCTGTCGACATTTGGGATGGCTACTTCTTTCTCTGGGGTCGGGGGTGAAGTACTCTGCTCTGGAGGCTGCTTACCGGCGTCCCTGCTCTCCACCCACTGGATGCTGGCAGCCCTCCCCTCCAGTTTTATCAAGTCCCAGACACTGCTAAGTGTTTCCATGAGGACAAATTACCCCAAATTGGTACCCTCTTGCCTTCAGTTACCAGTTCTGTATCTTGCCTAAGGAGGAAGAGGAGTTTGGGATTTTCAAAAGAAAGGTTTGCCCCTAATAGAAAGGCTCCACTGAGAAGAATCTGAGGATCCTTGCCCACCACAACCAAGCCCAGAGCTGCTCTGCCATAACAGAGGAAGGAACAGGGAGCGCCAAGTCCCCTGGCTTTGATTAGCTTGGGACTTCAATATAGACTGATGAAAAACAAGTTGGGGGCCAGGCTATGGCATAGAAGCCTCCGCCTGCAGTGTTGGCATCCCATATGCAAGCCAGTTCAAGTGCTGGCTAATCCACTTTCGATCTGCTCTACTTCTGATCCAGCTCCCTGCTAATGCACCTGGGAAAGCAGTGGAGGATGCCTACGTGCTTGGGCCCCTGCCACCCACATGGGAGACCCAGAGGAAGCCCCTGGCCTCTGGCTTCCTGGTGCAGCCCTGGCTATTGCAGCATTTGGGGAGTGAACCAGCAGATGAAAGATCTCACTCTCTCTCTCTCTCCTTCTCTCTCTGTCTCTCTGTCTCTCTGCCTTTCAAATAAAGAAATAAATCTTAGAAAAGAAAAAGAACAGGTCGGATGGCATTGGATAATGCAATGGGCCTAGACGTGTAGTTCCACAGGCCTGGCTTTGAGCCCAGCTCCTCTCTTTGTCATGTCTGGCCCATCCTTTGCTGGCCTGGCTGCTCCCTTCCTTACCACGCTCCAGCTACACAGATCTGCTGAAGCTCCTCATACAAATCACACTCAACCTCAGGGCCTTTGTCCATGCTGTCACCTCTGCCTATGACACACACACACACACACACACACACACACACACACACAGCTAGCTCTGTAAGTCTCAGATGAAACAGAAGCTTTCCCTGATGCTCTGGATTACTAGGTACCCATGGTATATACTCCACAGCACACTGTTACAGTCATAACTGACAGGCAGAGTGGACAGAGAGAGAGAGAGAGACAGAGAGAAAGGTCTTCCTTTTTTCCGTTGGTTCACCCTCCAATGGCCGCTGTGGCCGGCGCACCACGCTGATCCAATGGCAGGAGCCAGGTGCTTCCTCCTGGTCTTCCATGGGGTGCAGGGCCCAAGGACTCGGGCCATCCTCCACTGCACTCCCGGGCCACAGCAGAGAGCTGGCCTGGAAGAGGAGCAGCCAGGACAGAATCCGGCACCCCGACCGGGACTAGAACCCGGTATGCCGGCGCTGCAGGTGGAGGATTAGCCTATTGAGCCGCGGCACTGGCTGTTCATAATTATTTAATTATTGCAAGGTAGAAGGGTTGAAAGAAATGTAAGAAAAGAGAAAAAGAAGTAATCCCAAGAGAATACACCCGAGAACGTAAGAAAGACGATAAGGAGAAAGGAGAAAGAAAACACCATGATAAATAAAAGCCATGGACGTTAAAAGACAACTCAGCCATAACAAAAAAGTTCTTCCTCATTGTTTGACAACTATGGACAAGAGTATTTCAAAAAAATTCATAGAAATGGAATAAAAAGATAATTTTATTCTGGTGTAAACATTTTGAAACCCATGCATACACAAGGTCTTCCAAAACAAGTTCATGGAAATGTGTATTATAAAAATAATTTGTGGGGTCAGTGCTGAGGTGGTGCCGGCAACCCATATGGGTGCCTGTTTGAGTCCCAGCTGCTCCACTTCTGATCCAGATCTCTGATACAGCTTGGGATAGCAGTGGAGGATGGCCCAAGTGCTTGGGCCCCTGAACCTATGTGGGAGACCCAGAGGAAGCTCCTGGCTCCTAGTTTGGTTGGCTCAGCTCCAACCATTGTGGCCATTTTTGGAGGAGTGAACCAGCAGATGGAAGACCTCTCACTCTGTCTCTCCTTCTCTTTAACTCTGACTCTCAAATAAATAAATAAATATTTAAAAATAAAAAAGTGGCCGGCGCCGCGGCTCACTAGGCTAATCCTCTGCCTTGCGGCGCCAGCACAGCAGGTTCTAGTCCCGGTCGGGGCGCCGGATTCTGTCCCGGTTGCCCCTCTTCCAGGCCAGCTCTCTGCTGTGGCCAGGGAGTGCAGTGGAGGATGGCCCAAGTGCTTGGGCCCTGCACCCCATGGGAGACCAGGGTAAGTACCTGGCTCCTGCTATCGGATCAGCGCAGTGCGCTGGCCGCAGCGCACCGACCGCGGCGGCCATTGGAGAGTGAACCAACGGCAAAAGGAAAACCTTGTTCTCTGTCTCTCTCTCTCTCACTGTCCACTCTGCCTGTCAAAAAATAAAAAAATAAATAAATAAATAAAAGTAAAAATAAAAATAAAAAAATGATTCATTTAATAATTTTTACCACCAAAATAAACTTATCTTTTAATTCCATTTTCCATGAACATTTTGAGGGGTCCTCACATGTTCACCACCATTTTGCTTCTGGTGTGGGACTCGACCCACACAACCTTACAGGTGTATCTGAGGCATGACCTCTGCAGAATCTCAGCACACACTGATATTAACTCCAGGTGACAGAGGCCACCATGATCCCATTTTGCAAATGGGGAGACTGAGACATAGCGAACTAGCTCAATTGCCCAGAGTCACATCACGCGTGAGCCACAATTTGGATCCAAGCATTCAAGGTTCCAGAGCCTGTGTTCCTGGCCCCCATGGTGTGAACTGAATGCACTTGGCGACCAGCAGAAAAATGGTCTGATGAAGAGGCGGGGCACAACATTGACTTTCAGTAAATATTTACCAACTGAGCAAGGCCAGAAGTGGGATGCACTTCAGGGAAACTTCAATCCAGCCTCGTGCAGAGGAGCCCAATCCCGCCCACTCCCTCCCACCACCACCCCACCCCCGCTCACTTATCACCATGTAATTGAAATAATGCCTATCGACAGAGACTCACAAACAACTGCTCAATTTTCCTCAAAATTCAATTAAACTTCGTTTATTCTGGGGATCGATCCAATTAAAAGAAGGAAAATTTCAGATGGTCTGAGCAACACCATCCATCTTCAAACACAGTGTCTAACCCAGTGATGTAATAATTCGCCCAATCAATGCTTTAAAAGCATTTAGCAGTCTTGATAATGAACTTTTGTCAAAACAGCCTTGCAGAGCAATAAGTGCCTGTAGATTAATATGAAGTCATAAAGGGATAATGCCTTGGGGTGGAAGGGAGGGAGCTGACGTGAACCAGTGAGGGCCAGGGACTGGGGCTCCGTCCCCCTGCACCTTCTCAGAACCAGGCATGGGCAGTGTTGGCAGGACTAGCAAAATGTCCAAAGTACCTCCCCATGTCTGCTCTGTCTGCAGAGTCCTCTCCCTAACAACAGCCTCAGGGAGCCTGACCTCCTGCTCCCAACCCAGATCACCCTCCGGACAGTCGGGGCAGCCCATCCTACCGGATGGAGAAATGTCCATGGGAAGGAGGCTGTGCCTGAGAGGAGGGGCTCTCCTCAGCCACCTCCCACCCCTGAAAGCTCTGAAATGTTCTTTGAGCTTCAAGAACAACCTTCTCTCCCACATAGCTCCCTTCTTTCCTGGAATATTCAATTGACTATGTGATACTGAGTTCCTTAAGGTCTCTGAACTTTTGTGTCTTCGTGTGTAAAATGGGGATGATCACATTTATTAAAGCTCAGAGAAGGGAGCTGGCACTGGATTTCTGGTTGCCCAGGAAGCAGAGATGAATAAGACCCAGGCCATATCATTAAAGACCTCAGAGGCACTGGGAAGAGATAGGTGCAGACAGCTACATCACAAGATTTAGAGATGTCTAAACCCAGGGATGGAAACAAAGCTTTGAGCTGGGTCTTGGCCAAAAAAGCAGGCATTTGCCAGGTGGTAGAAAGAAGGGAAGGGTATCTAGGCAGAGGGAACCACATGTACAGAGATAGGATAAAGGAGGACATGTGTTAGGTCTACCGTGTACCCGAGTCATGGTCCAGGAATGGAGCAGTACACTTGGAATGTTCAATAGGCAAGCTGTGAGACGGATGGGTTAGTGGGGATGAGACAGGCGGAATGATATAGATGAGGCATGATGATATAGATGAGGCATGATGATATCCAGGGTATTCTCACAGTTCAACCCCCCTGGAAATCCCCTCAACAGCCCTCTACCCCACTGAACATACCCATGCCAACCTTCCTGTCCCCAACAGGTGTCCCCATGCCCCAGGCAGGAAACTTACATGTCTATCCCCCACAATCTCCAGGATTCCCTCAGAAGTCTTCCCTCTGAGTACAGAGATCTTGTACAGAGGAACATAGTATCTCAGTTCAAAAAGTTAAACTCCGGCAGAGTAGGTGTTTGGCCTAGCAGTTAAACTGCTGGTTAGGATGCCAGCATTACATGTTAGAGTGCCTGGGTTCAAGTCCTGTCCCCAGCTCCCTATTTCAACTTCCTGCTAATGCTCATCCTGTGAGGTAGCAGGTGACGGCTCAAGTAGTTGAGTCTTTGTCACCAAAAAGGAAGACCCAGATTAAGTTCCCAGCTCCTGGCCCAACCCCAGCCATTCTAGGCATTTGAGGAGTGAACCAGTGAATGTGAGAGCTCTATCTGTCTCTCTGCCTTTTAAAGAAAAAAAAAATGTAAGACCTTTAGACCAACAAGGCCCTCTTAACTCTAAACAGGGGTCCAGGGTTCAAAGTGTCCTAGGCAGCCAGAAAGGGGGTGGGGGCGTGCCCAGAGCTGTCCATGGTGCTGGCTACCTTGGTTCCAAGAAGGGGAACAGGATAGTAGTTGCCCAGGGAGACAGCAGATGAGAGAGCCTCACACAGAGTGTGGGGAGCTTCCTTCTAGAACTGGGGCTTGGCAAGTCACTTCCTGGGAAGCTGGGCAAGTCTAAGCTCAGGTGGCCAGGATGGGCTGAGCTGGGAATTCCCTAGGTCCTAGGGCAGACTGTGAAGTGTCAGGGACAAGTCCTCCATCTCTCTCTTCAATCCCTCTGGGCTGGAGCCACCTTGGGTGGTCTATGCTCACACAGGAGTCAGGGTACAGCTCCAGCCATGGAGCACTAGCAATTCCTTCAGCCTCTCCTCTCTTGGCCTATCCCATTAGCAACCAGAAGAAAATCTCAGGAACTGGTTGGTGCTGGAGGGATTCAGATGGCCAAATAATGAAACCCTTGCTCCCTTTGCTAGAAGTCATTGCTTCTCTATGGGGACACCAGGCCCTGACCTGCATCACAGAAGCCCAGGATCCAGAAAGAGGATTAAGAATTAAAGGAGGGGAGGGAGTAGAACTTGCGCTGCTAGATCAGGGGGGTATTAAATGATGCCAAGACCAGAAATGCCTTTTCAAAGACTTCTGCCATTAGGACTTAATATTAAATTTACTCCTTCTGTGCCTTAAAAAATAGCTAATTTTTTTTTCAAAAGGTACTTTTGATGCCAAAGGTATGGCTTAGGCTGAAAGGCGCCGGCGCATCAAACATCATTTGGGGGGGTTTCAAAGGGCAGTTGCAGCAGGATCCTGTTCTCTTAGTCCCCCTCCTCTGCTGATGAAGTTTCTGAGCCCCCTGAAGTCGGGTCTTGTGTTCTTGGCTATCAAAGGCCCCAGCACCATCGTGCCTGTCCGTCTGTCCCAGTGAAACTTTTGCAAAGAAAGCTCCCCTTTTACACAGAGATCTGAAGGGAGAATAAAAAGGATGCTGATTTGCAAGGAAACAGGAGGGAAGCCCTGCTGGGCCGATAGGAATCTTCTAACTCCATTGCAGCCAGATTTGAATACATTTGGCCCAGACAAGGGGATGGGGGTGGGGGGAATCCATTACTTTGGAGAAAAGCCTCACAGGGTTTCAAAAGGAAATATGTTAATGTGGAGAGAAGTCATTTGTGTGGGCTTGTGTGTGTGTGTGTGTGTGTGTGTGTTTCTGGCACCTCCAAGTTCAATGTTGTCAACCAGGAGTAAAAGGCAAAAGCTGGAATTAAGCTGCCACTGTTCCCTGGAGCCATGAGGGCTGCACCTTCCCCGGCCTTCCCTGGACACGCTCCAGCCAGCTGGGCCTGGGCTCTGACAGTCCCAAGCCTGGGACACAGAACTTGCAGGGCCTTCCTTTCCTAGAGGTTCCACTCAGCTGTCTCCTGGCTGATGCTCACGGAAGTCTCCCAGACAGTTCCCAGTGTCCAGATGAGAAGACTGAGGCCTGAAGGGAAAGGGCATGCCCATGGGGCCAGGCTGGAGCCTCTTGACTCAAGGCCCCTGCCCACAGGGCTTTCCCCACAGGCCTCTGTGCACCCGAACACCCGGTGAGTTCTCTGAGGGCCGCACTTGGCTGACAGTGTATGTTTATACCCACTGCACCTGCAAAGCAGGTTTCCCATCATTCCCAGCCCTGGGGGCAGGCATTCCTGTCCTGTGGGAACTGCATAATTCCTTGTAGATAATTAGTGGGAAATCTCCCCTGGCAGCCTCCAGGGATGGGAGACCCAGATTCAGGAGTCCTGGGTTCTGAGCTCAGGTGGGACTTTCTCTAGGCCTCACTTCTTTCCTCTGCAAAATGAGAATGACTCCATCAGCCCCATCTCTGCTTCATGGGACCACTGTGAGATTCCATTTGGGTCAGGAATGAAAGTAGTGGGGAGACAGTGTGCAGAGCAGGACAACAGGAAACATTCTACAAAAATTTCAGGCCAAATCAGGAAAAAGGCAAGATGTTGTTTGAAGACTGCACTGTGTGGTTGTAGTAGCTGCCCCTGAGTAGCTGGAAGGTCTTACACCCTCACACCAGCACCGGACTTTTGACAACAGCTGCAGGGCTCTCTGCTTCATTCAGAAAATGTTTTGGAACTTACAGAAGAGCCTTGGAGATTTGTTTGTGGGGCTGGAGATGAGGGACGGGGCGGGAGGTGGGAACTGGAGCTGGCTTATTTGGACCCCAATCCTGAGCTTATTATTCCAGAAATTGGGGGCTGGCAAAACCCTGCTTCTGTATCTGAGCATTGTCCTTTGGTTGTAAGAGAGAAGAGAAAAAAGAGAAATGATAGCTCACCATTAATGGTCTTGAATTAATATAAATTAGTTGAGCATATCTTGGCTGCTCCCAGACAGGCAGAGCACAGGGCTGCTGGGGAGAAGCGTGGCGGCTGCTTTCGCCTCACATTCACACGGCCATCCATAAAGCTGCTGCTGACCGTGCACTCTTCCCACCCCCTACCCGCCCTCCCCCTCCCTGCCTGGCCCCAGCACCAGCTCCAGCTCCAGCTCTAGAGGTGTAATATAGGATGGTGAGGGGGGCACTGGGACATGGGCCGGCCCCTCAGAGCCTGCAGCCTTTGGAAGGACCTTTGGAATATCGCTGTCCAGAGTGTCCCTGCCTTTGTGGGCGTCAAGGGTGTAGTATCCCTGGGGGATAGGGCTCTGAACTCCATTCACAAATGGAGAAACCAATACAGAAGTCAAGCAGCTTGCCACGAGGTCATACAGCCAACAAATGGGGTTCAAGTAATGACGAGAGCTCACCTATCAATGTGGTGCTTAAAGTTTTACACGTGGTGCCTCACATAGTTTTCACAATGTCTATGAGACAGGGCTAGCACAGTCCCAATTTTGTATGCATAGCAATTGAAGCTCAGAGAAGCTGAGCCACACTGCCCTGTCACAAAGCTGGCAAATAACAGAGCTGTGATCCCTAGGCAGAGCTCCATGGCCCCAGCTGCATGGCGTGGTGGCTGAGAACCCAGACTCTGGAGCCAGCCTGCCTGTCTTCAAGTTCTGCCTTCTCCATTGACTTACAACGTGACCCTGGATGAGTGCCTCAGCAGAGTCTCAGTTTCCCTACCCCTAAAATGGAAAGGATAATTGTAACATAGTAATAGCCCTGGTAATATATCGATATCCATGGAATACCCACAACAGGGCTGGCAGGTACCAGGTATTGAGTAGTTAGAGGAATCTCTCCTCTGCACAACTATGATTCTGTAAGCAGCTGAGTGAAAACTGGCAAACTGGAGGACCCTCCTCTCCAGCACGTCCCTTGCCCTCCTCTGTCCAAGGCTCGGGAGAGGCACACTCCTAAAATGTGCCCAGACCCAGCATCTGTAATGCTTCTGTCAGAGCAAACGAGGCCATTAACTGACGAGCTCAGAGATGGAATTGTCCCGTGCAGTATTTATTACAGGGTCCTTTCCCTGACACCTCCCAGGGAGCAAATATTAAATATTTAATGCACACGAGGCTGCTCGTTTTTCATCCCTACTTCGGCACTCAAGTCAGCTCTGGTCTGGGGGAAAGCCAAAGTCCGCCGGCCCGACACTCGCGTGCCTCCCTCTGTCATCCTACAGCCCCTGTCTCTAGGGCGGGAGCCCAGACCTGGCCTAGACTGATGATGTGATGAGGACTCATGCCAGGGACTTGGAGCTGAGAACCAAGCAATCCCTGGGGAGGTCTCCTCCATCAGCTGCCCTTGGCTGGGAGCTTGAGGACTGTCGCCACCCACCTCACCTCGACGGTTGGGAGCCACTGACCAGAGGAGCCCAGAAGCCTCCTAGCACCCTGCTCAGATCTCTTCTGCACACCCTCTGATTCCTCCACCCATCTGCACCTCTGCAGCTCTTTGCAGAGCCTGCTCAGGCACAGTGAGCTGGGAGCACCTGGGAGGAAATGCCCCTGGAGCAGTCACCAGGCTGTGATGGACAAGGAGTTGCCGGATGATAGTCTGTCCCTCCAGGGAGTATCTCAGCGGTGGGAGTGCCACACTGAATCCAGGAAGTATCCCACAGGACTGTGCTCCAGCTGCCCAGCTTTGCAACCTGCTCATGAGCAACACCTTCCTTTTCCTATCAGCTCCCACATCCCCGCTCCTACAAGTGCACCCCAAGGTCAGCTCCCAAATAAACTCTGCACTCCAATTGGTGTCTGAGGGGCTGCTTCTGCAGGTATCTAAACCAACGCAATGTCTCAGTCTTGGTCAAGTGCAAGACTTCTTGAGAACACAGAAAGGAAAGTCTCAGGCATTTACTCTTGTGTGGAGCACCTACTCACACAGAATCGAGCCCGTGCTAAGGGCTGGGACACAGAGAGGGCTCAAATCTGGTTCCTGGACCCAAGAGCACCCAGGCTGGGGGGTGGGGGGATATGAGTCACAATGCAACATAATCAGCTCCCACTATCACTGCCTCCAGAATGGCAAACCAGTGCGAGAGGCCACCCTCCCTCAGCTCACTGCTTAATGGTAACATGGAGCTTCTCAGTGAATGTGTATATTGACCGCCACGGAAAGGGATCTTCTCAACCATGTTCAGGCCCACTTTCTAGCTTTCCTTCTTCCTCTGTTTCTTTTTCTGGTGACTATTAGCTATTTGTGTGGCACATGGGTGCTGGCAGTCGTAACAGCGTGACGTGTGACCTCGGTGGCAGCAAAGGCATTTTACAAACATCAAGACATAAGGGTAGTGGATTGCCATCCCAGAACAATGACCAGAGAGGTATGTTCCTGGATGTCAGGACTTCTGCTCTGGGCCACAGTGCCCATTCAGGCTAGGGTGGCAGAAGGGGTCTCAGGACTTGGGGCAAAAGGGAAAACCTAGTGATCGGGAGAGACTAGAAAGTCAGCCTGATTGACAGCCCACTAAATGCCACCTTCAGCATTTTCCTCCTCCATCTCCTTTAACCCTCACAGCCACTTTGTGCAATGCCACAGTTTCCTTCTATTTTATAGATAAGGAAACAGAGTCCCAAAAAGACGAGGTGATTTTTCCCAAGGCTGCTCACATATCCTCTTCCCCACTCTGCCAGCTGGGGAGGGACAGGAGCAGCCAGTCTTGGATTTTGTCCTGGGACAATGGGGAGCCATGGAAGAGTAGTAAGCAGGGGAGGGACAAAGTCAGAGTTGAATTTTGGAGCCATGGTGCTTCATGGCTCCCACCACTACTTATGCCAGGTTAAGGGTCTTTACAGACCCGATCACTCCCTTCCCCTGTCCTGGTCAGAACATCCTCCTGGATTTGAGGTCAGAACCTACAGAAGTTGCCAATAGGATGGGTGCACAGCCCCACTCTTCCAGCCACAGGGCTTGGCTCTTGCAGGGACTCCTCCGGGACAGCTCTTCATCTGTCCTTAACCCCCTTTCCTGTGCCTGGCTCTTCTCAAGTTCAATAGCAGCTTCATTGTCATCTCTTGGGAGAGTGCTTCCCTGACCACTGGTTGGGGAGAATTACATCCTCCCCCTCATACCAGTGAATGTGGCCTTATTTGGAGATAGGATCTTTGCAGATGGAATCAAGATAAGGTCAAGTGGGATTAGAGTGGGCTCTCATTCAGTGGCTGATGTCATGATAAGAGGGAAATCTGGACACAGAGGAAAAGGCCATGAGGAAAGGTGGGTGGCGGTGGGAGTGATGGTGTCTCAAGGGTAGGAAGCTGGAGGAGGCAAGGAAGGATTCATCCCCAGAGCCTGCGGAGGAAGCAACTTGATTTCAGACTCTTCATTTCTTAGTCTAAGTGACACAGACTGTGGTGCTTGGTTACAACAGCCTTAGGAAACCAACACAACCTGGCTAAGGCATATCTCCCTCATGTTCTCCTTCACACATCTTCTTGTCTTCCTCCTTCACACCAGTAACAACATCTATAATTACTTTTATCTACACATTATGTTTATTACCCATCCCACCCACTAGACTGGGAGCCTGAACATCATAAGTAAACATCCAGGCTATCAGAAGATGAGGAGGTCCTATGAAGGCAAAGGGAAAGTAAGGCAAGGGTAAGGGAGACTGGGCATGGGGTTGGAAGGGGCAATCTGTAAAATTAAGGAAGGCAGTCGAGAAGATTCCCTTGACAGGTGCATTTAAGCCAAGTTTGAAGGAGGTAAGAGAGCTGATCAGGTGGGATTCTAGGGAGATGAACATTCCAGGCAAAGATGCAACCACTGCCAATGCCCTAAGGCTATAGGAATTTAGGAAGGAGATCAGTGCAGGTGCAACAGAGAGAGGAAAAAGAGAGAGTAGCAGGAGAGGAGATCAAATACCTGTCGCCAGGAGGGAGGGAGGGGAAATGGGAGGAATGGCTCATATCCGGGAGTCAGAGATAGGTATTCACTCTCCTCTGTGATGTGAGGTCAGTAATTGAGAGTAAAGAGGTCCTATCCAAGAAAAGTGGCCAACTGCAGAACAAACGGAGTCAGTTCTCCACACCCCCGTGTTCAGAACCAGCCTCACAGAATAGGAGAGGATGCCTGAGAAAGTAGACCCAAGCTTCTCGGGGACCCAGCTTCCCTAGCAAGAGCTCCTCCAGTGCCTGAGATTTGCACCCTGAGCTGACCAGAGTCTGGCCTCAGGCCCTCCCATACAGCAACACACCAGAAGGCTCAGCTGGCCCCGGCTCTTGATAGTGAACAATGAGTCTCCTCCAGATTATAGAGTCCCCAAAGGGCACCCCTAAAACACGTGAGAAAACCACTGAGATACGAAAGGAAGTCAGGTTTGTTTCTCAAAGTTAGTCATTTCCTCTTCCTCCCCCACCCCCAGCTCCAGCAGCTGGGTGGTCAGGTCAGCACTCTCGGGGGAGCAGCAGGAAGAGCCCACTGCTGAGAAACTGGGGTGACAGTGTGGCCCAGAGCTCCAGTGTCAGTGGAGTCCTTTGTCAGCACCGTCTTCTCCACATCCTCCCCGATCCATGATACCCTTCGGGCTCTGAGAGCCTCCCCAGCCCTCCAGACAGGACATAATATACATGGATTGCTCATGGTTGCTATTTCCTCACTTGTCTCATTTGGGAACCTGTATTTTTTATGTATCCCAGGTGGTTCCTATACAGGTATCCTGAAGACCGTCCTCTGAGGAATTCTGATTAAGCAAGGTGTGGTGATTTTAAAGTATGTCCACAAACGCCATGATGCTCCTCCCTGTAAAAGGTGGAACCCAATGTCCCTCCCCCTTGAAAATGGGTTGGAATTAGCGACTATTGTAGGACGAACAGAATGCAGCAGAAATGGTTGTATGGGAGGTGTGACTTCCAGGAAGGAGGATCAGGTCAAGGTCAGGGGAGATACGAGAAGCACCAAGAAGCACCTTATATGCAAGACATAAGAGGCATCACAGCATCCTCCCTGCTCTCTGGGGACCACTCATTCTCAGGGGAGCAGCCAGGCCAGGAGGACACTCAAGCAGTGCTTGAGTGAAGGAGCTGCCTGGAGAGCTACTGAGGCCTCCCCCCTGCAAGCCAGCATCATCCTGTCCCCATGTGAGTGCCCATCTTGAAATGGGACTCTCCAGCCCCAGCCAACATCTTGACTGCAACTTCATGAGAAACCAAGGAAACAACCCTCACTGTCAACGGGAGTTAGGGGAAAACTGTAGAAATCACTACTAATTTAAGTCAAAATGGAGGGAGAGGGCATTCATTCCAGCATGTGCTAAGACATAGGTGAGTGAAGTGAGCCAGCATTCAGAAGCTTTGCCAGACACACAGGAAGCACAATAAGTGGCCAGAAATGGAACAGAAGCCAGGCTATGATGGATTGGATGACCACCAATCCCAGCTTGCCTAGCACAGTCCTGGTTTATGCCTTTTTATGTCCAGGCATCCCATGCAATTTACAATTTGTCCTGCATAAGATTGTCTCAGGTTAGATGATGGTAAGTTATATGGTGACCTGCTGATGAGCCCAGTGTGCAGGCTAAGGACTTAACTCTGGAGGAAATGGCGAACCATGAAAGGGTTTTGAGCTGGGGAGTGTCTTGACCCAAATTGTGGTTTAGAAAAGATCTGCTTGCAGAGAAGGTGCCAGTGTGCAGGATGAATCAGAATGGAAGATGAACTGGTTTGGAGAATGGTTGTGGAGCCTTGACCAAGGCAGAACAGATGGAAAACCAGGGAGGAGGGCTCAGTGACCATGATAGCCTGGAGATGGGGCCAAAGGGTGTTAGGAGCAAGTAGGAAATCTTCCACAAATCGGCCACAGTAAGAAATGAAAAAGTAGCAGCCAGAGGGAATGCTATCAAGGGGGTGTGGTCCCATGCTTCAGGGCCCAGAGTTGTGTCTAAAAATAGCTTTCCAATGAGTCTCTGCGATGGCAGTCAGCAAGGATTTGGCTTGGGTTTGTTACTGAATTGCAGGGGATTTGGCCAACAGGACTGAAACCACGTGTAGTCTTGGCTGGTGCAAATCCTGCTGGACCAAGCCTCCTGCTAAGGGCAGTGCCACAGCCCTGATGCATGCAAAACCTCATTTCCCTTTCACAAGAAGCCTGCAAAAGTGCTGGAATTGTGACTTTCCCTTTTACAGTCAAGGACTCGGACCTGAGAGGAGCCACCAAATGCCTTCAGGATGGAGGGGCTCTCTCTGCAGCCCAGCCGGAACTCAAGTCCAGCTAGTGGGTGACCACTGGAAAGGGGTTTTTGGTAAAATCCCTAGAAATACAGTCATGCCTCTTCCCCTCAGGGATACCTTGGCTGAACTTGATTCACCCTCCTAATAAAAATTCCATGTTCCATCAGCAGAATGCTTCCATCCCAATTAGATCAATTTTCTCTAAGTAGCAATAAATGTGTTTTTCCTTCAGAGGCCAGCCCGACACATTAAGCAGGCTAGGGGCAGCCATTCCCCAGGCCGCTGGCTCTGAGTATGTGGGGTCAGGGGTCACAGCGCCACCTCCTCCGGCTCATTAGTGGGGCCCATTCATCTTTGCTGGGGACACCAGCACTCAACATGGTGGCAGGGCTCAAGGTGGGGGTGTGTGGGCAATTCATCAGGCACTCTGGTTTGCCGGAGACAAGAATAGAAAAGCAGGCTTGCTAGCAGGCAGCGGGAGCCCTAAACCCAGCAGCTGAGCACCAGAGTCAGCTGGTTAAAGGTTAACCTGGTCCAGGATGTCAGTCTGTGGGGGCCCACAGCCACCATGCAGGGAGAGAAGGACCAGAACGGCCCCTTTCCAGGCACCTGGCTGCTGTCTGCCCACAGAGCTTCCCTTCCTGCTACCAACCCAAACCAATCCCCAAGAGCCCTCAAGCAAAACCTGCAGAGGCTGAGAGAAGGATGCTGTCACTCAGACCCCCTGTGGGTCACAGACTTGCCTGGAATAGACCCTTTGATTTGCAAATCCAGACTTTGGGAATGGGAGCCTCCCTTAGCCTCATAGCTCTGCCCTGCCCTCCTCTGCTCTGCCTGGGCCATGAGGCCTGGCAGATGTTTGGCCAAAGGCATGAGATCTCTGAGCTTCCCTGAGGCTGTGTCTCAGCCTCCATCAACCCTTAAGCCACCTGGAGCCAGACAAAGCCAAAGCCCTGCACACAGAGTTGCCACGGGGGCGCAACTTCAGTTTGCTGGCATTGCCACATAGTGCAGGGCTTAAACAGTACTACTTATTCTCTTACAGTCCTGGGGGCTGCCAGTCTGAGACCAAGGTGACAGGGCCCATGCTCCCTCTGAAGGAGGGGAAAAAGGACATGTTCCAGGCCTCTATCTTGGCTTCTGACAGTTCCTCAGTTGTGGGGGCATGACTCCAATCTTCCTATAGTGGGGTGTGTGTGTGTGTGTCATGTGTGGCTGTGTCCAAATTTCCCCTTCTCGTAGGAACACACATAACCTCATTTTAACTCATTATATCTGTAACAGCCCTGATTCCAAACACAGTCACATTCTGAGTTACTGGGGCTTAGGGTTTCAACGTATGAAATGAGTAGGGGACACGGCTCAGCTACTAACACTCCTTCTTTGAGCCATGAGAGAGATTAGTCTGTGGGATCCCAATTCGTTCAACAAATGTGTTTCCAGCACCCACCGAGCCCTGTGCAAGGTGCTGGGGAACAGTGACAAGCTAGTGCCTGCCTGTGAGTTCACAGGTGGCAGGCAGGACAGGTACCCATCAATCACAGGAGCAAATGCACAAATACAACCTGCAGTGCAGGCTTTGCAGCAGCGGTGTGAGCAGCTACTAGAGTGCAGACCAGGTTCCACTGCATGGAAGAAATCACACTGGAGCTGTTGTAACAATGGCGTGACCCTTCCCGGCTTCCCTGAGCTCCTCTTCAAGAGAGCCAAGCCCCATCTTCACACCTTCCTGTCTTGGCCTTTGGCCTCTTACTGCTGGGAGCCCTCACCCAGCTGATGCCTTTCCTGGAAGCACCCGATTAATGACTTCTGAGCAACCTGGCCAAGAACCACAGCTCAGGGTAAGCACCTGCAGAGCCCAGGGGCCTGGCAGAGGTCTCCCTGATTTATACCGACACTGGCCTTGCTGCCCTCTGCCGCAGACAGCTCCTCCCTCGGTCTTCCCGGCTCTCAAAGCTCAAGCGGCGGCTCAGTCCGCCCCCAGGACTCCAGGGTGGAAACCACGTTTAAACAACAGCCAGCAGGTCTTGGGCCCCAACATCATCTTCTTGGAAAAGCTGGACTGACTTGATTCTCACAGCTTCCCCCAGTTCCTCCTCAGCACCCCAATAACTGAGACTAAATAACAGGTTGCAAAAGTAGTTGTTCTGAATGGAAGGGGAGAGGGAGTGGGAAAGGGGAGGGTTGTGGGTGGGAGGGACGGTATGGGGGGGGAAGCCATTGTAACCCATGAGTCGTACTTTGGAAATTTATATTCATTAAATAAAAGATAAAAAAAAAAAAAAAAAAAAAGACTGGGATGGGAGAGGGAGTAGGAGGTGGTGTGGTTTGGGGGTGGGAGGGCGGGTATGGGGGGAAGAACCGCTATAATCCAAAAGTTGTACTTATGAAATTTATATTCATTAAATAAAAGCTTTGTATAAAAAAAAAAAAAAAGTAGTTGTTCTGGGCCCGAAGCCCCCGAGGGCTGTAAGCTTTCCCAGAATCAAGACCACTTTCTCATCCTCCTGCATGTGCCCCAAATCCACCCCATGTCTGCAACATAGTTGTGTTCTATAAACATGGGCAGGGGAAATAAAATAATGGATTATTTCATCAACCTCTTACTTCTACCAAAACCACAGATTGAGCCATAGGCTTGCTATGGGCCAACGCCACTCCTGAGAGTGTCAGAATAAAGGTGAGGAATGAGAGAGGTGGTGGTCAGGGTGGAGGGAACCGCTTGAGCAGAGACAAGAGAGGGAGGAAACTCAATGAGTGTTTAGGCTGGGCCAGAGCAAGGCCTGACTATGCAGGGCATTGAATACTAGACAGGTGAAGGCCACAGGGTGACGCTGAAGGTTTTTGAGAAACAGCAGGATCAGAGCTGGGATGTGCTATTAGGGAGAGCCAGGAGGGCCACAAGATGGGGCAAAACATGGCACCAGAGGTTTGAGCTAAAGCATTGGTCCAAGAGCTGTCCCACAGGGGGCATGTTGAGGTTACTGAGGGAGAGCAGAAATAGAAGGGAAATTGTACAGAATCTGGGACCACAGCAGTACAGGGAAGAGGGGGTCAGGAGAAGCAGCATGATCAAGAGAGGAGAAGCAGCATGATCAGGAGAGGAGAGGGAAGATCAGAGAGGGGGAAGGACGGCCAGGCAGGCACAGCATGCATGGAGGGAAGCACTACCTTTGCCCCCACCATTCTTCTCTCTCTCTACTGTGCAAGTCAAAGGGACCTGATTCCCAAATCTGACCCTGTGAGAGGCAGCTGTAACCACCCCCCGGGCAGGTGAGTACACCTCCAGTCGATGTTTTCTCACTGCATATCGGAGCTGGAGAAACTCACGCCATTGAGGAGTAAAGGAAGTGACCCATTGAGAGATCTTGCCCAAGTGCCAGCACAGAGCTGCCTTTCCTAACCTCCACACTGTAGATGTTCAGGGCTGTGTGTGTCTTTAATGTCTCCATGCATGGTAGGATGTGTAGCAGCATCTCTGGGAACCAAAAACATCTCCAGACCTTGGAGTGTCTGCCCCTTGTTGAGAACCACTGTTGTAAACCTGCAGATCTGCAGCCAGCTCTTGGAGGAAAGCTACATGCAAGTATCTCCCATTGCCTCCATCCCAGAGGAGGCCGTGGATGTCCATGACCTCTTGCATTTGATCAACATTCTTTGAATACTTCTGATGCTGCTTCAGGGAGCACTGCTTGGATCAGGCTCAGACCTCCCTCCCTGCAGCCCAGTCCAGCCCAGAGATATCTGCACCATGGCTCTGAAGGCCGTCTGGCTATTGAACAAAGTTGCTTTTAGGCCTAGTAGTGAGTCCGCCCCTGGGTTGGCTCCACTTCCCAGCACTTAACTCCAAGACAGGAATTGATGGTGCCTTGACCTTCCCTAATATATTGCCGCAAGGTGACATGGGCCAGTCCTGTAGTCCCGGTCATGCCATGGCCCCTCCCTGGGCCTAAGCAAAGAACAAGAAAAAACCATCAAGCTGGATGTGAGGTTTGCACGACAAATGGCAGTAAGTTGTTTTCAGGAGGCAAATGGGCCCCTACAGACTAATGGCACTGCGTGGCCTCCTCCCCCCTCCCTCCCAGACCTTCCCACCCCTCCCCCTCCCAAAGCTGGCCCAGCTGGAAAGCTGCAGTGGCTCCAGCCACCCCCCACCCCAGCTCTTTTGCTGACAGTATAACCTTCAGGAACCTGAAATTCCTGAGTGGTCCCCAGAGCTCAATGCATCTTGAAAGAAAATTTGTGTAATGTCATTTCAGGCTGTCCCTAATCCAGAATTATTGAGGGGGGGGCTGGGACCTGGGGATTGCCTCTGACACTTGACAAATACTTGGCTTTGTGTAAATGGACAGGCTCCTGAAATAACTGCCTTTGGATGTCACATGAAGAGAAATTAATTCTTTATTAACTTCCGCAATGATAATCTAATAAACTCATCGGGCCTTCAGGCACCAGCATTTAAAGAGCGTGGTGGTTTGGATGCAAATGTCTCCCGACCCCATTTTGTCGGGAATATGCTCAAGGAGAGGAGGAATAATCAGCTCCAGAGGTCAGGTGTCAGCTCAGAGTCAAAAAGGGTGACTTTCAATGGCTCCATACGGACCTGAGCCTCCGGAGACTCAGCCGGCTCTGTGCCCACCAGCTGATCTGGATTTTCTGGGATGGCCCTTAATTTCAGATACTCCGTCCCTTTGTTCCCAAAAGAGCATTTGTTCTGGTCCCAAGACAGTCCCCGGACTGTGCTCAGATGATGCTGCGGTCACTGGAGCCCTAATGCACCACTTCCATGGACCACTTGTCCATTCCTCCCTGCCATTTCAAGATCCCCACCAGGTGCCCAACACGAGAATTCAAGGCCTCTCCTTGGGGTGTAGGGTCCAGAGGGGAGGCAGAAAACACAATTCATCATAATTATAAGTTGGGGGAAATGTTATAGGGACAAAGAAAATCTAGGGAGAGCTGAAAAACCGCACTTCTGCCCAGAGCAAAGCCCAAATATCAGTGACCGTGAGGGTCCCCAGTGTGAGCAGTCAGCCAGCCTTCAGCACTAGAGGCACAGCTGTCTGGATGTCCATCCTGGAGGCAGGGCAAGCAGGACAAGGACGAGGACTAGAGCCTCAGAGGCCTTCCTGGGCAGAGAAATCAGTAAGTCTCAGAATGCCAGGACAGAATTCCCAGTCTGATCAGGTGCCTGACCAGTCCCTGTTTGCACACTTCCCACAATGGGGCACTCACTACCACTCAGGGAGGCCCCCAAGGAAACCACTGATGGTATGAGTTTTTCTTGAAAAGACCAACATGTATGTGGGTGTCGTATTCACATACATGCACATATATGAGGGTACTTCAAAGAACTTACGGAAAATAGAATTAAAAGAGAAGCTTGTTTTGGTGCAAAGAAAGTTTGAAATTCACCCATAGTTATTTCATAATATGCATTTTCCATGAATTTTTGAAGACCCCTTGCATAATGAAAGCATGATAAAGACATATCACAAGCTAGTAAAGAAATAAAGGATCATTCCATCTATGGTACTAGATTCATCTTCTGACCATATGCAATCCCACACAGATTTAAAAACAAGAAAATCAGAACAAAATGTTGGTGAATGCTATTTGAGGATACGGGAAGGATTTTCTAACCATAAAAACATGGGAGGAATTCACAAAGGAAAAGATAATGAATGTGACTACATAAAAATTTTAAATTTCTCTGTTATAGACTCAAGCATGATAATCAATACCACTTCTTAAAAGGGGCAAAGGTCAAAGGAGGTAATTCACATAAGGAGAAATACAAACAGCTAATATACATATGGAAAAAATGTTCAATCATACTTAAAATCATAGTAAGGCAAGTTAAACCAGTAATAAAACACCACCGCTCACCTACCAAATTGATTTTTAAAAATTATAATGGTATTCAACACAGAAAATGACGAGATATGCACTCTTTCACATTGCTGCTGGCAGAGGTACAAAACTGTTACAATCATGCTGGAAACTGGCTTTCTAACACATACTGAAACTGTACAATTCTTAAAAAATGATTTATTTGAAGAGTGACAGAGAGGGAGAGACAGAGAGAAAGAGACCTCCAAACTTTGATTCATTCCCCAGATTGCCAGGATACTGAGCTCTGGAAGCCAAGAGCCAGGAAATCCACCCAGGCCTCCCACATGAGTGGGCCTTCTTCCACTGTTTTAGGCACATTAGCAGGAGCTGGATCTGAAGTGGAGCAGTCAGGACTTGAACTGGTGTTCTGATATGGGATGCCTTTATCGCAGGCTGAGGCTTAACTCACTGCACTACAACACCGGCCCCAGGATTCTTTATATTCTATTTGATTCTTCAACACACAGAATGTGGTTTCAAAAGGAGTTTGAGATGGTGAGGATTAAGAGAGTCTTACAAGATGTATCAACAAATGCAAAATACGGGCTGGCACAACAGCTCACTTGGCTAATCCTCTGCTTGCAGCGCCAGTACCCCGGGTTCTAGTCCGGGTTGGGGCGCCGGATTCTGTCCCGGTTGCTCCTCTTCCAGTCCAGCTCTCTGCTGTGGCCCAGGAAGGCAGTGGAGGACGGCCCAAGTGCTTGGGCCCTGCACCCCATGGGAGATCAGGAGGAAGCACCTGGCTCCTGGCTTCGGATCAGCGCAGTGTGCTAGCCGCAGCGGCTATTGTGGGGTGAACCAATGGAAAAGGAAGACCTTTTTTCTCTGTCCACTCTGCCTGTAAAAAAAAAAAAAAAAAGTATCCTCTAACTAGAGGGTGGGCACCATTTTGGACATATGTAACAGCTGCGCCAGCTCATGTCCACACACCCAGCCATGTCCAGCAACCAGCTGAGAGGAGTCTGGCTGGAGGAACTGACAGGCGCTAGGTGCTCCTGACTGTGGGAGGCTCGGGGGCTGGGACTGTGAAAACACTGTGGCCTTGTGGGAGGGTACAGGGTGTGGCTGGGTCTTTGGGCAGTCACTATGGAGGCCTCTTTATCCTCGGGGCTCCCTGATTCCCTGGTGAGGGTCACTGCTGCAGGACCTGTGCTCACACTGAAGACTGCATGGATCCTTTGTGTAGTTCTTGTGGCAGTGCTGATGAATATTGTACCCACTAGGGCTAGCGCCCAGGCATTGGTCTCCTTTGAGGAGAGGAGGTAAGCATGAGAGAGCTGAACAAATCTTACCTCTGATTAAAAGAGACAGAGAGAGACAGAGATAGAGACAGAGACAGAGACAGAGATTTACCATGCCAAATTCGGGAGTCACCTTGGACATTCCCCTCACCTGGAGAACTAAACAGAGCTCCCTGGCCCTACCCAGCACACACTCTGGGTAGTCACTGAATGAGCAGACACTCCACTAATCCACAGAGGCATAGTCCAAAGATAAAAGCCATCACAGGGGAAAAAAAAATAAACCAACAAGTATTTCCACAAATGCCTAAAACTAGTACTCAAATAGTATTTTACACTTTGTGTTTCAGTGTGTGTGCAAACTGTTGAAATCTCTACTTAATATATACTAAATTGATCTTCTGTATATAAAGATAATTGAAAATGAATCTTGATGCGAATGGAATGGGAGAGGGAGCGGGAGATGGGAGGGTTGCGGGTGGGAGGGAAGTTATGGGGGGGAAAAGCCATTGTAATCCATAAACTGTACTTTGGAAATTTATATTTATTAAATAAAAGTTAAAAAAAAAAAAGAATAAGGAAGACAACATGATGCCCCCAAAGGAATACAACACTTCAATAATAGAATGAGAAGATGAAGATATCGAAGAAATACCAGAAACAGAATTCAAAAAATTGATCATAGGATTACTTAGAAGTAACCAGAAAGAAGCAAATTCATGAACTAAAGAAATCCGTACATGACATGAAAGAAAATTTTAAAATTTAGATTTTAAAGAGAAATCAAAGGCCGGCGCCACAGCTCACTTGGCTAATCCTCCACCTGCCGGCACACGGGGTTCTAGTCCGGGTTGGGGCGCCGGATTCTGTCCTGGTTGCTCCTCTTCCAGTCCAGCTCTCTGCTGTGGTCCAGGAAGGCAGTGGAGGATGGCCCAAGTGCTTGGACCCTGCACCCCATGGGAGACCAGGAGGAAGCACCTGGCTCCTGGCTTAGGATCGGTGTAGTGGCCATTTGGGGAGTAAACCAATGGAAGGAAGATCTTTCTCTTTGTCTCTCTCTCTCTCACTGTCTAACTCTACCTGTCCAAAAAAAAAAAAAAAAAAAGAGAGAGAGAGAGAGAGAGAGATTGAGAAATCAAAAAGAAATATTGGAAATGAAGAATACAATAGAACAAATAAAAATGCAGTGAAAAAGCCTTAACAACAGAATTGGCGAGACAGTAGAAAGAATATCTGAGTTAGAAGACAAATCTCTGGAAATTTTTATAGTAACACACCAAAAAAAAAAAAAAAAGAAATTAGAAAACTAAAAAACAATGTTGGAGACCTATGGGATACTATAAAATGACCCAATATATGGGTCTTAGGAGTTTCTGAAAGGGATGGAAAGAGATACTGGATTAGAAGGCCTTTTTAGGGGCCAGCACTGTGGCATAGTGGGTAAAGCCGCTGCTTGCAGTACCAGCATCCCTTATGGTTGTTGGTTCAACTCCTGACTGCTCCACTTCCGATCCAGCTCTCTGCTATGGCCTGGGAAGGCAATGGAGGATGGCCCAAGTCCTTGGGCCCCTGCACCCACATGAGAGACCCAAAAGAAGTTCCTGGCTCCTGATTTCAGATCAGCAGAGCTCTGGTTGTTGCGGCCAATAGGGGAGTGAACCAGCGGATGGAAGACCTCTCGCTCTCTCTCTCTGCCTCTCCTTCTCTGTTTAACTCTGACTTTCACATAAATAAATAAATCTTTAAAAAAAAAAAAAAGAAGACCTTTTTAGGTGATTACAGAAA